>NC_081407.1:551370706-552570706 GCF_030272615.1 Cryptomeria japonica | reverse complement strand
CACTTTGTTGTAACCCTAGTTATCCCTTTTGATATAATATATTTGTTTTATAATTGAATTTTAAATTTGTTTAGAATATTAATTTTTTAGTAATATGTTTAAAATTTGTTTGTTATACTTTATTTTATCGGAAGTTATATATATAGTTGAGTTTGAAAATTGTGAACTTTGGTTGACCTTAAGTTTTTAAAAGTTGTTAGTTAACTAAATAAATTTTGAAGTTTTATCATATGGGATTTTTAAATCCTAAATATCTAAAATTGAAGACTCTAGAACCCCCAAAATTGTTAAACTAGTATCTAACAGAAAAGGGAGAATTAAACAATCCCTAGGGTTAGTCTAGGTCAATCCAATAACATGTATGAGTCTCAAAAAAAAATTAGTCTAACCCAATATAAATAGTTAGAGTTGGGTGCAATTGGCATGTAAAATTTTATAATTGGAAATGGAATAGAAGGACAACAAAAAAAAAATTTATTATCAAATAATGAAGACTATCAATGAAGATCCTAATTGTGTTGATATACTATTTCTAAAAGTACAACTTCACTGTTTGGTAAATAACTCTAGTTTTATGCTTAATGTTTGCTCTATTAGAGGATAGTATTTGGGGTCAAGTGTAAATCCATGTTGCAAACTCATCCTTCCCTAAGATTTGACTTATCTTCTACATGCTATAAGGACAATTGTGTACTCTACCTTTTTTTAGCATACGTGATATGCATCATTGATAAGTACCTTTACTAAGTTGTTATATGATTGCAGTTGTGCGCACATTGTGCCTCAAACAACCCCTTGATAATAATGAGATTAAAGACAACAGATAAATACCTAGACTATAGATTTATTTTAAAACTTCCAAGTGTTTCATCATTGATTGATCTTTTGATGCTCTAGGATGATCAAGCAATTGCTTTATTAGATAGTTATTCGATAATTCTTTAGTGATTAGAATGAATACAATAAATGTCTTTAAATGCTAGCATATGCCATTAAATTACAAAAACATATGTGTGGGTGGCTTTGGGTGGGAAAGGTAAAGGGACCAACTAATTAAATTTGAATTTTTTAATTTTTCTTTTAGGTGGGTTGGGTTCATGCTCACAAGGACTTCCTTGCAAATATGGAACCAACTCGGGGTTTTTATTTTCTTTAAGAGATGGGTGGGATCATGAAAAATAGTGGCTATTTAAGGATCAATTTGTAAAAAACTGTAATAATCAGATAAGTTGAATGCATAGAGAATTGCAAACATAGAGACAAGATAAGGTAATAAGTGTTAGAGTGAATCATCTCTTGTACCTTGCCAAGGTCTTGTACTTTGTAATCACCTAGTAAGGGAACATGTTCACATGTTAAATTAGCTTAGGTCCTAGTTGGCATTCTAGAATGTGTTAGTTGTTAAGATAAGAACATATCATATCTTATCTTTATGACTATTTACTTTTAGCTTCCTAGGCATTTAATACTTGTCTCATGTTAGTGTTTCTTACTAAATCACACCTTGCCTATATAATCAAGGTGATTGTACATTTGTAACACATCTTGTATCTCAATATTCAAGCAAGCTTGTTATATTGCATACTCTCTTGTGGAAGGCGTTATTGTTTTTGCAAGTGATACTAGACTTTGCGACTCCTACAATAAGCATAGGATTGTGTGTGGATAGAGCATTGTAAATGAGCCTAAGTTATGTCTTGAATCAAAGTGCCTCAAATTTGTTTAGGGAAGGATAACTCAAATTGTCATGTGCTAAATGATTGTGAAATACTTTTATTGTCTTGTGATTGAACTTTTTGTGCATCAATAGATCATTCCAAATGATCAATCATGTTGGCAGTTTGTTGTCATTGATGTCTAGGTGTTGTCATAGATGTCAACCCTCAACTTGTGTGTTGTCATTGATGTCAACCCTCAACTTGTGTGTTGTTTTATATGATATATTTTGATGATGAGCTTTATGGAAGCATATGTTCATTAATGTGTTGTGATTGTGGAGATTGTTGGCATTAGTGTCCCAGGTGCTGATAAGGTGTTGCCATCTAGGTAGAGTGCAGATGAATCTAAGGAGATAATTTAGATGGTTGGTAGTTGATGATTGAGTTATATTTTTGGTTGGATGTCCACCACGCTTGGTGTTGATAACCATACTTAGTGTGTTGTAATGTTATGGATGAGGTGACAAGCTAAAAGACAATTATGGTAGAGTGCAGATGGTTGTCAAATATGTGTTGTCATTGTTCTTCATAGTAGTTGAAGATGTGCATGGTTGGATGCCCACCCTCTTGGTGTTGATGTCTAAACCTATTGTGTTGTGGTATCTTGTATGATGATAATGATGATGACATGCAACGTTGAAGATACGTGATGGTGTTGAAGTTCTTTATTGTAAGTCATGCTTTATTTGTTTACAAAGATGTTCTCATATTGAGATAGGATCAGAAGCATTGAGATGAGGATTAGAAGTATTAAGATGAGGATTAGAAGCATGGTGATGAAGTGATGTGATGTTGATGGTCTTGTGCATACTACAAATTGTTTTGGTATATCTTTATGTTGCTTATAAGTGAGGAAATGTTGTTACAAGGTTGTTTTGGTCATTGTAGATTGATGAAGTATGAAAGTGTGAGAAAGTGTGTTGAAGAGTGTCAAGGAGAATTCTTTGTATTCCTCCATGTTTAGACATATGGTCTTGTAGTTTGGGATTCAATGTATATTGTTTGTGGATGTCACACTCCTATCTTTTTAAGTCCTTGGTGTTGCAACAAGTGTTTTTGGTAAAGGCAATGTGTTGGTTGTTTGCTAGCCTATCAGGACTAGTTTGGAAAATGCTTTGCATTTCTCCACATGCAACACTAGTACATTCGGAGTTGATATCTGACGGTCGATTGTCGGATTTGCGACTAATTTTCGTCGGAGTGCTGACAAAAGTAGCCATGAAAAACTCGTCGTCGGATTGGTCGACAATGCCCTGCCTGTCGGAAATACGATAATCCCATGGACTCTACCGACGGTGGGCATGAACGCTCTTCCGGTCAAAAAAGTCGTCGGAATCAGTAGATTTTGTCGCAAAGCCGACAACGATTTGGATCTTCACACCGACGTTGATGTTGTTTGTTCGACGCTTGTGTCGTTGGTCCATTCGGAGACATCGACGACCGTCCGACTATGAAGTGTCGTCGCACGTACAGCATCCTTGTCAGATGTTTGTGTGGTTTGAGTCAAAAGTGCAACGACTCCAGAACATTTCACCGACGAGAATGTTGTATGTCCACCGATTACATCATTGGTCAAAAGCTTGGTATTCGTCGTAATTTCAACGATGATAATTTTTATCAAAATTTTTTTATTATCATCCAGTCATTGATATTTACAGCGAATGATATTCTATCCCCACCACCTACCAATAGGGGCATAGGTTTGAAGCTAATATGAGGCGCATGGTTTCAAGCTAATATGATTAGGCGCAACATGGTTGAGATGGTCCAACTCCCTAGTCTCACTCTACAACTAAGCTCATGCCATATCTAAATCAAAGACATCTCAAATACATCGCCGGTGGAAAGCTGCAAAATGTCATTTTCATACATAAGCAAGACATACACAATTGGGCACAATCACCAAGAGAATGGTAAAAGGTGTGTTTGAGATCATTGTCCTAATTGTGGTGTGGTCACGAAGAGATCACCGTAAATTTGTCAACCTCAACCTAATTGTGGTGTGGTCATGAAGAGATCACCGTAAATTTGTCAACCTCAACCTAATTGTGGTGTGGTCATGAAGAGATCACCGTAAATTTGTCAACCTGAGGTTGACAAATTTACGGTGATCTCTTCGTGACCACACCACAATTAGGACAATGATCTCAAACACACCTTTTACCATTCTCTTGGTGATTGTGCCCAATTGTGTATGTCTTGCTTATGTATGAAAATGACATTTTGCAGCTTTCCACCGGCGATGTATTTGAGATGTCTTTGATTTAGATATGGCATGAGCTTAATCGTAGAGTGAGACTAGGGAGTTGGACCATCTCAACTATGGTGCGCCTGCATATGTATATAGTTTTGTGTATTCATTAAAGATTTTCATTTAATTTTGAGCATTTTGGTTAGCAAATCAGAGGTGCACTTTACATTCTTGTTGTTATCCAATTCACTTACTTTAGCTATGTTTCTTTCTTCAGATTTGGGGTCTAGAGCTCCTCCCTAAGCAGAGATTGTTGGTTTTTTCTCCCCTGCTTTGGTTGGAGAGTTTCTTTCTATCTCTGGTAGTTTGCCCTCAGAGTTCAGATTCTCTATTGGTCAGACTACTATTTTCCCTACCTTCTTCTCCAAGTGCTCCTCCTCTTGTTTCCAAGATTTTTCCTTTGCCTTCTACTCAATGGCCCTTGGTTGTACCTTCATGCCCTCTTAATGTCTTCACTGGGTTCCTGTTTCCACAAGGACATTTCCTCCCCCAAAACTGTTTGTTTTTGAAATGGGGACACCTTCAGAATACAAGGACTTGGATGGGACGTCCCCCTGTTGCCCCAGTGCAATCCAATGCCATCATCTTTGAGACATCTCTAAGACATCCTTGAGACGTTTGAGGGACTCCCAAGAGCCTCCTGACCATCCCAACAGCCCATAAGTGATTTTAAAAAAATCAGAACTTTTTTTCAAACTCCATTCCCAAGGTCAAACCATCACAGCCTATGGGCCCCACCCAAACCTCACCAACTTTATAAAATTGCCTCCTATTTTTGTTTCAACTCACAAAAACAAAGAGCAAGAAGCTAACAACTATGAATGTGAGAGTGAGAGTTGCAGGTGCCAGGTGAAAAAGTGAGAGTGCAAAGCAAGAGGGTTGAGGAGAAGTAAGAAGAGAAGTGATGCCAAGTTGCCAATTTGTAATGGTCTACCCCTATTTTGAAACCAATTTCTTTTGCACCTTTTCAACTATGCTTCTTGACAAATAGTTTACTTGAATGCTCTTTTGCTAATTTTCAGTTTGTCTTTCTTGATTTTGTGAATGCCAATGTTTGTTTGCTGATACTTTTGAGATGGCATTTTGGCAAACAACATGCATGCACTGAAAGGGTTTCAATTTGGAATTGATAGTGTAGATATCACTTTATAATAATCAAGATTTGCATTCACTGAAATGATTTTAATCAACTAAAGGGCAATATTCATGACTTACAAGTAATAAAAAAACTTACAAGGATGAGGCATATTCATTACTTACAAGTAATAAAAAAACTTACAAGGATGAGGCATATTCATAACTTTTGCAATCCCACCTTGGATATCAACACTAGAAGCAACTCATATTGTTCGTGTACAGATAAGACAATATGGGAGTTCATTATACCCAGCAACTTGTGGTGTTGTTGTTCGTGTTGGCTTTGTTGGACCCTGCAATTAAGATTCAATATACATTATTCAATAAGATTAACTGTGCAACATAATGAAATATTGAAAAGTGTGTTATCTTGTTGAGCTTCGCTTGGTTTCAAGAATAGTTTAATATTCTCTACTTAACAGGGTCAACCATGTGAAGGTGGAAGCTCATTTGGCCCCTCCCCCCTCCCCACCCCAACATCACTCTAAATTCCCCATTAACATCTTATAATATTCATTCATCCATTTTTTCTACCATTAATAAAATATAGCATTCATTCATTAATATCACATAACGTTCATTAACACATAATATTGATTAACATTAATTAACACGCAACATTCATCAATATTAATTAACACATATCATCCATAACCATTAATTAGCACATAATTACATTCACTAACACATAAAAATCAGTCATTATCAAATAAGTTAGATTACAATCATTTCTTTCTTTGTTTTTTCTTTGAAGCTATGAAAAGACTAAGTGGAACATCGGTTTCTTTATCATTTCCCCCCTCTGTAGATGTTCCGCCAACTGCTCGTGATCTTGATGTATGCCTAGTCCTATACTGAGGACGAGGACACTGAAGCGAAGGGGGGTCCTTTGCAATAACAATGAAATGGGTTAAATTCAAAAAAAATAAAATTATTGTTACAAGTATTTCATTAATTTAGAGAACATAATTGTTGTGCTCTTTACCTGATGGGGCCACATCATTTTGTGTAGCCTCAACCTCAACATGCTGAACACCCTCTAGATCATCTGAAGTTGAAATACTAAAGGTTACATTAATGCTGAACACCAATTGCAATTATATTTGTTTAAAGCAATAACAGTGGTCCTCTTTACTTGAGTGGGGAACATCACGTTCTTGATGTTGTGTACCCAGATCATACTCCACTTGCTCACCACCGACTACATGCTCTAAAATATTAACAAAAAATGTTACATTAATTACTACTCTAATTACAAATTAAGATGTTTAATTATATTAATAGCTAAATAAATAAATTTGAATAGCAAATGAATACCTCCACTACTGGGATGCACATCCGGACCTTCATGTGCAGGTGGTGTTTCACGATTAGCAGGCTGCATTCCAATGACATGCACATTGTTATCATTGCTTGCTTATTTAAAACAAATATAGTCACTTTATGTTGGAACTCAACATCAATTAGATTATTGGTAAAGTATTCAATTTGAAACAACTTCCATTTAGCATATTTAACTGTGTGATGGATGCACTCGAATGTTGTGTATGCCCACTCAATTCTCGTAGCCGATCAGCCATGGCTGAATAGCCTTGCTGGTAGGCAATTCTCTTGTCATCTTCTATGGGCGCTCTATTGAATTCAGAGCCCTGCATTTTTGCTTGGTACTGTGAATTTTGCTTGCATTGTTTGATAAAAAAAAAACGTTTGCAATTTATTAATATTTTGATGCAATATTTTGTTTACATGAAATACTTACAATTCGTGCAGCAAGTTTCATGTAACCACCAGAGCCGAGTTTGTGTTGCCCGTGCTTTTCTTGCCTTGCCTTGGTTGCCTTTGACGTGTCACTCAGTCTATAAAAAGTTTGAAATATATTAGATTATATAAATATAAAGAGTAATTAATTAGTACATAATTACATTCTTAATAGTATCCTGTACCTTCTTCTGGCGTCTAGTGGTGTATTTCTTTTTTTCCTTTCAATTCTCTCCTTGGCATCCAAAATCAGGTCCTTCCACTCCCTCTGTGGAATCATGGGGGGACGCTTGTACTTTAGGTTCCTCTCCAAATGGGTCCTGTATTGGTCCCTCGCATACTTTAGATATGTGCCATCTTTTTCAAGGAGCTTGGTTTTGTCAAAGGTGTCATTTCCAAACCATTCAACCATTTGGTTTGTCAATTCATCTTTTAACCTTTTTTCTTGGTCAATCCACCTTTTAAAGCAAAAACAAACTTGTTAGATTCATAAATGAATTGAAGCTACATTTATTACTGTAGACACCCAAAATTGTCATGTCTAATTAAATAAATATTTTATTTATTTAATTATCTAAGCTTAATTCTTCTATTAATTATATAAATCTTTATTTATTTAATTAATTCATTTATCCTCTTCTAGCCTTATTTCTCATTTAAATAAATACATTTAATTATTTAAATTATCCTTTTCCTAAATTAAATAAATATTTTTATTTATTCAATTATCCCACTTCTTCTATTAATTAAATAAATCTTTATTTATTTAATTAATTCATTAGTTTTTTCTACCCATGACACATGTCATTCAACTCTTAATTCATACACTACCTACCCGTTTCATTATTTTATTATTTCTTCTACCTACCCTCTAATCATAGCCGACCTCCTTTTACACCTCTCAATCTTATCCCTCCATTTCATATAGTGTCTTCTATATAAGGAGATGCTTCCTTCATTATCAAACCCTAATGATGCATCCTAATGACCTAATTACTTGATCAATTGACTACACTACGATCCTACTTGCAACCACATTCCGTTCTTTGTTGAGCTCTTGTGCACATAAAATCTGAGAGCAAATACATCAAACAAAATCAATGGAGATAGGAAGAATGGAGATCCAAACCCTATGGGACATGTGATGGTATAATCTTTGTGATTTAATTTGATTTGCATTGTCTTAGGTAATCTTCATATGTTATGGTGGATCTTTGTTGTTGTTAGGCTAGGGTTTTGTGGTTGAATTCATTTAGCCTTTCAATATTGTTATTATTGTTATCCATTTTCACCATATACATTTTGGCACACCCGGTGGGACTCTTGTCCCTTTTGCATTTAACATCTTTGTTGCAGATTTTGTAATGTGAAGTTGCAAATCCGACGTTTTTGGCAGCATTTTGTTATTTCCGCATCTGCGTACTTTCGGATCGCGTTTTTGATTTTCTGGCGCGTCTGCGACACCTGGATCCGCGTCTGTGTTTTGGCAATATTTTATTTTGCAAGTTCCAGGAAAACGCGTCTGTGTTGTAAAGTCGCGTCTGCGCTGGTTTTGGTCGCGTATGTGTCTAGAAGACGCGTCTGTGTTCTGTAGCCGCGTCTGTGTCTCACAGAACCGCGTCTATGTCACCCAGTCGCGTCTGTGTTAAAGGTAACCGCGTCTGTGTTCACCAGTTTCAAAATTTTGGGTTTTCATTGATTCAGTTTTTCGGATTTTGCATTTAAGGTTTCAGATCTGATTTATTTTGAGCTAACATTTTCAGATCTAGCTAACAAAATTGGTGCAGCTTGTCTTGAAAGCAAAATCGTTTGGTCGAAGGCCCCTATTTTCACAAAGTCTTTTGGGTTTAAAATTTATCTAACTTGTGTGCTTGCAGGAAGGGGTAATCATTTGAAACAATCCAAACTACTAACAACTCTTTGTTGCAGGTCCTTGGCAAGGGTTTTTGGATTTTTATTGTGTGCCTTGTTTTCATAGACTAGCAAACACTTCAATTGGTGTACTAAAATTGAATCATTGTCTTTTGTGTCTTGAGCAATAGGCTCTTTTTGTTTAATCTTTAGAGGGCCTGTCTTCCCGTGTGGTCATTAGGACTACTAGTGAGAAGAGAATGACCCAAGTGGTAGCGAGGAAAACCCACCTCTTCCGAACCACTATAAACAACTGTATTCATGGTGAAAACTATGGATAACGTGTGCTGATTAGTTCATACCGACACTATGTCTCCCCATAAACCCGTTTGATCAAATTTATTTGATCAGTTGTAGGGCGTAACCCCTACCGGCTGGGAGCCTTCTATATTTACAGAGCTGAAAGTGCTGCATGTATGGCCACACGAGCGGATGCCCTTACTAGCACCATTTTGTTTTAGAAGCCCAAATCCTTCTAGTTGTTGGGGCAGGAGGTCGGACCTCTAGTAGCGGCCCACACACATACGGTTCTTAGTAGAGATACAAAGTTCACCATGGGGAGTTTTCGTGGGGACTGATGCTTGGCTGACCCGAGAAGTGAGTGCCGAGGGTGGAGCCAGTGAGGTCAAGCATCTAAGTATCCGCTCTAAATAGCGTAGCCTCGGGGGTAAAACCCCATGTGGGATCAACAACTATTGTCTTGGCCAGCCATAAGAATTGTGCTTGACTTATGTTAAACATTCAAAACATTCAAGACCAAACAACAAAACATTGTGTCTTTTGTGTCTTCAAGTGTATGCAAAACATTTTTACATCAAACAACACACTTTTCTTGGAGTCATTTTGAGTCTAGACACTCAAACATTGGGTCTTCATCAACACTGTGTCCTCTTATCACGAAAAACAGTCAAACAGTCAGATTTGGTCACAACAAAACGACTTCACAGATTGGAAAAAATTGCACAAATTTTACAAAAACGCGTCTGTGTCGGACATAATAGCGTCTGCGTCAGGAAACCGCGTCTGTGTCGGACATAATAGCGTCTGTGTTGTATAACCATGTTTGTGAAGGGCAGAATCGCGTCTGTGTTCCAACAGTCAACATTATAGTTTGCAAAAAATCTCAGAAATGCGTCTGTGTTAAATAGAGCCGCGTTTGCTTCAGGAAACCGCGTCTGTGAAGTATACAAGCGCGTCTGTGTTCAGAATTGAAAAAACAGTTACAGTTCAGCAAACAAACACAGTCAGTTTCGGAATTCTTGAGCTTCCTAGGTCATTTCTCCAGGGTTTCATTTAGCATTCGACCTGTCCTTGGGTCTCACAAAGTCCATCATTGCTTTACATCTCACTTTACATTCACAATTCTCTAAACTTGAGTCAAAAGGTCACTTGCTTGTCCTCATCATACTTTGTCTACACACTACATACAACAACATTTTGCTAAGTGGTCCCTCATCAAGGTCTATCACCTTTGGGTCTCATTTGGTCTTACTTAGAGTCAAGGTCAACTTACCTCGTCAAGAGAAACTATCCTCTCTTTGGAAGTCACACCTACTCTACTACATACATACTTGGTCTTACACTTTGGACATTGCAAGTACACTTCAGATTCATTTACATTCCATTCAACTCTTGGTCTTTCATACTCTTCGCATTTTCATCTCGTCTCACACATCTTGGTCAATACCTAGTTCATGGTTGAAACCCGCCTTCAAAAATCTAGGAGAGAAACTAAAGAGGCTCAAGAATTCGCAAACATGAGTTCTTATGAGTATGACAATGATATCTTTTTCAATTCTGATCATACTACATTACCTGACATGGATGCCTATAGAAACATTCCAAATGTTGAAAACACGGACATTACAAACAACAATGCTACACATAATGACAATATGGACAAATTTTCAGTACATTCAGCAGATGTGGAAGAATCCATTATGAATCCCCATTTCAATCGATTGGTTGAGGAAATAATGAGGAGGGATAGACAATACTTCTTACAAATGATGGCACAAAGTGGAGCCAAGATACCTCATGATTTTGACATGTCTCAAATAATGGAAAATCAACCTTTGCAACAACCTCACTCCAACATGGATCAAAGGAGACCTAATAGTGGAGGAAATAGAGGACCATATATGGTACCTGAATCACCATCAGCTTTGCTTCAAAAACCAGAGGTCCCACATACACATGGTCAAACATATGATACTCACCTTCGTAGACCATTATGGAAGTCTTATGGAGAAAAATATGCTCAATCACATATCAATGCTAAGGATCAACCACCAAAGCAATGGGATATTCCAAGGCATGCTCAAAATTTGGACACAAGGAAACCCCGTGTCAAATTTGGGGGCAATACAATAGAACATGATATGCCTGTAGAGTATGGTATATGTGCACAAAATAGATATGGTGTTCCTCAACATGAATCTATACCAAGTGGTCCATATACGCAACATCATTACAGACCTCCTCCATATGAACATGTGTATGATTAATATCATCCATATATGCAACATGCTCCTCCTCCAATGGGTACCTCAAACATAGGATATGGTCCAAGAAGTCGATCTCCACCTAAGAGCAATTTGGAGCAACAAATCAAGGACTTACAAAGAAAATGGAGGACATAAATACACCGAAGCCAACATACACAATGAGAGACATATGTCCTTATCCATTTGACAAGAGCATTCCAATGCCTTCTTTTCCTACACACTTTGTGATGCCTAAGTTTGATAGGTATAGAGGAAAAGGGGATCCTAAGGCACACATAAGACAGTTTTTCACAGCTTGCATTGAGGTAGCAGCAGAAGAGACATATTTGATGAGATTATTCTCACAAAGCCTAGGTGATCAAGCTATGGAATGGTTCTCCCAACTCCCACCTGGTATTAAGTCATGGGGTGATCTAGCAGAGGCATTTATCCAACATTTCTCCTACAACATAGAGACAGACATATCAGTCACTACTTTGTGCAACACCAAGCAAAAAGAGGGAGAGTCTTTTGCATCATTCTTACAAAGATGGAGAAATCTAGCCAGCAGATGCTCTTGTGAAATTCCACAAAAACAAATGGTAGAGATGTTCACCCAGAATGTTAACAAAAACATTGGTTATGACCTAAGGAAAGCTTGTTTGTCCACCTTCAAGGACGTCATTGAAAAAGGCTTAGCAACAGAGAAGGTCCTAATTGAACAAGGAGTCATTAAGATATTCAAGGAAAACAAAGATGACTTTAAAGGAAAAGACAAGCCAAGATTTTGGAATAAAAACAAGAACACAGTCAATGATGGTGTTGTTGATGCCAACACAATGCGACCCAAATTCATCTTTTCAGGATCAAGTTCTACAAACAATCAAGTGAATACTCAAACAACTTCTAGATCACGAAGGAAGTACACTCCATTGGGAGAACCACTTGAATCAGTTTTCAAGAAGCTTGTGGCAAACAAGGTAATCACAGTTCCAGATTTTCCTCCATATGAACCAAAGGTTAAACCAAATTGGTGGAATGATGATGAATATTGTGAATTTCATAAGAGCAAGGGTCATAAGACAGGAAATTGTCATCGACTGAAGAACATCATACAAGATCTCATTGATAGAGGTGACATTGAGATTGAGGGACATTCGTCTAATCAAGAACATGAGATGTTTAAGGAACCATTTCTAAAACATGACAAGGGAAAAGCTAAAGCCACAGAGGATCAAACCAACTATACCAAAGCATCTTACAATTATGATTCAACCATCAATCACATCTCGATGGACAATTATGTCTCTACCATTATCATCAAGGACAAAGCGTCTGAGAATTCTACTCAGAGACCCAGGATTGTCCTAAAAGGTGCTGGATCTTCTTCCGAACCTACCTCCGAATGTCATGTCACAACTCGTCGAGGTAAAATCACTTTGCAAGGTGCTCCAACTAAAAACACAGCTTCTTCATCAACCAAACCTGAGTATGACCTTGTAGAACAACTAGGGAAGACACCCACGCTCATCTTGATCCTTGAGCTCCTACGCATATCTCCCGCACATAAAGCCATTCTTGACAAAATCTTGAGAGATACTGCCGTTCCTACTGATCTGAATGTGGACCAGTTTCAAGCCATGGTGGGATACCTTTCCATTCCACACTCCCTTACTTTCACAGAAGCCGATGACGCCTCTGTAAGTCAGCCACATAATGCACCATTAGACATTGAAGCCTTCATACACAAACATCAAATAAAAAGAGTCCTGATAGATGGAGGAGCAGGTCTAAACATTTGCACATTAAGCACTATTACACAATTGGGATATTCTGATAAAGCTGTGAATTATACAAACAAAATCACCATTAAAGCATATGATGATGAAGAGCGTTCATCCAAGGGCACAGTCATCTTACCTCTCAGAGTGGGGCCAGTTACAAAGGATGTGGTTTGTCAAGTCCTAGATTTAAATCTCACTTACAACATATTGCTAGGACGCCCTTGGATCCATGAAATGAGGGCAGTCCCATCCACATATCACCAATGCATTAAGTTTCCTCATAATGGCATGGAAGTAACAGTTAACGGTGATCCAAATCCATTCATATACTGCAATAACCTGAAATCAAAAACTGAGACCATCATTCCCAGTAATCGTGAGGCTATTCCTTCCTCAGCATACATTGATCCTGAGTCATTAAAACCTTCGACATCAAAACAAGGCGAGTTTAAAGGCAAGTTTCAGGACAAAGGCATGGGGGAATATACTTTAAATCAGACCATGTACTTACGTCAAGTCATGAGTTCCCCAAAAGAATATAGAAGACCACATCCTAACAAGCAAATCTCCATCATGATGCTCATATGGGACCCTACTACCTTTCAAAGATGGGGTGAACTAGAAGAGGAGGATTTATACAAAATGCTTTTCAGAGACACTGAAGAGGAAACATGAGATCACATCAATCTACCATGTGAGAAATATGGCAAAGGCTTCAAAATTCTACAAAAATTCGGGTATGATGGAAAAAGCCCTCTGGGGTTACGAAAAGAAGGTATCATTGAACCTTTACAACCTGAATTGACTCTCAAGAAGGAACGCTCGAAAGGACTTGGTTTCTCAACTTCCAAGGCCCACACCCAAAGGACAGAAGAAGCCTTACAAATCAAAGCTGCCAAAATTCAACAAGAAGATCGCTATTCCACAGATTCCAACGAATGGGAATGGGGTTCTGACAAGTCTTCCAGTGACTACGAGCTCACCGAGATATTCAGAGAGCCAGATGAACCAACAGAAGAAGAGGCATTTTATAACAAGTTCAAAGTTGGTCAAGAAACAACCCATGAGAAGTCTACACAGTCCTTGTCTCAAGATTCTAGGTTGAAATCACATAGGATGAGAACACCTGTCCCAAAATGCACTACTAGTGATGATAATTTGGATTCGCTCGCGATCGAGACTGATGAGGAGAGTGCCATCGATGACCTCGATAATTACCTTGACATACCCGAATATAACTGCATCTTCACTCTTAGCCCCGCTAACTTCGAAGACATTAACAGCCTTCCCCTTGTTCACCACCAACTCATTGACTGGGATCATGAAGGACCTGCACAGTTTGACACATTCCAAAATGATGAAGCTTTTATTGACTATCTGGGCATACGAGATGATCTTCCTCTTGGAGACCATAAAGCGGGATACACTATAGAACTCAATAGCGTGGCATATTTTGGTGAGGGTGTCGGACCTTCCAGTCACAAAAATGTGAAAATAAGAACAAATCAAAGGTCTTATGGCGAAAACCACACTGTGGCACTGTCTGACCCCAAAAAAGTAAAAAGAAAGGACGTATCTGAGGGTGAAAACCTCTTCGAGGCACCCGAAGATGGAAGGCTCGACATTCTCCCAGCATCATATGAGGAAAAGTCATCCATGTTGGTAGAAGAGACTATCAAAACAAACATTGGTATAGAAGAGGTTCCACACAACATATTCCTAGCTCAATCATTGACAGAGTCCGAAAGGTCAAAATTCATAAGTTTCTTGAAAGAACGACAAATCAACTTTCCCTGGTCATACACTGATATGCCTGGATTAGATCCGGATTTGGTAATGCATCATTTGACAGTCAAACCGGGGGCAAAACCAGTAAAACAAAAATTAAGAAAAATGCATCCACAAGTGGCATTACTAGTCAAAGCAGAACTTGAGAAATTACTTGATGTCGGATTCATACGCCCAATTGATTATCCTGAATGGATCTCCAACTTGGTACCTGTTAGTAAACTAGATCACAGCATCAGAATTTGCACAGATTTCAGAGACATCAACAAAGCTTGTCCAAAGGATGACTTCCCATTACCAAATATTGACTTGATTGTTGATCTCACAGCAGGTCATGAAATGTTATCATTAATGGATGGATTCTCTGGTTATAATCAAATAAGGATCGTGCCCGAGGATCAACACAAAACATCATTCACTTGTCCTTGGGGAACTTTCTGCTGGAATGTCATGCCTTTCGGGCTAAAGAATGCAGGTGCTACATATCAAAGGGCCATGACTACTATCTTTCATGATCTCATGCACGTAACCGTGGAAGATTATGTTGATGACCTCTTGGGCAAATCAATAGACAAAAATACACATTTGGACATGCTTTCAGTCGTTTTTGATCGATTGGAAAAATACAAAGTAAGATTAAACCCCAAGAAATGTGTCTTTGGAGTAACCTCTGGGAAGCTCCTAGGATTTATTGTATCCAAAAGGGGAATTGAAGCTGATCCAACAAAAGTAAAGGCCATCTTGGAAATGCAACCACCAAGAAATATCAGTCAACTTCGATCCTTACAAGGCAGACTCCAGTCCATCTGAAGATTCATAGCACAACTGGCAGATAAGTGTAATCCTTTTCAGCACCTGCTACATAAAAACATCAAATTCAAATGGGATGATAACTGTCAACAGGCTTTCCAAACACTCAAAGATTATCTTCTAAATCCGCCAGTTCTGATGCCACCAGTTCCAGATCAACCACTGTTATTATACATTTCAGCTACTCCAACAACATTGGGGGCACTCTTAGCGCAACAAATTGCTGAAGGCAAGGAAAAAGCAGTATATTATATCAGTCGCACATTGGTGGGATATGAGCTGAACTACACACCAATTGAGCGTGCATGTCTCGCCGTGGTCTTTGCTTCGCAGAAATTACGACATTACATGCTCACTCATAAGACTAAGTTAGTTGCAAGGATAGACCCATTAAAATACCTTCTCAATAAAGCAACACTTATTGGGCGACTGACCAAATGGGTAATGATCCTGAGTGAATTCGACATCGAGTATGTGGATAGAAAAACAATAAAAGGACAAGCCATTGCAGATCAATTAGCAGATGCTCCCATAATGGATGATGTTCCTCTAAGTTCAGAATTTCTAGACGAATCCATTTTGACAATGTCACAGGCAAAGCCATGGCAACTGTACTTCGACGACTCATACACACAGCATGGGGCAGGAGCTGGCATCCTCTTCATAATTCCTCAAGGGGATTCTATACCAAAATCATACCGCTTATCATTTCCTTGCACTAACAATATAGCAGAGTATGAGGCATTAACAACAGGATTACGAATTGCAGTTCAATGGATGATCCAGGAACTTCGTGTTTTTGGGGACTCTCAACTTGTCATTCGTCAAGCAACTGATGATTACCAAACAAAAGATGAGAAATTAATGCCTTATAAACAAATGGTGGATGATCTGAAACAACATTTCACAAAGATAGACTTTGAGCAGATACCAAGAGAGCAGAATCGCGCCGCAGATGCCATGGCTACAATTGCTTCCCTGATTGATTTACCTCCAAACGAGACCCGCTACGAGTTCTTGGTGGATAACCTTTTGGTCCCTTCATACGAGATCATGCCTACTGAGACGATATGCATTGTTGGTCCCGAATCCCAATTATATGGTTCCATTTTCACATACCTACGTGACAATACTCTACCTCCTGATCTATCAAATAATCAACGTCGCACTTTCATTCACCAATCCTCTCGATATGTCATTTTAGCTGATATCCTATATCGGTGAGGTCTAGATGGCACTCTTCTTAGATGTTTAGAAAGCGACGAAGCTCAGATTGCGTTACGGGAAGTGCATGAAGGGATATGTGGTCCACATGCTAGTGGTCCTACCTTAGCCAAGAAACTCATCAGGACTGGATATTACTGGCCCAATATGGAGAGAGACTCATATCAGTTTGTCAAGAAATGTAAGCAATGTCAAATTCATGGAGATCTCATACATGCGCCAGCACAAGAACTTCAACCACTTGCGTCTCCTTGGCCCTTTTTTCAGTGGGGACTCAATCTCATAGGCAAGATTCACCCTCCTTCTTCCAATGGTCATAAATTCATTATCACTGCCACAGAGTATTTTACAAAATGGATTGAAGCCGTGCCTCTCACACAAGTCACAGGAAAACAGATTGCTACATTTATCCTTAGCTATGTCATTTGCCGATATGGTATTCCTGTTTCCATTATCACTGATAACGGGCGTCCCTTCAAAAATCAGGATGTTCGTGAACTCTATGACCACTTCCATATCTCCCATCGCTTCTCCACACCATATTACCCCCAAGGTAATGGCCAAGCTGAGGCGTCTAATAAAACAATCCTTAAAATCCTAAAGAAGACAGTCGACAATGTTGGTCGTAATTGGCATATCCAACTTAATCCTACACTTTGGGCCTACCGCACAAATGTCTGCACACCTACAGGAGCTACACCCTATTCACTTGTCTATGGCGCTGAAGCTATCTTGCCTATTGAGGTCGAGCTACCCTCTTTACGGGTCTCTTTGCAAAACATCATCAGTGACGAAGACTATAGGGTCTCTCGCTTACAAGAGCTGGAACTACTGGATGAACAAAGACAAACTTCTTTTAGTCATCTCAAGGCTTACCAACAACGAATGAGTCACAGCTACAATCACAAGGTCAAGCCTCACACATTTGAGGTAGGGGACTTAGTGCTCAGAGAAAATCCTAAGAATCAACAAGACAGAGAGAAGAAGGGCAAGTTCGAACCAAACTGGCTTGGTCCTTACATCATTACAGCAGCATATGGATCTGGTGCATATCAGCTCTCAACTACAGAAGGTGAACCTTTGGAGGATCCTATCAATAGCATGCACCTTCGCAGGTTTTACACATAGCTCTTCAGAGTATCCTAATTCAAAAATACAAAAAAATCAAAAAAATTCAAAAATACAAAAAAAATTATATAACAAAAAAAATCGTTACTTGGTGAAAACCTGGCAAACACACGCCTTGTGACACAAAAAACACTGAAAGATCGAAAAAAGTAAAAAGAAATAATTTCGTCCAACGGTGAAAACCACTTCGGTGGCGCCCTGGGCAAGTACCATGGTGAAAAATGGGTCACCAGCGCCATGTGTAGAGACATTGCTCCTCCCTCCTTCAGGATTCTCTTTCATCACTTCACTTTGCACACACTCACAACCAATTCATCCATAATAAACTCACCCATTCCCATCATGGCTTGTTATTGATCTCCCTAAGATTGGTTAGCCATTCATAATAAACCTCCCTTTTCATCCATTTCCATCCATAATAAATCAGATCCTATCTGTGGCTAAGGCAAAATCCTACGTCTAGTAATGGGTGTGGAACTGAGAGCATCACGTGTTTCGAGGAGTATAGTTTCTTCCAGCTTCCTTCAGTCTATCCACGCACAATCTGCAATAAAGAAACATTTACTTCACAAATCCGCAATAAAGTTTCATCTTCTCCGCAATAAAGTATCAGTTTCATGGATTCAGTCAGTTTCAGATGAGACACAGCAGCAACAATGGGCTTCAAGAAATCAAATCTTTCAACAGACTCAAACAACATATGGTTCAGTGCTATCTATCATATTTGTGAAAGTAAACATTGTGACCACAATCAAATAAGACTTATACAAGTGACAAGAGACACTAAACTTGAGGGCTATAGTGGATGTTGGTGTCGAGTCTTGGTTTTCTTTTGATTTCATCTTTTTTGGTGACATGTCTTTTATCTTTTCCGGGATGTCTCTGACTAGAGATTCTATCTCCAGGATGTCTTTGACTAGAAAGGCAAGGATGGGGTATCATCACCTATTTCTATTTGCTGTCTGTGGATTGTCTCTTAGTAATGCTATGACTTGTCCAAGGATATGAGGACACTATGAGTCTAGTATGAACTGGGGCATTTCTTGTTTGTGACTGTCTTATCTCCATGCAAACAGACACAATGACTTTCTGGGTCGAACATATGCCTCGATTGTCATAACGTACTTGCCATAATAAAGCTCAATGATGATAACGCACAAGAAGCTCTTTCACTTTCATATCTTCTGTCTTCCATCCCCCTTTCTTGATTGACTTCCATCGTCCTTCTCGAGTCCGCATAGCATGCTATCACATGACTGAGTATAATGACATGCCAAAAACATTTGCATTTCATGTAGTTGCACCTGCATTACCACATATAAGCATTTCATACATACATATAGATATCACAACTACATCACATCCTGCACACAACACCTGTTAGCACAATTTACATTTGCATTACATACATTCACATTTGCATCATGCATACACATATAAAACATAAAAGAACAAAAAAAAATATATTGCATTGCATCATATACATATTTGCGTTCATAACATAAAACAAACATCACATAAGAAGCATCTCATCACATAGGTACACATGCATATAACTGCCGCAAAGATGAATCATCTCATATATATATATATAAAGTGTCATGATACAATGATGTCAAAATCATATGGCTACAATCACCCGCAGGTGTCTACATCATCATGCAAAAATGGTACAAAACTGATACATAGGGAGCCCTCTAAGGCTATGATGAACTCCCTCCCTCGGAGCCGCCTGGCCTCGATGGAATCTGAGCCCCTGAAGGACTCGCCCCAGGATCATCCCTCCTGTCCCCTCTATCTGGTGGTGGTGGAGGACCCATAACCCCACCACTCGATGCCTGTCTCCTCCGGCTCCCTCCCGTAGCTGTCGCTGTACGTGACAATTTATGGAAGCTCCTCGCCCGCTGATCTGCTGGCACTACACCATAGTAGAGATCTCGCCAGTAGGCAATCTCCTCCCCTGCCCGCAGGACATAAGCATATCCTGCCCCTGTGTCCTCCACTACCTGTCTTCTGGCCCTCAGTGCTGTCTTAGCCTCGGTGTAGCGCTGAATAGCCTGATCTCGCTCCCGCTCAGTATCTCTGAGCCTCATCCTGAGCCAATCCCTCTCCCTCTCCAACTCCTGGATCTCATCTGCCTGGCCCTGGCAGATCTCCCTCAGCTCTAGCAGCTCATCCTCCACCGAGTCCACCCCCTCTGCCTCTGTCTATGGCTCCCCCTGTACGGGTGCCTGCCCTTGTGCCTGTACCTGTACTGGTACCTGTCTCTATCCCTGTCCCTGCACCTGTACCTGTCTGGGACCCTGTGCTGCTGGCACCTATAGCGGTAATCCACCGCGACCCCTCACCACCCGAGCCTATCTCTCCTCACCACCCTCCCTCCGAGGTGCCACCCTCCTCTCTCCAACTGCTCCCCTCCTCCGTCGGCCTCTGCCCCCATCACCTCCTCCATCATCATCATCCCCACCCACATCTCCATCCAATGACTCTCTTGGATCCGTCAACCATGGGAAGGGATGCTCTGCCCAGTATGCTGTATACTCAGCATCCATGTCGGCGTCCTCAATCTCTGGCCACATGTCCCAGGGTAGGGGTATCATCTCTACCAACTGTGTCACTGCCTGATCATATGACAGCAAGGGCCTAAACTATGCCTGATCTCTAACTATCCGTGCATACAAGCCTGAGCCTCGGGGCATCCTCTGAATCCGGCCAAACTATCGGCCAATCCTGTCCACTAGCTGCCTCTCCAGCACATAGGGCGTCCGCCCAGTCAAATACCTGCTCCAGAAGGTGTAGGGAAACTCAACTGCATCATCCTCCCACTGCTCGCAGCCCAGGTATGGTCTCCATATGACCATGTCGATATCATCTATCACCCGCTGCCAGTGCTCCAACCTGCCAATCCGTGGCTGTGATGTGATCATGTCATACAAATGAACAAAGCTGCGTCCATGTCCCCTGTCCCTAAAGTGTATCAGTCATGTAACTGGCAGATGCTCATAGGCCCATACCTGCAGCAATGTCACTCCGCAGCCCAATCCCACTGATCCATGGTAGACAAACTGATGTAGCTCATAATACAAGTGTGCCAGCACACACGGTCCCCAAGCATACCTGGTGTGCTACGTCACCAGTGTCTCCAGTGCTCCTCCCCAACCCGCAGCCAACCCTCGTGTCGCCCTATCTGGACACAGGAACCCACTGATCGCTCCTCCTACCACTGCTGGTAATGCTAACCCTGTGGCTGTCATGGTGTCCCATGCCACGTCCTGCCCTCATCTCCAGTCCTGGGTCCTGGAACACTCGCCTAAGGGCCTCCCTGTCTCCATCTCGATCGTATGGGATCAGCTCCCCATCGATCGATATCTGTAGAATCTTGTAAACATCCTCCAGGGTGACTGTCATCTCACCCATCGGCAAATGAAATGTACACGTCTTAGAGTGCCATCTCTCAGCTAATGCAGTCAGCAGTCCCATGTTCGCCCGAATCTCGGGCACATATAGAACATGTCTCAGTCCCATCTCCTCAATAGCAGCTCGCTCCTCAGCTGTCAACTCAAGTCGCAACCTCTGAGTCGACGGGAATCTCTCCCGCGACTCTAGCATCGGCAAATACTCCTGCAGTCAAGCAAATCACTCATGTCAGTCATAGTGGCATTCCCTGTTTATCACAAAATGCTACTTTTTATCTAAATGCATATTGCTATCTATCCTAGTGACACTCACTGTTCATCACAAAGTGTTGCTTCTATCCTAGTGGTACTCCCTGTTCATCACAAAGTACTACGTGTGTGACACTCACTATTCATCACAAAGTGTTACTCACATTTGCACTCATTGTTCATCACAAAGTGCTGCTGATACTCTAGTACTCCCCGTTCATCACAAAATACTATATCTTGGTACTCACTGTTCATCACAAAGTGCCTTGATCTATCCTAGTCTTCCCTAGAGGACCTACTTGAGTGTATCCTCTCAGCAGCTTATCCAATCGACAACATATGTTCATCACAGAACTGCCGATTTGACCTAGAAGACCAAAACTTAACACAAACGCGCTTACCTGACATAAACGCGCTTTTAGATTGCACAGATGCGCCTAAAAAACACAGACGCGCCTGAAAAACACAGACGTGCCTATGCTCTGCACAGACTCGCCTGGGTGACACAGACGTGCCTTCTTGGCACAGATGCGACTGACCATCACAGACGTGGTCGCATTTGACACAGACGCGGGTTCCAACGCAGACACGCCTGACACAAACACAGACGCGCCTGGCACCAAAGCAGACGCGCCTGGACGTTTTTGGACACTTTTTGGACCCTAGTCTAAGTGCATTTATTTCTCTACCTACCATGCATTAATGACAAAATTAAATGCGTCAAAGTACGAGGGGGTTTTGTTGTACTTACCGGCTCTCCTGCCTCTGCTGGCTTCTGAAATCGGCGAACGCGGTCGAATCTATGAATGAAAGTCATCGCTGCTGACTGCTGCTACTCTATTTTCACTCTGCAAAATGCTCTCATGGATGTGTAGATGACAATGAGGATGTATTATCCCCTGTGGTCTATCTTATAGCCTACCCTAGCCCTTGCCTTCATTTCCCGAGTCAGTCTTCTTTATCCCGTGACTCTGTCACTTTATCCAGTTCGTCCATTCTAGCCTTTCTTTCTTATCGAGAGATTGTCTGCAATCTTTTCAGACATTTTCATCCAATCTCTCAAGGGGGCATATCATTCCCATCTTGGTGCAACTCTGTATCAATTCATATTATCTTCTTTGAAACAACGCGACAAGCTGCATTGTCTCAAAGAGGGGCAAAATGTAGACACCCAAAATTGTCATGTCTAATTAAATAAATATTTTATTTATTTAATTATCTAAGCTTAATTCTTCTATTAATTAAATAAATCTTTATTTATTTAATTAATTCATTTATCCTCTTCTAGCCTTATTTCTCATTTAAATAAATACATTTATTTATTTAAATTATCCTTTTCCTAAATTAAATAAATATTTTTATTTATTTAATTATCCCACTTCTTCTATTAATTAAATAATTCTTTATTTATTTAATTAATTCATTAGTCTTTTCTACCCATGACACATGTCATTCATCTCTTAATTCATACACTACCTACCCCTTTCATTATTTTATTATTTCTTCTACCTACCCTCTAATCATAGCCAACCTCCTTTTACACCTCTCAATCTTATCCCTCCATTTCATATAGTGTCTTCTATATAAGGAGATGCTTCCTTCATTATCAAACCCTAATGATGCATCCTAATGACCTAATTACTTGATCAATTGACTACACTACGATCCTACTTGCAACCACATTCCGTTCTTTGTTGAGCTCTTGTGCACATAAAATCTGAGAGCAAATACATCAAACAAGATCAGTGGAGATAGGAAGAATGGAGATCCAAACCCTATGGGACATGTGATGGTATAATCTTTGTGATTTAATTTGATTTGCATTGTCTTAGGTAATCTTCATATGTTATGGCGGATCTTTGTTGTTGTTAGGCTAGGGTTTTGTGGTTGAATTCATTTAGCCTTTCAATATTGCTATTATTGTTATCCATTTTCACCATATACAATTACACTTCAAGAAATGGATCAAAGGAAAACTATTCTAGCAATGATATGAAATCAAAATAATGGATTAGGGTTAGTTCACATATGATGTACCACCTTTTACGTATGGTGGGCCCAAATATCTGCAATGCAATGTCACTAAGATGTTTATAGAAAATATCATTGCCTGCAAAAAATTCATGGGATCATTAGTCCAAAATGAGTGATCATAAAGTAAATTACAATTAGAGTATATATAATAATAATTTTAAAGTACCGGGAACCTTTTATATCTTTAAGGAATCATTTCTTCGTCGCTCACTGCCAATGTGGCCTGCAATGTTCCCGTACTAGCAATACGAGAAGATCTAGGAAATGATGGTATGTTATCAGCAGTAGTCGCCTCTGGCACATCCTCATGTGCATCTCCTCCTACAAAAACTGAATCCACTATGAAATGGCATTAGAATTCAAGAAAGAACGCTTGAAGGGAAATAAACATATGATAGAAGATAGAGCAAAAGAGGGATCTACCAACAGTGGGTGGGCCAATATGACGTGCACTAGAGGATGTCTGCATGCTACATGTTGCCGACATTGCAGTCGGCAATACAGGTGAGGGTAACCTCTGATGAGGTGGCGGCGACATTTGCACAGTAACATTGACAACACCTAAAGAATAATACATTAAATATATCAAACATTAAATATATGAAAAGTGCAAGAATTGTAAACAAGGATGAACCTTTATTTTTAAAATTGACAGTATCAAGTATGATGTGTTTTGGTACTCAGAGTGATAAGCCAAGCAAGTGATAATACAAGAAAATCATCATCACCTGAAGATCCTGCAACACCCTGATCGTGGGAATGACTTTGATGAGGGCGGATAAATTGTTGTAAAAACAATACGTACATATTTTAGTTAATGACATAAAAGAGAATAAAATATAAACCATTATTGAACTTTTGTTATAATTAAAGCTTTCATTACTGCTTACTTGCAAGTTTTCTGTTGTCTGAAGCAATAATTCCACCCTCTCTCATATTGCATCAGTAATAGGATGCATGGCTGCTAAAGAAACAATCTCTTTTCTAATTTTTCTAAGAGACATTTTAAAGAATTTCATAAGGTGTGTGGGATCTTCAGGGTCATCATCGCTTAACACTAATGATTCCACATACCTAGAAAGGTGCTCAGGTATCGCAACTCCCTTTCCCTTTCCCCGAACATCCGTCTGTGTCAAGAATATCATTAACAATTACAAAATTAGTATAAATCACTAAAAAAAAGAACATAATAATGTAATAGTTTGCTTCTATCTAATTTGTACAATTACAATGAGGTTTACCTGCTCGATAGAAGTATCGCAAGCTACATCCTTGTCTACGATATGTGATGGATCCATGTTGGCCTGTGACAAAGAAAAAATATAAAAAACGTTAGCGAAATTAAACCAATAGACTTAGCAAAAAAACTTCATAATAAAATGGTATATTGGATTCATTAATTAGAGGTTGGTTAATTTAAATGGTATATAGTACATACCACCCCCATGATATTAACTTTGTTTGTATCTATACGATTCAAACTATAATCGATTAGAAGCTCTTCACCTGCACTTATTTATTTTATCGCACATAAAAATACCCGATTTCCCTCGCGCGCCTCAAATATGCAATTGGGTTGTTTATTAGTTGAGCCAGGTCACGTACTATTTATAAAACCTGCAATATTCCCTGTTGCTTTTGGCCGACCATCAATGTCAGCCACTCGTTTACTTTGATCATTATCTTTCTGTTGTATATAATTTGTTGACAGTGCATACCTACGCATACTTTTTTTATATTTAACAATCTACATCCAATTATTGTAATTGTAACAAGGTCCAACAAACTCCATCAATTCAACAACTCTATTGTAACAGACCTTTATGTCGTCCATGGAAAATAAGCCTAAACTATGTAACGACGAAGGTGTTATGCGATATATCCTATCGTTAACACAAAAATCGGTGTTTATTGAAGGAAGTTCCTTGGGCACCCATTGTTTCTATAGATGTATGTACCTCAGTGGCACCTCAATGTCGCTTTTGGTCTCATCATCATAAGAACATGACCCCCCTTGAGCAAGGAAAAATTTCATGCGTTTATTGAATTTTCTTCTAATCTTTTGACCTCTTGTTGATCTCTCTATTGTAGACCTACTACACGTGTCACTTTCATTTTCTATTCCTATATTTTCCTCACTCGACGAAGACAGATATGACAAATACCTATTTGGGGGTACCTGCACTCCATGAAATGAGAGTTAATTGGTAATGAGAGATAAATTTTGCAAATGAGGGTAATGTTGATGAAGAAGTCAGCCCTAAAGTTGATTTTGGGATGAAAATTGGAATAAGTCCAACCGGGGCCTCAAGTGTTGATAACTGTATTAGATTTGTTGCTAATGTCGAGGTTTGAAAAACCGAGGAAGTTTGTTTTCCAAGTAATTTTTAAAAAATAAATTGTTTCTATAGGGTGTATTGACTAGTTATACATGTCCATCTGTGAGATTGTGCATGATCCTCGTCAAAGGGGTTCAGGGTCCTATACAATGTAATTCAATTATCTTATGTTAGCTAAAAATTACATAGTACACAACATGAACAGCATGAACTTTGTAGACAAAAAGAGTATTAAATAATAAAAAGATGTTGTCATCAAAATCATTGTAAATTTTTAATTCCTTACCTTTACTTTATGTAGATTATGCAGGATCCTCAACTAAATGGTTGATGATGTCTGTAGTCAACGACCTGTTCCCACCAAGGGTGACAACATCACACAGGGACTATACCTAAAATCAACACCATCAATTGAGCATCATAAGCATTACTACATTTGTAAGTTGATAAACAATAAATACATACATATCATAAGCATCAGAAGCATCACATGATGTGTCATCATATATGTAATTGAGCATCACAATTAGCATCACATATCATGTGTCATTATAAACATGTAATCCATCACATATGTATCATAAATCACCATCCATCACATAGGTAATAAACAATCCACGTTCTATAAATAAACACAAAGTTCAAAAAATGTCACATGCATCATCATAAACATGTGATCCATCATCTTTGTATTTTAAATCAACATCCATCACATAGCTAATAAACAATCCAATTTCCATAAATAAACACAGTTTAAAAAATGTCACATAAATAGTCACTCTCCCTATCTCCATCTCCATATTAAAAGGTGCATCATGAATTAATAATGTAATGGCATTAGAATTCAAAACATAATGAATTAATTATGTAATTTTTTTTTTATATTAAATAGATAATATACTAATCGCATACCTCATACATTTCATTCTTCATCATCATGAACATCAAGGTCATCATCGCCAACATCATCGTCATCATCATCATCATCATCATCATCATCATCATCATCATCGCCATCATCATCACCATCATCACCATCACCATCACCATCACCATCACCATCATCATCATCATCATCATCATCATCATCTTCTTGTTCTTGTTCTTGTTCATCATCATTGAGAAACTGTCGATCGTGGTCATCATCCACTTCATCTTCTACTTGTTCGGTATCTTCTTCTTCCATCACATTATACTTTATCGGCCTTTCTCTTGGATCATGTCTAACAACAAATGACCAACCCAATTTATGTGGAACCTTTGAGTAAAATACTTGCTCACATTGGCTTGGAAGAACATAGGGCTCATCCCCAACTGGTTCAAATGACCTTGAATTTAGCATTATAAAACCATTATCATGTTCAATAATAGCTCTATCAGGATCATTTTTATTCAATCGTAGCATGTACCATTTGACGACAAACAAAACTAATTTGAAGGAATTAAAGTCACACTCAAGTATATCATCCAAAATGCCATAGTATCAATTTTGAGACTGTTGAAGATGTATGTCATTTCTCGATGAAATATTTGTCACCTCAAATACTGCAGTGATGCCAGAATCACAAGTTTTCTTCGTGTAATCCAACTTTTTTATGCGAAATTTATGACCATTGCAGCACATAGCATTGTGGTGTTTGACCTGTGATATGTCAAATATGTAAAATTTATTGCATTGTGAGTTGATAAACATATGGGTGATTAATAAATTTATACATACCTGTTTATCTCTTAAACCATATGCTAAATCAATTTCCCTTTGCGTAACATTGGAATCTCCATTACGTTGTGCTTCTTTAACCAATGAAGCCACACCTTCCCATGTTAACGTGCATCTAGAATGTTGACAACGTTCAATCCTTATCGTCATCCAATCAAGATTGTTTGCAATATACAAATGTAGTGCATCCCACTCTCAACCAACTGTACAAAAAATAAATAGACGTCTTACAATCGATTTATTTTGAAGATTAAAAATTAATTAACTACAATAACATCTTATAATTACCTCTCACTTTCCTCAATCTACCTTTCCCCATCAAGTACTCCCCTTCGAATTTGTTAATGGTGTTGGGATCCCAAATGCGATCCACGTGGATCTTTGCTGCAAACTTAGGAAGATATTTAGAAATGTACACCATAGTCTGGTATACCATATATCCCTCCACCATAAAACCCTCAGGATTTTCTCTTTGTCGAACCAAAGCCTTAAAAAATTTCAAGTGCCGCTCAACCATCCACATTGACCTAGTGTGTACAGGTCCACACAATTCAATCTCCTCAACTTGGTGTATGAGGTAGTGTTCTTGTGCATTGAAAAAAGATGGAGGTAGACACTTTTGCATTTCACACATCAAATGAGGAATTTTTCTCTTCCAATATTTTATATCGTCTTTATGGATTTCTTTACATGACAACCACCTACAAGGTATTCAAGAAGAAAAAAAAAATATTATATAACAAGTAAAACAAATCGCAAATATAATATCTATACAACGAACTGAACAAATACCACTACTTACCTCATGTATTTTCCAAGATCATATATGACTTGCTTGACATTATTGTCGAAGTCGTCTGGGAGAGATAGAGGTAGAACGTACTGCAACAATTATAAAATTATCTTTTCATTTTTTTGTAACATAATACAATGAAAAGTACACGTATGCGCAGTACTTAAATACATACTAAAAACATAAGAACATGAATTACCTTAATGAAGGTATGCCAATCATGAATTTTCATCCCTAGCCCAAATTCACTTTTCTTTGATATGAGATTGTTTATATTCGCAGCAAATCATGTGGGAAATCGAATTTTTTGTATGACTTCTTTTATAGCATTGCTTTGTTGGTCAGTTAATAACCAAGGAAGCTCACTTATATTAATCTGGTCTCCATGGCTATTTGATTGAATGCCATTTATCATTGTATGATTGGAATCCTGAATGTCACTACATATTTTGACAATTTTTTCTTTGTCATGCCTTCCATCCAATATTTCCCATACTGTCTCTGTTATATTCTTTCCAATATGCATACTATCAAACAAATGAACAATTTGTAACTGCTCGTAGTAGGGCAACCTACTAAATTGTCGGGGATAACTTTTTAGTCCCTTAGGAAGGTGGTCATTTATGCCTTCACGACCTTCATGATCATCAATCACATTATCAGTAAACAAAACAAAATAGAAAAGATGTTTTATGACAAACCAATAGATGGAATGGCATTACCTTGACGATTAATTCTATTATATTCCAACTTCCACAAGTGAGGTGTCATTCTTCGTGGCTTTGATGTATTCTCTTCTTTCCCATTGAAAAGATGTTTTTCAGTATTTCGATACTTATGATTTTTGTGGAGAAAGTGCCTATACTCATCAAACACCTACTTTCCTAAACTTTTTGAATGACAAGATTTCATCTTTGGACCACAAACAGGACATGCAAATTTTCCCTTTGTTTGAAGACCTACAAGATAATGTATAGTAGGATTAAAAATGATAATTTTTTGAATTATAATGTTCATGCACAACTTAAACACTATAACATACCACAAAAATGTGTTAGCCCCGGGGCATCGTGTATTGTCCATAGAAGCATCGCATGGAATTGAAATTATCTTTGTCCTATTGGTCTAGAGACGTCATACATAGTGACACCATTCCATAACTCCAGCAACTCGTCGATAAGAGGCTCGATATATACATTCATATCTTTAACTTGGTACTTACCTAATCGAATGAACAAAAACATTACATAATTATTATGACCATTTTACTGCAATATTTATAATTATATTTAGACGACTATATTTAAATGATAAAAATACCTTGAACAATCATTGCCAACATTATGTGCTCCCTCTTTATTGACATCCATGGAGGAATGTTATTGTTGATAACAAAAACAGGCCACACTGAGTAAACAAATCTCATCTCTCCAAATGGATTAACATCGTCCACTGCCAATGAAAGCCTGAGATTACGAGGTTCTTCTTTAAAGTGTGGCCACTTTTCCTCTATGTCCATAAATGCTGAACCATCTGCAGGCATTCGAATAATGTCATCTCGACTTCTATTGCGTGCATGGTAATCCATAAATTGTGCCAAGCTAGTGCACTTGAATAATCATTGCATACGTGGAATAATGGGAATATAGCGAAGAACCTTGCGAGGAACCCTTTTTGTTATTTGATTTGTTCGATATCTACTGATATGACATTTAGGGCATTTGGTTCGAAATTCATGGTTTTTGATATATAATATGATCATTGGGACAAGCATCTATTGCTTGATACTCCATTCCATTATCTTTCATAACGATAGATAATTCTTGGTATGAGCGAGGTAGAATATTTGATGGTGGTAACAAAAACTCACCTATCAATCTACAGCAAAAAATAATAATTTGTTAATATAAAGAATATTAATGGTACAACATGATTCACAGTTGATTATGACATATATGACATACCTTAACATATGTGACATTGTTATGTTGGATAAACCATTCATAACCTTCAAGTTCACCAACAACAATATAGTAGAGAGAAGAGTTGCCTACGAGCCTTCGTAAAGGGCCTCAGATGCCTTCTCAAGTAGAGGGACATCATGAACAACATCAAGGTCATCTTCATCATCATGATCAGCTGCGCGAGTACTAAATGAGTCATGGATCAATGTATTTGTACCATCATCTTCAATTGTGTTTTCTGGCTCATGATCATCATCTTCCATGGGATCATTATCTTCAGCTACGATATTCACACCTCCATGTTCATCCACTTCGAAAACCATATTCTCAGGGTTGTGTTGATCCATACCATGTGCTCCGGGGTGCTCGACCTATATAAAATTGATAAACATAAATAAACCGTGATCATGATCTGATCATCATGTCATTTATTATGTATATAAATTGTTAAAACGATATAATGAAAAACTTACCGATGGATGATAATCATGTCCACCTTCAATAGGACCATGCAGCCTATAATGTTTCTTCATTGTTTTGATTAGAAGTCTTCTAGTCTTTAACCCCTTACAAATTTTGCATGGACAATAACATTTTCCATCACCTTTTCTTTTCAAGTTAGACCACAATCTAGCAATTGTCTCCTTATTTTGTTGTTCTTTGATATTGTCTGACATGGTCTTTCTTCACAGGCAAGAAAATTGGGCTATAGAACTATTTATATAGAAGTTGAAATGTTAGTTATGAAATCATGTTTCAGTATAATATACTGAATCAAATTACCTGAAAATAGAAATTATCATCATTGAACCAAAACCCTCTAACTCTTCTTTTTCATCTCAAGACATATCTAATGGCTTTGTGGTATGCAATCCTTGTATAAGATATTAAGTTGACTGATGTCTAATTGGGGTAATCCATGAGTGTGTAATGTGAATTCAGTATCCTAAACATTGGAGAGACCTTATTTGACTTGCCTAATCAATGTGGTTGTTGTCCTAATATGAAATATTGAGTTGTACCCTTGCCTCTGCATCAAACTTGTCACATCATGTTTCTTCAACAAAACACACTAATATGAATTGAGCCAACACCATGAGGATAGGTTCAAGTATCAATATGGCAACTAATCATAATACGTGAAGATGGGGTTCACACATAAGTGTTGGCTCTCAACAATGCCACACTTCCAAAATTGTCAGTCTCAAGACTTGTCCTATTGGGTCAGCACTCATTGATGGCCACAAGGCCAAATCAATGTATGTAGGCTTCGAACTCCTAACTCTAGGCTAGGAGGACCCTACAAAAGGTCTATGAACACTCACTTGGTCTAGGGGTTTCACTAGAGATATTGAATAGGAGGACCTAGAAGAACCATCACTAGAGATATTGAATAACAGATAGACTTCTACTGTTGCATTAAAAGCATTGGCATGTTCTTCATTTATTGATGTAAACTCTCTGTGACGCCACCACAACCAACAAAGGTGTAAAAATTTATTTGCAATGCATGGATTTTTAGGATTGTCCTTTGAGAAAACAGAATTAAAGTATGGAAGCAGTATCTGCCAGCTCCTGAGGGAATCTTGATGAAAAATAACTATAAAATATTTGGGCGAGCTTATATGCAAAAACTCATGCTTCCTGATGGTTTTATGTACATAAATAAGCACGAATTAAGTGGTAAAGGGGCTTCTGGAAACAAGAGGGACAGAGAGGAAGTGGAAGTGAAAACTTCTGGTGTTGTGTCTGCTCCATCTCAGAATGGGAATGGCGAGGGTGTTGTAAGAGGAGCTGAGAAGGGTGTTGGAAGAAGTGGGGGTGTTTACATTCCCCCATTTAAGCTGGCTCAAATGATGAAAGATGTGGAAGACAAGAGCAGTGTGGAATACCAACGCATGACATGGGATGCCCTTCGGAAGAGTATCAATGGGTTAGTAAACAAGGTAAATGCATCTAACATCCAGAACATCATTCCAGAGTTGTTTACAGAGAATCTCATCCGTGCGAGGGGTCTATTTTGTAGGTATTGTATGAAATCCCAAATGGCATCCCCTGGATTTACATATGTTTTTACTGCGTTGGTTGCTATGGTAAATACAAAATTTCCTAAAGTTGGCAATTTGCTTTTGCAAAGAATTATTTTGCAGCTTAAGAGGGCATACAAATGCAATGACAAGCACATGTTGATAGCAACAGCCAAATTCATAGCTCATTTAGTGAATCAACAAGTTGCACATGAGATCATTGCCTTGGAACTTCTCACCCTTTTACTAGAGAACCCCACAGATGACAGTGTAGAGGTTGTTGTTGGGTTCATGAAAGAATGTGGTTCTTTGTTGCAAGACCTTTCACCCAAAGGTCTCTATGGGATTTTTGAAAGATTTAGAGGTATTCTCCATGAGGGGGAAATTGACAAACGAGTACAGTTTTTAATTGAAGGCCTTTTTGCAATTCGCAAAGCTAAGTTTGAGGGTCATCCAGCTGTGCGTCCAGAATTGGACCTTGTAGAGCAAGAAGATCAATTAACACATGAAGTTTTCCTAGAAGATGAACTTGATCAAGAAGCTGGTTTGGATGTTTTCAAGCCAGATCCTGATTTCTTAGAGCATGAGGCAACCAATGAAAAACTGAAGAAAGATATCCTTGGAGATGCTTCTTCAGATGAAGCAGAAGGGGAGAATGATTCAGGTGATGATTCAGATGATGATGATGATGATGAAGAGGAAAGTGAGGAAGCACTGAGAATACAGAATGAGACAGAGACAAACTTGGTCAATTTAAGACGTACAATTTATTTGACAATCATGTCAAGTGTTGATTTTGAGGAAGGTGGTCATAAGCTACTAAAGATCAAGCTTGAACCTGGTCAAGAGATGGAATTATGCATCATGTTGTTAGAATGTTGCAGTCAAGAGAGAACATACCTTCGTTATTATGGTCTTCTTGGGAAAAGATTCTGTATGATCAATAAAATTTATCAGGAATTTTTTTATAAGTGTTTTGTACAACAGTATTCTATGATACATAGACTGGAAACAAATAAACTACGTAATGTTGCAAAGTTTTTTGCCCACTTACTTGGCATAGATTCTCTTCCATGGCATTGTCTTGATTATATACGTTTGATAGAGGAAGATACTACTTCCTCTTCCCGTATTTTTATAAAGATTCTCTTCTAGGAGCTAGCAGAGCAGCTTGGTATATTGTTGCTTAATGAAAGGCTGAATGATCCAACAATGCAGGAGTCTTTTGATTCAATTTTTCCAAAGGACAATCCCAAAAATTCATGGTTTGCTATCAATTTCTTTACTTCTATTGGTCTTGGTGGTATCACTGAGAGTTTACATGAGTATTTGAAGAATATGCCAAGGCTTATAATGCAGCAGCAAAAGTCTATTCCTGAGTCAGATGAATCTACCTCTAATGACGATTCTTCTAGTTCATCAAGTTCGTCAGATTCTGATACATCAGACTCAGATTCTGAGAGTGAAACTGACAGTGAGAGCAGTAAGGAGTCACCAAGAAAGAAAAATAATTCAAAGCATGACAATGAGTGTGAAAAAACAAGAAGAAAGAAAAGGAAGAGGGCATCTGACTCGGAGGATGAAAGTGACAGTGAAAAAATCAGAAGGAAAAAGAAAAGGAATTAAAAATCTTTCTAGTCAGTTATTCAAGGCTCCAGTAGACACCGTTTTCTTGGACTATGACAACCAAAAGAATCACTCCCAAGTGCTTTGGTTTTATAATAGATGATTATAAGATGCTACAATGTTGTCTTATGTATTTTAATAGCCACGAGTTTTAGAGTTCTGTACTTGACAGGTAATGGATAAACAGTGTTAGGAGGAGAAAATATCGAAGGCCAAGTGCAGATTGTGATAATACTAGATCAATGAATCTTGTTATTTATTGAGTATTTCTTGTTTTCCATGTTGTGTGATGTACCATAAGCAAACTAGAAATCTAAATTCAATAAGATGCTTTGTGCTTAGATATTACTTTGAAAATGTCTTCTGTATCTCCCCATGGATTTGGGTATATGCTACTGCCTGGGTTTTGTCTCTTTACTGTCTCCTTGATGTCAAATGCTATCCATGAGCATACATATGACGTACCCAATGTACGAAGACCTTGAGTAATCAGACAACCCTTATATTTCTCATCAATCAAACTATAATGCCTATTCCTTCTATAGATGGCCAGGTTTGCATTGAGACCAGTATAATCAGTACTATTTCAGCATTGACATTGTACCCAGTATTGATTTGATACCCGTGTTGTGAATGAGTAAAGAAAACAATTGATCCCTGACAAAAATTCCTCAAAACTGATAGCTTTATTACCTTTCCAGTTACAATTGTTGAAAGCTAGATATACTCACTTCTGGATTATAATAAATAACAAAATTGTAATATTAATCTTGTAATGATATAAAATATTCTAGGATATAATCTTCTGTTTACAGGAAAGATACTGCACCTGCCTCCGTACAAAAGAAACAATCAAACATAAACCCATCAAGAAGCATGAGTTTTTGCATATTAGCTTGCCCAAGTATTTTACAGTTATTTTTCATCAAGATTCCCTCAAGAGTTGGCAGATCCTGCTTCCATACTTTAATTATGTTTTCTTAAAGGATAATCCTAAAAATACATGCATTGCAAACAACTTTTTACACCTTTGTTGGTTGTGGTGGCGTCACAGAGAGTTTACATCAATAAATGAAGAACATGCCAATGCTTTTTATGCAGCAGTAGAAGTCTATCTCTTATTCAATATCTCTAGTGAAACCCCCATGATCTTTTGTTGGAGTAGAATTTGTTATATTCTAGAAAGGGTCTTGTCATTTGTTGATGGGATATTCATCTACCTCAAGAAATAATTGTTCTTTTCTCCAACAAGAAGTGGAACTAAATGAAGATCTAGCACCATGAAATGAATCCTCAAAAGGATTACTATAGTTAGTTTTGGTAGATAATGATCTGGGTAAAATACTAATGTGGCTTTAGGAAACATTATGTACTAGCTTAGCATACTCTAACAACTTTGATGCGACATGCTACATCCAATTAATTCTCCATCGGTATCTCTATTGTGTTAATGATCTCTAGATTTATGATCTCTAAAATATAACTAATATGAGATATCTAGATTTATGATCTCTATAATATAACAATCCCATAATTATGTTTCCACGCATCTATACCACAACACAAACATCATGCTAGTGTTCAACCATAGCAATTGATATCCTAATTATAGAATGTGAAATATGCACATAACTATGAATAAAGATTAAGAAAAACAAAGAAAGATGCTTATTGCAAACATAAATGACTAATGGACAAGAATTGAATTCATTGTAGATAGTTTTGAATATCAAATTCACTTATTTGTGTGCATTTAGTAACTCATGTACTTGTGGCCAACCATTTATCTCTTTCATAAATTAAACATTTATTAATAACATTAAATGGCCGAGTAATTATGTTTTAGTTGAAATTGAAAATAAAATATTTTATTTCAGGACAGCTCACACTATTCCCTATCATATTTTAGACTCTCAGTTTTGTTAGTAGTGGTTTGATGTCTTTGGAGCTGATCATTTCATTTCTTTAGTTACGTTTGCCAGCATACTCCCAGCCTGTGCCAAAATGGGAGCTTTGGAACAGGGTATGGACATCCATCAAAGCATAAAAGATAGAGGAATTTTGTCAGATGTAGTTGCAACTGCTCTGTTAGACATGTATGCAAAATGTTGAAGCATAGACAAGGCACGAGAACTATTTGACGGATTGCCTCAAAGAACTGTGGTTTCCTGGACTGCAATGATTGCCGAATATGCACAAAATGGATTTGTTGAGAAGGATTTAGAAACTTACAAGCAAATGCAATCGGCAGGTGTAAAGCCAAATTCCATGACCATTGCTACTATCCTCCTTGCCTATGCCAAAATAGGAGATTTGGAACAGGGTATGGACATTCATTGAAGCATAAAGGATAGAGGAATTTTGTCAAATGTTGTAGTTGCAACTACCCTGGTAGACATGTATGCAAAATGTGGAAGCATAGACAAGGCACGTGAACTGTTTGATAGAATGCCTGAAAGAAATGTTGTCTCATGGACTATAATGATTGTTGGATATGCACAAAATGGATTTGTCGAAAAGGCTTTAGACACTTTCAAGCAAATGAAATTGGCAGGCATAAAGCCAAATTCCACAACCTTTGCCAGCATCCTCCTTGCCTGTGCAAAAATGGGAGCTTTGGAATAGGGTATGGGCATCCATCAAAGCGTAACGGATAGAGGAATTTTGTTAGGTGTTGTACTTGCAAATGCCTTGCTTGACATGTATGCAAAATGTGGAAACATGGACAAGGCTCGTGAATTGTTTGATACGATGCCGCAAAGAGATGTGATCTCATGTGAACAATCAACACACACGTATACGGGAGGAAGGGATTGCTGCAACAAAATTGAACGCTCACTCCTCAATCACAGTTCTATGGTTTTACAAGGAGTGGATTCCTACAAGGTATTACACATTTAGGGAACCACACTTTTGACTAGAAGCCATCTGGCCTGAGATTGGATAATCAATATGAATACGAGATTGACCAATTTGCATTAAAAACTAGGGCAATTCCGACCTGAGATTGGATAATCAATATGAATACGAGATTGACCAATTTGCATTAAAAACTAGGGCAATTCCGACCTGAGATTGGATAATCCATATGAATACGAGATTGACCAATTTGCATTAAAAACTAGGGCAATTAACCACCACATGTCTCATTTCCTAACATCTTTTGCATAAAAAAGGAATCTCTTAAATGGTATATTTTTTGCAACATGAAATTAAGGTGAAGAATCTACCTCCTACGCGGGATTGCAAGCAATGCCACAAATGCCTTTGACGCGGGTTTGATGTTGTTGGGGGTTGAAGTCGACACAGATGCCTACACGGGATTGCAATGCACAAATGAATTGCCCTCTTCTTTTTTTTAAGTAATGGTCGTTGTCATCGGAATTACGACGAAATCGAGCACTTTTTTGGAAAAAAGAAAATTTTCATTGCTAATGCCTTCTTTGTCGAAACCAAATGGCAAATTGTCGTCGGAATTACAACGAATTCGGGCATTTTTTCAAAAAAAGATCAAATTTGGCCACAATATACCTTCTCTGTCGGAAACCTCAGTCGAAAATCTAGTCCAAATGTATTAGTGATGGATGTTTTTGTTGTCTTGGCTTGGTGGACATTCTTATAATGTTTGTGCAATATCTCAACTCAGATTCTAATGATGAAGTGCACCACAAGTATGTTTTGTGATGTTCGATTTCATGACTATGTTTCTTGGCCTTCCAAGTAAGAAGAGTTTTGTATTAGTTTGGTTTCACTAGCTTGTTTACACTTGACAATGAGAAAGAAGTGTTTGAGGATGTTGTTGGATTCTCAAGGAACGTCTCTATGTGGTCCTCATGATAGTAGTTCATCTTGGTGTCACATATTGTCTGGAGTTAATTTTTTTAGGTAACTGGTAGTTGTTTGGCTGACAAAGTTTGTTCTCTTGCTTGTGCTATTCTTTGTGGGTTTGTGCTAGCATTGGAGGATGTGATGAGTTGTATTTGGGTCCTACTATGCCTTGTTGTGATTTGCATTGAGTTGTTTCATTTGGAAGTTGCGTTTTTGGGTTGATTGGTTAAGGGCTACACATTTCTTCTATATGTTACCCTATTCTTGACTTGGAAGGATGTGTGCCTTTGTGTGTGATGTTTGGGATTGTATAGAAAGATGTATTAAGTTTTTTCAGGTCCTTGCTATTTTATGGTTTGGACCTCTTTTACCATAATCATGTTTTTGTGACCGACTTGTTGGGGTCATTCATTGTCCCCTATTTTGGTTGACCTAATTGGAGTTTTGAGATTTTGTGGAGGATATATATAGAAGATCATTGCATTTGCAAAGGTAGATGCGAATGTGAAGCAGCAAGAGTATATGCTGGAAGTATTGGACTTGAATTGCCAAATTGTTGTTTGAGGCAGTGAGTCAAGAGTAGCTACATTCTAAGGAGATTGTTGGATGCAGATATGTTGAGGGATTATTCGTAGTAATTCAAATATTTGTGTATCTTTCTCAAAGATACTGAGTCTTCTCAATAGGCCTTTTGCATCTTGCGCTGAGGAAGTGATCCTCAACAACAAGTCCTCTTTGGGAGCAGTGAACTTCCTTAGGCAGTGAGCCTTAAAATAAATTGTAGCATTGTTCATACAGTGTGAGTTGACTCTCACCATGGTTTTTCCCTTCTTGAGTGTTCTACATAAATTTGGTGTTTGCTTGTGCATGTATGTTCATTTCTTTATCTTTCATTCTTGTTGATTAGATTAAATATTTAAAGTTGAATTTGAATTATACTTAAAACTTTAAATTTGGTTCAAGAGTGATTCACCCCCCATCTTAGTCTTGGGGTGTGTTCAACAATTGGTATTAGAGACAAGGTTCTCTAAGTAAGCTTAACTGGTTGAGGAAGGTTTGGGATGGCACAAGATGGATCTTACAAGGTACCTAAATTTGATGGTATAAACTACACCTTTTGGAAACATATTTGTCCTCTTTAGGTTTTGAAGTTTGGAACTCAGTTATAGATGGTTATATTACTCCACCTACTCCTCCAACTGATGCAGGTGAGATTAGATTGTTTGAAAACAATAAAAAAGTAAGGAATGCAATATTAAGTGGATTAGTAGATTTAGAACTTGTAAAGGTGATGTCCTATAGTACTGCTAAAGAGGTTTGGGATAAAGCTTAGTAGCATCTATGAAGGAGATGATAAAGTAAGGTAGATCAAGATGAAGAAATTCAAATGCAAATTTGAGAACTTGAGGATGTCAGAAGATGAAGACATTGCTAGCTATGTGCTCCATGTAATTGAAGTGGTAAATGGAATCAAAGATATTGGCGAAGAATTGAAAGAAGATGAGGTTATGAAAAAAGTACTTAGATCTCTTCCTAAATCTTATAGTCATAAATTTTTTTCTATTGAGGAGAGTAAGAACTTGGATAAATATTCAATGGATCAACTATGTGGTGCTCTCACTGCATTTGAGATAAGGGAGTTTGACAAAGATGACCCTAAGAAAGGAGTAGCATTCAAAGTCAATAAGAAGGTAAAAGATGATGATCAAGATGATGGCTTTAATGAAGAAGAAAACTTTGTAAGAAGATTGAAGAAACGAGTCAACAAATACAAATGTAAGTTACCTTTAAATGTTTTAATTGTGGGAGAATTGGCCATTTTACATCTAAGTGTGCCTATAAAGAATCAGGATAGAAATAAAAGAGAAAAGTTCAAGAAAAGTCTGTATTCCAAAGAAAGCAACTATTCATCTGAAGACGAGGGCTCTAATCATGATAGTTCAAAGGGTGAAACACCCTTCATAGGCTTGAAAGTAAGTGACAAAAGGGATGGTGTTGAAAAATGTAAGAAGTCTGGTACCTTGCAAGTTGGAATGAATAATGAAAATTCAATGATTGTGTGGACTTCCTTCCATGCAAAAAAGGAATTAAATGCTTGGGTGATTGACATTGGTTGTTCCAATCACATGACCAATTATAGGAGAGAGTTCATCAATCTTAACAAATGGAATTGAGGATCTATCAAGTTTAGATATGAAGGGTCAACATAAATTTGTGGAATAGGTGCAATAACTATTGATGGAAAACATAAAACAAAGGATGTCCTCTATATCAAAGGACTGGAACATAATCTTCGTAGTGTTAATTAGATTTGTAGCAAAGGATACCATCTCACTTTCATGACAAGGTTGTGAGATTAGGAAAGTAAGCTTTAGAAGATTGGTAGAAGAAAGATCTAGGACCAAAAGCAATATTTATCACCGAAAGGAGAAAATCCCTAACCAGCCTTTTCTTTGAAAGACTTGACCCTTTCAAAACAACCTCCTTCCAAACATAAATTCAACGTGGTCTTGGGAACAAAAGGCTTTGAATTCCTTTTTTTACTATCAAGGTATTTAAAACCTTATAGAATGTTAAAATTCCTCATCGAAGATTTTAGCCATGACTAAATAACTTTAAGTATGCACAACACAACAATAAGGTATTATTTTTGGAGACATTTGCAAACCTTTTTGCAAGAAGATGACCTTAAAGACACCTATTTGATGACTATTTCAACCAAATAAATAAATGGGTAACATGAATATGTATTTTTCTATTGTATGTGGCATATTTAGTTTTGTGCTTATTAAGTATGATCTATAGTAATTAATGAATTTTAGAAGTGTGTAACAATGTTTTTTAATTATTGAGTACTTTAATTCCAAAAATTGTTAGGAATTACTACAAAATATAATAAGCTTCTCATATACATCCTTGTTCTTTTGGACCAATATAACCACAACAGTATACAATGAGATAAACGAGAAGAGACAAAATGTTTTAGAATAATCTAGGTACTGTTGTTCCTTCATCCTTATTACGATTTTTTCTTGGTGTGGAAAAATCCCTTTTTCCTCTTGTAGAAGACCTCGTCATGATAGAAATAATAATTTAGCAATAACTCACACAAATCAACTTTAAATTATGTGAAAATTTTAATGTAACTTCCTAGGGTCAAAATAACACTTAGCTAGAAAAATATCTACGAAATAGATAGATTTGCATCCTTGAGACTAAAATTATTAGAATGCATCCTTGAGAGTAAAATTATTCGAAAGCCTAACATTCCAATAAATCCCTTATTTTTACTCCAATGTTTATGGAACATGGATTGTATAATCTTCAATGTCCTCCATAAAAAACCTTTAAAAATTAGGAAGAAATTTGCTCAAATATATGAGATGTGGTTACAAAAAAATCAGGGCAAAAACCCTAAGTTTTCTATAACTCGCTCACTTCTAATTCAATTTGTCTAAAAAATGGATCAAATGTGCTTCAATATGTTCTATAAAAACCCATTGAAAATAAAAAATAAATTCACTCAAATTTGAAAGATAATGTGATTTCCAAAATGACCTCCAATTTCGAAGAATAATGCCTTGCCTTCACGGTGCAAATATCATGCTCTGATACCACTTTTAATGAAATAATTTGCACAAATGAGGAATAAAATATGAAATATGTTGAGAGTGATATATATTAGTAGAAAATAATAAGCCGCTTAGAGGGGGCAGACCTCCAAATATGTCTAATGAGAACACACTTCACAATATGATGATATAATAAGACTCACTACCTCCTATACATACCCTTTTTATGCCTAGTATATCACCTTGGCTAAACTAAAAATGAATATATAGGCCTAAGTCTGACCTAACTAACTAAATAGAAATGTAATAATGATAATATGACTTAATTAGGGGTTAGGTAGCCACAAGTTGACTACTCATAACCATATGTATACTGTAGGATTAAGGGCATAACAGGATGAGTATGTGCCAGTAGATGGAAAAAGATAAGTGTCATCACTACACTCTCTGATGGTAAACAAGCAAATTTTTTCCCTCTTTATGATCATTGCAAACATTCATTAGAAGGCATCCATGTCTTACACGTCACATGCTAAAGGAGTCATCATCATTATTTGATTAGGTGGTTCTAACGACTGCCATGATGGAAATGTGTGCCTAGAGGTTATCGGAAGAAATTTTGTTGCCACAAGATCTATGTAGAGGGGCAAAGGCCCAATCTATATAATATTTCTCAACATTTGTAAGATGGGGGTCTTTAATTTTCAAGAGTAGATAGTAGTAGTACTTTTAGACAACACAATAGTAGAATTTTTTCAATTGTATTTGTAACCTTACCAAATTTCATTTTAAAAAAATATTGGAATATATTAAATTTTGCTTTTATGGCCTTTGTATTGTGCTCTTTTCAAATCAATGAAGAATATTTATTGCTTTGTATCCATTATTTTGTATTTGTGGATTCTTATAATTGTTAGATAGCTTTTATAGTTTTATCTTTGTACTCAATATTTAGGGTCTTAGATCTTGTTCTTACTCTTTCAAGATCTTATGAATGTTTACAAAGTTGTAATTATATTATGCTTTCATAGGTGTGAATCTCAATAAAATCTTGGCATGTCATCTTCAAATAGCTTAAAAATATTACTAACTTTCAATGTTTTCCTCTCCCTTTTCCTCCCCCAAACTTAAAGAGTTAGCATCTAAAATCTTGGAGGTTGTTTTATGAAACACAATTAAGTCCCACATTAATGAAAATTTCCAAGGTTGTTCTCTTGAGTGTTAGTTTGAGAGAACAACAACCATCATAAATTCATCTCTCATTTATAAATATTTCTCCCGTTTTCCATTTAAATTGACAATTTAGAGTTAGAATTTAGGTAATAAACAATATTACCAACCCTCTCTGGAGGTTCATTGTCACAATAGTTGACGCAAAACCTGCAAATGATCCAATGCTTCACTAGCTTCCTAAATTAATATGTTAATAAAGGGTGTAAACTTTAGTGACAACAATAACATTTGTCATGATCCTTGAATCTGATTTATTCAAAGTGGAACTAGGCATTCCAAGTCTAGTTTCCATGAATGTGGTCACTTTATTTGTCCACAAATATATTAAATTTCCCCATAACAATGTTGTGCATACTATCTAGGTTACCAAATATAACACATAAATTATGGGGTTTAGACTCTCCTGATTATTTCTAGCCTCACCTAATAGGATCCTTACAACCCAGAGTTTATTAATTATTCAAAACATATTCTAAGTTCAAAGATAGTTGCTCAACATCCTCTTATGCTCCTTCTTCAACATCTCCTATGGTTACATCACCACTTGTATGTTAACTATTGAAGCATGCCTCTATCTCTATGTCTTACTTTTAATAAGTAGAGATAAGCGCATTCCCTTGAATATATCTTCGCTCCCCCTAAATATGTTTAAGTGTTTGGTAGTGTCTTATGTTCCTACCTTTGTTCCAAAACTAGAGAAGGGAAAATCACCCATGTTGTCTAAGTCTTTGTCTCATGTCTTTTAACCACATATAGCTCTTGTAGTACCTAGACTTGCCTCCTTAGGAAAAGGGAAATAATATACTATTGGTAAGTCCTCAAGCGAACTATTTGTCTCTCATTCTCCAAAGGTGCCTTCTATTCCTCCTACTACCCCAAAAGTAACTAGAGGAAAGGAGGTAGTGACGACCAATACAACATGTGCACCTCAAGTACCTTCTACTTCTCCTATTGATTATATACCTCCAACTCCTTCTGAGGGGAAGATAGATCTACCTAAGGAATAGGGTGTGCATGTGTCATCTCATACACATGTTTCACATTTGCATACCCATTGAGACCATCTTGCATGTGAGCATAAGCATCATAGGTGAGAATTGTTTTGTGAATATGACACTTTTCAGATAATAAAGAATGAACATCCTTCTCCCATGCAACCCTCTCCTAACTTGGTCTCACCCAAAGTGGTTCCTTGTTTTGTACCATCAATTATCCCATCTTCTACTCCATCTATGATTCCTCCTATTGATTCTAATGAACCTCATCCTAAATAGGTTAATGAATAGGGTGTGCATGTGTCATCTCATACACATGTTTCACATTTACATACCCATTGAAACCATCTTGCATGTGAGCATAAGTATCATAGTGAGCATTGTTTTGTGAATAAGACACTTTTTCAGGTAATAGAGGATATACATCCTTCTCCCATGCAACCCTCTCCTAACTTGGTACCACCCAAAGTGGTTCCTTGTTTTGTACCATCAATTATCCCATCTTCTACTCCATTTATGATCCCTTCAATTGATTATAATGAACCACATCCTAAATAGGTGCAATTTTTTACTGCTCCTTCAATAGACCATCCATTGATTTTCATATTACCTCATGTTTCATGTTTTATTGAGCCTCTTGAGATGCCTAATACAAAATTTGTATCTAGTGCTACTCTTGTTATGCATCCTTATCCACAACATACCCATCGTCAAAGCTTCCATAGCATTTTCAAATCTACCATAGTTGATGTAAACACATCCCATCAACCACCTAAGCACAAACTTGAGCAAGGCCCCATTCCACCATATCATAAAAAAGAAACAAATTTTTTCTTCTTCATCTAGCAATGATCTTTCTACATTTTTTCTTTCTTATAAAGGAAGTTCCATCTTCCCCTACACTTGTCACTGCTCCTCCCCCAATGGTCAATAGTGATATTACTCCTACACAGGATCCTCCAATGCCTTCAAACCACTTTTCTCTAAAAATGTCTATGTTTGAATCATTGGAGGATATTTTGACATTGTCATCTATCTTTATAAGATCATTGGCAATCACCTCATAGGATTTCAGGGATGATGTTGTTCGTGTAGCTAACTCTTTTTCTCTTGTGGCAAGTGAGATTCCTAGTATTTCACTAGGCATGGTACCATTACAAGCTCATCCTCCCTCAACATATGATCAATATTGGGAGGACAATTATTTGTTTTTTAAATAGAGCAGTAATCTTCTTACTTTGGAAGTATGAATTTGTTCATTTGTTTGTGTTTCTTACCTGGAGGACCCATGTTACCCTTGTAAGTACATAAATATATGTGAGGTAATCTATTGTCAATTCTTCTATTTGTATCATCATTCTTCCATATGTTATAAATCTTATATTCCTTTCTTTTGGAAGATAATGTAAATCATTGAGACATTTAGGTCTCTTTCATGTTAACCTAAATTGTTACTTTTTCATGTAGATATTTTTCCCTTGTGCTTGTTTTTTCACTACATTTGGAGAAGGATACATACATACATATATGTATGTATGTATGCATGTATGTTTGCATGTATGTATGTATGTATGTATGTATGTATGTATGTATGTATGTATGTATGTATGTATGTATATGTGGTTTGATAGTGCCTTTGATACTATAATAAAAGATGCTCTTTGTTTCTCTATTCACTGCCATTTGGGTAATCTTTGTGATGAGCTTTCACGGGAGCTGCTATATTATTTTTGGTATAGACTGCTCTACAACTACATTGTTCTTGACTGTTCAAACTCAGTCCTATATGAGGATGCACTCATCATTGTATTTTTTGCAAGATCATTGCCCTGTCTTTTTTGGATCCAAAAAAAGTTCATTGTCTTGAAGTCCATAGCTTGAACCATGCTCATTCCTTCCTTCCCTTCAAAACCTTGACTATGAATTTTGACATGAGTATTAATATAATGTTGTATTAATGGAAGGAAGAAATTTTTTTATCTTGTGATCTAACTACCTCTATGGTTCACTTCATTGATGCTCTTAAGGCAGTGATTGAGATCATTGTATCTTTGTTGACTATAACTGGATATTGAGTTGTCCTTTTTTTGAATGTTATAGCAATGATGACCCTTTATCTCTAAATCTCGCAATGGTTGTTATGGGTGCCATGGGAATTTGTCTAATAGAATTGTATAAGATATTATTCACTATGATACTTATGACAAAGACTCATTTTGATACTATGCATTGTCTTTGGATGTAAAGAGGCTTTGTTTTGTGTAGAAAATTGTCAACACATCTCTAATATTCTGCTATGGAATGCCTTTATTCCCTATAAGGGATATCTTCTAGATCCATGTGCTAGATATATCTCTAATTCTTAAATATTGTAACAATGTTTTTCATGGTGTTCATTGTCTCTTTGTATGACTTAAGAGGATGTTGTCATTTGGCTTTTAGGTTGATCTCTTCTTTTTAGAGCATCTTATAACTGTGTGTTGACTACTACAATATCCTCAAAAGGTCTTCTTTTTGTTTTGTGATAGAGAATGTGTGACTGTCAATGTGTATTGGATTCTTTGATACTAGTAATTCAACTGAGAAAAAGCTCATTACTTGATTGCTTTGATGAACCCCCTTTGAGTGCTCTATACTGTACAATCATTAATGAATGCTATCTCTTTGTCCCTTGCACATTGTACTGTTTTCTATAATTTTTGTTATTTCTATCAATCATGGCTCATACTTGCACTTCAATATCCTTGATTATAATGCTCACAACTGCTATGATAATCATTGAATCTTGTTCGCTTGATGATAATTGTAATGTATTCATCATTTGTTGTCATTGATGAAACACTCTCACACACACATATGATTATATTGACTGCCGGTGTAACTTCAAATTGTTTACTCTGTCAACCGGTATGTTAGAGGTTATACTTAGTGGTTTATCTTTAACCAATACTTTGTGTCAACCGGTATGTGCATAAGAGATAGTCTGTGATTATACTAAGTTGGCATCAAGATGAAGATCAAGATGGAGATCAAGCGGAGATTCAAGGACAACGGTTCATATGTTTTATTCAAACTGGTATTTGATTATTCCAACCGATATTTGGTAATTTTGTGATGAGTTACCACATTTCTTGATGAGTTACTTGCACCTACTGCTTGGCAGAAATTTTTTGTTTGTGATGAGTTATGATCACTTGTCCAGATACACTGCACCTAGAAAATTGTGTTATGATTTCTTAAGGCCGACATGAAATCATAACGTCTATATATTGACATTGCAATGAATTATTTTATATAGTGAAAGTGTTATGTTATGTGCTAAAGGGAAAAAGAGTTAAGTTGCAGAGTATGCATAAGAGTAGTGTTGAATATGTTTAGAAGGATCTGATTAAGCAAGTATTGTGCTACTCAGAATAGATCAAACCATTCTTGTTGTTTTCTAACCATTACAGCAGAATCAAATCCCCTAACCGGGTAAGCTCTAACAAGATTTAATGTATAAATCCTTTAATAGGGTGATCCATTAGTTTGGATTCAGAAATCCTCCACCGAGGTTACTCCTAACAGGGTACTACCTTTAATAGGGTATAAGCTTCTAATCAAGATTTGGGATCTCAAACAAGATTCTCTCCTAGCAGAGCACTTTGTAGACCTTAACCGATCAGTTATCTATTACCACAGATAGTTAACTTGTGAGTTCCATCTCACCATGGTTTTTACCTATTTTGGTTTTCCACGTATAAACACGTGTTACGATGGATGCTTTACTTTTTGTAGATGTTGTTATATCATTTTGGATTGCATACATTGTGTTTAAAAGCTTTGTTAAGTTCATCTACCAGTTAGTGTTTGAAGTAGTTTCATTTTTGGTGTCACTGATTCACCCCCCCCCCTCTCGGTGCTTTTCAATTCCATCAATTGGTATCAGAGCCTAACTACTTTGAAGCCTAATCTCTTATAAGGGAGCCTTGAAACCACCATGGGGGACATGAGCTACTTCGAGATCACTAGAGAGCTAGAAGCTAGTAGAAATGAACTTGAAACTCTTAGGGTCAAACCGAAATCTTCACAAGTCAAAAGGAGAGAGCTAACTGAACAACTATTAGAGATATCTAATAATAGTTCTTCAGATGAAGCCAATATTGATGCTTTAGCAGAGGAAGTTGAAAAGTTAAATGGTGAGAAACTGAATCTGAGGAGAGAGCTAGAAGGTATCACTATTTGCATGAGTCAAGAACTGGAAGCCAAAAGAGCTACTGAAGATCTTATCAAGCAAAGAGATCAAGAGATTACAAAGATCAAATGGGAAAGTGTCACTATGCATGAGCATTTGGTTGCTGAAAGAGAAGAAAAGGAGAACCTGTAGCTAGATCTTGAACTAGCATCATCTCTGAGAGAGAACTGAAGCCAATGAGAAATTGGAGAAGTTCAACAGAAGTTCTACCATGCTAGAAGAACAAATTCAATCACAAAGAATGAAGAGTGATATCTCTGGACTTGGTTTTCACACATTTGAAAAAGGTGAGTCCTCTGGTACAAAGATCAACATTCCTAAGAACAAATCTACTCCTAAGATCAATAAGCCTACCGGTAAGAAGTTCTTTAAACCTATTTGTTTTGTTTTCCATAAACCTGGTCACACTGTAAATGTTTGTAGAGACAAACCTAACAGAAACACAAGTTACAATACTAATACTAGGTATGTGTCCAAGAAATTTGAAGGTCATTGCTTCACATGTGGAATGTATGGACATAGATTTGTTGAGTGCAGATATGGAGCAAACAATCTTGTACCACATGCATCCAAGACCAAAGGGTGACCGGATAAGGAACTTTGAGAACCGGGTAAACCTGAACTGGCAAAGACCCTACGGCAAATGGTTTAGTCCATTTGAGACGGAAAAGGTAACAAATGTTATTTGCACCATCTGTAATAACTTTGGTCATGTGGCTATGAACTGCAAAAGAAGAATAGGAAGAGGAAATGCAGGACCTTGGAAATCATCTGGTATGGTCTGTTTGTTAGGATTCCCAAAGATACTAAGAGGGGGGGGTGAATCAGTATCTGACAGGTATAATAATTTTCTTAACTTATAACATGAAAAGCATATCAAAATTGTGTACCGGTAAACCAAAAATAATGCAGTAAATAAGAATAGAAACCACAACATAAGAGATACACCATAACACAATATTTTAACGAGAAAACCCGGTGTGGGAAAAACCTTGGTGGGATTTGTGACCCACAATATTCACTTATTGGCCAATAAGAGAATATTACTTCTTACAATAGGGGCCTGCACATGCAGGAAGGCCAAGTGCCTAGAGCTCACTACTCAATTACAAAGAAGTCACACTGACTTACAAAATGGATTATACTAATCCAATGTCTTGTACTACTTCAAATCAGCATCTGCTATGCTAGATTCAGTACTGGTTTAAGCTCTGCAATATACATAAACCCTTATCCCAATAATTCGCACATTAGGTCTACTATCTTCTTTTCATACTTTGCACTCTCTCTTTTTCTCCTAAATGATATACAATGATCTCATACATATATGAGTCATATTACAATTCGCCAAGTCATCTTACAAAATATTTTACAATAAATACAAAATACATTTAAACAAAATTCCTGTCGGCCATGGTGTCGGTGATCAATCTTTTTGGTGTCGGTGATCTGTATGTCGGTGTAGAGTCTGTCGGTGTCGGTGCCTGTGTCTACCTGTCGGTATCACATGATTGTAAGGTTACCATCAATGACAATACCTTCAATCACCTCCAATTTCTCATTGGAGTGTGCATTTGCCAACAATCTCCCCCTTTGGCATTGATGGCAACACTCATGAGAAAAATTAAAAAGTGTCCAAAAAATGATGTCCAAAAAGAATCTGCCAAAACGTCTTACCAAAACTGTGTTGTCAAAAATCCATGCTCCCCTTGAGCAGATGATGTCCTGTTCTGATCATTTTTCTCATCTCACTACTCCCCCTTTGACATCAATGACAAAGGTTGTCATTTGTTGTCAGTGGAGTGTGTTTCCTGTCGAGATCCTTGTATCCTGTGGGTTACAATCTAAAAGAGTTCTGCTAATACCAAATTCAGACTCTCAGTGAACTTTTCACTGTCTTTTAGTGCAGCCTCTATCGTCTGAATAGTATTGGTGAGGTGATGCATTTGTTCCTCCGGTGTCTTCAGTCCTTGAACAAGTGCCTCAGAGATCTCTTTACTCAAAGAGATGAGGTACTCCAATTTGGGGTTGAGTTTGCATTTAAGGTCTTTTGCCTTCCCTTTTATTTTGTCTTTCTCGTTTTCAAATTTCTCAAGTTTTTCTTCAAGATTGTGTATCTTCTGCTTTGTAACTGATAATGGTTTAGATGAACCAATGAGGTTATCAACTATATTGTCAATCTCCTTTTGTACCTTACTTATTTCCTTGTCTATATCTGTTGTTAGAACATTTGTCTTGCATGTATCTCTATAGAGTTCCTTAAACTCCATTATTGTTTTGTTTAGTGCCGGTAAAAGTGTGCCAATGTGTCCCATGCACTTCTTTATTGTTTCATCAAAGAATTTCTCTGTCTTTATTCATTTTCTCCTTAACTATGTCCTCATTTATTTGATCAATTGTCAAAATGTTGTCGGTGATGTATTTAGACAATGTGTCTAGTTGACCTAAAGAATCTTTATTATCCACAATGCACTTGGGTGCTATCAATTTAAGAATGGGGATTGTATCATCAATAGCTTTATAAGCTTGTGCAGTATACTCTGTGATTTTCTTTATTGAGTCCAATAAGACCTCTATTACATTTGTAGGTCAGAATTCTGCTATAGAAGTACCAGATGTCTGTCCAACTATTTTTACAATTTCCATGCTGTCGGTTTTAGTGATAACCTTGCTTTCCTCTTTCTCAAGAGGATTTGTTTGGGTATGCATTTCTATCAGCAAAGGTTTATGCTTTTCAGTTTTTGCTGGTGGCATTGTCTCAGTTTGAACTTGTACATCAACCCGTTTCTATTCCAGTGCCTCAGATGGTTTCTCTGAGCTCTCAACTGTTAGTTTCTTAGATGTAGCCTTTGAATGTACTTCCGGTTTGTGTGTATTTGCCTCTGCAATATTCATTTCCGGTTTCTTTGATTATTTCTCAGTAGAGTCCTTTGTCGGTTTCTTTGTCTCTGTGCTAACATTGATTTCCACATCTACAGCCGGTGACTCAGTAGTCACATCTTTCTTCTTATGTTCAACAGTTTCTTTATCTACCACAATATTCACCTCTTGTGTATCAATATTCATGGTATACAAAACTTTACACTCAGGATTTGTATCCTCTAGAGGAGTCTCCATACTCTCAGTAGCCGGTTGTGTGTCAACTATTTCTACCGGTGGAGTATCAGAAGGAGGTGGGGGTAAATTGTCAGTTATCTTAAGGTTCGGAGGTCCACCTTCCTTGCCTTTCCCCTTATCCCTATCCTTTTGATATACTCTGATAGTCTTGGGTCTTTTGATTTCTTCCTGATTCTCCATTTCAACAAAGAATATGTCCCATTGATCCGCAGTCTCTTCTAAAATTTCATTCATTCTCCCTCCCATCAGTGCTACATGTCGATGACCGGTTGAGAATACAGTCCAGTTGGCCTCACTGATTAATTGATCAATTTCTTCAGGTGAGTTTACTGGGTGAACTGCAAGTAATTTTTCAATTTTTTATTTTCTTGTCCAACTCAACAATAGCTACCCTTCTAGCTTCAAGTCTTCTATAAAGATCAGTGGGTATTTCATCAACAATTTCCATCAAAAATTTATTGTAAATATCCAAGTGTAAAATTACACTATTTTCTATGCTCTCTTTGTCATCAGTTGAAAGTGTATTGTATAGTTTGCTAATATTCTTCAACTTTCCATCCTCTGTTATTTCACTAAGGAGCTTATCTAGTGGAGCAATGTCTTGTTTTACCTTTTTCTTCTTCGGAGTCAACTTCCTTGCTGGAGGCCTCACTGCCTATTGCTTTTGTCTGGTTCTCCTAGGTCTGGGTGAGGGTACCGGTGAGGGTTTTCTTTTCCTTTCCACCCTTTTGAATACTGGCAGTATATCACTCTCAGAAGAAGTTCCAACTGGTGAAAGATGAGCTTCTGGTTGAAGTCCTTCTAGCTCACTTTCCTTGATACCAGTTTGTTTCAAAACATCTTTCTTAATTGCTTTTGCCTATCGGGTTCCTTTCTTCACAGTTTGTTCAACTTTCTTAACCCTTTTCCTTGACTGAATTCCACTTTCAATTATTTCTGCATTTCCAAAGACTTTCTCAATGGGTTCCTTTGGTGCTTCAAAGAGGGCTTTTGCATAAGTTTCTATGATATTATCATTTGTTTCATAACCCATTTCAATTACCCAGATAGTCCTAGGGACAACTGCCTCCATCCAGATTTCATCTTTCTTAATTACAAAACATCTTTCCTTTTAATATTTATCCACAATTGCCTATGACAGTCTTGTTCTAGTCTTCATTCAAGTTTTTAGTGCCTGAAAATGTTCATTTAAGTTTTTCTCCCTGTTATCTCCCATGTTGTTTAGTGTATCCAAAAGTTGCTTTCCTACCGGTATGTCAAAACCAAAACCTCTCCTACCAATACCGGGTACTTGCTTAGTAATATACAACAATAAACATACAAGCAAATTTCCAAATCTAAAGGTTCCTTTCTTATCTCCCTTTATCTTCTTTAGATTGTCTATTAATTCATCTTTGAGCCATTCACACACATCTATTCTAGAATTGTTGTTAACCATGTCATATCCACTTTTAATACAGAGGCTAGATACCGAGTTTAACCTATTTGCATGTGTAGCCTAAAATCATACTGACAAATCTAACATTGATATCCCTTACATCATTTACCCTTAGAGACCTTTTGTCAAATTTTGTGCCGGTTAGGTCCATTACTATGTCATTGGAGACCTTTTAGTTCTATCAAACCTGCTACTGGTGGAAGGTAACCCTGTTACTGCCTTTACTACTTCTTTGGTGATCTTATGAATTGAATCCAACCAAAAGAATTCACCATGAACTCTGCTTAGCACAATCCTTATAATATCCTTGGGAAAATCCGGGACACTAAGGATTTCAGTAAAACCTAGGGTTTCCACTATCTTATGTTCCGGTTTGATATTTCCAGATTCATCACAAATCACAGTCCGATACATGTTCTTGATTTCATCATCTCCTAATTCCTCTATATGACAATATATGTATATCCTAGGGTCTTCAGCATATACTACTCCCTTAGGAATTTGAGAAAATGCACCTAGGGTATCATCTTTCTTTGCTATTTCAGGAACAAGCTTGAATATGGGTCTAGGGCACTTGATTACTTCAATCACAGTAGGGTTTACAATAAATTCAGGAGTGGATGAGGAAGCCATAGTTATAAATACCTCAATCTGCCTTTAGGATGAGTGCTTGGATGAACTGCTTCACTTCTTCGCTAAGGATGCCTTCGCTCGGGAATTTTCGCGCTCTAGAAGATTTGAATGCTCGGTGAATGAAAAAAGAGCCAAAATACTTTCTTTATAATTTTATTTTCTCCAACTACCACATTTAATGCTTGTCTATTAAGTCACAACTTAACTCATCTACCGATAAAGAAGTAATTTCAACTTCTCACCATCAACCGAGGGTATGTTAGCATGTTTTTCAATTTTCTGCTAAACCCCCAAAGGATTTTCCTTCAGTAAGATGAAGAGTCTCTTGCCGGTGGAGTGATACTTTGTTATGCTGGTGGAGGAGTATTCCCATCAACATTCTGATCTGACTTTCTGATCCATTGTTTTAAGAATTATTTCTTTACCTCTTCAACTTTTTCTTTACCTTTCAAACTAGGACCTTTGTTATTTGCTGGTGGGGTCTTGCTTCTACAAAATTTTGCAATATATCCAATTTTGTTACAAGCATAACAAGTCACATTGTTTTTACTGAATAGCTTTCCCATATCCTATGCCGGTATGTGTTCTACATTGATTAGATAGATGTCCAAATCTTCCACAAACATAACATCTCACATTCATTTTGCAGTTTTCTGAATTATGACCAATTTTGTTGCATTTAGAGCATTGACTGGTGGGTGTAGTAGTGTTCTGATACTTTCTATATCTACACTGATTTTCTCTATTACCATACTTGTTACAGTTAAAGCATTTCCCATTGAATTTGTAAGCATTAGGTTGTCTTACTGGTTTACTATGATCATGATTGTTTGCAGTACCGAAGCTTTCACCAACTTCAAAGCCAAGGTCATTTGTATCACCATTAGGTTTCTGATTCTTCAACATGTCAACAAGTTCTTCTAAACTTTTCTTGAATTTCTCCTTGTGTTGATTTGCAGTAGTTAGTTTATTCTCCAAGATTCCTTTTTGTCTCATGAGTTCAGTTTTGTCATTTTGTGTATGCATCAAATTTGTCTTCAACATATCATTTTCATGACCGAGTCTTGTGTTTTCATTTCCAACATCATTTAGTCTTCTAACCAAATCATCTTCACTCTTCGTTCTATCTTCAATTTCTTTACAAAATCTCATAGTCATATCTTGCATCTCATTCTTCATTGTATTGTTCTCTTGTCTCAATTTGTTTACCAGATCATTAAGAGTTTCTTTTTCATCTTCACCATTCTGCATCTTTTCACAAAGTTCTCTTCTTTTATTCCTTGCTATAGTAAAATTTTCTTGAAGTCCTCAAATAATATCCTGTGCAGCCTTTAGATCATCCTCAAGTTTGATATTCTTTACTTTTTCTGCATCATAGTCTGAAAGAGTTGTTTCCAATTGCTTTCTCAAATTTTTCATCTCTACCGGTGTCAAGATCTTCCTCAAGCTATTAGGATTTTGAAAATAGAGGACCAGGCTCTGATACCACTGTTATCACTGTAACAAACCAAGGCACTTAGCAAAATTTTGTAGATCCAGAAATAGAAAACCGATCAATTCTTCTAAGGATCAGAAAGGAAAGCAGAAAGTTAATGTTGAAGAAACCAAAGAGGAAATGAATCGGATTTGGAAGAAGAAAAGTGATGACTCACCTGGAGAAGAAACTGTTCCTTCACCCAGTGAAGAGAACTCTGCATCGGAGACTTAAGCCTTTTTAATATGGCTAAGGGGAGCTTAACGGTTAAAATACCTTCGGACCCCTTGAGAAAAATGAGTGGGAAAAGAATTTTGAAACATGAAATTTTGGTAACTTTTTGTCAATATGTTATCAACCGGTTTTATCCTTGAGCGGTGAAATTAGGGTTTGTAACCCTAACAGGTGAGCATTTAATGCAGTACGTAAAAAGGATAAAAGAGAGTTTTACTTTTTCATTTTTACCCTAACGCATTCAAAAAATAAATTTGGAGCGCTTGCTGAGCTGAGAAAAATTGTTTTGTTGTTAATTACTGAATTGTTTCGTGATTTGTGTAATTAAGATGAATTGAAGGTTGCAGAAGGTCAAACTGGTGTGTACTTGGGCATTTCAATCGGTAAACGAAGCAACATGCATGAAGGTATTTATTTGAACATACTACTTCGAATCTTGTTCATCTGAAATGGCATCAACTTCAAAGACTGTAGAGAGGTTAATGATTACTTCTGAGCCTATGGAAGCTGTAAAGGCATAACAGATTGTGTCATATAATGCATTGTCACAAATTCCGAGTGGAGTTTTTGTCAAAGGTGATTTGTCTAGTTACATTGACTGCAAGATAGAAGATTTAGGATCTCTATACATTTACACACAGTTGAAATCACTTTGTGATGAGAATGGTAAGATTAAGACAAAGTATGCTAGGGTTTTTGAAAAGGGTTTTTATAATGCCGCTTATTTTCTTGAATATTTCAAAGAAGCGCATATCAGAATCATTTTGAGTTGATTTCTTGGAGAAAACAAAAATACTCACACAATTACAAAGGAAGCCATTCAGGTTGTGACTGGCTATTTCTCAACCGGTGAAGTACCTGAGTTAAGCAGAATTTCTAAAGATACTGTCTTCAACTTAACCAGTTCTACACCTGATGGGTGTTCTTTTTCCATTAACAACTTTAAAGACCCTGCAGTAAAACTAGCAGCAATGGTAATAGGCTACCAAGTATTTTACTCTAGTAGACTTAATGGTGTCCCTTCAGCAGCAGTTCATATAGCTCACAGAATCATTGTTGATAATGCAAATTATGATCTCTGTGAAGCTATCAGGAGTCAATTGTTTTTGAATTTACAATCTATCAAGAAGGATAGTAGTTTGAAATTCAAGTTTGGGAAGCTATTAGTTGGACTATTCTTTTATTTTCAGAACTTTCTACCAGGAATTGGAGACATCGAGTGGTCAAAGGACTCACCGATCTCGACACAAATTAAGAACAACATCAAGGTTGTAAAGAATACTTTCCTTGTTGCCATGAATAAGTATTTTAATGAGTTCCAAAAGAAAATGAGCATGAGAATGAGACTACCAGAAGAAGTGGTAAAGCACTTTGAAAAGGATATAATCTTCACTGTTATCACTTATTTTTGCCTGATGCAAGCAATTGAGCCAAGAGAGGAAGAAATGGAAGACATGAGTTATGAGGTAAACTATGATCTACTGGTTGGTTATGCTAATACCCTATTAGCATCACCTAAAGACAAAAAGAAGGCAAAATTAGACATTGTGGTAGTCCAAAATGCACCTACACAAACCAATACTACACTTATTAAAAGTGTAAGAGGAAAGAATAAAAAATCTGATGAAGCATCTCCAGCAATGAAGAGTACTAGGGTTACCTGGAGTGTCCTAACCAAAAAGGAATCAGAACCCAAAGTATATATTAAGAAGGAGACAAAGAAGAGAGGTAGAAAATTAATTTTGCAACCAGAGTCTGAGGGAATGGATTCTGATGAAGAACCAAAGAAGGAAAAAACAACCGGCAAAATATCCAAGAAGGTTAACGAAGTGCCAAAGGCAACTGTGCCTATTGATATAGCATCTTTCAAGCGAGAAACCCATTTTGAAAGAACAATGAAGACACTAAGGAGGAATAGGTTTGACAATGTAAAAGAGCATTTTGATTCCTTCGCTAAAAATGAGAAAGAGCAAGTGATTCAACAGGTAATCACTCATCTGTGTCATTACAGTAGATATCCACATGAACTAGAAAAGGATATCTCAAAGTCTTTGTACACTATTCTTTTGAATAAATGGGAGGAAGCTATTAAATTAGAAAAAGAAATCATTGATGAGGTGTTTGTACAATATTTCTCTGAATTTTCTAAAGATGATATTAGTGCCTTAGTTGCTCGATACAAATCTTAGTTTACATTCAAAGCAAGAAGATTGAAGTCACTCAATGGAAAGAAGGCAATTGTTGAAACTGAGACCCATCAAATAGCCTGTGAAATCAGAAAAATGGAAGAACTCATCCAATCCTCTATGAATGAGGATAATGTTGTTGATGATGTTAATCGACCGGAAACGGATGAAGAAGAGATTATTCAACCTGATGAGGTCTATCCTCTCAAGAAAAAAGATGACTCCATTATTCATGTATTTGATGATGTTAAAGACACAGTTGATCTATCTGGAGATAACACTACACCAAATATGGAGCCTCCTGCAAATACTGATGTACAGGTTACCTTAGTTGAGCAACCAGCAACTCAACTAAAAGTGGACAATCCATTGGCAACAGAACACCTGGAGAGAGCCCAATCTCCATTGGTCATTCAAGTTATTCAGAAGGAGCCTACTGAAATTTTTGTCACATAGTCCTCTGAAAAGGAAATGAAGAAGAATATAGAGAAAACAATCATTAAGATTGTATCCTCTGAACCAACAAAGAAAAAACAACTTGATGAAGATGATGACGATTCTCTAAGTATTTTAGGACCTATTGATATGAACAAAATGAGCGCATCAGAAATGATGAAGATTGCAAATGTCATGCAATCTAGAGCGCATAAGAAGAGAATGAAAGAGCAAAGGGTTGAAGCTGAAACAATTCAGACTGCAGTAGATATTTTATCTGGTCTGCTATCGGAAACATCTACAGCACATCTATCTACACATATTAGCAAACTTGGTCAATTAGTTGCAGATGCATCTGATCAAATCAAGTCACTAGAAGATATTGCTCAATTGTATGCTGAAAAGAGTCACAGGAAGAAATATAGAGAAAAAATGGCAAAGGATATTGATAGTGGTAAAATGGCTCTATCACACAATAAAAGTTTGTTGAGTAAAGCTATTGAAATAGGATGAAAGTATCTTGCTTCTACCTCCAATGTTACTTTCATTTATTTTGACATTTCAAAAAGTCAAATTCAAACAGAGCAAGAATTGGAAAGGATATGCAAGGCATATGTCCCACTCCAGGACTCTATACTTTCCTTTAGCAAATTTGTAGATGATTTGTATAACAGAATGGACATCTATGATAATGAGAAGGCAAAGAGAATTTGATCTCTTAAAGAACTCAAAAGTCAGCTCACATCAAAGGTAGACATACTTCAGAGAGCCCACTCCAATGCAGAAGCTATTCTTTCAACCCCTAAAACTTGCACACTGGACTCAATGGAAGAATTTCATTCACAGTTGATGTCTACATTTGAGTATACTGAGAACATATTGGAATCATGGGAAAATGCATTGTCGCAAATGAAGAAGAGCTACAATGATATTTTTATGAGATTAGCTAATGCATGAACTTTTAAGTTATTGTTGTATATGTTGAACACTTTGATACAAATTTTCTATATATATATATATATATATATATATATATATTGCTTTTTCAATTTGGCATTATTGTCAAAGGGGGAGTAGAAATATGTATGTGTGTTTTTGAAAATTTTGTATAATGTATGCATTAAGGGGGAGCATGAGTAAATGTGTAATTTTGTTGTGTATGCACACTTAGCGGTATTACTGTAAAATTTTCTAAGTTTTACCATCAATGCCAAACGGGGAGATCATTGGCTTGATGATGATTGTAATGTATTCATCATTTGTTGTCATTGATGAAACACTCTCTCACACACATATGATTATATTGACTACTGGTGTAACTTCAAATTGTTTACTCTGTCAACCGGTATGTTAGTGGTTATACTTAGTGGTTTATCTCTAACCGATACTTTGTGTCAACCGGTATGTGCATAAGAGACAGTTTGTGATTATACTAAGTTGGCATCAAGATGAAGATCAAGATGGAGATCAAGCAGAGATTCAAGGACAACGGTTCATATGTTTTATTCAAACTGGTATTTGGTAATTTTGTGATGAGTTACCACATTTCGTGATGAGTTACTTGCACCGACTGCTTGGCGGCAATTTTTTTTGTGATGAGTTATGATCACTTGTCCAGATACACTGCACCTAGGAAATTGTTTTATTATTTCTTAAGGCTGACATGAAATCATAAGGTCTATATATTGACATCACAATGAATTATTTTATATAGTGAAAGTGTTATGTTATGTGCGAAAGGGAAAAGAGTTAAGTTGCAGAGTATGTAGAAGAGCAGTGTTGAATATGTTTAGAAGGATTTGATTAAGCAAGTATTGTGCTACTCAGAATAGATCAAACCATTCTTGTTGTTTTCTAACCATTACAACAGAATCAAATCCCCTAACCGGGTAAGCTCTAACAAGCTTCAATGTATAAATCCTTTAACAGGGTGATCCATTATATTGGATTTAGAAATTCTCCATCAAGGTTACTTCTAACACTTTACTACCTTTAACGGGGTATAAGCTTCTAATCAAGCTTTGGGATCTCTAACAAGATTCGCTCCTAGCAGAGCACTTTGTAGACCTTAACCAGTCAATTATCTATTAATGCAGATAGTTAACTTGTGAGTTCCATCTCACCATGGTTTTTACCTATTTGGGTTTTCCATGCACAAACACTTGTGTTATGGTGGATGCTTTAATTTTTGTGGATGTTGTTATATCATTTTGGATTGCATACATTGTGTTTAAAAGCTTTGTTAAGCTCATCTAACGGTTAGTATTTGAAGTAGTTTTATTTTTGGTGTCATTGATTCACCCCCCCACCCCCCCCTCTCAGTGCTTTTCAAGTCCATCAAATCTCTCATAGTTATTCACTATCTTTATTTCAAAAAGGATGGTTTCTCTTATCTAATGAGATAGATTATGATATATGGGTTTATATTTCTCACTGCCCTCATTGTCCTTTGTCTTGTATAAGTCCACTGTCATGTTAGTGATTTTCTTTACTTGTATCTTTGTGACAGTTGTCAATATCCTGCTCTAAAGAGGTTTACTTTTACTATTCATTCTTTGTCTTGGACTGTACTTCAACATTGTATGACTCCAACATTAGTTTGTACTGTGTATTCACCATATGCTATATATTTGATGGAAATTCTTTAAATGTTTATTGTGATTTGTATGAGTGTATATTGTGACTATTATTCTTCTATTAGCAGTCTCTGCCTGTGATTTTAACTATAACTATTATGATAAGTGATGATTCTACTGTCATTGTACAAACCCTTCCTTACACTATCAATATTTTGTATTGCTCTTCTTTTCATGATTTGTAGTTGCTCCTCTTCTTGATATTCTTATTGATGTATACCTGTGTAACTACATGTTGCTTTGAGTATTAGTTCTAAATCCCATGTTCTTATCATCTACACCTATCACTGTTACCTCTTGGATTGTGATTCATAACTCTTATAGGTTGTCCTTATCACTGTCATGATATTGTGAGACTCCATTAGGGTTCTCTGGGTGTTGATATGCCAATATGGCTACATTGGTCACATGCATGTCATCCATAACAGTGATCCTGGAAGTTTCACTATTGTGAATGATGGGTCCCTACTCAATGGAGTTGTATTGACATATTAGCATGTTGGGCTCAACCCTTGTGGGAGCCTCATTTAACCCCACATGCTTAAATGATAAATCAGTAATGTACTATGTGTTTCCTGTATTTGCACATGAAACAAACACATTAAATAAAATATGATATTAGTTGTTGTGTCATGGCATTCTCTTTGCATTGACTTGATATAGGATTGTAAGCATATTGGGAATAGTAGCATGTATGTTAGGGTGAGGCAAGTAACCCTGAGCTCTAACAATCCTTTTCTCTTTCTCTTTTCAGGTCATTTCTTGGAGCAGACAACAGAGTAATTGGATCCCAAGAGATGTTGATCAACTATTAGAAGGAACTTGTCAACCTTTTCAGGCAATGACGGGTTCCTTGTCTTTCCTTAACATACCCTTCTTATTTTCTATATGTTTACTATTCTATGTTGATGTATCTTTTTTAGCTATTCCCACGGCTTGTGTGGGAACTCATGAACAATATATCTTTATTAATAAATGTGTTTCATGCAAATGTTGTATTTGTATCTCTTCTTGTTTTAAACACTTGAGTATTTGAAATAAATATTTGTATGGCATGCATGTTTATTTATAAAGTAATCAAAAAATTTTAAAAAATTGTGTACCTTTTTTAAACTCCTATGTGTAAGGCCTGCAACAAGCCACCAAATTTTGTTGTAACAAGATTTTGGTATCATATTTAGCATTGGTACAATTCACGCCATCACCAGATTTGGGGGCCTTCCCTTTATCCTTGTTATGATTAGGGAAAGGATTCTTGAATATCTCATGATTGAAGTTACCAGAAGGAGTATGTCCATCAACTAAAATATTTCCCTCATCAAGAAGGTCTTGTATCACATGTTGGATTTTATTGCAACTATTAGTCTTATGACCCTTGTGTCTATGGTAGTCACAAACGTGATCGTCATCCTACCATGGGGGTTTGACTTGTGGATTGTATTCTCTCATCTCAAGTAACGTTATAATATTTTTTTCAAGGAGTTCTTTCAATGTCGACTTGAGAAATTATCCCAATGGTATAAAATTTCATTTACAAAAGTTTCTTTGTTTCTCTTTTCTTTTGTCTGGAGATGAACCCTTAAGGTTGTAAATAAGTGATGATGTTTTAGCATTTTTCACATCAACTACTCCATCATTAACCACGTTCTTGTTCATATCCCAAAAAGGCATTTTGTGGTTTTAACTCAAGCCTTTGTGATATTTATCATCATTTAGCTTTATAGTAAGGGTTTGTTCAATGTGGAATCCTAGGTCCATTACTTCCTCAAAAGAGTCTAAACACTTAAGATGGAGTTCTCTTCCAATTTCTTTCTTTAAGTTGCGACAAAATAGGTCAACAAGTTGCTTATCAGGAATGTCGTAAGGTGCTCTTTTTGTCAAATGTCTCCATCTTTGTAAAAGTGAAATGAAGGATTCCCCTTGTTTTTGTTTGGTATTGAAGAGGTCTATCATGGACACCTCATGTTCACAGTTGTAAGCATAGTGTGAGATGAACTTATCAGCTGATTCTTGGAAATATTTAATAGTTGGAGGTAATTGGGAGAATTATTCCATGACACTTCCTCCAAGATTACGAAAAAATAGTCTCATAAGGTATGTTTTCGTTCGCTACAAATTCTAAGGTAGTGGTGCAAAATTCTCTCAAGTGATCTCTAGGGTTCCCTTTTCCTCTATACTTATCCAGTTTTGGTATCTCCCAATGACTAGGAAAAGGTGGCATCAGAATACTCAAATAAAAAGGATAGGGACATATGTTTTCAATAGAAAACTTGTGTGATGATGCCTTCTTATTCTTGAGAGTGTCTAGCTCTTGTCTCGATGCTCTCAATTTACTCAAAACGGGATCATTGGTATGTCTAGGTTTTTATGTTTTTTGTAGATCTATTGTATCCCGGTTGCATGTAGAAAGGTCTGTGATCTTTTATTATCTCCTCATTGTTTGTCCTTGTATTTTTAAATTCACTATTACTCAGTTTGTTCTTAACTGTGAGCAATGATATGTCAAAATTGGGTGGCAATTTAATTCCCTCATCAGCAAGGGGTTTGAAGTATGCTTGTGGATCATGTTTAACCACCTCTTTAAGAAGTTTATTAAACCTATCATGAAACACTTTGTCAATGGTATATTGATTTATTTCTTCATCGCACATTTCACTAGTTTCACTACTCGCAACGCTAATGTGTTCTTCTTCATCAAAATCAATATGGTTGTCTCCATCTTGAAATAGACAATTTTGAAACATTTTGATTCTTGAGTTATGAGACATAAGCGATGGTTTTGATCTTTGACCTAGGACTAGAACTATGATGATGTATGAGACTTAAAATGGAATGCAAAACCTAAAATGCAGACTCAACTATATGATAGGATACTTATGATATGAGGCTCTAAATAAGGTGTTGATGATCAATGGTGAAGCTAGTATGATAAAATGCAAGGATTTAAGGCAACTCTAGGTCTAAAGGAAATTGTGATGCAAGGTGTTACTTGTGCTATGATGGATAGACACAAGGATAAGTGATCAAGATAGAGTGTGCTAAGTAGGAGATAATGAACTCCAAATGGACCACCCAACTCAAAGATGCTAAAATGTTCCCTAACTCAAGGATGATGTACCTCAAGTGATACGGGAGGATTGATAACCAATGTTTGTTTCAAGACCTTTTAAGAGAAACCTAAATGCAAGGCTAATATTTTCTTGACCAATGATTGGGCACAAGGACTGAATATGCAATGAGATGAAATAATAAAAAGGATGCAATGACTAAAGATGTGATGCAAAGACTGAATGTATAATCAAATGGGATGATCTAAATATGAAAGGACCAGGTATGACTAAGTGAGATATGAAAGGATGAAAGGTGCAACTAGGTGGAGACTACGCAAGGACCTCAAAGGTGTGACAAGCTAGAATGATGTGACTGTGCAAGGACCTAAACAGATTAGAACTGTAAAAATGATATCCTAAGAGACCTAAAATGATTGTTTCAAGAGAAGGAGTTCAATATTTATTTTGCAAGGTTTCAGTTTCAAATATGGTGTTGATTTGTTTATTTTTTGTTTGGTTTGAACACACTCAGAAAACACAGCAGACAAAATGTTTGTTTGATTTTTTTAATGAAATAAAAGCATAGTCAAGCAAACTCCTAAGGTTTGGCCAGGACAATACTTGTTGAATCCCCTTGTAATAGAATACCACATTCAATTGGATAGATAGAATCTTGGTAGCACTAGCTCCACTCCACGACACTCACTTCTTAGGTATACCAAGCTTCAAATTTTTAAAGACCTGAAGATCTCAAGAAATTTTCTATCTCAAGTTAAAGGGTACATGAGGGGTTTCTTTGGCAGGTGCGTACCACAATGCCTGAGTCAACAAGTAGAAGGTAAGGCTACTAAAATAATGAGTTTCTAGTAAGGGAATTCGTTCAAGTTGCCATACATGCAGCGTTTCGCTCAAATTAATGAGGCTTCCTAACCCTTGTGGGTTTTTATGCATCACACAATCTTAAGGGAGACATATGTCAGTATGACATATCTGCATCTGTTGCCTGCAAGTTTCCTCACATGCACATTTATTTATAGTGGCTTGGATGGACTTGTCCTTAGCCTTGTTACCACTTGGTTTGTTCCCTCTCACCCGACCTTAAGGGATTCTCGAAAGGCAGACCCTCTAAAAGTTAAAACACAAAGAGCCTATCGCACAAGACACAGAAGACACTGGTTAATTTTAAAGCACCAATTGAAATGTGAGCTAATCTAAAAATCAGACAATTAGTTTCAAATCACCATTTCTTCGACATGCGCCCTGCATCAAATGATATTAGTAGTTTTTTCTTTCAAGTCTTTGACAAACTAGGGAGAGGGACCTGCACAAGATGAAAAAGCAAATATTAGTCATGGATTAAAAAACCCTATTAATAATAGTATTATCCTATCACCTATATATTTAATAATAATATCATTTATCTATTTTCACAAATACATGCATAAGCATTTACATTATTTATTTATGTTTTCTCCTCTACCCATTTACATCCACCTCACACATGTGGGATCAAACTCTCAAGTCCTATTATTTTTCCCACATTCATCCCATAATCTAGATTCACCCAGAGAATGCTTATAAAAGTGTAGCCCCTCTCCCATTTTGTGATCCATGACCTTGCATTCAAACTTGTTGCTTGCATCCATCTCTTGCATTTTGATATATTATCTTGCTTTCTTGTGTTTCTCATTTCATGTTTCTTGCAATCATCTCAAAACTCCAATAAATTATAGCTTCTTATGTAAGCTTTTGAGAACCATATTATCTACATAAGATCTTGATTTAAGGAGTGCATTGCAGTAGGTTTTATAGCATGCGTGTGTGTCTTTTGGAAATAAAACTTCATTGTTGGATGTTGGAAGAAGCTAAATCCATGATTTAGTTTTCCATTTCCCCCATCTACATTTGGCATGCCCAGTGGGACTAATCTTAAAAATCAAGAAAATCATAAAATGTCTTGAAAAAACCTTTAAATTCATAAAACTTTTTATCAAAATCTAAAAACATTTAATAAACATTGTGAAGACACAAATACTTTGGATGAGCATGCAACTTTTTAACTTCAACAAAATCATGACATGATGAGATTATGATGGCACAAACATAACAACACACTATCGACTTATCAAAACCAAACACTTTAACTGTGAACAAAAACTCACTTCGACATGAACATATTGTCTGTTTGTTTGATTATGTCTTCTAATTGTTTGATTTATCTTTGGTAACGTGTCTTTTATCATTTTGGGGATGTCTTTGACTAGAGATTTTGTCTCTAGGATGTCTTTGACTACAAAGGCGAGGATGGGGCATCTTCACCTATTTGTTGCTTGTGGATTGTTCCTAAGTAATATGATGACTTGTCTTAGAACATGATCATTTAAGATCATCAATGACATAACGGTCTAATGCAAACTGAGGCAATCCTTTCTTGTCTGATGTGTTTTCTTTCACGCAATTGGTATGATGATTCATTTAGGTCTTATTCATATCTAGATGAGTTTTATCCTTTCGCCATAATAAGCTCAATGATGATATAACCACTTTAAAAAGCACAAGAATTCTCATCACCTTCATATCCTCTTTCTCATCACTCATTCTTCTTTCTCATCTTTTTCCTTTCATCACCTCCTTCAATCTTATTTTCATCATTTCTTTTATCACCTTATTTCATCATCTTCTTCATGCTCATCATTGCAACAAGATCAGTCAAACATTTTATTCAATTGATGCATGTCTCTGAATCTTCAATTGCTTTATCAAATCGATCAACTTGCTTTTCGCAATCTCAACGCCCCTGGATCAATCAAGCAAGTAATCCTTGGATCACCTTATCTTGCACTATCATCAATCCCTATTATCTTAATTAGCTCAATTATCTTAATCAACTTATCAACCTGACTATACTGTTCATTTCCATCAATTATTCAGTTACGCCTCGTCAACTGTGAATTTCCATTAAATGTACATCTCTGCTTAATGACTTGCACAATATCAATTATTCAATCTCTTTTTCATAATCTATCAAGAGATCAATCTCCATCAATCTATTCAATCAATCTCTCGAGGGGGCATAACCGATCAATCATCACCCTTACCAGGATATCTTTAGTGCATGTATCAATTGACCATTTTCTTTGAAACAATGCGACAAGCTGCATTGTCTCAAAGAGGGGCAAAATGTAGACACATAATTTTTTTTGTCCTAATTGCCTTTAATCCCAAGTGGATCCACTTCATTTTTCATGCATTACTCCATCTATTATCATTTATCATCATTTATCCATTATTAATATTATCATTAATATTATTATTGTTTATCATTTATCCATTAATATTATTATTTATCCATTAATATTATTATTTATCCACTATTAATGTTATTACTATCTCATATTCCATTTATCATTTAATAATAGTTGTAGACACCTAAAAATGTCTCATTGATCATGTACTAATTATTCTTCTAATTCATTAAATAATTCTTTAATTATTTAATTAAGTTAATTAGTCTTATTCTTCTAAATTCATATTTCCTCATCATCTTACTAATTATTCTATTTCAATTCTATCATCATTTAATCATTTAAACCCTTTTCTTAATGTTAATTAAATATTTTTTTAATTTTTTTCAATAAAAGTGGATTATTCCACTAAACTTTTTTATTAATATTTTTTATTTTTTACACAGGGTTCAAAGAGAATACCAGAGGAAAGAACCCTGGGAAGAAAACCTTCTGTCACAGCTCATAAAATAAACCTATAGTATCTAACAGATCAATTTATACACCCTGCCCAAAACCACAAACAAAATGCGGTCACAACACATATAATATCAGTTTTGCATAGAGCCCATATGACAATTTGCCAAAAAAACCCATCGGATAATTTTCAAAAGTAGACTCCATAGCTGCTATCAATGGAAGAAGACAAAATTTTCCAAAGCCCTGTGCCAAATCCCATGAGCCAAAAACCTTCCTGCCGAAAAAGAAAGTATCAAAAAACCTTTGAAAAAACACGATTATATCAAATACCATGACCTCGAACTCTTCTCTAGACAACGAACATGAATACTTGAAATGAAAGGGGAAAGCGTGAATAATTGTCATCATAAAATTTTACATCGACGTTACTCAAGAAAATCATATGACTATTGCTGCAAACCTTCCCATACCCTAGAATGAATTTCCTCAAAACCCACCTCTCGCTGATTAGCATTGCTATCAATGGCTAAATTTGCCAAATAATCTGCAATCTTATTAACTTCTCTATAACAATGGGATATCAAGAAAGATTCAAACAATTGTAATTTTTGTAAAATGGGATCAAGTATGTACTGCAAATTCCAACAATTTGATTTCTTTTTCATAACACATTGAATAATCACCATAGAATCACCTTCAATTATTAAGTCCTTAATTCCCAAAGAGATTGCCATATCCAATCCAAAAGACAAAGCATGAAATTCTGCATAATTACTAGTTTTAAAACCAATAGCATGACACTTAGCTTGAATAAAATTTGCATTGTGATCATAAATTACCATGCCTACCCCAGCTAGCCCAGGGTTACCACGAGAGGCCCCATCAAAATTCAGTTTAAAGTGCCCCTGCGGAGGAGGTTTCCATCTAGCGGAGCATCTCTTACCTATTGCATCATTCTTTTTAAAAATTGAACCATGAGAGGGTAAAACTGACAGCAGCTTCCAAACTCTAGTAACTCTACTATCCCAGTGCGAAAAAGAAGTAAGATTTTTCAAATTATTATAAATAAATGACAAAGCAACCTCAGAGATTGAAGACTCAATTTTTAATAGAACCTCAGACACAGTTGACTTGTTTTTTTAAATATCCTGTTGTTTCTCTCTAGCCAAACATTCCAAATCATAATAGATGGAGATATGATCCAAAGGCATGCATAAAAAGATGAGGCAAACATAAAGGGCCAAGATCTAAAATGGGAAATGAGATCCTTACCAATAACAAAGGATATATTTAACTTCTCAAACAACCACTGCCAACATTCATAAGCATAATCACAATCTAGGAACAAATGTGAAGAAGATTCCAAATTTTTGTTACAAAGGACACAAGGGAAAACAATAGTAATACCAAGCCTGTCTAGTCTCATACCTGTAAGGACTCTGTCCTGAACTACCAACCAAGCAAAGGCTCCAGCTTTGGGAAGACAAGTCGAATGCCAAAACAACTTATAAGGCCAAGAAGATAAATCTTTAGCAACCATAAGAGAGTTGTAACCATCTTTAACAGTGTACTTACCAGAAATATTCTTTGTCCAAATAAGTTCATCCTCAGAATCAAAAAGAAATACAATTCTATCCCCCAAAATCTAATTTCATGCTTTGATCAACATCTAATAAATCAATCGACTTCCATCTAGCTAGCTTAAGGGGTCCACTAGTCATAATTTCAAAATAATATGCTACAAAAACACCCCAAAGGGAGGAAAGAACAGTGATCAGAGGAGACCAATCCCTAATATTCACCAAAGGTGTGTGTCCATTCCATACTTCATCCCAAAATCTGACCTTTCTACCATTATGAACAATCCATGAGAGATGAGGTAAAATAACTGATCTACATTTACAAAGGAAATTCCAAATAGCACAACCCGAAGGCAAATTTGAGACTTTAAAAATGTACTCTCTCGATCCATTATTTAAATATTTGGCAAACATAATCTGTGCCCATAAGGAGCTAGGCTTGTAATATAATTTCCAAACAAACTTAGCACCTAAGGCTAAACTTTGATTCTCTAGACTCCAAATTCCTGTTCCCCCAAGTTCCTTAGGCAAACATACCTTATCCCATGCAACTAAAGGGAGTTTCTTCTTGCCATCTTTATTATTGTTCCAAAGAAAATCTCTAAGAGTATCTTGTAAACTAACAATGGCTACTTTTGGAGACTTCAAAATAGACATGAGATATGTGGGAACATCATTCAAAACAGACTTGATGAGAACAATTTTACTCGCCAAAGTTAACCATCTATGATTCCATGAGAGAATTCTTCTAGAAATGACCGAAATAATCTTATCCCAAAAACCAATCTTATCCTGTTTAACAAAGAAAGGAATCCCAAAGTAATTACATGGAAGATTTCCAGTCTCAAATCCCCAAAAGGATTGCAACATATGTTGAACCAGTTGTGATGTATTAAGGAAAAAAATCTTTGATTTATCACCATTCACTTTCTGTCCAAAAAACGATGCATAATTTTGTATTATTCCTTTAATCACTTTTGCCTCAACTAACAAAGCATGTCCAAATAATAGAGTATCATCTGCAAAGAGACAATGAGAACTACTTTGGGGAATATTCTCAATCCTTATACCTTTCCAAGGCCCCCCCACTTTAGCAGCCCTAATAGGCCAACTAAAGGTTTCAGCTAGGAGAATAAACAAAAAGGGAGAAAGGGGATCTCCCTATCTCAAACCCCTAGAGGAAGTGAAAAACCCACAAGGAGAACCATTAATTAAAACTAAGAATCTTGCAGAAGAAATACATGCACGAATCCATTTGACCTAGGCCTTGGAAAAACCTAACTTCTCAAGAACAACACATAAAGCCCCCCACTCTACTCTTTCATAAGCCTTCATCATGTCTAGTTTAAGTATCATGGCCGGGGTTCTTTGGGTGGAAATAGAATGCAACACCTCATGTGCTACAATTGCACCCTTTGTCGTCTCCCTTCCAGGAACAAAACCACCTTGCTCCAATGAAATGATCCTAGGTAGAATTTTTGCCAACCTAAGGGAAATTGCCTTCGTAAATATCTTATACAAAGTGTTACATAAAGAAATGGGGTGGAAATTAGCAAAAGTCTCAGTATCCTCTTTTTAAGGAATAATTGCAATCATTGTAGTATTAAGTTCTTTTAAAATGGACCTATTTCTCCTAGATTCCTCGAGAGCCAATAAAACATCATTTCCCACAAAATCCAAACATTTCTGAAAAAATAAAGGAGTAAAACCATTTGGTCTCGGGCCTTTATCCAGATTCATGGCAAAGACAACACTCTTAACTTTTTCTAAGGAAAAGGGAGACATCAACATCTTATTGTCTTCCAAAGATACTAAAGGAGGAATATTAGATATAATATCATTGCTGAGATTTCCATTTTCTGAAGATAATAATGACTTAAAAAACCTAACTGCCTCTGAAGCGATGTCCTCTGGCTCTATCAATAAATTCCCATTCTGATACTGAATACAAGATATCCTATTCTTACATATTTTAATCTTAGTTGAAGAATGAAATTTTTTTGTGTTCCTGTCACCATCTGAAAGCCATAACTCTCTAGATTTTTGTCTCCAATAGATTTTGTCTCTAGATAACACCTCCTCAAGCTGTAATTTTAGTGACTTCAATTCATCAAAAACTTGTGGCACCATACCATGTTGAAGCACATGAGTATTAAAACACTCAATCGTATCTTGAATCCTTTGTTTCTCCTGAAAAATGTTCTTAAAATGCAAGATATTCCATTCCCTAATATTCAATTTCAAATAACTTAACTTCTTAGCAATCTGAAACATACGGGACCCGTAACAAAAAGGAGCATAATTCCACCATTTCATAAGAAGAGGCAAAAAGGAATAATCCCTAAACCACATGGGCTCAAATTTAAATGGATACTTAAAAGAAGCCCTATCCTTAATAACTGAAAGGGAAATTGGAAAATGATCAGAACCTGAGACCGGTAGAATAGAGGAAAATAATTCAAAATCTGAATCAATCCAATTCTCAAATAACAAAAACCGATCTAATCTCTCAGCAATCTGAGAAAAATCCCTTCTCATGTTTGTCCATGTGAAAACCCCATTCTGAGACTTACAATCAAAAAGGCTCATATCAGAAATGAAATCCCCAAAGTCATCCATAATCCTTTTATTAGGGAAAACACCTCCTCTTTTCTCATCTAAATCAGTGATAGCATTAAAATCACCCCCGAAGATAATAAAGGAACCATGTTTTAAGGGAGAATAAATCCTCTTTAATTCCCCCCATAACTCACTCTTCCCTTGAATTCTTGATGGAGCATAAATGTTAAAAAGCCAGAATTTAACCTTCGAAATCTTGCTTATAACTAAAGCCAACATCCAATTTGTAGCAGATGCCACTAACTGTACCTCAATATTATAAGTATTCCAAAGCAATGCCAAACCTCTTGAAGCACCACAAGCTGGAGAAGAAAGAAAATTCCACCTTCTCCAAGATGAAAAAACCAAATCAGCAGACTCCTTTGACAACTTTGTTTCTTGCAACATAAAAATATCACACTTAATTAAGTCCATTTGGGAATTAATTAAGCGTCTCTTGTTAGGGGCATTTAAGCCCCTAACATTCCAAGAAATAATTCTCATTGTCCTCGAGGGGAGGCCGAAGCTCCCCTCTCCCCATTAATCAGAGAATTTTTGCTTTCCCCAAAGCAACCTTGCAAATTACGTTTCACAGCCCCTGATCTTGTCACAGGTGGACTAGTTACGAATCTTTTACTCCTCTTTCTTTTTACACTTACAAGAGTTAGGCATGTTTTCTTAGGCCTACCAAGAGAGACCAAATGCCTCCCTTGTCCACCAGTAGGAGAAAGGGACAAAGTCTTTTGAATTCCAACATCAATTTCCATTTGAGTCTTAAGATTATTTGGAGGCCTACCTCTCCTAGGAGAAACCACTGATGGTGAAAAAATTGGATTTGTTTGGACAATTGGTAAACTCATGCATGACTTTGGAGAAGCCAGGATAAATGGATTATCTTCAAAACCCAACTCTATTGTAACCAAAACCGCAAAAGGATTAGCAGATGCAAAAATTGGAAGGGTCGAGTTTATACCCCCCAAATCATTCTCAATTGAACAAACAACTCTATCAGTAATACCCTCATCCATTTGATGTGCATGATTGTTAAAAATATCATTTACTTGTTGAACCAGATTCTCATCTGGCATAATAACAGGGACAACCTCTGACAGATTACTATTCCCTAAGGAAGATTCATTAGCCATATTAATTTCAACTTTCAGAGGGGAATTATTAGACACCAAATTCTTAATTTCCTAAACTAAAGAAGCATCATTAGGAAAACCTATGGCAGGTACTTGTTTAATAGTTTCCATATCAACCACTGCATTTTTATCTAAATTCACATTCTTTGAAGAAACCAAAACCTCCTTTTGAGTGCATGAAGACAAATTGTCATCCTTACCCTTTGTGTGATTATTTGGCATCTTAGGGCAATCTATCATCAATGGGTGATCTACTCCATTCATCGGGGGATTACCATCCACTATACCCCCATTATTAGAAAATGTCTTCAGTAAAGACAAAAGTGAGACCAAACCCGAAGTGTGATCATTTGGTTTCCCAGAACTACGACACAATGGATTATTTTCAAGATTAATGTGACATGTTTCTACCAATTTATGCGAAGAGACATTTCCACATCCTTCAATCGAAGGTCCCATCGACAAACTATCTTTATTAAGGGATTTAGGGACAGAGTCAACAACCTGCTGGTTTTTCTTAAAATCCATAAGTAAAGGAGCATCCAAAAGTAAAGGAGACTTAAGAAGCTCCGTATCTAATTTCTCAATTGACTGGTGCCAAATACCATCATGAGACTTGATATTACAAGTATAGGGGCCAACATTGTTAGGATTAATAAGAACACAAATTTTTACCAGAACCTCCCCCTCCACAAAGTCCATTTTAGATGTTAAAAAAGTTCCAATAGTATTTCCAATTTTCTCAAGAACATCTAGATCCATAAATTCAAAAGGAATTTTAGGTAAACCAAATCAGAAAGGAATAAGTTTCAAACTAGACCAAGAAGGAACAAAAAAAGGTTTCCAAGCCGCAATTGAAATTAAATGTTTTCCAAACCAATGATGTGAAGTTCTTAATACCTCATCTCTGAAAGAAGGAGAATCAAAGACAATAATAAAAGCATTCGTAGACAATAATTGAAAATAATGCATATCCCCCCATCTTTTCTACAATTTATGATAAAGCTTTAACAAACTAATTTGATCACCCCAAATTTCCCCAGAAATAGCATTTGTATGCAAACAATTCTCTTTCTTATCGACATAGGAACCTAAAAGATCGATACAAGGGATAGGAGCCCAAACCTACAATGAAGAAACCTCGGGTAGAATAGGATCAGAAGGTATCTTACTTACCTTTTCCAGACTAGCTTCCTTGAGGTTCACATTTACCTTATTTCCCACCTGTTGTGAAGAAATAGAAACCCTAGCCGTAGTCTCCTTATTTGCCAAGCCAACAACCCTAGCAAACGTTCGCTAATTGCCCAAATCCAAAGACCATTTCCTCGAAAAGCCCTTGAATTGTTTCTTAGAATTCCCATGATTCGTACCATTATTAAAATGCCCTTGAGTGAATCTCCTTCCATTGTTATTCTGCCTCCATGCCACACTGCGTCTGTTCCCAAAGAAGCCTTGAAAGTATTTTGAACCTGGCTGAAAAACCTTTTTATTTCCGCTCTGGTTTACCTGTATCACCATGTCCTTCCATCTGCCTTTCGTGTAGACCCACTGCAGAACTTGAGGCGGGTCTTCCTAGCCCACATCCACCCATGAACCCAAATGTCCTCTATCAGCCATGTTCGATCACTGTATTATTTGATCACTATATTATGTTGATTTGATGTTACCCCAACTGTAGCGATGACAATGCAAGCAAACTTTTACTAACAATGAACCTCAAGATGATTGGCAGGTGTCATCCTTTGCTACTGTCACAAACAAGTCTGAGTATGACAAAGTTATCTGCTACTAACAGCCTAAAAACCTCATCTCAAATGCCGATCTTTAGACCAAATGACAGCGTCTTCACTTAGGGCGAAATAGATCAATTAAAAAACATTCAATGATGAAATCGTGGTATTACAAGGAGGGCAGACCAGTTAGCTTCGGCTCCTTCAGAATAATTAAAAATTGACCTGTCATAAATTATATTTCTGATTGTTATAGTTTTCACAATCATTACATTGCAGACATAAACCCTTCGGAGATGATTAAATCAACTGTAGCTTCTACTAGGATTTTTTTATACATCATAATAGTCTAACTTGATGAAAACAATTCACTTGCAGCTGCAGTATGCTGCATATTTTCTTGACTTATGGATTGCTGATTTGAACAGTGAGTCACCTGTAGATGTTTGGTCCAGATGTAGATCAATTTGAGGACGACTTATGCTGTGTGGATCCAACAATGCTTCAAAACTGCAACCTCCTTATTTCTTGTATAGTGTAGTGCAAGGTTTGCTAATTTGGCACCACTACAGTCTCACGACCTTTTCTAAACCCTAGGGCTGTTCTTTCATGCTGGCGGATCTGAGATTTGGAGTTGATTGAGCCCTCAAGATCGGATCTGGCAGTTGTGGAGGGTAGTGCTGATTTCTTCAAACCCTAGTTTACCCCCTTAACCTCCAACAGTGTAATCTCCTTAAGTATGCTACTGTATACACATTGTTGCACTTGAATATGCTTGATCTGCTGATGGAATTCGGCTCACAAGCTCCTGGTGGCCCAGCTTGGAAGATGCTGCTGATTTGAATCGCTATAATTCACAATTGTTATCACTTGTGATATGATGATATAAGAACAAATATCTCTGCTATCTCTGATTCAACAATTAGATGAATGCAATATGATCTTGATCTATATATCTAATACTGAATTGTGCAATCAATATAGAGTATGTCCGCTGCCCCTGATTTGGTCGATGATAATTGTGCAAGGATGATCTCTGATTTGCACTGGTAATATGATCCAATCTGCACTATGGAATTATCTGGTAGTCTTGCTCAGGAAGATTTGAATCAATGCAAATATCCTACTCCAAAGCATGCTAATGGAGTTAAAATAAAATTTGACCATTAATTTTAATTAATTAAATATTTATTATTTTAAGTAATTGTGATTATTAATCCTTAAATTTAAATAATCTTTATTATTTAAATAAATTCATTTTCAATTTCTACCTCTATTCAATTAATCATTCAAACCTTTTCTAAATAATTTAATTAATTGTGATTTAATTCCTTTAATTTAAATAATCTTTATTATTTAATTAAATTCAATTTCTAAATAATTAAATAGTTTCTTTAAATTATTAAATTAGCTAATTAATTATAATTCCAGTTCCCCAAATTCTAATTTCTTCTAATTTCATTTATTTCTTCTAATTTCATTTTATTTCATTAATTCTCCAAATTCAAATTCAAATTCTAATTCTTGTAAACTTCAAGATTAATTTTGACGGAGCTAGCCAAGGTAATCCGGGAAAATCTAGATATGGTGCCATTATAAGGAACGAATTTGGCAACTTTGTTGGGGCAAATTATGGTCCATTGGGAATCAATACAAACAACATGGCAGAAATGGCGGGGTTGTTAGTTAGGTTGGAGTGGTGTGTGGCCCGTGGCATCCAGGATGTTGAAGTTGAGGGAGACTCACAAATTATCTTGAATGGGATTTCAAAACAAAATTTTGAAAATTGGAAACTGGAGGCGATTCGTCCCAAAATCCAAAGATTATGCGATAGATTTAACAATTTCACCCTTAAACACATCTACCAAGAGGGAAACTCGGTGGCAGACTGGCTGGCTAACTGCGGTATCGACTGTGATGGCCCGATTCAGTTGACAAAAAAGGAGGAGCTACCGGACGGATTGGTAGAGATCCTTGCTGCAGACAAAGTTAGATTTCCTAAAACTGGAATTGGTTGACAGAGATTTTATGAGGTAAGCAGGGTGCATCGAGGATAAGCATTAAGGACTCAATCATTCCGCGATAGCACATAGTATTTGAGGCTTGTCACATCTGAGAACATTTCTCAACGATAGCTGATAGATAGAGACTAAATGCAGAGACATGTGAAAAAAGATACTACTCGGGTACCAAAATTAGGCGAAACTTGAAATCGAGGGCTTTAGGAAGCAATTGATGGTTGGGTCACATGGTTCCCATGTAGCTCTGCTAGTTCAAAAAAGGAACACTCCGAAAAAGATTTGATATCAGAGAGAAAGATTTTAGCAAGATTAGGACAAAGATTGAAATTACCAATCCAGTCTCCATCTTCTTAAGGTGAATGTGAAGGATTTTTTGACAAGTTGTTACTTGTGTGAGCCTCAAGGGAGATTAGTAGGATTAGTGCTGATGATGGCTTATTTTGGAAGGATCAGCTGTGTTAATTGTGAAAATGCATTGATCGCACAGTTGAGAAATTTGTTCAGTACTGAAGAATATGTTTATGATTCCGTTAGGGGGCTTGTGGGCATTACCTTAAATACTGACAGACACTGGTGTGATGCTCTGGTGCTGGAAGTTGTTCTACTTCCATTGGCAGACATCATTGAAACGAAGGAGCGAGTGGTCGAATTATTAGCAGGTTTCATAAAACCCTTCATCACAGACATGGTTGCAGAAGCCATTCTGGGCTTGGAGGAAGATGTCAGAGTTAGTATACTGAAGGTTTATTTTCAATTTGAAAATTACCTTTGTTCGGACTCAGAGGAAGATGAAGAGAGCGAAGGTGACGACACTGAGAAAGGAGAAGACATCAAGAGCAGTGAAGGAGGAGAGGAGGCCTCTGAGAATAGTGAGGAGGTTTGCGATTTGGCCCGCAGAGAAGTGTGGCAGGTAGAGCGGGAGAGACTGAAGACATTTGGGGGTGAGGCATGGGAAATATTTAGATGCGCAGTCTTCAATGGAAACATGGAACCATTTCGTAGGATAACTAAGTCAGATGATTGGTGGCTTCCAGAGAACTCCACCCATAACGCAATTGCGATTGGTGAGTATGCTGTTGTGATTTATCAAGCCATAGGGGGACAGGTGTAACCGCGGGGTTGTGTAGGTCTTTTTGTGGAAACTTAAGGTTGTTGTAGGAGGAATAACCGTATGTGTCTATAATGCAAAGTATATTATAAATGTAGTTGGAAAGATGTATTTGGTTTATTGGGCTCATGAAAGTCAAATCAATGTAATCTCAAAAACTTTCAAGTAATATAGGGAGCTATCCCCATAAATGATAGCACTTATCGATTAAAAAAAAAATTCTAATTCTTGTAATTTCTTCTAATTTCAAATACATGTGCATGATTTCAAAAACCAAATTGAATATCAAAGTCATGTTCTAAATATATTAAAATAACAAAATTGAATTTAAAATAAATTCAATATTTGAATTAAATCTCATGCAAAGATTAAATTGAAAATCAAAGTCAAAGTTAAGGCACATGTTAAATTAATCAATTCAATTAATTAATTAATTAAATCAATTATCTTTTCAATCTCTATTTCTATCTTCCACTTTGTTTTTTTCCAAAAAGCTTTCAATCAGTTAACTATTCAATCTATTTTAATTGATCTTTTCAATTAATTGATTAATTGCATCATCAATAAATTCTCCTCCAATCATTCTTTTTCATCTTTCAATCAGTTTTTTTCTCAATCAGTTGACTCAATTAATCTATTCAATCTATTCTATTCCACCTCCAAATCAGCAGTTCAACTATCAATCAGCATGTGAGCTCACCTGAGTTCCACCTCTTGATCAATCTGTTCCACCTCTCAATAAATCTCACCCAAAAATCTATAAATTGAGTATTCAATCTTCATTTTCAACAATCACGATAAATCGCAAACTTTGAATCTTTGTGTCGATTGCAGGTTGTCAGCGTAATATCTAAGAGCCATATTACAATGAAGAAGAGAAGAACAATGGAAGCTATATGTAGTCATGGAATAGGAAGTCTTAATCGAATATTTTATATTCTTCTTACTTTGCTTTGCATTATTTCATTGGTTTATTTAGGATTCTTTGATTAGATAGGGATTCATGATTTCCCTTTATTTCTAATTGAATAATGATAAATTTTACATATACAATAGTATTATTCTATCACCTATATATTTAATAATAAATCATTTGTCTATTTTCACAAATACATGCATAAGAATTTACATTATTCATTTATGATTTCTCCTCTACCCATTTCCATCCACCTCACACATGTGGGATCAAACTCTCAAGTCCTATTATTTTTCCCACATTCATCCCATTATCTGATTCACCCGGAGAATGCTTATAAAAGCGGAGCCCTTCTCCCATTTTGGGATACACAACTTTGCATTCAAACTTGTTTCTTGCATCCATCTATTGCATTTTGATATCTTATCTTGCTTTCTTGCATTTCTCATTTCATGTTTCTTCCAACCATGTCAAATCTCTAATAAATTATAGCTTATTGTGTGTGCTTCTAAGAGAAATATTATCTACATAAGATATTGATTTAAGGAGTGCAATGGAGTGCATGTGTGTGTTTTGGCAAGAAAACTTCATTGTTGGATGTTGGAAGAAACTAAATCCATGATTTAGTTTCCTATTTCCTCCATCTACAACAGCAGATCCATCTATTGTTCTCAAAGTGGCTCCTCTTGCATTTTATCCACCATCCCTAAATGATGTTAAACAATATTGAAAGGTGGATGATTTTCTTGACTAGCTTCATTCGTGTCATGGATTCTCTTTTGTGTGTTTGCCTGTTCGTAATGTGCATTCCCCATGATGTGTTTTTGTGTTATGTTAGAATCTCTATAGATGACCCTTGTTACTCCATTAGTGCAAAGTTAAAAGAGGTCAAATCTACTGTGAAATTCCTCTATTTGTATCTCAATCCTTATATATGTTGTATTTGTGTGCCTTGTGTTGTCTACTTGCGGACGATCCAAACCATTGAGATCTCTTTGTGGTCTCTTCCGTGTTGACACAAAAAGACACTTGTTTGTTATCTGTTGTACTCTTTGTCCATTGTGTTTTATAGTTCCACTACCTTTGGGGGATGAGGTCAATTCAATAGAAATATATCTGATATTCATTATTTATCATAAGAGCATACTGACCCTGGAGTTAGTGGACCCCTTAGGTTATTTTTTTATATATGTTTTGTGACCATTATTCTTTGATTTGTCCTTTCTTGGGGGCATCTCATTGTAGTACTATGCTTGTCTTTTGGATGCATGCTACCTTAAAGTAATTGTTCCTGATAAAGTGTATGAAATTACTTTAATGTGGGGGCATACACTCGGCTCAATGTTACATTTTATGCACACACCATGACATGTTTTTGATACTCAATTTATTTTGCAAACTGAGCCTTTTGCTTTATAATTTGGCATTTTTTTTTATGACTCATAGTATGCAAATCTTACTAGGTCTCGATCCTAAAGTCTCTGTGGGCTTGGTGCATCTTATCCCTTTGATATCTTGGTGAAAGTTTTTCAATGCGACTTTGTACTTCACCATGAGTATGGCTAGTCTCATACTCCCGTTAAAGTGGTAGCTAAATGCAATGTTGTAAATTGTGTCAACATACAATTTCATCCTCACTTAGACCTCACCTTGGTGCTTCAACTTTCAATGTCCAATGTCTATTCTGATTCTTCTCACAACACCTAAAAAATTGTACTTTCACCCACTCCTCTACCTTCCCTCCAAGCCTAAGTCCTGATTGTCAATACCAAGGCATTGGGTGCCCTATTCCTAGCTGAAGGCCATGGAAACTAGCACCCTGGTCCTCTCAATTAGGAATTTTTGATATTCAGAATAATCATCTCAGACGAGTGAGAAATTTGATCTTGTGTCGGCCTACTCTAAAAATTCAATTAATTTTTGGGTAGTCAAATATAAAAGAAACTATACCCCTCTCATTTAAAAACCTAACAAACCTAATTTAACCTCTATTATCATAATTTTAAATTCAATTCAAGTGAGAAAGCAATCAGTCACACATCAAGCATTGGAGAAGAAGTAAAGTCAAGATCAAGCATTAAAGATGACATCCATGATCAACCTTGTTTGAAGACATTCTACAAGACATCCTACAACCCTTGCATCAGGATCAAACAAAAATTCATCAAGGGAATAGGATTAGGAGATGTACTTAGATATTTCAATAGAGTTCACAATGATGAACAAGTTCAACTTTCGACAAAGCAAAATTTGGAGGACCAAGGTGAATCTGTACTACCCGATTCTGAAAAAATCAGGCCAAACCTTTGGAAACAAGTTATAAACATCTTCTTTTACCTAGATCTTAGTTTGTGGCTCTATGGGATATGTGTATCTATTTTTTTGCACCAAGTTGCTTCAGTTGTTCATTGTTTTACCCTAATTTCACAATTACCTTCCAATTTCAACTAAGAAATAGGGTAAATAATAATAACCAATGAATCTAATCAAAATTTTAGGCCTTTCCCTATTTGGATTGTGGTTAGATCTATTGGATTCACCCCTCTTTCAATGTGTTGGATAATTTGGCTTGTTAGTGGTTTTCTTATCTTAATTGAAACCCTAATTCCAAATTACACCCAATACACACTACTTGGTAGTTAGCAAACACTTCATTTTTCTAAAGGAATTAACCCTTGTTTGAGTGTCTGGTGCTTTGGCACGTTAATTATTCAACTAAAATCTTAAGAGAAGTATCCTCTCCCCTTGCCTTTATGGATCTTGGGTGTAAGACAAAATCTTAAGATTTTAGTAAGAGGGGCTTCCTAGGGATTTCATCACCCTAAGCGCTACTTACTTGGTCCACTATACAAAAAGGGCAAGAATGAAATTTGTAGGCTATCTCACGATCATATTATAATGGTGTCAATTTGGGGATGGACTTAGAGCCACATAGGGTTTACCAAAGAGTTAAGTGGTTTGCAATCAAATGGGCATATGCTAGTTTTCGCAGGTATTAAATAGAAACCTTTGTTTTTAGAGGCCCAAAACCCATACTTGATAGTTCAAGGAGCGTGGATCATACCTTGTAGATACCCCTCATGCACCTCCCATGGTAAAGAAAGAAATCCTTAGTTTATAAGGTCTTTAGACCTTCAGAGTGAGAGAGAAGGGAAACCTTTTGTAGGCCCAAATCTCTATTTATATTTCATGGATAGGTATTTTATTGCAATGGGGGCCCTATCAAATAGTATCCTTTGTCACCTTCTATAGGACATGTGTTTGTTTTATACATGTTTGTTAAAATTATTGTGTTAATACTAGTATGGTCAGTCCACATTTAGGATAATATAATCCCTTGATGCGAAATTATGCATTTTAGAGTAATTTGAGTCAATAGTTGCAGTGTATTTTGACAATTTCATCACCTAGTTTGTCTATAAATTTTCCCAAAAAGGTCTATAAACTTTTGATCATTAAAATGAAATAGATATACACAACTGCCATTTTAATTTTTACATTTAACCTCACAAATTTTGCAATCAACCATAATTATACATGCATTTGCCAATTTATTTTTTCAATTGATCCCAATCTTTTACGCATTTACCAATTCCAATTTTGTAATTGCCTAATAAGATCAAAGCTTCAAAGGGTAACTCAAATTATCCAATTGGGATCCAAAACTAGTTTCAACCTTGTTCAATTGATCAGTTCTTTAGGGTCAATACGTTCATTTAGTTTTGTCCTTAGAAGTCCTCTAAGTTCCTAAAAATTAGGTTTTGAAATATTAGTGTCTTTAGACAATTTGCATCATAGAATCCATTCATTCCCAAGGAGATTAAGAAATTGGGACTTAGGATTAAGCCTTAGTAATTGTAAAGATACCAAGAGTTAATCAAAACTTTCATTATTAACCAATCATTACTTAGTTTAGCCCTTACACTCATTAGTCTAGCTTAGGTTCATAACTTTTTATCAAATCCTTAGTCAATCCTCATCGTATTTTTTAGTCAAGGTATATATTTTAATATCCATAGATTTGTGCTCAAAACTTTCCTAAGAGTCAAGCTTATAGAATTTCCTAGTCTTTCACTAGGATAATCATTACATTCTCATCCAAAATCTCAAAAATCCAAAAACATAGGATCACATTGTCATTTTCTCGGTCGTTTTATCATTCAGAATTCCAATATTTTTAAAAACATAGTGTTTACCTTTATATTCATCAATGTACTCCTTGGAGTTTTCATGGCCTATACACAATCACATTGCAAAAGAAATCTAATATGTCAAGATGCATCTTTCAAGAATGAACAAAACCATCCACCTGTGTCTCATAATGGTTCATTCCAAAGTGATTATATTAATGCCATATCTACTTCACGTGATTCCACATTGTTGGTGTAATTATTTATTTATCTTGGATATAATTACACTTTACTTAAGTTTACTTAGATATGTGCATAACATTGTAGCTTTCATGTTAGACACTTAGGGAGATGTGCTACATTGGGAGGGTGTATGTAGGAGAATTTACACCTTTATGGTGTGATCTTGTTGTTACATTCCACCTTCAGTGGGTGACCCACCTCATGTGGAATATTTTACTATTTCTCCTACCTAACCCTACCTACCCTTGCATCTCATTGAGCCACATGTCATATTTGTGCGCTCTCTTGTCTCTTAGCCTTGCCTTTATAAGCAGGCTTATCATTCATTGTATGTAATTCTTGATGATCCAGTTGATCTCTTTTGCATCTTGATAGGAATACAATTTATTCTTGTCATATTTTATCTCTTGTCATTGTGCTATCTTGTGGTCTCTTTGATCTTGGTTGCTTCAAGCATAATCTCACATGGTATCAGAGCAGTTGGAGTGCCATTGCATAGCCTTTGGAGATAATTTATTGTCTTTGAAGGAGGTCAAGAGGCAGATCTGAGGAGCAACATCTTATAGAGGCCTCATAGACTAGATCTGACCTCACCATTGTGTCTGGCTGGCCGTTTCCATGAATTTTGACTATAAATTCACCTATATTGGGTGAAAGTCAATTTCAGGGATAAGAGGAAAAAATTTGCCTAATTTGGGTGGTACAGTACGATTTTGCAACAACAACAAAAAATTCTGCAAAAAATATATTTTCATTTTTTATTTTAAAAATTTTCGCAATTTTTTGATATATACTGTAAAAAAATTTTTTTAGATCAAACCAAAATATATTTTATATATTTTTTGTTTGGGGGGGATAACCCCCAACACCGTGCGTACCGTACTCTGCATATTAAACATTTTGCAAGGAGTTTTTTTGGGGGGCCCTCCGCCCGAGCCGTACTCTGCACTATGTCTCCACCGGACGCTCCTAATTGCCACCAGAAGCTTCATTCCGTGCTCGGCCCATGCATGGTCTCCTACCGGCGACACTGTCAGCACTTGCTTTTCGGCTCCTACCCTGCATTTGTTTCACGATGACCCTCCCACCACCGTTAGGACCCCATGCTAGTTCCACCGTCAGGATTCACTTCACCGACGTCATGGCCCTTCCTTTTTCAGCGCCACCTGTTTGCTCCTGCTGGCAACCCCCCTTCCAGCCACTCTGCTTTTCTAGTTGTCATTTGTGATTGTTGTGCAGCAGTCCTCTCCCGCCACCTATCCTCCTCGTAGCCCATGGGTTCTCGGGCTTCATCTTCTTCTGCCTATCAAGTGGTGACACGTGGCTCCCTTGGCACAGTCAGCTACCATGCGGTCACACATCAGAGCCTAATTGGCACCAAATCACCAGCGAAGTCAGCACTGCCACGTGTTGTCCAGTTAGCCATACAACCATGACAACGCCAACTGTGCAGGACATGTCACATTCCCATACAGTCTGTATAGACACATCGTCAGCCATGTTATTCGTACGAATCAGTTATTGAGTGCCATCTCAGCATTTCCATATCGTATGGACAACCTTCAGGGGGTGTGACAACCAGATGACGGTCAAACGACTGTCAAATTTAACATAGTGGTTTTCTGATGTCATCATACATCATTATTTTTAAAAAAAATTTGGACTCCCTCACCATTTTGGCTTTTTTATTTTGCAGTTCAACTTCAAGAGGCCATAACTTGCTCATTTTGGCTCCTTTTTTAATGCAATTTTTTTTGAAATGGGCTAATTCTTCGTGTAGTTTCACGTGGTGGTGTTATTTTCTGATTTGAATGGACATATTTTGTAGAAAATCAATTTTTGGTGACTACACCTGTCCAATCCCTGTTTCTGCAACTTCCAGGACTCCGTTTGGGCTCATACGAACTCCTTTTCAGGTGCCATTTTTTTAAAGTGCATGATTTTTCATCTACTTTCATAATCTACTATCAGTTTGTAGTGATTTTTAGTGAAAAATGTACTTTCAACATATGGTCTTTTTTGGCCAATTTGGCACTTGTATTGCATAGATCTATCCTTTTGCTCTTTTGCATTGTAGTTCTTAGCCTATTAGGGCAAGTTTTAAAGCAAAATCAAAATTTCACTTTTCCATTGTTTGCAAGTGACCTATTGTACATGCACTACATAAAAGTGCCAAAATCATCATTTTGTGGGGGGGGGGGGGTACTTTGATTGAGTGAATTTTTTTATTTTTTTTGGTGGGGGTTGTCTCTTGTGCTCTTTCTCTCTTGTGTTCTTTCATTTTTCTACTATAGGTTCTCCTAAGTTTTCTCTCTTAACTCCACATAATTATGCTACTTGGAAAATTGATGCATGGAGTAAACTAATGGAAAAAGGGTTAACTCATTACATTGATGGAACTATTGTTTCTCTCGTTGATCCTAAGGCTGATCCCAATGGTCACTTGGATTGGCTCACTAAGAACATCATGGCAATTTTTACCTTAATAAAATATGTATCAAAGGATCTCATCTTTCATATTGAAAAATGAACTTTGATTAAGGATGCTTGGCAAAAGTTTCAAGACTTGTATGGTCAAGTTGATGAGATTAGGGGATATCAAATTGATAGTGATCTCACTATGTTATATCCCAAGAACTTTGATACAATATAAGATTATGTCACTAAGGCAAAAGAGTTGAGGGCACAACTCAAGGATTGTGGCATTGATAAGAAGGATACTCAATTGATCTTCAATTTGATGGGCAAACTTCCACAAGAATATGCAGCTTTTTGCTTCTAGTTTCCAAAACCATAGGATGACAATGGGTTCAAGATACACAATGCCTACATTTAATGCTTTAACTGACATGTTGATGATGGAACAAACTAATTTTATAAGCATGGGCATTCTTAAGACTTCTAAGTCTCAAGCATATGTGGAAACTCAAGGGAACAAAGGAAATCAAGGAAAGGAAAACTCAAACAAGAGAAATGGAAATCCAAGCCTAAGGACAAAGCGCCACCTTCTCCATACAAAGGATATTCATCCTCTTCCAAGAAGGAAAATTCACCAAAGAAGGAGATACCTACTTGTGCCTATTGTAAAAAGGTTGGTCATGAGGAGCGGTGTTGCCATTCTAAGAAGATTGATGAGCTCACACACATCCTCAAAAAGAACAACATTGATTTGACTAATGCCTACAAGAAGGAGGATTTGTCACCTTCCACTTCCTCACAATCAAAGGGGAAAGGACAAGAATTCATGGGCACAATAAGTGGGAAGACTCACTCTTTTGGGACAAGAAAAGGACAAGCTCTTTGTGCTACTACAAGTCATGATTCAGGGAGATGGCTTCTAGATTCAGGGGCTTCTCATCATATGGCATCTTCGCAAACTATGTTCTCTTCATTTGAGCCTTGCGCCATGCCATAGATTTTGATGGGCAATCATACATACATGGATGTGATTGGGAAAGGATCTATTGTCATTGGGGATAACTCCTTCAATGATGTGTTGTGTGTACCCCACATGACAAACAATCTTCTTTCCATCTATCAAATCTCACATGCGGCAACAAAGAAAACTGTGGAGTTCACACCCGAGTCAGTTATCATTAGAGACTTGGAGACTAGAGCTATCATTGCGACTGGGGTTGTAGATCATGCATCTCGGTTATATTACTTTTCAGATTTTGTTCCTATTGATGAGGATGCTTTTACATATCATGATCACACTTCTTGTGATGATTCAGATTTTGAGGAGAACTTTGGGTACTTGAACTTGGGTGTTCTCACATGTGACCACGTTCTTGAGCCTTGAATTTCATCTCCTTATCTTGATATCACATCACCTATTGCACCTGATGATGCAGATGATGCGACATTTTTGCCTTCTTGTGATTCAGTGCAGTAGGATAAATCTTGTCTTCCAGCTTCAGTTCATTGGGATGACTACTTGACAGACATTGCAGGTTTATTTATGGAATCCTACATTGCAAATTTGGGAGACATCATTGATGATATTCGTCTTCTCTTTGATGAAGATGATCCTTCTTCGATTGTTGCGAGGGAACACTCTAACTCTCTTGTTCATTCTCTACATGATCATTCTTTTGAGGTTGACATGATTGTGGATACTTATGTACAAAAATTGGAGGAGGTCTCTTTATCCTTAGAGGAGACATGTGAGTCTTTGGATATTGCTCTACATTCTTCTCCACTAGATCATGGAGTGCCTTTTTCAGCAATGTGGATCAGTTCACCACCTTTGGAGGGGGTAACTTTCAGCATCGACATGGGGACACTTGAGCAATTTTCAGAGACTTCATTCATCATGATTTTTTTTCCTAAATCTTCCCTTCATTATTGGGGAGACTTCATGGATACACCTGTGGTTTTGTTTCTTCCCAGGGGGAGGAATGTTGTTCGACGATCATGGAGTAGTTTCTTCATTCAGTTTCGAGCTTCTACCATTGGTGCAGATTCTACATTTACAAGGGGGCTACTTAGCTTAACTTCTTCTCTCATATGGGGGGTGGGGGGGGGGGGGGAACTTTATCCTCACATGGGTTTTGTTCTTCACATGTTTCTTTGAGAGTTCTTTGTATAGTTTTCATCTCTCTTTTGGGGGAGGGTTTTTTTCATTGGGTTTTTCTTTCTTTTCCCTCTTTTTCGGAGATTGCATTTGCATTTGTACATGGGTACCTAACATGGCCATGTAGTCGAGGCCCATCTTGCATTGCTTAGTTGCATTGTAGACTTAAATGAATTCCCCTAAGTTGCACTTAAGGGGGGGTGTTGGTGTGATTATTTATTCATCTTGGATATAATTACACTTTACTTAAGTTTACTTAGGTACATGCATAACATTGTAGTTTTCATATGAGACACTTAGGGAGATGTGCTATATTGGGAGTGTGTATGTAGGATAATTTCCACCTTTTATGATTTGATCTTTTTGTTACATTCCACCTTCGGTGGGTGATCCACCTCATGTGAAATATTTTACTATTTCTCCTACCTACCCCTACTTACCCTTGCATCTCATTTAGCCACATGTCATATTTGTGTTCTCTCTTATCTCTTAGCCTTTCCTTTATAAGAAGGCTTATTATTCATTGTATATAATTCTTGATGATCCAGTTGATCTCTTTTGCATCTTGATAGGAATACAGTTTATTCTTGTCATATTTTATATCTCTTGTCATTGTTCTATCTTGTGGTCTATTTGATCTTGGTTGCTTCAAGCATAATCTCACACACACCAACTAGTAAATACAATGAGGGCATCTTTTTATTTTACCCCCATAGGCTATCCATATTCAAAATCCAAGCTAATCCATTCCTTTATACAAATCCCTCGAGTACAATTCATAATTCTTAGATCCAATGGCACCAAATGTTCCATTCCCAACCAAACATACTTTAGAGTGTCCCATTCAAAATCCATTCTTATCATGTCAAAGCATTGAATCCCTCAAATAATCTCCCATAAATATCCAAACCCATACCCCGTGTCAAGAGGATAATCCAAAGTCAGAAGAAATAAGTCCTAACATAAATCAAGATCGAGATACCATGACTCTCCAATATAATCCAATTTTTTATCAAGATCCCACTTTTCAAGTTTCTTATGAAGATCCCCTCATCATTTTGTATTCCATCCATCACAATCCTTTTCTGTCTCAAGAGAAAGGTGTCCTTCCAAGTCCCATTCATAATCTACATGCTAAGAAAGATCATGATATCCATTCTATCATTTCAACAATCCAATTCAAAATCAAGAGAAAAGAACAAATTCTAATGATCCTCTTCCAACTCAAAATCAAGGCATCCATTCATATCCATGTCATGATCCTAATCCTCCTCAAGATCCCCTCACCCCTACATAACCTATTCATGAACCCCTTATCGAATGGGTTCCTCCACTTTCATCTAGTCCAATATACTTCATGATCCTGTCAATTCTTCCATACCATATCCCCCTAAAAATGGACAAGCATCTTGTTTCAAAAGTAACAAATATCAAATTACTATAAAAGATTTATAAAAACATGCATTATCGAGGAAAAGGGTTTTTCCTACATGAACAATGTTTATTAGAACCCCTTCATATCAAAATAAATCCTAATGGCCATGTCCTTGGCTACATATCTCACTCTCAAAACATTGGTGTCCCTACCAAATCCCACATTACTCCATTTAATCTAAGCATATGCAGTCCCTATCCTTCAAATCCATTTTGGGTCCTTCTATCCCAAAATCAAATCCTCCCTCCCTCTCATCCATCTTAGGACCTTACATCCCTCTATCCTCTATCCATATGACCCCTATCTCACAACCTAATTGCCCTGTCTTAAATCAAGATCAACAAAGGCACTCATTTTTTAGCACCTTACAACCATCTACCTACATTAGCCCATCCAAAATGATTTCATATCATTCTTATGGCCATTAATCCCATTCCCCCTAGAAGCAATTTGGATGTCAATCATAAAATTCACAAGTCCAAAGATCCACATACATCCAAATATCAACATGTCCAATCTAATAGACATGTAAAACTAAAGAAAAATTCAATCCAAAAGAAAAAACAATTATCCAAAAGGTCACAAAGGACCATTAAGAAAAAAAAAAATCCAAAACTATGTGAATTCCTAAGTCGCTCATAGAAACAATGCATTCCAGAGAACCACAAAGGAAGGAAAAATAAAAAACCATGTGGATTCCCAAGTCAATCATAGAAGCATTATATCCTAAAGGAAAATCAAAATTGGCATCCAAACTTGTTATTCACAATGCTTCCTTCATTCCTCCATCTAAACATATCCCACCTTTAAAAAATATTTTAGGTCTCTATACCCCAAAATCCACTATCTTAAATCCTTCATCCATTTTTGGTCTTTATGTCCCAAAATCCACATCCACTCCCTCAAAATATCAAAATCCAAAATCTAATTCTCCTCCATCACTCCACCACCCCTCAAGGTGTGTGGCAACATTGATCTTGAAGACATTTCCGTCCACCTTGTTTGCACCCCCAAATTTTGAAAAATTTGAAATGTCATGATGTGAGAAACTAGTTGTGGCACCTAGACATACACCCTTGCCAATTTTTATTGAGTAGCCCAATTTGTAGGTGTATATCTTGATGTCCTATGATTGTCATGTAAAATCACTTTGGGATCATGTTCATCTACTATTAGTGAGTTCCCACATCCATTTTCAGCTCCCCATATTCAAATCTAATGTGTTTTCAAGGCACCAAGTTTGGGTGTCTTGTGAATGTTTGTTGTCTACACCTTATCAAATATGCCAAGATGGTCAACTTTGGAGGTCAATATCTTAGTGTCAGATGATTGTCATGAAAAAATAATTGTTGTTTGTATTTTCCAAAAATTTTATATGTGTACATACCCATTTGCAAAGCCCCAACATTTTGTTTGATATTTTACCAAGTTAAAACCAAATGCATTTTATGGAGATTTGTTGTTTGCATAGTGTCAAGTTTGTTTGGGAGCTAACTTTGAAAGTTGATATTCTGAATTTAGGTGATTGCCAAATTAAATAAACTAATTCATGTGATTCTCTAAAGGCTCATCTATTGCCTTGATGAATAGCAAGACTCTGAACTTCACTTTGATATTTTTTAGAAGTCGAAACCAAAAGAAGTTTGTAAAGGTTTGTTGATTGCATTTCCAAAAAGTTTTAAAGAGGTCAACTTTGACCATTGATATCTTGCAGAAAAGGTGGATTCAGGAAAATCCTTTGGTACATATGCTCATAGTACCTTAATGAATAGATCCACCCATTGGCAACTTCTCAAAGTCAAGTTTTCTATTTTTTTAGGAAAATTTCATATGTCGTTTATTCAGTTTTGGGGGTTTGGAAGTAAGAGTCAAAAATAAAAAATGGAGGGTGACCCATTCCATCATTTGGATTCACAATGCATTCAATTGTCATTTAAGAGAATTTTGGGGGTCGAGTTGTCTTGGAATGAAAGAAAAATTAGGCCAGGCCCATAAGGGACCCGTCACATATATCGATATGGGAAGTTAATTTTGAACTTGATCTCAAAGTTAATATTATTTAAATAATTTGGATTTGAACATTGCTGTGCTAATAAATAAGAAGGTGAAGATACAAGTTTCCTCCTTTTATTTTCCAAGATGGGATAATACAATGCTTTATAAATGATGAAAAATCCATAAAATCATTTAAATCATTTAAAAATGATATAGTTAAAATTATACATTTGCTAGTAATAGCATTTCAATGAATATTGAATCAACGATAGTGGGCCCCTCTTTATTTTAATATGGAAAATAGTTCTCTAAAATTATGCCATATTATGGCTAAGATTATTACCTTGCTTTATATTTGTAGCATCGTAAATTATACTCACTTACAAATTTATCCTCACCTAGGCCTCACTTTGGTGTTTCGGCTTCTGATGATTGATTACATTGCTGATTTTGTTCACACCACATTCCAAACTCATATTTTCATCACCTTTCCATCTCCTCCCTCATTCTAGAATCTTGATTTTCAAGTGCACAATAGCCCAAGCCCTGATCCTCCTAATCAGGCCCTAAATTGGGGCCTCACAATGCTCATTTTATTTGAGCGGTAAATCTAGATCTTGTGTCGACCTACTTGAGAAATTTGATTTGTTTTCAGGAATTCAAGTACAAAAGGAGGTCTATTCCTCTCATTTAAAACCTAATAAATCCTCTATGATCCTGGTTACACTTTTGCAAAATTCAATTCAAGCGAGCAAGAAATTAGTCATTTATAAAGCGTTGGAGCAAAAGTGAAGTCATGTTCAAGTATTGAAGATGTCATCCATGATCATATCCTACATGAAATCCTCAAACCTTTGTGTGAAGGTCAAACAAAACTTCATCAACGAAACATGCGTAGGAGCTATACTTAGGAATTGCATCAGTGTCGACAGCGATGAACAAGTTTAGCTTTTGATAGTGAAAAATTCGAGGGACCGGGGTGGATCTATGCTACCTGGCCTCGAAAAATCAGGTTCAACTTTTTGGGAATAATTTCTAAACATCTTTTTCCCATATCTTAGTTTGTGGCCTCGTGGGATATCTATAGGGTCTATTTTCAACAATTTACTTCAATTATTCATACTTTTACCCTAATTTCATAATTACATTCCAAATTCAGCTAGCAAAGAGGATAACCAATTCCAACCAATGAATCTAATCAGAATCCCAACCCTTTCACCATTAGGATTGAGCCTAGATATATTGGGTTATTTAGTTGATTTACTTGTTGAAACCCTAATTTCCAATTTCCAATTTCCACAACATTACATTTTGATGAACCTGACATATTTCATGCTTAATTCTGATTTATTGTCTTAGATTTGATTTTGTATGCATTTTAAAATTTAAATTTTCAATCATAGTTTGTATTTCAATTGAATTACATAAATTTAGAGGTTAAATTCACTAAAACCCTAATTTATTATTCTAAAATTAACTTGTGGGTTGCATAATTTTTCAAGTTTTTTTTTAGATTTGATTATTATGACATGTCATGTTATGATTTAAAAGCATTTATTGTTCAAATTCATAATTCACATTGTTTAAATTCCTGGTTAATCAATAATTGTTAAAACAAATCGTATTGCTTAATCATAGTTTTCAATTTTGGAATGAAAATTTCCCCCCTTTGTGCATGTTTTTTGTTACCATTAGTCCTACATACAATATTCCTATGAGAAGAAGTTGTAGGCTTAAGGCTTACCAAGGTTTAAACACTAAGGATATGGAGCCTCTGTTGGATTACTTGTTTCATGAGAATGTTGTTGTTTCCTGTAATCCAACAAATGACATCATTTATCTCCATTATCCTTATACTTCTCATGATGTGGATGAATCACTAACTAGGGTTATTATTGGCTGATTGGAGAATGTTGACAATGAGTTTTTAAATATTCAACAATGGATGAGTCAGCAATACCTAAAAAGTGAGGCAATCCTTTTGCTTGAAGGATTAAAAATAATGGTGCAAAGTGATAAATTTGGTTTCGATTTGTTGTGTGGTCTTGCTCATATTGTCAACAATAATATCATGCCAATCAAAAGTTGTACTGAAGTCTTTCGTTACTCTCAACCCACCAGTGAAGTTAATAATTTCATTCTTATGCCTACATCCTTGCCTAGTGTGCCTACATTTAAATATTCTAGCCCATGAAATCAAAATAATGGTTCCTACTTTCACTTGCGAAGGGAAAACATGGGGGTGAGAAAAAAAATTTAAAGGGTGTTCATTCGAACGAACTATCCTTGGGGGTTCGAGCGAACCCCCCAGTTTGCTCGAACATGTGACTTAATGGGTGGTTGTAAAATGTGTTGTTTGTGCTTTGCATGTTCGTATGAACACAAGTTCAAACAAACCCAAAGGGGTTCACTCAAACCCCCTTCGCTCAAAGGGGGGTTCGAGCGAACCCCCTTTCTAAGCATCTCTACCCCAATCTCTTCAGACTTTTGAGAAATTTTGGCCTTCAAACCTTTGTTTCAAGGCTCAAATAAGAGAATCTTGACAATCCAAAATGTAGGATGGTAGTCCTTGAATCAAGCTTTCCAACGACTATAATTTTATTACATTGTGTTTATTATGATCTTGTTTTTTAAATTTTACTAAATATAGGTTTTTCACTGAAGATGAACTTCTCTGTTCAATGCATTGGAAAAAATAGTAAACTAATTCAAAAAAAATCTAAAAAATATCTATGCCCTACATATTATGTCTTCTTTCTAACAAAAAAAAAATATTTCGATATATATAGAACAAGTTATGTGTTCAAATGTGCACCTATGTCTAAATTATAATTAGTCAGACTTCAAAACTTAATAAAATGAAAAATATTCAAAATATCACTATCAAACCAACTCCATGCCCTGGATATTGATGTTACAAAATAAAATTAGAAAGAATTGAGTTTTTATCATTTATAGAAAAAAATTTATGCGTTTCGGGAGGCACATCACTCTTAAAAAATGTTGTTTGTTGTTAAAAACTACTTTTCGAGGGAGATGGAAAAAATAAAAACAATTTTCTTCAAAAAAACTTGAAAAAAATATATTTAGAATTTGCAGACAAGATGTTACAAATCACTAATTTACATCATCTCCAAATTCTTAATGGTTTAAAAGTTATAGGTGTTGGAAAGTGAAGATTATTTAAAAAATGTTTATCTCAATGTCAAAGTTGACAAAAAAGTGGGAATCAGTATTGTGAGTTCACCCTCTATCATGACTAATTCCACACAAAATGTTAATCCTACATATGTTATTTGTGGGGAAAATCTCGTTAATCAATATTCTTGCATACCTCCTTTCGCAAGTCTTCCATTTGTGTCACAATCATCTCCCATATTCACATATCACAATGTTTCACCTCCTTATTCTCAACCTCCATCTACATATAAAAATGTTACTTCTCCATCACAATCTAACATGTCCAATTTCAATCCATCCATTGAAGCAACAATCAATAACTTAGCCCAAATTGTTACATCCCTACAACATGAATTAGCTTCCATTACTCAATCCAAGTTCAATGTTGCCACATTTGATGTAGCGAGCCCACTATCCGATGACATTGTATGTACAGTTCCCCCTAAACATATGGAAGTGTCTCAATTGGATGTATAATGGAAAAGGTGATCTCTTGACTCATGTGATGACATTTTAAATTTTGTGTAGTGATTTTGCTCATGACCAAAGATTTATGGCTAAATTATTTACTAGAATCTTTAGAGATAAAGCTTTACAATGGTATTGTTTTTTGTCTCCTTATTCTATTACTTCATTTCAATAACTAGCTAATGTTTTCATTCAACAAATTTAAAAAAATATTGGTCCTAAACTTACTTTGATTGATTTGATTCATTGTAAACAAGGAGTTAAAGAAAAAGTGATTGATTATATTGGTAGATATAAACATTTGAATTCTCAAATTGCCTATCAAGTGCCTGATCGTGATGTTCAAAGAATTTTTATTGCTAATTTACAAAAAGTCATTAGAGATAAGCTTCTATTTTCTAAGTTGACTTCATTTATGGAATTGTGTGCAATGCTTAATAATTATTAGCTTCAAGTGAGTCAATTTGAATCATCCTCTTCATTGGCTTTGGTTGATAAGAACAGGGGTGCTCAATAATCATTTGTGAAATTTAAACCCAACAAAGGCTACATCAAGATAAATGACAACATCAACACTCAAGTGGTAGCCACGAAATTAGGTGTGGCTACTTTATCCAAATACTTTAGAAAAGAATTAACTCCTCTTTATAAGTCTTTGTATAGTATAATGTTGAGGTTGATAAATGCTAATGTGTTGAAACTTCCTCCCATCAAGCCAATTGACACTTCTAAACCATTGGTACCCTATCATGATCCCATAGCCTTTTGTCAATATCATTGTCAACCTAGCCATGATACCAAAAAAATTTATACATTGAGGATAAAGATTCAAGAATTCATTGATAATTATACTATATCTATAGCTAATGTGAATGACAAAGGAAACAAGTACTCGCTTATAAATTCGTCCTCACCTAGGCCTCACTTTGTCATTCCATCTTCTAATGCCTAATTATAGTATTGATTTTTCTCACACCACATTCCAAACTCATATTTTCATCACCTTTCCATCTCCCCCCTCATTTTGGAGTCCTAATTTTTAGGACTAGGGCATTGGCGCCTTGATCCTAAATAACAACTAGGCCATCCCATGCCCTAGTCATCCTAATCAGGACCTAAATTGGGGCCTCATAATGGTAATTTCATTTAAGCAGAAAATTTGGATCCTGTGTCAGCCTACTACATTTTTTTTCAAGGTAGTCAAGTATATAAGGAGGTCTACCCCTCTCATTTGAAACTAAATCGGTACACTTTGGTGAAATTCAATTCAAGTGAGCAATCAATTAGTCATTCATCAAGCATTAGAGCATAAGTCAAGTCAAGTTCAAGTATTGAAGATGGAATCCATGATCAATGTTGAAGACGTCCTACATGAAGCCCTAAAACCTTTGTGTGAAAGGAAAACAAAACTTCATCAAGGAAATAGGTGAAAGAGTTGTACTCAGAAATTTTAACAGTGTAAATAGTGGTGAACAGGTTTAGCTTTCGACGGTAAAAAATTCAAAGGACCAAGGTGGATCTATGCTACTTGGTCCTAAAAAAATCTGGTTGAACTTATAGGATCATGTTCTCAACATCTTCTTTTGCCCAGATCTCAGTTTGTGGCTTCGTGGGATATTTGTAGCAGCCTAATTTTGACAATTTACTTCAATTATTTATACATTTACCCTAATTTCATAATTACATTCCAAATCCAACTAAGAAAGAGGATAACCAATTCCAACTAGTGAATCCAATCAAAATCTCAACCATTTCCCCATTGGGATTGAGCCTAGATCTTTGGGTTCACTCCTCTTTCAATGAATGTTGTGTTAATTGGTAAGGGATCTGCTTATGCTAACTCTAAGCCTTTTCCTATTTATCAGTCTATTGTTATTAATCTGGAAGATGAGATGGTTAATGTGATTGATCAGATTGCCTCTGATCTTTCTTCTCTTGCGGTTATATCCCAGTTTAGAGGTTTTTGGCCCAATGTTCCGGGACTCCATGACTGGGTCTCTAAGCACTGGGAACCCCTCATTTTGGATTCGGTTCAAAATTTCCCTCTGGCCAAAGGATTTTTTATTGATAAGTTTGAAAAATTGGTGGATAGAAATATTATTCTACGTGAACATTTTTTTACTTCGAAGAATCACTTCTCATTGATGATTAAACCCTTGCATGAGGATTTCAACCCCTCATCTAAATCCTTCTATAAAATGTCGATTTGGGTTAGACTCCCCAACCTCCCACTTCATTTTTGGGTGGACCAGCTCCTTGAGGAAGTGGGTGAGGCTTTGGGAGATTTTTCTTATGGTGGATGTGGAGTCCTTTGATATCCTTCATTCTACCTATGCACGTATTTTGGTAGATAATGATGCTTCTAATGGGCTACTAGCAGAGATCAAAATTTTGACCCCCAAGGGCTTCTGGATTCAATCTTTGGACTATGAAGGGATTCCCTTCAGATGTAGAAGATGCTTCAATAATGGGCATGTTGAGGCTAAATGTGATTTAGAGAGAGTTAAAGTGAAGAAGCCCTCTTCATGGTGGAAAGGCGCCTCTTCTCAATATTATACAATATTCAAGAGCTCTTCTCAGACAGTTGGGTAGGATCTTCCCACTAATGGCTCTAAAGTGCCTAGGGTAGTTTCCCCCATGGTCCATGTTGATAATTTTGCCCCTTTAGCTGGCGTTTCAAATGGTGTTCCTTCTTCGATTCCTTCTGAGACAACTGGTGGTTCTGATTTGCTGTTGGATCTACCTCTACTGCTGGATGTGATAGGATTCTTGTGGGTACCTTTGCTGGTGTTGCCCCTCTGCCTGCTTCCGCTTCTAAAGCTTCTGCTGGAGCTGTCTCACTGTCTGTCTCATTTCCAAGGATGTGCCTGGCCCTGGCTCTGTTGGTTCTGCTGGATTTTTTGAGGTCTGTTGGTCTCTCCTTGGATGTTGGGTATCCTGAGTTGGATTCGCTAGTTTGGCAAATTGAAGCTACTAAGGTTGAAGAAGGCTAGATTTCGGTTAAAAGAAAACATTCTAAAAGGTCTTCACCTCCTTTTGATATGACCCTTAGATCCAAAAAGAAGGGATCCAAAGGGAAATCCTAATGTTGATTGGTTGCTCCAGGTTGGGGGTTCCTGTTGTGTGAACTACTTGTAGACTTTCCATGCATATGTTCTTTATGTCAGCCAGTTTTTCTTTCTAGAGGGGTCTATTTGCTTAGATCCCCTTTCTTGGATTTGTTTTGTCTCATCTTTGTTCAACTTCATTTTGAGGATAATCCTCAATATTTTTAGTTATGGGTTTCAAGTCCTCCCTATTAAACCTACTTTGTACATGGTTTCGGGTGTCTTAAAAACCTGTTTTAACTTAATCAAAAATAATCTTGTTGATATGGTAAAATCTCAATGGTGGATTAATTGTTAAACTTAGAAAGATGTGAAGTCATCAGAGAGACTAATCAATAATCTTACCAACTATCCAATATCTTATTGATTAAGGAGAGAGCGAGGGTATGCTATTATTCCACTTATGAGTTTGAGATACAATGCAGGAAGGCGGGGAAGCACTGCCATCCCGCGAGGACCTGTGGATAGGGGTGTGAGTGTGCAGTGAACCATGGAATCATAAACAGTACCCCTGTATTGTTTTACAGACCACACATGGACTCATGGAAGGCAATGTTTGAATAATTTACGAAAATGGATTAGTTTGAAAGGTTTTTAAAAAAACTTTCAAGAAAACGCAAAGATCAGGATTAAATTGGGAAAATATTGAAATCTAATTTTTCCAAAATTTTATATGTTTTAGTAAATTGTAATTTTGAGGGTCTTCGGTGCATTTTTGGACAAATATGGTGAACATGATGAGACATCATTGATGTTTCCGAAATTTGGTTCTAGATTATTTGAGTACCTTTCCAACGCATCAAACGGTTTGTAATTCGGAGCTAGGATGAGAAAGTTATGCCTTCTCAAAGTGGACTGAAATTTTATATTTAGTTTTTTTGATAATTTTGATAGTTTTAATAGTTTAATTGTAATAAACATTATGATGACTCTTCATTTCAAATTCCAAGGGATTTGTGTGACCCTTGGGATACATTCGACTTTTATAAACTCCAATTTTGAATAGAATGGAGACAGTTTTTGGTTTGCAATCTTCTTGTTGTCAATTTCTTTTTGTGTTGAAATCTACAATACCGCAAGTATCAAACTAGGTATTGTAATCTGGTTTTCATAAATCAGATCAGTGGTATCAGAGCGGGAACGCTCCTTTATGCCAATTTACACAAGGTCTTCCTACCAAAGATTAGGATTGGATACACAAGATTTGTCAAAATACCCACCTTTGAGATGCACACAATCGAAGATGTCAGACAATGATGTTAAGAAGCTGGTCGAGGAAGCTTTAAATAAGCAACGAGAGGAGATGATGAGTCAATTTTCATACCTCCTACAGAAGCAAAAACCCTCTGAATCTGAAACACCATTTCGTGGAAATACCCCTTTCAAAGTGCAGGTCAATTTCGACATCCCAAATTTTGAAGGAAAGGTCGATGCTGAAGCTGTTGATAACTGGTTATCAAAGTTGGATAGGTACTTTTCTGTAAATAATTTCTCAAATGCTGAAAAGATAACATTTGCTCTCCTCAAAGCTGAAACCCATGTGAAATTAGCATGGGAAACCAAAGTAGCAAATAAAGAACAAGAATCAGTTGCTGAAGATGGTTTTATACTATCTCTTGATAAGAAGCCCACATGGGGAGAATTTGTGGAATATATCAAAGAAGCCTACCTCCCGGAGGATATATATGAACAAAAATACATAGAATGGCAGCTTCTTCGCCAAAGGAGGGATCAGTCTGTGCAAGATTACACCAATACATTCCATTCACTTTCAGCAAAACTCGATATTAATGATTCAGAGAAGCATAGAATTTTGAAATATCGGAGTGGACTTCACAGGTATATTCAAACAGAGATGGATTTTTTAAATATTGAGACATTGGCAACTGCCTATAAATATGCTACAAAAATTGAAGAAAAATCCAAGCAAAGAGGGAAGAGGGACTACTTTGCAAACAACAAGCCAAGGGCTGAAGGTGGCAATAAATTTGCAAGGAAACAGGTGACCAAGGAACCTCATTCAAATTCACCCAAGAACACATGGTGGTCTACTAAAAAGACAGACACAGGCATGTGGTGCGAGATGCATAGGTCCCCAACTCATAATACAAAGGATTGTCGAAGTATTAAAAATTTGATGACAGAAATACGAGGGGAGGAAGCTGAACCTGAATCGTCACCAATAGATAATTCTAAGAAAGAGGAGAATGATTCCATCATAGAAGCAAACCCATATGCCGTAGTTGGAACTGCTAAAGTATTTCCTCGTGAAGATGAAGAGAGACTTTTTCATTCACAGATGTGGGTTGATGGAAAGCCTCTACATTTTATTGTTGACAGTGGGAGTCAAAAGAATTTGATCTCTAGGGAGGCAGTCAAAAGATTAAATTTGAAAGTGACAAGACACCCACAACCATACTCTATGGGATGGGTGAATGAGGGACAAGATATTCAAATCAATCAACAATGTCGTTTGCCATATTCAATCAAGCCTTTCAAGGATGAAGTGATATGTGATGTAGCACCATTGGATGTATGCGATGTCTTGCTGGGGCAACCATACATGTATCAGAGGCATGGGGTGTATGAGTCAAGGCCACGTAGTGTTACAATCAAGCTTGGTGAGAAGAGGTACCGAATACCAGAGGTATGTCCAACACAAACTACATCTTTAATTAGTGCTAAACAATGTAAATGCTTGATTGCTCAAACTGGAGCTTTTATTGTACTCATGATTCGCCCTGAACAAACAAAGTCAGTTGTTCTTAATACACATGCTAAGGTAATAGAGAATCAACAAAATCAAATAGATAAAATTTTGAAAGAATATCACAGTGTGTTTACACCACCAGTGGGAGTACCAACACACTGTCAAGTCAAGCACTCTATTGATTTAATTCCAAGCACACCGCTACCACATGAGCCAATATATAGGAGGTCAGTTTTGGAAAATAATGAGATTAAGAGACAAATTCAGGAGTTGATTCAGAAAGGACACATTCGTCCAAGTGCTTCACCTTGTGGAAGTCCAATTGTCCTTGCTAAAAAGAAAGATGGGACATGGAGGCTTTGTATTGATTATAGAGCATTAAACAAAATCTCTGTTAAAAATAGATATCCAATCCCTCGAATTGATGATTTGTTGGACCAACTTAGGGGGGCTAAATTCTTTACAAAAGTTGACTTGAAGTCTGGATACCACCAAGTACCAATTGATCCAGCAGATGTGTGGAAGACTGCATTTAAATCTAAGGAAGGTTTGTTTGAATGGTTGGTCATGCCTTTTGGCCTAACAAATGCCCCAGCCACATTTATGAGATTGATGAATGATGTGCTTAGACCATTCATTGATTCCTTTGTAGTTGTTTATTTGGATGACATACTCATCTTTAGTAGAACTTGGTCTGAGCATTTGCAGCATGTTGAACAAGTTCTTTCAACTCTGCAAAAACACAAACTTTATGCCAACATTGAGAAGTGTTCTTTTGGTATGCAGAGTATTCAATACTTAGGGTATATCATTGACGATGAGGGTGTTCATGTTGATCCAGCAAAGATTCAAATAATTCAAGATTGGCCATCCCCTAAAAATTTCACAGAGCTTCGCAGCTTCTTGGGCTTAGCCAACTTCTATCGTAGATTTGTGTTTGGTTTCTCACACATATCATGGCCTCTTAATCAATCACTCAGGGGTGGAGCACAAGCAAAATTTCAGTGGACAGAGGCACAACAACAAGCATTTGAGGAGTTAAAGAAAAGACTATGTTCAGCACCAGTATTGGTCCTTCCAGATCTACACCAAGCATTTGAGATAGAAACAGATGCATCAGATTATGCTCTTGGTGCGGTACTCACACAAAATGGGCATCCTGTTGCCTATCACAATGAAACTTTTTCTGATACAGTACGTAAGTATCCCACCTATGATAAGGAGTTGTATGCCATTGTTTAGGCTTGCAAACAATGGAAACACTATATACTGGGAAAAGAAACTGTTATACATACAGACCATAAACCACTCCAATTCTTGCAAACACAAGGAAAGCTACAGAATGATAGACATCAACAGTGGTCAATCTATTTACAACAATTTCACCTCAACATTCGTCATAAAAAAGGAAGCAGTAACAAGGTGGCAGATTGTTTGAGTAGGCCTCCAATTGCAGGTTTGACAATAGTGTTGGATTCATGCGGTCATCAATCATCCACTTGGGAACAACTATATAGTACTGACCCTGATTTTGCTAACATCTATAGTAATTTGGTAGAAGGAAAATCTGTCTCTGATTTTCACTTGCAGGATGGGTTTCTTTGCCATAATGGTCACATATGTGTACCCACCGAAGAACGGAAGAAAATGATATGGGAAGCTCACTACAGTCGTGTTGCAGGACATTTTGGTATTGGTAAGACTACTGCTATCCTTCAAAAGTATTTCTATTGGCCAAAAATGAAGCAAGATGTCATTTCACATATACAAGCTTGTGCAGCCTGTGCGATTGCAAAACCAGCAAACCGTAAGTTGGGTCTATACTTACCATTACCTATTCCTGATAAGCCATGGCAGTCTATTTCAATGGATTTTATGTCTGGGCTTCCAACTACCAGGCGGGGGCATGATTGTGTATATGTTGTGGTAGATAGGTTTTCTAAAATGGCTATCATGGTGGCATGTAAAAAGATGATTTCTGCAGAAGATACTGCCAAGCTATTTTTTGAACATGTGTGGGTTCATTTTGGTTTGCCAAAAACCATTATTTCTGATAGGGATAGCAGGTTCATCAGCAAATTTTGGTCTGCACTATGGGCTAAAATGGACACGAAACTGACAAAGTCCACAGCATTCCATCCCCAAACAGATGGGCAGACAGAAGTGGTGAATCGAATGATTATTCATATTTTACGGATGTATCATTCAAAACATCCTCGCACGTGGGATGAAAGCTTACCCTATGTGCAACACAGCTACAACCGTGCACTCCATAGTACTACAGGGCACAGTCCATTTGAGGTTTCTCTTGGGTACCAGCCATTGGCACCTATGGATGTAGCAATACCATCTCTATAGTCGAGTAGTCCATTGAATGGTGACAAGGAGGTAGATAAAGCAGAAAAATTCATTGATAACATTAGACACCTACAACAACAAGTTTATGAGATATTGGAGCAGAGTAATCAGAAGTATAAGGAAAGACATGATAAACATAGAACTCCCCATCAGTTTCAGGTTGGTGACAAGGTATGGTTACATCTTCAGAAAGAGCGCCTGCATGGACCAAATAAGAAGCTTCGACCTCTTCGTTATGGACCATACACTATTGTGAAACAAGTTGGTGAGAATGCTTTTGAACTTAATTTGCCATCCTTTTTGGGACTGCATCCAGTTTTCAATGTGGAGTTGTTGAGACCCTATTTTCCTCCTTTATTGGATATCTCTCAAGCTACTGAATACATTCAAGCTGCAGAGTTAAACCCCTCTACTACTGCTCCAGTCCAGTGTGACCATGTTACTGAAGCCATTTTCAAGACTTTGAGAAATCAGAAAATCCCTTTGTATCGGGTGGTTCGAGCTGGTCAGCATTCTCATCAAGGCAAGTGGCTTACTAAGGAACAAATTGAAGAACAATTTCCTCATCTGTTGCAGCAGATTAGTGCAATGGGGCCCATTGCCTCTTAAGGGGGGAGGAATGATCAGGATTAAATTGGGAAAATATTGAAATCTAATTTTTCCAAAATTTTATATGTTTTAGTAAATTGCAATTTTGAGGGTCTTCGGTGCATTTTTGGACAAATATGGTGCGAGGCTTCATTGATGTTTCCGAAATTTGGTTCTAGATTATTTGAGTACCTTTCCAACGCATCAAACGGTTTGTAATTCGGAGCTAGGATGAGAAAGTTATGCCTTCTCAAAGTGGACTGAAATTTTATATTTAGTTTTTTGATAATTTTGATAGTTTTAATAGTTTAATTGTAATAAACATTATGATGACTCTTCATTTCAAATTCCAAGGGATTTGTGTGACCCTTGGGATACATTCGACTTGTATAAACTCCAATTTTGAATAGAATGGAGACAGTTTTTGGTTTGCAATCTTCTTGTTGTCAATTTCTTTTTGTGTTGAAATCTACAATACCGCAAGTATCACACTAGGTATTGTAATCTGGTTTTCATAAATCAGATCACGCAAGTAGCAGGTGTATAGCCAAAACCCACAATCTGTACTAGCATCTATCCTTCCTCCAAGGCATCGACATTCATCAAGTCATAGTTGGAAATGCTCTTCTAGTTACAGAAAAAGAAGAGAGGCTCCAATAACACACTTATATTGTTCATTAGAACACTCAAATAGAATGTCGTCTCAAGCACGGTTAGAGTTGCGAAAGAAATTCTTAAAATTTGAGAAATAATGATTCATTTTGAAACACATCCAAACATTATAAGATTTCTCTATGTTTGAAGTCCACGCAAAGTTGGAGAAGATGTCTTTGTGAATGAAGGCGGAAAGAGGCTCTTCTCAAATAATATAGTAACAAATACCTTGGTAGACATATCTGCAAGATATGGAAGCATCAACAATGCAAATGGTGTGTGAATGCAGAATCATAGACAAGGCGGGTAAACTGTTTGACAGAAACTCATGGAAAACATGCATGTGAAATGTGGAGTCAAAGGATCCACATGAACTGTTTGACAAAATGACCTCGAGAAATAAGTTTACATGTGTGCCTTGTTGATATGTTTGGGTTTATTGAAATAGCTTTTGAAGTTGTCAAGCAAATGTAATTGGCGATGTAAAGACAAAATCTACAACCTTTGCTAGCAATTCCCTAGCCCGTGGCAGAGTGGGAGTTTTAGAACAGGGTATACATATCCATCAAACTTGAACTAAAAATTTTATGAAGGGTATGGATATGAAGTGTGAAAAGGGACAAGGTGCATGCACTCTTTAACAAAGTGCCTCATAAAATGTGTCTCAAAAACCATAGTGATTATGGGGTTCTTGTCAAATTTTGTAATTGAAAATGTCATGGTAGATATGGTAGATATGCATGCAAACTGTGAAAGCTTGGAGCTAGCATGTGAATTATTTGCTATACTTCCTCAATAAATTGGCATGCCATGCATTGATTATAAAGTTTGTAGAGAATAAGTTTACTGAAAAGGCTATAGAAAATTTCAAATGGTTTCATGCACAATCTAGAGTCATAAGGAATGTTTTTAATTGTTTTATAAAAATTACAAAGAGATGTCATCTCGAAGAATGAAATGAGGTGATTGTAGAATGAGTAAAAAAGTGACAAGTTGACGGTAGAGGCAAAGAAAAATGGCAAGATTATTTGCATCTAGAGGCAACCTAAATGATTTGCATAGAGGTTAATGTTGAGTGTGTTACTTTAGAGATTGTTATAACCATATCATATGATGTTTTTAATGACTTGAAGGTGATACTGAGTATGTAAAAGTAATGATTTAACATAATTTTACAAGGTAGATGAATTTAGTGCATTTTCTTGATAGGAGTGCATTTCACTAGAAGACAAATTTGTTTTCAAAATGAAGGCCAATATTTTTATTGTAAAAATCATTATTTATTGTAAATATTTGAGTAGTTTTTTTGCTAGTGGGTGAACTCACAATGCTGGTTCCCACTTTTTCGTACATCCTGATTTTTGCTGAAATGATACATTTTTTAGAAAATATAACGATTTAAGCTTTAAGAGGTCCCATTTGAAGTAATTAATTGAAGAGAGTTAGATCAAAGGCTCTTAGATCAAAATTTCTTGGATATAACCTCTCTACTTCTAAATCATGCTTGCAATAAAGTCTCCTTTGCATCTATCGAATGCTGATAGAAAATCGATTTTACATTAGCTTTTGGGGGTCAAATGAATTCATTTAGAAGTTTTGTTTTTTGAGGTATTTATCCCTTATTATAAGCTTTCCAAATAGTATAATTTTTAATATATTTAATTTCATTAATATATTTTTATATTATTTCTTATGAATGTAGGCTTTTCACCGAACGTGAACTTCTTTGTTCAATGCTTATGGAAAAATAGTAAACGTCACCCAAAAATTTCTGAAAAATATTTACGCACTAGGTATTGAAGTCCTCTTTCCAACAACAAAAAAATAATTAATTTCCGTTACATATACAACAAGTAATGTAATATCAAATGGAAATATGTCAAAATTACAGTTAACTCAACTTCAAATCTTGATAAAATATAAAATATTGAAGATAATGTTACAAAACTAATTGAAAACACTAGATATGGATATTACAAAACCAAATTCGAAAGAATCGCGTTCATATCTATTATAGAAAAAAAAGTTATGCTATACAAAGTGAGTGTCAATCTTTAAAAATATTATTTTTTGAGAAAAAACTAGTTTTCGAGGGAGATAGAAAAATGGAAGAAAATTGATTCCAAAAAATATTTTTAGAATCTACATACAAAATGACACAAATCACTAGTTCACATCATCTACAAATTCTTTACAGTTTAGAAGTAATAGGTGTTTGAATCTAAATTTTTTTTCTGAAAATGAATATTGCAGTGTCAAAGTTGGCAAAAAAATGTAACCCACTATTGTGGGTTCACCCTAGTAACTAAACAGTTTTCAGTTTGTAACTGAATCTCAACATCCTTAAGCTATTATGGCTCCCCTGTTTTTATAAAAGGGAAATCAAGGCTATTTGTGGGAGTTCTAAATGGGGGATTCGGGGCAGATTGAATAGACAATGTTTAGGCTTGCAATTGTGTGCTTTTCATGATGGATGAATGTACGAATTTTCGTTGCAGTATCAGTTAATTTATGAGCATTAAATAAAATGTTGCAAAATTGTCTCCAAATTGTTTTCTTTCGATTTCATATGAATCATGAATATTAAGCATATTTTTGGTTTTTCATTACAAATTTCTTATAATTGTGCAAATTTATATGTGGGTTCCTTTCAAGGAAAGGATTAAATTCTATATGCATTTTTTTGTGGATTGGAAGAGGTATGGATTAAAAAATATGATTGTGCAGTAGCATAAGGGGTTGTGTTGAAGTTAGGCATTAATGCTAAGAGGCCCACTCATTAGAAGTGATATGCAACTTGAATGTGTATTCATAACATAATATTTGACTCCATACCTAAGGGACTAGGAACTGGTCTATGAGACTCTCGAATCTAGTTCAAACATATTCAATTGTCTTGTCCTCAATTTGCTGATAGTGTTGAACCAATGTCCTAAACTCCTAATCTCATGGTGTAGGTATTGTGTATCTCCTTAGGATTGAGGATTGCAAGAAAAAACACAAACACACCCATGCACAAATTTTCCAACATCCTATTCATTATCCAGTGCCTATTTTCCATGATTTCATCCTCTCATTCAATCATTTGCATAAATCCTTTCCCCATTCCATCTTATCATCCATTTCATTTCCCTTTATCATCACCCTACCAACATATTTGAGCATACCTTCAATAGTCATGGTCCGTTGTAGCACATCTTTCAAGGGTACCATCCAAACAACGAGATGATTGAGTCCTTCCTCCATCTCCTCTCATGCATCCATTATCTTCTAAAAAGTTAAAATACAAAAAAAAAGTTAAAAAAGAGAAAAAAAAATCTCTTTATGAAAACCTAGCAAACAAGCATCTTGTGCAACATAAAAAAAATGTAAAGAAAAATAATTTGTCCATTGATGAAAACCACTTTTTGTGATGTCTTGGGCTAGTGCCATGATCAAAACCTAGAAAACAAGCTTCATGTGCAATCCATCATCCTTTTGCAATCTGCACTTGTTAGACACAATGCACCACTGAGAGGGGGGTGAATAAGTGGTTCTAAAACTTTTCCTTTTAACTATCCTTTGTGAGCATACCGGTTATTAGATTTAACTCATAATAGACTTACCGGTTAGTGGGGAGACCAACACAAATGCAATCACACAAGGGGACATCACATAACACCGGTATGTACGAGGAAAACCCAAGATGGGAAAAACCTCGGTGAGCAATGTTACTGGAGTCTACTGCTCCAATCCAGCCTCACAATCAAAACTTTGTTACAATGTTTAGGGCACCAAACCAAGGAGTTACAACCCCTGATTTAGGGCACCAACCCAAGGAGCACCAACTCCTCACTGATTTATGGGCGACAACCCAAAGGAGCTACAACCCCTGCACTGAGCTACAACTCAGTGATCACAAAGCTAGCTTCAAATACAAAAGTAGTTATTCTATTACAATTGAATCTTGTAACCATTTCATATACCTTACTTTGTCGGTGAGACACCTTCTCTGCTACACCGGTTCACTCTTTTGATGCTTCCTTGCCGGTAAACTCTATCGGTTCACCTATCCTCTTTTTTGTTCTACTAGACCTCCTCCTCACTGCTCTACTCTTTACTGGTACTAAACTATGTCGGTCCTATGTCTGCCTTCTCTGTAGCTTCCTTCACTTCTGCTCTGCCAGTATGGACACTACCAGTTCTGCACTGCTACCGGTTGAACACTTCAACCCGATTCTCCCTCACTCTCAGTCTCTTCTCAGATACTTGCTGAGTACTTGACTGATTTTCTCTCACATGTAGAAGTGACACTCAATCACATCACAACAACACCCTATTCTTCTATTTCAGCAACACTATCAATATCTTTGGCTTGCATATATATAGCCTGGTTTTCCTGCCAAAAGCCAATTCAAATCTCAAGCGGTTAGGGTTTCCTCATCAACCTCGAGGAAAACCAAATCCAATCAGATTTTGTCCGATCTGATCGCCTAGATAGTTGTTTGCTCAACACCGCCATTGTCGTGCCTTCTTAATCATGCCTTATATCTTTGGCAATCCGCTTTTTACCCTGTCAGCTGATTTCTTGGTCAATCACCAAGATTGGTCTTGTGGTTTCCTTCATCTGCCTCGATCTCCTCAATCAATCTAAGCTAGTTCTTAGTTGTCCTCCAAACCTCGAGCCGCAAACCTCTGCAACATCCTACAGCACATTCCATGATTTATGGGAACTACCATTAATATTGACCAACTCTGCAACTACCTTGTCGGTGCACACTCCATCTATCGCTGCATGCAAGTCCGCCACCTTGACACCACGTGGCATCCATGTCGACCAACTGTTATCTTGGATCGATGTGTCGGTTCAGATAGGAGCACCGACCAAACACTCAATCGGTTCTTCTTTTCTGCTGGTTCGCTAACCCTGCTGCTATCTCACTCTTTACTGGTTATCCTTCGTGTCTGCTCTTTGTTGAACTGTTGGTGGTACACCTTAACTGGTCGCCAGACATGTCAATCCATGACATGCTCATTCTCATCAGGTAGAAGCACATCTCTTAGCCTCTTTGCTTCCTTATCGGTTCTCATGCTTACCGGTAGCCATCTTGATGACATCATGTTATCAACCTTCAGTGGATTCTATCTAAAGCATTTTTATGTCGGTTTCATTCTCTATTTCTAGCTGCTCCTCTTTTCCTTCTTCATCATTAGACCAGATCATATCTCAACCATTTTGTCAAGGAGACAAACCCCAACAAACTTCAACAAGACCAACATCCCAAACATGCCTTCTCTGTCGGTCCAGTGCATAACCCTGATTTCATGCACTTGAGGCATTCCTTCAATTCATCGGTAGATCCGGTGTGAACCTTCAAACACTTGCCTTTGCCTCATCTACCTTATCTCATAGAGCTATAATGCACATTATGCATAATAGGAGATAAGCTCCACTTACCGGTGGAGTGACACCTTGCCATCTGCTTCCTGTAATGCACTCATGCCACTTTCATGTTTGTGCAACACCTCTTCAAACATGCACATGTGATCCGGTGTAGGCACATTCACTGTCAGTCATCTCTTCATATGGTGACTGCATCTTCATCCGATGGGAGTCTTGTTGATCAACAATCTCACATCATACCGGTGACCTGTTCATTCTTCTCCTTCAGTGTTAACATTCTGCCTCTTCATCACAAACACCATCCAAGCATCCTGCTCATAGTCAACACTTCACTTGCCAGTTGACATACTCTCCTTACTGGTGATACACTATACCGATAACGGTAACCTTACCATTTCATCCACACAAGTCGGGCACTAACTTGTGTACCGGTGACACCAGTGGTCATTCCTCTGAATAACTTTCTCTTCCTTACCTTATTGACATTCTGCAACACAAGGTGATATCAAAGATATCTCATCTTGTACTCATTCATGACAGTTTTGCACATACATCCCTCATACCGGTAGTCATCTCATACCGGTTGACATCAATGATAGCAATACCAACAATCTATCATACCGATTGCATTGTTCTATACCAGTTGACATCAATGACAACACAATGCCAACAACACTTAAGGACAAGTTTCATCCCCTCTACCCTATCCTACCACATCTCCCATTATCCATCCTCCATTGTCCATCACCTTAGCTACATCCATCTTGTTTGTCCACCTTTGATCTTGATGAGGCTAAGGATCTTCATAAGCATCATCCATCCTAATTGCTTCACGTTATCCACACCCTTTAGTCCATATCCCTTCCCTTGTCCATTTCTTACTTCCATCATCCATTATCACCTTTGATATTGATCCTATCTACCCAAATCCATCCTTTGATCTTGATCAAAACTAAGGATATAAAATGCAAAACATGTTTTTAGATCCTCTTAATATATTCATTCTTATGGACCACATACCATTCAATGCACTATGCTAACAACTTACGTTGTCATACAAATCCCTTAGCTTGGATACACATGTGGTCCTATCGTGAGATAGTCATTGGAAACCAAATAAGCTCTAATTCAATAATAAGCTACCTCCATCTTTCACCTATTCATTTCCATCTCACCAGTTCATTCATCAATTCATAATGTTTTATGTCTTGCTAGATATTAGGGCAAATAAATGCATCTTTCTTGAGAATAAATCTTGACCTATGTTTTTTATCTTAATCAGTGATCTAGACATCTTTAAAAAATCCAAAAAAATTAAAAAAAGATTAGAAAAAATAAAAAATGCAAAAAATAAAAATTTAAAATTTAAAAATCTTTAAAAATGAAAAATCTCAAAAAGACTAAAAATCAAATAATCAATCAAGAAAATCCAAAGCACTAAACTATCCCTTACGATAATGAATGTCTAAGCAGGTATGCAACATATAAAAGCATCATGCCAATCAAATCAAGGAACAATAGACGAACTATCAATCAAGTCTACAATCTTGAACCAATCACATGCCTTACAAATCAATCTATCAATCCCTATCAATCATTCATCAACTTTTCTTATATAGCTTAAGGTACACTCGAAAATAGACAGATCAATTTTATGTAGGGTTTTAAATCTCTAGAACCAAACATATCATCATCATCATCACATCAAGCAATCAACAATGACAAATATCAGTATGAATGTTGACTCATTGATCTAGTTAGTCTTATCTTTTATTGATTTGTCTTAGGTCATGTTCGTATGCTACTCAAAGATGTCCACAAATGATTAGAGCAGTCAGGATGGTTTGTGATCCATTTTCTTTGTTTGTTGTTTGTGGTGTATGAAGTTTTTGGGAACTTGTATTTTGGATGTTTGTGTTGGTACGTTTATTTGGTAAGTGGGTAAGTGCACAAAGATGGAGGACCAAAAAAGGGTCTTAAGATGCCACTTTTTTTTTAAATTGGCAAAATCTGAACTTTGAAAAGAAAATGAAGATAGTTGCACTCAACATATGAAGATGCAGCAAGAACAAGAGTTGTAATGCTCTGAGTCTACTTTCTAAAAAAAAAAAATTTAAATGATGGAGATTAAGGGTTTTAAAAAGAGGAGCACTTAAAGTGGTCCTATTTTTTTTGTAAAAACATAACATAGGACCTAGTATGCTCCCCCTAAAATGTCAATTTTTGGGGGGGAATTTTTAAAATTGTTTTGTTGAGAAATTAGCTAACACCATGTAGTTTATGTTAGATTTTTCAACTAATTTTTTAATGAATATGATTTTTTACTAATTTTTGAAGTGGGCACTTCCTAAAAAACAAAATTTTGAGTGTGATTCTCTCTAAAATTTGTGAAAAATAATCAAAAATTATTTTTTAATTTTTTATTTTTAAATTGTGTAGAATGGAGTCTAGTTTCTAAAATGTAATCTCTTTAAAAATCCAATGAATGAGCAAAAATCTATGCCCAAAATATGATATGTGGTTTTTGACAAAAAAAACACACACTAACAAAATAAATTAGAGATGAAGACCTTAACATAATCAAAATGAGATAAGAATTATATGGTTGGATACCTAGGAGATAGTTTGACAATCATGGTGTTTATTTTTGTTTGCATTGAAATGTGTGCAAACTTGACAAGAGCACGAACAAAAATGTGAGAAAATTTTGTATGTTTGTTGAAAAACATGTCTTGGGCGTGAGAAGGGCATCCAAGCTTTAAGGCTTGGTTTCTCTCAAGGCAGTTACTTTGGCACACACCAAATATAATGCACACCAAATTAAAAAAAATGAAAATTTGGCATTTGGCATGTACCCTATTTGGTGCACACCAAATATAACATACGTTAAATGTATTGCATTAATTCTTTTTAAATCCCCCTCTGTCTATTCAATAGTGTAATATATACATAAAATATAGCATTTAAATATAAGTCAACTTATACTTTAAGTTAAATTTTATGTATATATTGACAGGATTTTTGAGAGTGATTTCAGATCTTTAGAAATTATAAGCAAATTCTAGTTTTTAGAGTATTCATATTAATTTCAGACTTAATCAAAATTCAAATAGAAAACTAATCTTAAAAATTCTTTTAGAAACTTCAATAGAAATTAGGTGCTTTGGTTATAATACTTTATCAAAACACATATTATAAGATCTTTATTAAATTGTTGCAATCTTTTAGCAATTGGATGTAATTAATTTCTCAATTTGTCAACTCCTCTTTTAACTGTTAATTTGAAGTTCAGGCGTGTGGGAATCTTGTTCATTAAAGTTTGGAGTTTACAACATGGAATATGACAATATTCATATTTGAAAGTTACATTATAGAATAGAATAACAAATGCATTTATCACTTAATACCAGCACAGTCTACAATATAGGAAGTAGATCAGTCCTGACCACGGAAAATTGCAGATATATATTTGTTCAGCTTTTACAATGACCATCTATCTTTCAGCAATATGAAGCCAAACAAGTCTCCAACTGCCACGTAGGAAAATAATATATTTGGTCACATCTCTCATAATCTCCTCCTCAGAAAATAAATAATTTGAACATTACTACCAAGATAGCCTATAACACCCAGCATAGTTCAACGCAGAATAAAGTTCTCCTTGCTGTCAAAAAGAGCCCCCTTCATTCGACTAGCTTCAGAATGAATATTTAGTAGCAAAACATGAGAAACGCATATGTGTGTGTGTAGCCGTAACTCAACAGTAGATTCAAATGTCAAGAATAACTAAAATTCCCCAATGCATTGCAAAGAATAAATAGCAAATCTCTCTTTCATGGCAAAGTCGCAGTTAATGTAACCGACACTTTTCAGACGGGTTGCACCAACTTTCTATTTTTAGCAGACAACATAGAAAATTTATCGGTGTGAGATTCTTTTCGAGGGCAACGTCTACTCAGCTTCTACGATGTACCGACATCCTATGCATACAATACATGTTATACATCTTAAGCATACAATACATGTTGCATATACATATAACTGCATGTCAATGCATCGTAGAATCCTATGCATACAATACATGCTACACATCCTATGCATATAATGCATTTTACATAGACATATAACTGCATGCAGGTGCATCGTAGGGGCTGCGTAGACGGTGCCCTTTTCGAGTGGGGGGCTTCCTCACTTCAGAAAAAATTATTTTGGCAATGCTTAAGAAATCCTGACAGACAGCATATAAAATTTATCCACTGAGATTCTTTTCCAATGTGGGCTTTCCCTCCTAAGAAAGCCAAAGAAGTTTGCTTAATCAACCCTTTTAAAATTTCATTGCCCAATTAAATAAGGAATACAAATCAATTATTAACATAAAAAGACACCCAAAATTATTCCACAAAATAATATGAAATCAAAATTCTAAGTTGAAAATCCAACAAATTGATCAATGTTTTTTATTATGGCAAAACAGGTTCTGAAGGGACCCGAAACCCTTTAAATAATAAGAGCTCCATGAAGGCTCAACCAACAGTTAAGCCAACAAAGAACACACCAACAAAAGAGTCCCATTACAGAGACAATCCATAAAATAACAAATGGGGCACAGACCAAAGAACCCTCAACCAGAAAGTTGTCCTAACATAATGAACATGAAAGCATCAGAAAACCTAAAACGAAGCTGCAAAAAGATCCGCCAATAGCGAGTCAAAAACCAGCCCCCAACCAAGAACCATCAATAATTGCATTTAGAGCTACTCTTGTGGGGACAAAGAGTCAATGTTACACAAATGGTAAATCCTTCAATGTGGAGCATACACAAATTGATCAATGTTACATAGATGGTGAATCCTTTAATGTGGAGCATCTAGTAGTGTAAGGACAATCTTGCATCAACCAAAAAAACATTTTAATAAATTTTGTACAATGTTTGTAGTGATATTTTTGATAATTTAATTTAATGTTTGTGGGGTCTAAATATTTAGTGAATATTTGTCCAAGTCCTTAAGGTAGCATCTTACAAGAGAGTTGGACACATATCAATAGAAGTTACAAGGCACAACGAAGGAATCCTTGACCAATGCACCCAATTTGGAAAGTGGAAGTAATTTGTGAACACTTGTCAATAGTGGTTGAAAGAGCATCTTGTAATAATACTAGACTTAGGTGTCTATTTTGAAAGTTCATGACTTTTGTCATGCATGCCTATGCATGTTGACACATGTCACTTGCATGCTTTCCAAATCAGGGAACCCAATCTTGCATATTATTGCATGTCTTTGGGGTTTGGAGGATTTAGAGCATCTTTATGACAACCACTTGATTGGATAAGAAAGTGGTGGCCATGTGGAGGTTATGTGAATCAATTTACTATGTTTAGAGGTTGCCCATTAAGTTGGGGTCGTATGGATTTTTACCATGATTTTTTGAAACCTTGTTTTGACCCATGATAATGTTTTATGTTTGTATTTTGAGCCCCCATGAGTCCATATATTGAAGGGTTGAGTTAGAGATTTTAGTTTGATAGTTGTAACTTTGGTTTGTAGGTTGAAGGATAGATTTGAAGTGCAACTATAGCTCAAGTGTTGGGATGAATTCTTTGTAGCTTCCTCTTGCTTATTTGTTGATTTTACATCAGATATTTATAGATCTTAAATCAAATCTCATATTATTGTATTTGCCTATAAGACTAATAGAATTTTGATTTCAAAACAACTTCATTGTAATTCCTTTTCAAGATGATCAATAAAATATAAGATTCAAGTTTCCTATTGAAATTTCCTTCTTGTACTAAGTTGTTTCAGATTTAAGTCAAGTCATATAAGTGATTTGCATTTGTAGTTTTGGCTGGAATGGTCTCCCTGCATCAAAAAACTAAAATTTTCCATCTTAGGGCTTATCAAACCAAAAGCCAAAAAATCATAATCGTGCATACTAAAATGAGACTCGGACTTTTTTCTTATAACCCTCTATGAAGTTTGAAAACTTCATATTTCCCTTACTTTTTAATATTCAACTTTAGCCAATGGAAAATAATAAAGTCATTTTTATGACCTTATTAAATAATTAAAATAAGTTGTTATTAAAATTATCATTTTTTGGACAACATTGTGATTAACATGGCTTGTAAATTGTCTTTTTTTAAAGGGTTCCACTTTATCTCGAGAAATGATAAAGCAGTTTTGAAGTCCACGAAGGCTAGTAGCCTGTGGAGGGCTAATTGGCACCTTTTTGCTCACCCCACCCAACGATGGGCATTTGCACCAACAAACTTGTCTTGGATGATTTTTTAGAGGTCTAAGATCAAATATTTTTCAGGTCTTAGGCTCCATGAAGAGGGTTTAGTGACTGTCCTAAATTTTGGGCATAAATGTAGGGTTTAGTGAGGGTTTTGAGCTTGCAATATTTGATTTCACAACTCCTTCTCAAAAAAAGGCCCTAGACTAATTGTTAGGCCCTACCACACCTTGGAGAACATTAACCAACAATTACCACTTGTCATTTTGACAAACACTTATCACACTAACTGTAGAAGATGACAAAAACAATCATTTTCATTGTTTTCACTGTCTTTCACTGTCTTCACTGCACAATAGAGGGTTAGAACTTCTAAAATGCCTACACCATAGCATATATAAACCTTTCAACAAAAATTTAACTCTTCATTGAACAATTATGGTGGATTCTTCATGCGTGGAAGGTTTCAAAGACAATCTTGATGCCAAAAACCAATATATTTTCCAAAATAGGGAGTTTGCTGCCCATCAAAAACAGTGACTTCTTATAATGCAAAAAGAGTAAAGTTTGGAGTTCCAATTCCTTCAAAATGCTTCTAGAACAGGTGGAGACCTCTATCCTTGCTTTGTTTCAACATTTGATGCTCTGAACCCAAAGTTTGAGCCTTAAGGAAGAATATTAGCCAAGTTAGACAACTTGCCTAATAAGTACTCAAATTCACCTTTTCCATCACAACCCTGGCATAAAAGAAACTTATATACATTATATACATGCATACCAACTTGACCAAATCCATTTGGTGCGAGCCCAGACTTGGATTAGTCAAGTTGTGGCATTTTGAAACCCCAAACCCTTGACAGGGCAGTGAGCACACCAAACTGAAAGAATTTTACTTAACCAACTTGCAAATGGAAAACCAATACAATGGTCACTTGAATAGCATTGGGAAACCAATATGAAAACTTCCCAAAAGGTACAATATGGACCAGATGTGCTATAGTATGGACTGCTGCTCTAAAAGAGAGAAAAACACATTAAAAGCCAGAATTTCATCTTTTTCATATATGGAAAACTTAGTCAATACAATCACCAACCTTTTTCAAGGAGAAGGGAGTCCTTTTTATAGTTTTTCAAGTTATTTATCAATCCCATTACGGACATGAGGCTTCCACAACTTCATTAACTAGCAATGACCAAAAATGACAACTTTTCAAGCCCAAATGACAACATTTGTTGCTCCAAGAGGCATTTTTGACAACCTAACCTCAACAACCTATCTAAACACCTAAGACATGATTAAAAACACTTAGAAAACATGTTTCAATGCTTTGGAAATCATTTCTAGACCTTTTAGGCAATTTTACACATTTTTGCCCTTTTTGGCCTAAAAACCCAAAATTGTCAACTCACATCCTGAAAGGCAAAACTTGACCTCTTGAGCACAAAATGAGATCAAAACCAATTGAAAAGACACACAAAAACCTAAAACAACATCATAAACCTAACACAAGACATTACAAACATGAAAGCATGAAATACTCAAAAAGGAGAGTTTTTACTCAACTAGGTGCTCTTGCACCAAATATGTGTTGGCAATATAACAAGGATATTGAGAAGGTTGTTGATGATTATGGACATAACTGATTAAAGATGTTTTACTATCTTGATATTATTATTTTGTCATTGATGTCAAGAAATTGATTTTCTAATTCAGTATGATGTTGCCATATCTTAAGAAATATGATATGAAGATTATAAAGAAGTCGTTAAAGACACAGGAAAGAATATGATGAATAAAGGGATAAGTTATTCAATGGGTAACTCTACTGATTCAGACAATGATGAGATCTTAATGTTTTAGATTGTTTTAACATTATACATATGTTGTAAAATTTAAAGGTTAATACTACACTACGTTATCAGTCAAAGAACCTAGTCGGTAAACCCTAAGGAACCTAGTCGGTAAACCCTAAGGTTATCGTAGTCGGTTAATGAAGATAGAATGTCTACCAAGTAAAGTTTAGTATTCACCGAGTTGTAACTGAGATATAACAGAATGCATTAAATGTTTACATGTGATATTTAATGAAAGACGCTGATGAGCTGGAGCGGATCAATGATTGGCAAGCCGTGGAAGAAGTTTGTTAACAAATCTAAGGCAATGGAAAGTTGGCAAGAAGATCTACAGCTCAGATTGAACCGCATTACCCTAACACAAGTTCCAAGATGATTGTGCAAGTTCTGAGGCAAGGTAAAACATTTTTCAGATCGTAAGATACAATGAACCTGGACAAGATTGAAGATCTGATGGCTATGATTGATCATGGGAAATGTGATCAAGGAGATTAAGCGGTTAGATGATTGTTTATAAATAAGGAACTGTTGATAAACACTGGATGTGGGCAAGAGTATGCACAGGGATGCTACATAGTGATCACCAAGCACAAAAGCTTAAAGACCTGTTGGAATAACAGAGTATTGATGCCCAGCAGATAGACAAGAATAGTTCTATGTCTAGATTGTGTTGAACAAATAAGAATCTGCTTTAGCATTTTAGATGTAAAGTTGCAAATAGATTGTATTACTGTTAGCTTGTGAAAGTAACATGAAATCTCTTAACCGAGTGGACTTAACAGTCTTATAAGTAAATCGTCTAACAAGGTGACATTCTAAATGAGTGTTTGAAATCCTTTGACAAGGTCACTTCTAACAAAGTGAAGATCCTAACAGATCTGAGGGAAATCCCTTAACTGGGTCACATCTAGCAATGTGTTTTGTAATCTTTAACAGGATTGGCTTTTAACCGAGCATACTCTAGAAGAGTATATTTCTTAGTGGGTCCAAAATCCCACAGTGGTTTTTCCCTATTTGGGTTTCCATGTTAAATCTGGTGTTATGAGGTTTATATTGTTCATATGCTTTTGAGTTTACATGTTTGACAGTTTTTATTCTATGACTGATATATGTTACTGAGGTTGAATCTGATGTTTTCATTGATGATTAAGTTTGTATGATTCACCCCCCCCCCTCTCATCTTGTTGGCTATTAGATCTGTACTTATATTGAGTATCAAAACTATCAATTGGTATCAGAGCCTCGGACTCCGAAAGGAAAGTTTAAAGGCACTTGAGTTAAAGATCCAAAGATGTATAAGAGGGATGCACCTAAGCTGAATAAGTCAAGTTTCTCTACATGGCAGAAAAGGATGAAGCTACATCTATCAGGAGTTGGAGAATATGCTATATACTATCTGGAGAATGATTTTGTTACACTGAGCACCTATCCATTGACTATGGAAGAGATAAAGGCAAAGCAAGAACACATTCAAGCAATGATTGAAATAACATCTGCATTGACCGATTCTGAGTTTAATGATCTAGAAGACTGCAATGATGCGAAGGCTGTGTGGCCTAAGCTCATATATGTATATGGAGGAGATGAACATGTTCAAAGAGAAAAAGTTGATAGTCTAAGAGGACAACTTGAATCTATGAGGATGAATGAAGGTGAGAACATAACCTAGTACAATACAAGACTAAAGGAGATTGTAAATCAAATCAAGGGAGTAGGAGGAACTATTGAAGAAAAGGATGTGACAAGTAAGTTGTTAAGAACCCTTCTACCTGCCTATGCAATCCGAGTCTCTGCAATCAATGAATTGAGGTCTATACCTAATATGCCAGTTTCCTTGGATGCTACTATTGGTAAGCTATATGCATTTGAGTTAAGTAATTTTGATAACAGTGGGTCATCGGTAAATAAAGTTGAATCTACATTTAGTTCTTTTCATCTGAATGAATCTAATGGTTACAATGAAAGAAAGTATAAGTACTCTGGAGGAGATCATAGTGGAGCAAGTGAAATATTTCGGAAGAACATGGAGGAGGTACACAAACTGTATGAAGAAATCAGAAAGCAAGAAGAGTTTGAAGCACTATTGGCCAAAAGGTTACCAAGAGGCAAAGGTAAGTATAAGATAAAACTACCCTTGAAATGTTTCAATTGTGATAAGATTGGACATATGGCTTCTGACTGTCCTGACAAAGATTTTACTGAAAAGAGAGATTACTGAGATGACAGATAGAAAGATAATCATTACAGAGGTCACCGAGACTTCAGAAGAAGAGATAGAAAGACCTGCTTAATTGCTGATGAGGAATTTGAAGATGATAAATCAGATGAGACTGATACAGAGGAAGTTGTTTATCTGGCTATCAAGGATGGATCAGATGAAGAAAGGTATGAAGAAAAAGCCCTAATATCTCACATAAACACTAATGATTCTTGGATTATAGATAGTGGATGCTCACATCATATGAAAGGAGATAAACACAAGTTTGTTATGTTAGAAGATTATGATGGAGGCTATGTTAGATTTGGTAATGATGCACCATGTCCGGTAAGAGGTAAAGGATCCATAACACTTCTTGATAAAGTAAGATGCAATGATGTTTATTGGGTTGAAGGTTTGAAATATAATTTGTTGAGTTTAGCACAGCTAAACAACACAGGTTACCGAATAGAATTTCAGAAAGGAATTGTCAAAGTTCATGACAAAAATGGAAAGTTAGCTGCTAATAGGACACAAACAAAAGGTAATACATTTCACCTTGACTCTACTCACAACAAGTGCTTGCATGCAAAGATTGATAACACCTGGTTATGGCATAAAAGGTTTTGTCATGTTAATTTTGATAATCTGATCAAGATAAGTAAGAAGCACAGAGTAAGAGGTCTACCGAGTCTTGAAAAACCTGAGAATGCTATGTGCTGAGGATGCCAAATGGGCAAGATGACAAGATCTAGCTTTACAAGTAAGTCCTACACTTCTAAGGGAATTTTAGATCTTGTACACACTGATCTTTGTGGTCCTATGAAAGTTCAAAGTTATTATGGTGATAAGTATTTCATATTATTTGTGGATGATTATTCAAGGATGATGTCAGTAATGTTTTTAAAAGAAAAATCAGAAGCTTTTCAAATGTTTAAGTGGTACAAGGCTAGAGTTGAAAATGAAACAGGAAGACAACTGAAATGTCTTAGATCAGATAGAGGAGGAGAGTTCACATCTGATGAGTTCAACCTATTTTGCAATGATCATGGTATTAAAAGACAAGTCTCTGCACCGAGGACTCCACAGCAGAATGGAATAGCTGAAAGAAGAAACAAATCTATTGTGGATTATGCTAGAACACTGATGATTGAGAAGAAGGTTCCACAAAAATTTTGGAGAGAAGCAATAAGCACAACTGTTTACACCTTGAACCGAGTTCAATTGAAGAAAGGTACTTTGAAGACACCTTATGAAATCTGGTATGGCAAGAAACCTAACGTAAGTTATTTTAAGATCTGTGGAAGCAAATGCTATGTTCATAAAGATGATAGAAATGGCAAGTTTGATCAGAAAAGTGAAGAAGGAACATTTCTAGGATATTCTTCTAGAAGCAAAGCATTTAAATGTCTAATCAAATCATCTAACAAAATAGTAGAAAGTGCAAATGTGAAAATTGATGAATTTGCAGAAAGAACTGATGACAGGAATTCCAAAGAACCAGAAGACTATGATGAATTTGTCTATATGCAACCGAAAAGTCCTACTGAGATAACTGTTGAAGGAAATGAGGAAGATATCCAGTTACCGAGTGATGAAGAGGATCATACAGAGCCTACCGAGCTTGTATTAGCCAAATATGTTAGAAGACATCATGCACCAAGTCAGATTATAGGAGATAAGGATGATCCAGTGATGACAAGGAACAAACTGAGAAAGAACACATGTTTGATATCTGAATTTGAACCAAGAATAGTAAAAGAGGCATTCAACAGTGAAGATTGGATAAATGCTATGACTGAAGAGATTGATCAAATCAAGAAGAATGACACATGGACACTAGTCCCAAGACCTAAGGACAAAAATGTAATCGGTACAAAGTGGATCTTCAAAAACAAGCTAAATGAGAAAGGAGAGGTCATTCGGAACAAAGCAAGATTGGTTTGCAAAGGTTATGCCCAAGAAGAAGGAATTGATTATGGTGAGACTTTTGCACCTGTTGCCAAACTTGAAGGAGTTAGAACATTGCTGGCATATGCTGCTTTCAAAAACTTCAAGGTATATCAAATGGATGTCAAATCTGCATTTCTGAATGGAATATTAGAAGAAGAAGTTTTCATTGAACAACCTGAAGGATTTGTTGAAGAAAATAATAAAGATCAGGTATGTAAATTGAACAAAGCTTTATATGGTCTGAAACAAGCACCTAGAGCATGGTATGAAAGACTGCACTCTTATTTGATTAAGATTGGTTTTATAAGGACAAGTGAGAACAACAACATGTACATGAAGAATGATGAAAATGGAATACTAATCTCAGCCATATTTGTTGATGATATTATATTTTGTGGAAATGACTCTTTATGCAAGAACTTTGGTAATAAAATGAGCAAAGAATTTGAGATGTCATTAATCGGTGAGATAAAGTATTTTATAGGCTTACAAATACTGCAAATGAAAAATGAAATTTTCATTACTCAATCCAAATACATAAAGGAAATCTTGAAGAAATTTGGAATGGAGGATTCAAAGCTAGTAAGTACTCCTATGACTACAAACTGCAAACTATCAAAGAATGATGAATCTGCATCTGTTGATGAGACACTCTACCGATCCATGATTGGAAAACTACAATATGTTGTTCACAGCAAGTCTGATATAGCACATGCAGTAGGTATTGTTGCAAGATTCTCTGTAGATCCTAAGGAAATACATATGATAGCAATCAAAAGAATTTTCAGATACTTGAAAGGCACTGAAGATTATGGCTTAGCATATCAGAAAGGAAATGATTTTGATTTGAAAGTCTATACTGATGCTGATTGGGCAGGCAACATTGATGACAGGAAAAGCACAAGTGGAGGAGCTTTCTTCTTAGGAGAAAGACTAGTGAGTTGGCTTAGCAAGAAACAAGGATGTGTTTCTCAGTCAACAGCCGAAGCTGAATATGTTGCTGCAGCACTGAATTGTACCAACATTGCATGGATCAAACAATTGTTGGAAGGTATAAATGAGAAAGTTACCGAGCCAGTAACTATATTCTGTGACAATACTAGTGCCATTAATATTTCAAAGAACCCTGTTATGCACTCTAAGACAAAGCACATATCTATCAAATATCATTATCTTAGAGAAGAAGCTCATGAAAAGAAAGTGGTGTTGGAATATGTTAACACAAAGGAACAAATAGTTGATATCTTCACCAAGCCACTACCAAAGGACACTTTTGAATATCTCAGAAGTAAGTTAGGGGTCCTACCCCTATCTCTTACTCACTGACCGAGTTCGGTGAAAGCATCACTTCGATGAATCTATTGAATATCTTTTAGGGAGCTGATGCTGGAGTGATACACTTTAAGAATGCTTTTCTGAAAGTGTACTGGAACAATATTGGGATAATACAGACAATGATACAGGGAACAGGAATTGTAAACAAATGCTCTGACCGAGACTCAATTGATACACATCAGCAGGAAATAACTTCTTACAGAAACAACTTATGTTTTAGTTCTTTTCTTTTTGGCATTGTTGTCAAAGGGGGAGAAGACTACCAGGGGGAGAAGACCTACCCAAGGAGGAGAAGACCTACCCAAGGAGGAGAAGACTACCAGGAGGAGAAGACCTGAGAAGATTGAGAGAAAACCAGAAGAGAAGTCTGATGTATGGGGGAGAGCATTTCAGCATTTCAGAATCACAACAATCTGAATTCTTAACGGTCAAATCAATTGGTTTTGCCATCAATGCCAAAGGGGGAGATTGTTGGCAATATAACAAGGATATTGAGAGGGTTGTTGATGATTATGGACATAACTGATTAAAGATGTTTTACTATCTTGATATTATTATTTTGTCATTGATGTCAAGAAATTGATTTTCTAATTCAGTATGATGTTGCCATATCTTAAGAAATATGATATGAAGATTATAAAGAAGTCGGTAAAGACACAGGAAAGAATATGATGAATAAAGGGATAAGTTATTCAATGGGCAACTCTACCGAGTCAGACAATGATGAGATCTTGATGTTTTAGATTGTTTTAACATCATACATATGTTGTAAAATGTAAAGGGTAATACTACACTATGTTATCAGGCAAAGAACCTAGTCGGTAAACCCTAAGGAACCTAGTCGGTAAACCCTAAGGTTATCGCAGTCGGTTAATGAAGACAGAATGTCTACCGAGTAAAGTTTAGTATTCATCGAGTTGTAACCGAGCTATAACAGAATGCATTAAATGTTTACATGTGATATTTAATGAAAGAAGCTGATGAGCTGGAGTGGATCAATGATTGGCAAGCTGTGTAAGAAGTTTGTTAACAAATCTAAGGCAATGGAAAGTCGGCAAGAAGATCTACAGCTCAGATTGAACCGCATTACCCTAACACAAGTTCCAAGATGATTGTGCAAGTTCAGAGGCAGGGTAAAACATTTTTCAGATCGTAAGATAAAATGAACTTGGACAAGATTGAAGATCTAATGGCTATGATTGATCATGGGAAATGTGATCAAGGAGATTAAGCGATTAGATGATTGTTTATAAATAAGGAACTGTTGATAAATAGTGGATGTGGGCAAGTGTATGCACAGGGATGCTACATAGTGATCACCGAGCACAGAAGCTTGAAGACCTGTTGGAATAACAGAGTATTGATGCCCAGTAGATAGACAAGAATAGTTTTATGTCTAGATTGTGTTGAACAAATAAGAATCTGCTTTAGCATTTTAGATGTAAAGTTGTAGATAGATTGTATTACTGTTAGCTTGTGAAAGTAACAGGAAATCTCTTAACTGAGTGGACTTAACAGTCTTATAAGTAAATCCTCTAACAAGGTGACATTCTAAATGAGTGTTTGAAATCCTTTGACAAGGTCACTTCTAACAAAGTGAAGATCCTAACAGATCTGAGGGAAATCTCTTAACCGGGTCACATCTAGCAATGTGTTTTGTAATCTTTAACAGGATTGGCTTTTAACTGAGCATACTCTAGAAGAGTATATTTCTTAGTGGGTCCGAAATCCCACAGTGGTTTTTCCCTATTTGGGTTTCCACGTTAAATCTAGTGTTATGAGGTTTATATTGTTCATATGCTTTTGAGTTTACATGTTTGACAGTTTTTATTCTATGACTGATATATGTTACCGAGGTTGAATCTGATGTTTTCATTGATGATTAAGTTTGTATGATTCACCCCCCCCCCCCTCTCATCTTGTTGGCTATCGGATCTGTACTTATATTAAGTATCAGAACTATCAATATGTTGTCTATCCATCCTTGTAGATTAAGCTACATTCAATTTGATTATGTTAATCTTCAAAAATCATTTTAAAATTGATCTCTTGACATACTTTATATAATTTTTTTAAAATTTAGACATGCTAATTTTAAATTGAATGTAGTGCTTAACAAAATACATATTTGTGTTTAAGAAATAAGACCTATGTAGCTATAGGAAATTTTAAACTATTGAAAGAAATGACAAAGTATTTCTTGTAATGTAAGAGATCACCATAGATATACACATTCAACTTGAGGGAGCGCACACCAAAAACTATTTGGATTCAACGAGATCAAATAAAGGTTCAAAGTCTTTATTAGGTGTATGCTAGAATATGTGGCGATCAAAATATCAAGATTCAGATCAAAATGGCCAACATACCAATGAGACTCTTGAGTGCAAGGACTAACTAGGTTTAAACTATTTTAACTTCCCAAGGTGTGTCCCATTGTTCTTTATCTCATAGGATCCCTAAAGTCAATGTTTTTCTCTCAGATCATTGAGCAAATGACTTAGGAATGACAACTCCAAGAGCGAGTGATATTGTGATCTACATGCATGAATGCATTCTAAGGTCTATATGATATGTTTAAAATCATGATATTAAGTTAGTATGAAGATAATGATATGATAAAGATATTAACAAACTACCCTATCATGATATACTAACATGGATATGTTATGATATGAAATGCTTCTTAATACTAAAATGTTATTCTAACAAAGAGAGACTAAAATGCTTGATATAATTAGACTACAATGTAGATGCATGAAACTTGGATATGGAGAATGAAGAATGTGAACTCTATTTATAGAGTAAATAGGGCAATGGATGGTTAAGATTCAATAATATTAACAATGTCTAGGACTGAAAGTTACTCAATCCATGTTTACAATTTTCACCAATGAAATGGTGATAATTGTCAATAAGAGGTTGCTTGAGAGGGGATGCAAGAGGTATTAAATGTACGAGAAGACATGAGGGTCACCCTACGAGATTGTGGTTAGGGTTAGGTTAGGGTTAACCAGTGGACAAAGCTTTTACCCAAAGGGTAAACTCTTGTGCAAGGGTTAATAAAATTACTAGGTTCAAAGTCATGAGTGCTTGATGAGACCCCTGGGTTAGATGAGGGTTGAGTTAGAGAGAAAGTCTTTAATCATGTGGTAAGGTTGAGTTAACCATTAATGGTTTGGGAGATTTTGAGGGTTAACCTGTTGAAGGCATAAAGCCTTTAATGCATTTTGAAGACTTTGGGGGATTTTTGAGAAGTGACCTCTCTTAAGGAATGTGCAAATGTTTAAGAGATGAATTAAGCTAATTTAGGATGATTAGAATATTTTAGAAGGCTCTAGAAGAAGATTAATCATGCAAGTGGATTTGTTAGGAGAATGCAAGTGGGAGAAATAGAATTTTAATTAAAATGAAATGTTTTATTTCAACTAAAATAGATGCAAGTTGCATTTATAGGAAAATACAAGTGAGGAGGGGTGTATAAATAGATTTAATTTATTTATATGCAAGGATCAATTTAATTAAAATGGAGAAAGGGGATTTAATTAAATAAAGTGATTTATTTAATATGAGGCTAGAAAGGGAGGGGGTTAGATGAATTTAATTAAATAAATTGAATAATTCATTTAATCAAATAGATGAAAATGAAGAAATTAATTAAATAAGATTTAATTAATAAGGGGATGTGGTTTAAATAAATATTGAATATTTATTTAAGTAGGTGGTAAGATTTATACGTCTACATTTTGCCCCTCTTTGAAGTGACGTGTGTGCACATGTTGATTCAAAGAAAATCGCTGGATATGCTGCCAAAATTTTTTGATTTTGATGTTGTTGCCAAAATTTTTGATATGATGCCCCAGATATGAATACTGATACTTGATAAGAAGTCGATATGATGATGATGCCCCCTTGGGAGATCGTTCATGCATTAAATGCATGAATGATCTCTCGAAAGAAGAATAATATTATATGAAATATAGAAGAGTGGATAGTTGATGACATGCATGGTTTTGATTGGATTGATAAGATTGATTAGATTAATTGATTGATAAGATTGATTGGATTGATTGGAATGAGATCAAGTTTGGTTTCAGGAATGACATCTCCTGTATAAGACAAAGATGATCAAAACGTCTAGTTTTAGGAATGATATATCCTATATAAGACCTGATCAAAATGTCTAGTTTCAGGAAAGATACATCCTATATAAGACATGATAGATGAGAGTTGGATGAATGATGAAGATATGAAAGTGAAGAAAGATTCCATGATGATGTGATAGATATGCATGTGATGGATGAAATGATGAATGTAATATTTTTAGGAAATGATATATTGTGAGATGTATCTTAAAAGTGAGATGTAAATGATAATGATAATGATATGAGATGTATCTTGAAAAGGAGATGTAAATGATAATGAGAATGATATGAGATGTATCTTTGAAAATGATATGTAAATGATAATGATAATGATAATGATATGAGATGATAAATGCAGCTAAATGTATGAATGCAACTAATTGTATAAAATGCCACTAAATGATCATTTTAATCTTGTCGTTGTCATTCTTGTTAGTCACTTGTTTATACTCTTTTTGTCATCATTGAGCTTTTGAAATGTTGGAAGTTAATACAAACATCAATGGTATAATTGAACCATGATGACTTGAGTATAACTTTCATGATTTTTTATATGGCAAAATGACACAAGCATCGAGGTATAATTGAACCAAGATGACCTGAGTGTTGTTTGTGTAAAACAGGTAAGAGTTGACCATTGTAGTGTGCAAAATGGGAAATGTATTCAATGATATTTGTCCAATCATGTCTCGAGACAAATTTGCACCATATGAATGATCACCTTACAGACAGAAAACCAAAGAAAATATTAGATTCCTTTGTTGCTTCTCTAGCTCAGTGCATCCTCGAGTAGCTCAGGAGATCTAATAGTTCAAAAATTAAGATACAAACAATCAAAACTTTATGCTAAATGTAAACAAATCATAATTCAGAATAGATCATCCATCGTGTTTGTATTTTAGGTGTAGTTGGACAGTGATCCTGTTTGCCAGTCTGATGGGTAGTTTTGACATTGGTCTCCTTAGTATATTGTGATCTTTGTTTGCTACTTGTGTTATGAAAGCTAAAGTGAAATGCCCCTACTGAGATCAAAATTTTGCCCCCAGCTATGGACACTTTTCGATGTGGATATAGACATTGATCACCAATCCATGGTGGGATATGAGTCAGATAACTGATTCAGATAATCAAGGACATTGACTATGCTCAGTATGTCTGGGATAATGTTGTGTGTATAAGTGTTTTGTGATGGCTATTGGCTTAGATCAGATGGAGCCAAAGATATGATACAAGTACTGATAGATAGAGAAGCTACTCTCTCACAAATGGCACCTATTGCCAGGTTTTCACCACTTGTTTTTATTGCACCTTTTGATTATTTTTCATTTTTTTTGTATTTTTCTTGATTTTTTTATTTTTTAATGTCACAGAGCGCCTGTTTGCTAGGTTTTCACCCTAGTGATGATTTTTTATACTTTTTTTTATTTTTTTGCTTTTTTGCTTGATCTATGCATTGGACGACTCAAGTGTAGAATTTCTTCAGATGGATGTTGTTGGTTGGCTCATCAAGAACGTCCCCTTCTGATGTTGATAATTGATATGCTCCTGATCCATAAGTTGATATGATAACAAAGGGTCCCAACCAGTTGGATTCAAATTTTCCTTTCTTTTCTCGATCTTGTTGATTCTGGGGATTTTTCTTTAGGACTAGGTCACCAATTTTGAAGGCCCTTGGGATGACCTTGTGGTTGTACCTTCTGCACATTCTTTTTTGATATGCCTTGAGATGATCAAAGGAACATTGACAACATTCATCTAGCAAATCGAGTTCTTGCAACCTATTGACTCGATATTCCTTATCTAGAATGAGGCCTTTCAATGACACCCGAAGTGATGGAATCTCTACCTCAATAGGTAGGATAGATTTTGATCCATACACAAATGAGTATGGTATAGCTCTTGTAGGTATGTGGATACTCATTCTGTAGGTCCAAAGTGCAGAATTGAGCTGGACATGTCAGTCTTTACCAGCATCATTCACTGTCTTTTTGAGGATTTTCAAGATTGTCTTGTTTGAGGCCTCTGCTTGGCCATTCCCTAGTGGATAATAAGGTTTTGAAAAGAGATATTGGATGTGGAATCACTCACAAATCTCTTAGAAATCTTGATTTTTTAAAGGTCTTCCATTATCTGTGATAACGAAACTAGGGATACCATACCGATAGATGAGGTAATTCAGAATGAAGGAAGCTATTTGTTTATCAGTTACTATAGTCAATGGAACTGCCTCAATCCAATTTGTGAAGTACTCAGTGGCTGTGATGATAAAATTGTGTCCATTTGATGAGGAAGGATGAATATTTGCTACTAGGTTGAGTCCCCATTGACAGAAAGGCCATGTTGTGGTGAATGGTTGCAATTCATGTGCTGGTACATGTATGAGATTGCCATGTATTTGGCACTTAGGGCATTTCCTAGCAAACTGATAGGACTCTTTCTCCATTGTCGGCCAATAATATCCCATCCATATAATTTTCTTAGAAAGAGTAGGACCACTTGAATGTGTCCCACAAATACCTTCGTGAAGCTCATGTAAGGCGGAGGGAGATTCGTTATGATCAAGGCATCGAAGAAGAGTACCATCAAGACCTCAGTGATAAAGTGTATCAACGGTTAAGGTATAGCGGGTTGCTTGTCATATAAAGATTTTTTTTTTATTACGAGATAGGTTTGGTGGGAGGGTATTGTCTTTGAGATAGGCATAGATCTTCTCGTATAAGGGGGAATCAGAACCGTTCAGGGCATAGATGACTTGGGATCCTGAATTGTCATAGACTGGGGAAAACAATTGCTCCACCAGGAATTCATAACGATTATGTTTATCTAGAATTTGTAGGAGCGAGGCAATGTTGGTCATTGCATCAGCATCCTTGTTGTCTAGCCTTGGAATCTGTTCAAATGTGATGTGTACAAAGTACTTTTTAAAATCATCCACCATGTGTTTGTAAGGCATCAACTTATCATCTTTCATTTGATAGTCATCCTTGATCTGATTGATAACTAATTGAGAGTCCCCATAGACTTTCAACTCTATGATTCTCCATTCCACGACTACTTTGATACCTATCACTAGAGCTTCATACTCAACAATGTTATTGGTGCATGGGAACATCAACCTGTAGGATCTTGGAATTGTGTATCCTTCTGGAGTAACAAACAGGATGTTGGCACCTAATCCATGGTGTGTATAAGATCCATCAAAGTATAAGATCCATTTCTTTGGTGTAATAGTGAGTAAATATGTATCTGGGAATTCCACTTGTAGTGGGTGTTTGTCTAATAGAGGTGCTTCTGCCAGTTGATCTGTAATTACTTGTCCTTTGATAGCCCTCTATTTTGTGTGTTGAATGTCGAACTCACTTAGGATCATGACCCATTTTCCCAACATTCCTATGAGAGAAGCTTTGTTGAGTAGATACTTTAGAGGGTCGATCTTTGCTACTAATTTGATTGTGTGGGCTAGCATATAGTGTCGCAACTTTTGAGAAGTGAACACTATAGCTAAGCAAGCCTTTTCGATGAAAGTGTAATTGAGTTCATAGCCATTGAGTATCCTGCTAATGTAATGTGGAGTCCAAAAAATGTAATAAATGGCTCTTTCTTTTCCTGTTGAGTCCTCTAGTGCTAGTAATGCCCCCCGTGATACTTTTGTTGTTGATATGTAGAGGATAAGTGGCTTTCCTACTATTGGTGGTACTAAAATAGGTGGATTCATGAGATATTGCTTCAGCTGATGGAATGATTCTGCACACTTGTCCTCCCATCGAAAAGGTACATTTTTATGAAGCAAATGGTTGAATGGAAGACATTTTGTCACGAACCATATTAATCTGTAATTATTTTATTAGGAAAATAATTCTTATTTTTCATTTATGAAATGGAAATGGAATTTTTAATAAATGATAATGAAATAGGAATTCAATGTGATGAAATGATTTACATTACGTAAATACAATTGAATTATCAATATTGTTTTTATTATGAAATTGGGATCGTCATTGCTAATAAGCAATTGAGTGCAAGTGAATGCAGGAACATATGAACGCGAATAAAGGCGAGAAAATGGTTCAGGTAGAGTTGTTTTAGCTCTTGGACTTTGCTAGAATATATGGGAATCTCACACACCACTTTAGAATGCGTATTTTCATTTTGCAAAGATTGAAGATTTATATAACTTTAATTGGGTGTTTGTTCAAATTCAAATGATGAATTTCATAAGACTAATATTAAATAATATTTTTTTATTTTAAAAGTATGATTTATTTTGACATTGTTAAAAGAAGATTAATTATAGATATTGATTGTAGAGATGTATGTTCTTTGTGTATAGATATGTGTAATTGAATGAAATATTGTACTTATGTGTTCACTTTTGTATTTTGATATAGTATATGTATATATATAATTGTGTGTGTGTGTGTGTGTGTGTGTGTGTGTGTGTGTGTGTGTGTGTGTGTGAGTTCGAAATGTGATTCGATCATATACATGTATATATGTGTATAATTATAATATATATATATAATTATCATGAAAATATAATTATCATGAAAATGAATTATTTTACTTCGTGAATATTAAAATAATTGAGAGTATATGTGTGTGTGTGTGTGTGTGTGTGTACATATACACATATACATATACATATACATATGTATATCTATATGTATATATTTATGTATATCTATATACATATGTATATATCTATGTATATGTATATATATATATATATGTATATATATATATATATATATATATATATATATATATATATATATATATATATATATCAACTATGCAAAGTAACATCGACTACCCCCATTAATGATAGGAAGGGAGTCGATATTGCTACCGACTCCCACTCAAACCTCTACTTTCACATGCATTGAACAAACAATGGCATGGCATGAACAAACAGTTACGTGGCATCAACAAACAATTACGTGGCATGAACAAACACATGATAGTAATGAACTCAAACAATATGCCAACAATACTTGGAATCGAATTGCAAGGGAGTCAATATTAATATTGACCATGTAGCTAACAGACACTTAGTGTTTGAGTGGAACATGGACTGCAAGTTGAATACATATTATCGACGTGGGGAAGCAAAAGTTGCATGATACACGAGTTGTTGGGGGTGAATATAACCAAAACCCAGTGATAATTGTTAGTCAACATAACACTTGCCCATGATTAGTAAGCATGGAGCCATACGGGGGGGATGGGGGTGATACGCCTTCACTGCAATGACAACTGCTACTTTATAACAAAGTTTGAATTCAATTGAAACTATTACTTAAATAATGACGAACAGAGGTGTTAGATATAACTGAGATAATGTGCCACCACTCTTAGAGATTGGCCCGAAAATAGGAAGAAATATAGACTAGATCAATATATATAGATTGTTGAATTGGAGAAAACACACAATAGTAACAATGATACACAGTCAAAAAAAAGAAGAAGAATATACACAGAAAAAGACAAAGAGAGAATAGACGGTTTTGGGGAAAAGTCAATAAGAAATATTCAGAAAATTAGTAAGGATAGAATAGAGAAAAAGGATAGTATTTAATAGAGAAGTGAAGTGAAAGAATAGAGAAGAGAGAACTCAAGGGATTAAGCAACATAGAGGTTGGGAAATCTAGACGAATTGCAGATAGGTTTGGAGAATATTATCATTGAGCATAACAGACTTGGTTCAAATTTCAGAGGTAGGCTCTTAAACGAGCAATAATGTGTTTTATTACTAGAGAATAAGAATAGAATTATCTTGAGATTTGAATGTTTAAGATCAATAGTAAAGAAAAGAGTTTATTTTCTGAATTAGTTTCTTACATTAAATGTCACAATGATTATATGAAATTTCGTTTGAAAAGGACATATAGGTATGTGCAAATTAGAATTATCATTTTAGATTATGGAAAACATTTGTTAGAAACAAATTCGAGAAAAGAAGTAGATAGACAAAAACATGTGGAAAAATAGAAAACTTTTGCACTCTAGACTTAGAAATTTGAAACCATAAGATGCATAATTACGCTATTTAGATTTTATGAGAAAAGTTAAAAGAATGTGTACTCATAATTTCTATTTCTGAATTTTACTTTATCTATATGCTAAATATGCATACATGTGTTACGCCTTCTTATTTTTAATACTTATTCTTAATTTACTTGAAAAGATAGAAGTGAAAGATTGTTTTCTTATTAGATGCAATTGGTTGTAAACGAAAGATTGTTTCCTCTTTATTTCTTAAACGAAAGGTTGTTTTCCTTAAAGATTGTAATTTTATCATGCGAGAAATGAGAAGCTAGACTTGAGAAAAGAAAGATTGTCTTCTATGTACTTCTCCTGATTTCATATGAATACTAGAAAAGCTAGATATGTTTTGTGTTTGTGGAAAAGTTACCTTTCGGGATGGGTGCCAAATGTGGAATCATAGAGAGAATAGTTTGCTTTTCCAAACTATATTTTATTGCTATGCATGGAATTATACTCGGTCAAGTAGCTTATTGACCATTGAAATAGATGGATATATTTTATGCTCTCTACCATATCCTTGATTGATCTTGCTTGTTTCTTAATGGAACTAGAAAATTGAAAATGCATGTATCATTCAAGGCATGCACCAGATTCCATCTTCTCTATTGAATTCTTTTGCTAAGAAATTCATGCAGGGTCGGGTATTCTTGATTGACCAAGAATTCTGAGGAAGTGTAAGCTTCAAGGTTGGGTGGAAAAAGCACCTGAATCTTGTTCTCGTCTTCGTTATAAAGATTGCATTGAAGATGATCTTGGATTTCAGATCAATGGATGCATCACATCCTTTACTCAATATTTTTCTTGATATTTGAACTTAAGGTATTAGAAAGACCTAAGTATTGTATGTTGATATTAATGAGATATTAATACATTTCATATTGAATAAATAATCATTATCTCTTTATAGAAATCTCGTGTATGTTATGATATCAAAGGAATGATCATTTAGAGCAAAGAATGGAATAATGGAAGATAATAGACTTATTAAAGAAATTATGAGTTTATTTAAGAATAGAGAGTATTTCATTTTATTATTGAAATTAGAACGTTTTACGAATTTAAATTTTGGTATCAGAGCATCTATTTATAACACTAGGGCCTATGAGCCACTTCGCAAATTAAACCTTGAGTGTAACAACCTTTTTGTTGAAACTTACAGAAATGGTACGAACAAAGCAAACGACTCATAAATATGTTGCAAGAAATGCACAATACCTACGAGTCAAGAAGGATCCCATAGATTTTTCTAGATCTATTGATGGTAATCACCCTAGAGGAGGGGGATGGTTAAGTGAAGAAGAAATTTTTCCTCCTATTGAGAAACAAGTTCATGACCTTCCAGATGAAGGGAAAAAGGAATTAATTCCTAAACCAAAGAGGAAAGAAATAACTAATCATGTTGAGCATGAAAAGGGAATTTCACCTACCGAATCTCTTGGAAATAAGAGTAGTTTGACTAACCCTATCAAGGAGATGAAAGGAAACGAAGAACGTCTATATGAGCATCTTCCTTTTGTGTTGATTGTAATTAGTTCAGATGAGTCAGAAGGATATACCCCATTGACTCCATGAGTAGAGTGATATATTTATGTAATGTCATTTATAACAACCAATAAATAAAGTTGCTATTTTTTAATCAACTTGGTGTCATTATAAGTGGAAGTAGAGTATCTCCTAGATTTAGTGCATTTGATAAATGGACATGCATATTGGATAATAGTCTCCCAAGTAGAGATGAGAACCTTTTAAGTATGTTTCTTATACATTATAGCTATAGTTGAGACCTTATTTAATATAACAATGATAGCTATTATAAGAACCTAGACTCATTGGATGCTTGATTTATTAAACTAGGGTCTTAAACTAGTATTATTCTAACTTGTTCCTTGTGAAAGATATAGATATTATTCTATTATACTCTATGTCTGTAGAGCACAAAGTAGATATTATAGGGATATATTATTTGGATAGAAATTATGGATGAAATCTTCATAGGACTTCGTCTTCTTTTCTGTGCTTAACTTTTGTGGTCCTTGTCAACACAAATGTGAAACTGTTGGTACTATGTTTGATATTCTCTCTAGAAACACTTTGGAAAGGATATCCCAAGGTGTTGTGACACTCCCTCACATGTGACTACTCTTAGTCACATAGTTCATGTGATATGTATCCAGTTTGATGAATTCTTTGACTTTTAATTTTTGGGATTGACTTGATTTCTTAAGCCAATCATATTTTTCTTTTGAAAGAAGATGAGTTATCAATTTTCTCTCTCTATTTTTGTAGCCCTTCGTCACGCTTGACTTATTGTTTCATTATGAACAGTTTATAATTTATTGTTGAAATTGATTATGTTTTTTTGTTAATCCTTTGGTGGCTAATCTAATGTTTAAAACTTTTAGTGTTTTTCGATTTGCATATTGCATTCATTCCCTATCATGTTCATAGTGAACCCCTGATAGAATGTACAAGGGAGTAGAACTCAAAGAGTATGTCAAGAATAGTCGTCTATATTAGTTAGGAGAAAAATACTATGTATGTGTATAGTTTTTAGTGTGAGTGACTTCTATATGAGAAACAAGTGTGTAGGTCTCGCTAAGGTATATATATTTAAAAGATAGACAAACTTGTGTTCTTACTCTCCTTAAGATCATGTGACCATGTATGATGTCTTTTGTTAATTAAAAGTTGGTGATGGAGTCTTGGATATCCAAGTACAAGTGGTCTTTGACGAAAAGACACATTTAGAGTTAGTTGAGTATAGGTTGCATTAGCAAATGCTCAACATATGCTATTACATTAAAAAAAAATTATTATTATGATTACCTTGTTAGTTGTCAGTCAAAGGAGTACCTAGTAATTCCAAAATATTTATGGGTTGTTAAAAATCAGAGGATTGAAGTGGAGTTAGTTGGTTGAAATATTTGGAATTTAAAGAAAGTCGAATGACGGATTCTCTTAGACCAAGAAAATCGTTATCTACCATAGTTAATTTAAAGTCAAACTTGAGATAGTCATTGTTGTGGAATCACTTGGAAGAGAAACATTACCTAAAGGATAAGAAATCCTTGGAAGTAGATTTTACGAATCATAGATAGATATGAGATAGGACTTGATGGTGACTAGGAATGTTAATGGAGGATGTATTCACTTAAAGGCAGAAACTTAAGGAAATTAATATTGCATAAGGTATACAATACACCTTAGTTAGAACATTCAGAAGTGACAAATATGGTAGTTGAATTAAGAATTTTGTATTTCTGGCCTAAACTCAGGAAAGAGGTGATTGAGTAAGTGGCATAGTGTTTGGAATGCCAGCAAGTGAAAGTTGAGCATGTTCATCCGGTAGGAATTTTGCTTCAACATGCCATACCTGAGTATAAGTGGCAAGTAATCAGTATGGATTTTATCTAAGGGTTACCTATGAGAATGAACAAGCATGATATCATCTTAGTAGTTGTGGATAAATTGACAAAATTTGCGCATTTTATACCTGGAAATCTCAACGATGGATCATTTATTCTTGCAAAGAAATTTGTGCAAGAAATATTATGAATGCACGGTGTACCAAAAACCATTATTTCAGATAGGGATACCAGGATGACATCTAGATTTTGGACAACATTGAATGCATCTTTGGGAACCAGACTAAACTTTAGTTCAACATATCATCCTCAGACTGATGGACAAACGGAAAGGGTTAATCAGGTTGTGGAGGATCTTCTACGAATGTATTGCATGGATCAGTAGTAAAAGTGGGGGGAGTATTTTCCTTTGGTTGAGTTTGCATATAACAACTCCTTTCACGCATCTTTAGAGATGGCACCTTTCGAGGCACTCTATGGACAAAAGTGTCACACACTCATTACTTGGGATAGAATAGAAGATAGGATAATTATTGGTCCTGATTTTCTCAAGGAAATGGATGAGCAGATGAAGTTGAACAAGGGTAGACTGAAAGAGGTAGTCGACAGACAGAAAAGCCATTCTGATTGAAACAGGACTTTCAGATAGTTTGTTGAAGGAGAAAAAGTCTTTTTGAGGGTCAAGCCTCATAAGAGCTCTATCTAATTTTTGAAATTATCAAAGTTGGTACCAAGATACGTGGGACCCTATGATGTGTTGGAATTTATAAACCCAGTTACTTATGGGTACATGATCTGGGGGTGGTGCTAGTGGAGCCCATCTGAATCCTAGATCAACGTAGCATGAAGCTACGTAATAGAAATTTCACTCAGTATAAGGTACAGTGGGACCAATATTCAGAGGATAGTGCTACATGAGAGGATGCTAAGATGATTGACCGTCATTTTCCTCATTTTATTTCTCAGAGTAGTATTTACTTAGTGCATGAGATACCTTGATACTCTGATTTGATTTACATGTTGTAAGCTTGGATAGAATGGATGCTATTGTTATTGTTTATGTTTTGATTTGAGACTATGATATATGGTTAATATTTTATGATGTTGAAATACTATGTGTTTAGTGATAGATAATAAGACATCGGGACAATGTCTCTTCCAAGTAGGGAAGGATGTCATGAACCATATTTATCTGTAATTATATATTAGGAAAATAATGCTTATTTTTCATTTATGAAATTGAAATAAAATGGAAATGGAATTTTTAATAAATGATAATGAAATAGGAATACAATGCGATGAAATAATTTACATTACGTAAATACAATTGAATCATCAATATTGTTTTTATTATGAAATTGGGATCGTCATTGCTAATAAGCAATTGAGTGCAAGTGAATGAAGGCGAGAACATGGTTCAGCTAGAGTTGTTTTATCTCTTGGACTTCGCTAGAATAGATGGGAATCTCACACACCACTTTAGAATGCATATTTTCATTTTGCAAAGATGGAAGATTTATATAACTTTAATTGGGTGTTTTTTCAAATTCGAATGATGAATTTCATATGACTAATATTAAATGATTTCTTTATTTCAAAAGTATGATTTATTTTGACATTGTTAAAAGATGATTAACTATAGATATTGATCATAGAGATGTACGTTCTTTGTGTATAGATATGTGTAATTGGATGAAATATTGTACTTATGTGTTCACTTTTGTATTTTGATAATAGTAAATGTGTGTGTGTGTGTGTGAGTTTGAAATGTGATTTGATCATATACATGTATATATGTGTATAATTATAATATATATATATTGACTTGCAAATTGTATGCATTCATTATGCGAAGTGGGAGTCGATGTTGATATTGACTATTTTACGTAGCATTCTATTTGGCAGACTTATAAATAGCATGAAATTAATATCAAAGCATATTGTATTACAAGGAGGAGTCGATAATGTATCGACTATGCAAAGTAACAAGTTTTTTATGTTTAGAACAAAAGGGAGTCAGTATTGCTACTGACTACCCACTCAAACCTCCACTTTCACATGCATTGAACAAACAGTTACAAGGCATGAACAAATACATGATAGTAATGAACTCAAACAGTATGCCACTAATACTTGGAATCAAATTGCAAGGGAGTCAATATTAATATCGACCATGCAGCTAACAGACACTTAGTGTTTGAGTGGAACATGGACTGCAAGTTGAATACGGATTATCAACATGGGGAAGACAAAGTTGCATGATACACGAGCTATTAAGGGTGAATATAACCAAAACATAGTGATAATTGTTAGTCAACATAACACTTGCCCATGATTAGTAAGCATGGAGCCATACGGGGGGGGGCGGGGGGGTGATACGCCTTCACTGCAATGACAACTACTACTTTATAACAGAGTTTGAATTCAATTGAAACTATTACTTAAATAATGACAAACAGAGGTGTCAGATATAACTGAGATAACGTGCCACCACTCTTAGAGATTGACCCGAAAATAGGAAGAAATATAGACTAGATCAATATGTATAGATTGTTGAATTGGAGAAAACACACAATAGTAACAACAATACACAATCAAAAAAAAGAAGAAGAATATACACAGAAAAAGACAAAGAGAGAATAGATGGTTTTGGGGAAAAGTCAGTAAGAAATCTTCAAAAAATTAGTAAGGATAGAATAGAGAAAAAGGATAGTAAATAGAGAAGAGAGGTGAAAGAATAGAAAAGAGAGAACTCAAGGGATTAAACAACATAGAGGTTGGGAAACCTAGACGAATTGCAGACAGATTTGGAGAAGATTTTCATTGAGCATATCAGACTTGGTTCAAATTTTAGAGGTAGGCTCTTAAACGAGAAATAATGTGTTTAATTACTAGAGAATAAGAATAGAATTATCTTGAGATTTGAATGTTTAAGATCAATAGTAAAGAAAATAGTTTATTTTCTGAATTAGTTTCTTATATTAAATTTTCCAATGAATATATGATCATTTGAAAAAGCCATATAGGTATGTGCAAATTAGAATTATCATTTTAGATTATGGAAAACATCTGTTAGAAACAAATTCGAGAAAAGAAGTAGATAGACAAAAACATGTGGAAAAAAAGAAAAATTTAGTACTCTAGACAGAGAAATTTGAAACCATAAGATGCATGATTACGCTATTTAGATTTTATGAGAAAAGTTAAAAGAATGTGTACTCATAATTTCTATTTCTGAATTTTACTTTATCTATATGCTAAATATGCATACATGTGATACACCTTATTTTTAATACTTGTTCTTAATTTACTTGAAAAGATAGAAGCGAAAGATTTTTTTCTTATTAGATGCAATTGGTTGTAAACGAAAGATTGTTTCCTCTTTATTTCTTAAATGAAAGGTTGTTTTCCTTAAATATTGTAATTTTATCATGCGAGAAATGGGAAGCTAGACTTGAGAAAAGAAAGATTGTCTTCTATGTACTTCTCCAGATTTCATATGAATACTAGAAAAGCTAGATATATTTTGTGCTTGTGGGAAAGTTACCTTCTGGGATGGGTGCCGAATGTGGAATCATAGAGAGAATAGTTTTCTTTTCCAAACTATATTTTATTGATATGCATAGCATTACAGTCAGCCGAATAACTTATTGACCATTGAAATAGATGGATATATTTTATGCTCTCTACCATATCCTTGATTAATCTTTCTTGTTTCTTTATGGAATTAGAAAATTGAAAATGCATGTATCATTCTAGGCATGCACCATATTCCATCTTGTTTATCGGATTCTTTTTGTTAAGCAATTCATACAGGGTCAGGTATTCTTGATTGACCAAGAATTTCGAGGAAGTGTAAGCTTCAAGGTTGGGTGGAAAAAACACCTGAATCCTGTTCTCATCTTCGTTATAAAGATTGCATTGAAGATGATCTTGGATTGCAGATCAATAGACATATCACATCCTTTACTCAATATTTTTCTTGATATTTGAACTTAGGCATTAGAAAGACCTAAGTATTGTATGTCGATATTAATGAGATATTACTATATTTCCTATTGAATAAAGAATCTTTATCTCTTTATAGAAATCTCGTGTATGTTATGATATCAAAGGAATGAACATTTAGAGCTAAGAATGGAATAATGGAAGATAATAGACTTATTAAAGGAATTATGAGTTTATTTAATAGTAAAGAGTATTTTATTTTATTATTGAAATTAGAACGTTTTACGTCTTTACACATCTATCTGGCAATTGAGTGATGAACCTTCTGATAGATTGTAGCCTACCTTGAAGAGATCGTAGCTAACTAATGTTCCTTGGAGGTGGCATTTCCATGATAGCTTGAACCTTTGGTGGATCCACCTCGATGCCTTTTTCTGATACAATTTAACCCAAGAGTTTTCTGGATGTGACCCCGAAAACACACTTTTTAGGATTCAATCTGACATTGAATTGCTCTAGTCTTTGAAAGATTTTATCCAGGATGTCTAGGTGTTATGCTCTTATGAATGATTTTCCTAGCAAGTCATCCACATAATCTTCCATAAAAGTATGCATCATGTCATGGAAGATAGTTGTCATTTCTCTCTAATAGGCTGGACCAGCATTTTTCAAGCCAAAAGGCATGACGTTCCAGCAATATGTACCCCATGGACATGTGAATGCAGTTTATCCTGATATTCTGGAGCTATCTTGATTTGGTTGTAGCCGGAAAAACCATCCACGAGGGATAGCATTGTGTGCCCTATTGTTAGATCAACAATGGTGTCGATGCTTGGTAAAGGAAAGTCATCCTTCGGACAAGCCTTGTTGAGATCCTTGAAGTCTGTACAAATCCTGATGGTTTAGAGACTGGCACAATATTAGAAATCCATTATGCATAATCAATGGGTCGAATGAATCCTACATCAAGTAACTTCTTTAGCTCTGCTTTGACCAATATGGTGACATGTGGGTTCATATTCCTTAATTTTTGTTTGAAAGGTTTAGCTCTAGGAGCGATTGACAAGTGATGCATGATGAGATTTGGATCTATCCCTGACATGTCTGCATAAGACCAAGCAAAGTTGATTTTCTTTTCCTTACAGAATTTGACAAAGTCAGGTTTTTCCTTTTTTCCGTTAGTGATTCCGTCAGATGTATGTTTCTTGCTGCTACTTCAGTGCTGATATTTATTGATTGAGTTGGCTCAATCAAGATAGGTGATCTCTCCTAGTAATGTTCAAGAAGAGTGTCAAGTCTCTCATCTTCAGGCTCCTCAAAGAGGTTTTCACCATCAAATACGTCCTTTGTTTTTACTTTTTGTGATCTAATACTTCCATTAGATGGTTTTCACCATTAGGTCGATTTTTTATTTTGTTCATTTTGCGACTGAGAGACTTGGCACTCCCCTGATTGCAGATATTGTTATGTGGTTCGTTGGTGGAGCATGTTTTGGGGTTGACTGAGCAAAGGTATTGAACAATGGTCTCATCGTTTTGGAATATTGGTATCTGTGAGGCCCTACCTTGAGCCGTCATAACATTGCAGTTATTTTTCATGTTTTAGACCTATTATTGATACTTTATTTTGATGCATTATGGACATAGATTCTATATGATCCAGTGATTGGATAACATTGATATGGTGTATGTCATTTATCTCTGATTTGCAGTACTTTATTTTGATGCTAGAAATTATGGATGCATGCCTTATAAATGATTGAATTTCATGATGATTATGATGATGCCATTGAGTAAATTATTTTATGTGGATTTTATTGGATAATTCGTAACTTGATTATTATAATTGAAATTGTATGCAAATGTCTGAATTGTATTCTTTTTATATGTTAATATTATGTGTGATTATTTGGGATTACTAATGTGCAAAGTGAGATGTGCAGGAAAACTAATCCATGTGACCATGGAAACTATTCGGAGAATCAAGCTAAACCTATGTGCGTTTGTGAAGCCAAGGGTTGTCTATTTGGAGAGACAACACCTTGCGTGTAATGTGTTTTATTTGTAAATGTTTATGCTTGAATGTGTGTTTAAATTGAATTTGTTAAATTTATTAATTCCAAAAGAGGGACATTGCCATGTGTATTTAAGTATTATGTATTTGTGTAGTGTCACTTGACACGTGTTGTGAAGTGAGTTGGCAGTGACATGTCCCTTGGAGGGAATTTGTTTAACCTATGTTTTTTTCAAAATATCCTTGTATGGTCCCAAGAAAGTCTCGGTTAGAGAGTCATTAGAAAGGTCAACTCAAGGTTGACCCGTAGGTAAACTTTGGGTGAGTTTCTAGAGGGTTAAACTAACTCCTAAGGTTAGGTTAGGGGCATTTTTTAAAGGTCCATATGTTATACCTATGGGTTAAGGTCAATTTTAGCCATGTGTCCACTCCCCCGTGACTATCAAGTCACCTCAAAAGTTGAGTTTTTCAAGATGGTCAAATTTCAACTTTTGAGGATTTCTCCTAGGTTAGACAACCTTCCAATTGAGTGATATTTGCTCTTCCCCATTTTCTTTTTTACCTTTTTGGGTTGCCTTGTTTAGAGAACTTGTAAGATGTTGGGAAGACCAACCTATGAAATCCCTCACCCTTTCCAAGAGGTTGGAAAGAGTGAGAAGAGTCTTCTTAGGGAAGGGTTTGAGAGGGAGAATTTTGATCACCCACTCTCTATTTTTGGAGACAGAGATTTTTTGTTGAAGTTTTTTTTAGTTTTTGGAGTTGGATTTTCTAAGTATGGAGGAGGAAAGAGATAAGTGGATTGGGTAGCTCTTCTTCAACTTTTCCTCATTTCCATTTGTAGATTTAAGGTTGGTAGAATTTCATCCTTGTAAATGGTTTTATTGTCAATGTGAGAATGATTGTATGTGCTTTTGATGTTGTTTTCTTTGTAGTTTTGGTAAGTTCATCTTGAGTCCTTCCTTGTGTTTTTCCTTATTTGTTGAATGATTTATGTTTTGAGGTGTTTCAAGGTCATACTCACCCTTGGGAGGGTAGAGTAGCCTTGGGGGTGAAGGGCTGCTTGACAGCCTAAGAGTGTAGAGACTCTCTTCTTGGAAGAGAGAGATACACAAGGGTTATGGGACCCTTTCTGCATTTTATTTTTATGTTGTTTATGCAAAAGGGGTCATAAGGGGAAATTTTGGGCTTGTATGTCATGGGGGGACATAAGGGTATTTTTGGGACAAATATGTGGCTTGTGGTGGTTCTATTTTGGTAGCCTTACAAAGGCATTGTGTTCACCATATTGCAGATTCCCCTCTAGGTACTTGGTCCACCTTCACCCCACAAAGAAATAGTCACTTGGTGACTTCATTTATCCTTGGGTTGGGAAGTTCTAATGTGTGAGTCTTTCTTGTGTTGTGTTTGCATTGTTTGTATCCTGTTTAGCCTTGGTTCTCCTAGCTCAGGGGTGGCTTCATGTAAGCCTAGGTTGAGAGGTGAAACTCCATGGTCACAACCTACAAATGTTATTGCAAGTTTGCTTGGGAATAAAGAATGGAATGAAGTCTACTTGCAAGTTCCTATTTTAATATATTGAATTTCAAAGTAAAAAAATGTATTTTTTGATAAGCCCTCGTTTAGTAGGAATGAAGAGGCTTGAGTTGTAACCTTCCTATTTTGTGTAAAGGAAACAAGGAAGAAACAAATGTATATTTGCTTGAGTAGTTCATTTCAAAGAAATAAGAGAAAAGAAAAGTATTTGAGTTATTCCTTTCTATTTGTTTATTGCTGGAATAAGTTGGAACGAAATCTATTTTTTGTTTTATTAGTTAATAAAAGACATGCATGCTAGAAATGAGAACAAAATTAGATAAAAATTTAAGTTGTTTTCATTCTATTAATTTATCATTTCTGCAAAAAAAAAAGTGTTAGAAGTGTGGCTGTAAGTAAAAAGAAAATGTTATTGTCGTCTATAGTTTTAAAAAGAAATGCATGAAAATACTTTTAAGTGTTAGATTAAATCTCCTTTTTAGTTTTAAAAAGAAATGCATGAAAATACTTTTAAGTGTTAGATTAAATCTCCTTTTAGTATTTGCATCTTGCTGCTTTATTGATCAAAAAGAAATTTGAAGAATTTAGTTGCAGCTTTAAAATAAATTATTTCTATTAAATTTTATATTCTAGAAATGAAAGTTCATCATTGCATTCCTATAAAACTCTACATTAGTAAATCTGGGAACACACATTTTAGAGGAATTATTTAATCTATGCATTCTTATTTAAGTAGAAAATATAAAAGAAAGTCATTCGGGTTATTTTGACATGCCTGCTCAAAGCTAGTGTAAAAGAAAGTAAAAAGTGCAGATTTAAGTATAAATATGTTATACATCTTAAATATCTATTATTTTCCATCTAACTAATCTGTTGTATTTAAAAATATTAAATAGATATGTTGTTGCATGTAAATCCAAAAAACAAGGATTATATATATTTAAATCAGAACATACATATATTTAATATTTTGATATAAAAAGACAATATTATATAAATCAGAACAATATTATATTTTCTTCAAACTTGGTTCTTTCAGCATTTGGGCTTCTTTTTTTTCACAGTTATATATATTTATATTTGTACACACACACACACACAAATATATATATATATATATATATATATATATATACTCTTAAAAATAAAATTACATTAAAAAAAAAATTGGCATGTAAAAAAAGGTGAGATCTTTGTTGGGTTGCTTGGGTTGGGCGTGGCGGTCACGGCCAAGGCTGCGACCCACAGTCGTGGGCGACCACAACTATGGTCACGACCCCAGTTGCGGCGTCCACGGCTGTGAGTCGCGGCCCACAGTTGTGGCAGCCACGATTGTGAGCCGCCCCACCGCCCTCAGTCGCTTCACTAACCCTGCCCCCACGACATCACTGCCTCTCTCCGATTCAATATGAATCTGCCTCCCTTCGGCCATGTCATGACCTTCTCCGCCTCCCTTCACCTGTACACACAAAAAAAAATATGAGTAGCTAAAATGAAACCCTAACCCAATTTCGGGTTAGGGTAAAATGAATAGCAAAAAAGTAAAAGAAGAGAGTCATAAGGATTTTGAATAAACCCTAGTTATGGTTGAAAAAAAAAGAGAGATAAAAATAAAAGAAATAAAATTATAAAAGGGGGGGAAGTTCTTTTTAAGTTGAAATGGGAAAACCCATTCGATTTAGGTTATTATTTTAGGCTAGTTGACATTTTAGGGATTTTAATTGGAGGTGTGAATAATTAATTATATAGGCAATATTATACTCATGTTTGGGTAAATTTATTAAAGAAGTTTACTAATGGAGATTTTAAATAGTATAATGATTAATTTTATATTAAGGAGGTAGTTTAATGCCGAATATTAAATATATGATATTTAATGTTTTGGGAATTTATTTCGACAATAAAGTGAGGTTATTGACTAGGTTATTATTATAATTGATTTAGTTAATTTTAATAGACGGATTTTTAAAAAAAACATTATTACTATTGCTCAATTAATTATTTTGAATACAATGAAATATGTGTTAACATTATTTTAACTAGTTCAAAAGCAATTAAATACTATTTGGGATGGTTACTATCTCTTGAGTAAAAATTGAAGAATTATTTGAGGTAAATTGATTAATTAATAAATAAAGTTGTGATGACCCCTTGGAGTAGAATTATTCAGAGTTAAAATCGTAAACGTTATATTGTGGAGTTAATTAAATTAACTTTAAGAACCCATTCTTTTAACGCATGAGATAACCCTTAGTATAGACAAAGTTATTTATCACACTCTTTATCAAAAAACATCTAGTATTTTTGTGTTGTTTTAAAAAAAATTGTTGTTGCATTTTTGCCCAAAAGTTTGGGCATGACAGTATGTCATTGTGTTCAAGTTCTTCCCAAACTATAAAGTCAGGATATATGAGAGGTAGGGAGTCATTTGGCAGGTTAAGATATGTCGCTATAAGAGTCATGATAGAGATATCGTCATAGTTGTTTGTAGCATGGGTGAGGTCTATAACAGTCTCAAGGTTTTCGATGGTACTCTCGTCGATATTTCCTCTTTCGTATTGAAGTTGTTTGTTCTCACTAGCGTCATAGATATGTTGTGGTCCGTATTCAAACGATCTAGATCTTGAGCTTTGTCCCTCATAAGGAATGGGTGTGTATGTGTGGATTGTATCCACCTCAATATCCTTAGTGATATCTGAACAAGTATCCCATTCATACTCATTGGAATTTATTTTAGAATCGTTGTCCAAGGTTACCCCACTAAACTGGACATGAATGTTGTATGGCGAAAAGAGCTCACTGATAATCGATACCAGTTGGGTAGCTTGTTCTGATTCAGGATTTGTACTTGTTTGTATTCTTTGGATTTGCTCATACACAGTTTCCCTTCTTTGAGTAGCAATCTCCTCAAGTTGTGGCTCGCATTTGGTTTGATCAGGTGCTTGTACATGATGTACTTTTTTATAAGAAGCCTCCTCTCTTTGGATAGCGAGTTCTTCTTGTTGCTTCTCATTTTCTTCATGCTCTTGTTCTTTTCTTGTCTTTTCTACTGCTTGGTGTAGCACCTCTTGCCATGAGTCGTTGTTATGTGTTATCTTTTCTCTCCATTGGGATTTTTTATGGTGATCTCGCTTTTGCACAGGTTGAACATGTTGGCCATACCCAAATCTCGTTTTGTCTTTTGTAAGTTGTGAATGGGGTTGTATGGGTTCTAGGATGCCCTCTTGATGCTTGCCAATAGGTCCTTTTCCTTTGTATCCCATTCTTTGCATGATTCTGAACCGATTTCCATATTGTTCTGTGAGAACGACCACTTCTAGGGCAGCAACTCTTATTTCTTCCTCATCATTGTATAGCCAGCTAAGGATGTCCTTGTCTTCTGATTCTTTCGCCAGTGTGCCAATTTGGATAAATTTACCATCAAATTTCTTGATGGGTTGTGTCGCTTTGTGTCTTGATGTGGAAGGTTGTCCATGAGACCTTGGTGATGTTGGCAACTTGGATAAACATAGGGGTTCAAAAGAGTATTCCCCCATACCTTGGTCTTTTATCTTCCTCTTTTTCTCAAGGTCTATGGACAATGACTTGATTTTTTCTTGATTGTTGGATGATGAGGAAGCTTGGGCCTCCCTGTTGTGTGGAACCAAGACATTTTGAGTTGCCCCCATAGCATTGCAGTATTGAAAGGGGTTAGTGTCTATTGATATTGAAATCTCTTGTCAGTTGTAGGGGAATTTGAGACATTGATGGTACGTGGAAGGCACCGCTTGGATTTCATGGATCCAAGGATGACCCAAGAGTATGTTGTATGTCAAGTCTATGTCCAAGACTTGGCACATTGTGTCTTTTTGCACAAGTCCTACCTAAATGGGTAGTACCACTGTTCCTTCTGATGACCTTTCTTCATCATCATAGGCTTTGATAGTGATCTTCTTTTTAGGATCAATAGCTTGCTCGGAGAAGCCCAATGCACGGATAAGCTTTAAGGTACATATATTGAGACCAACTCCTCCATTTATTAGCATTCTTTTCACCCGGTGTTTGTAGACTAGGACTTTAATATGGAGCGGGGTGTTGTGCGGATGACTCAAGGACACGTCACTGTGTTCTGAAAAGGATATGTTATGTGGCATTGTCATATGGGCCACCATGGCTTGGAACCGATTGATATCCAGATCGTTTGGAACCATTGTTTCCATAAGAGCTTGCTCCAAGATATCCTTATGCTTTGGTGAAAGTTTGAGTAATTCTAGTATTGATATCTGAGCGAGTGTCCTTTGTAATTGGTCGAACAGGTTATATTGAATCTTGGGGTTGTTTTGGATGTACTCCCCTTCAAGACATATTTTTGAGCCCTCGTTGTCACGTTTACCGGTGCATGTTCTTGTTTATCTTTGATCTTTATGGCATTTACTTGATTGCCACATGTCGATATGTGATTTATGGTGTTTTCGTATATGTGATTGATACAGGCTCCTTTATTGTTGTTTGACGTTGATGATCCTCCCTTGTCGTAATTGGGAAGACGATTTTTGAAAGCCTCATGATCATCATTGGTTTTATGACCATCTACCGTTATGTCACCATTATCAATTAGATCTTGAACCAAGTTTTTCAACCTTAGGCAGTCGATTATTATATGCCCCTTGTTTCGATGATAATCACAATAATGTGAGTCATTCCACCAGGGTGGTTTGACTTGGAGTTCAAAGTTGCTTATGACTAGTAATGTGATAATCTTATTTGCCAATAACTTTTGAAATGCAGATTCCAAGGTTTGTCCCAATGGTGTGTAAGTTCTTCGATGTGGAGGAGGTGGAGTGTTAGCATTGCCTCCTTGGTTATTGTTGTTGGCTTGATAGTAGTAGTAGTAGTAGTTGTTGTTGTTGTTCACTTGGTAGCACGTTGATAATAGTTAGTTCCTTGATTGGCACTTCTTTGATCATTGTTGGATGGTGTGTTACCTGATAAAGTCAGCACTGGTTGCTTAGACTTTACATTGTTGGCATCAACAATACCATCATTAATGACATTTTTGTTTCTAGTCCAAAACGTGGACTTGTCTGAGTTGTTGTTATTATATTGATTGCTATAGGTGTTATTGCTTGACGAACTAACACCTTCCTTGGAGAACTTCAAGGTCCCTTTCTTGATGGAGGCTTCCTCTACCTGGATGCCATTCTTGATCAGCTTTGCAAAAGTAGGTAGACATTGTAGTTTGAGTTGATAACTCATTTCACTATTTAAATTGTCTATAAAGATCTCCATCTTTTCTTTTGCACGTACATCGTGTGGGTACCTTGAGACCATATGTCTCCATCGTTGTAAGAACACCATGAATGTTTCATTGTTTTTTTGCTTCGTATTGCATATGTCAAGCATAGTGATCTCATGTTGGATATTGTAGAAGTATTGTGTAATGAATTTATTCACCAACTCATCTAATGATCTGATGGGAGGTGTGAGTTTTGACAACCACTTCATTGTTTGCCCATCCAAACTTCTTGGGAATAGCTTCATCGTGTATGTATCGTTATGAGCAAAGTCCAAGCTCATAGTACAGAAATCCCTGACGTGATCACGGGATCACGCTTACCATCGTATTTATCACACTTTGGTATATTCGAATTTGATGGGAAAGGTGTCATGTTTAGCCTCCTATCAAAAGGGTAAGGACAAATATCTTCCAAAGAATATCTCGTTGTAGACCCTTGTTGCATATCTCGCATTTGTCGTTGGAGTGCTTGGAGTTGTGTGATAAGTGCTAGGGGCACATTTCCTTCATTGGACCTTTGATGACGGGCATCCCCTTGTTCACTAATGTCATCATGATCACGGGTGTCATCTCGGTTGTGTGTGTTGTCTTGGTCATTTGTGTCCTATCCTCTCAAATGTTCTTGATTCTGAGTGAATGTGTAGGTCTTTGGTCTTGTTCTTGGGAATCTTTCATTTCTTCAATTTTCTATGTCAAAATCCTCAGACATCGGGATTCCTTTGCTATTTAGCATGAGGAGGTACTTTTGTTTGTCTGCATCTATAAGCCTTTCCATGAGCTTTTGGAAGGCAGCACTTTGTTGGCATTGTTGGATGAGTTCCTCAGTGATCTCTTCTTCTTCCATATTTGTGTATTCGTCAAAAGGGTTGGATTCCATACAACTCATGCTAGATTTTGGTTGTGGATCCAATTCTTTGCCTTTTCGAGATCGAATGCTAGCGGGCATCAATAGATTTCTATAGTAGTGAATTCCTCCTCTTCTAACGGGGTTCTTGGTGGGGTTGGTGGTTCAGGCCGATCTTCGTGGTAGGTGATGCAATTTCTTGGAAACAAAGCGAGATTGATCCTTCCCCCACTGTTAAGGCATTGATTGAATGCTACTTTTTGAATGTAAGCTCTACTTCTCAAAGGTTCTTTGTCAAACTCGTTAGATTTTCCTTGGAGATACAATCACATATGACGCAAGAAAAAATGATGTGATTTAAAGAGTTGATAGTTGATGTAGAGAAATTTACTCATCTTCATAAGTGCCTTAAGACTAGGTTATCTCTTCTTCAACTTAGTCTTTTGATGAAGACTTCTTCTTCTCAAAATATGGGGAGTGGTCATACAAATGATCAAAGAGTGTTGATGTTGATGGTTGATATGGATACTTCGTTTCGAATACTCGTGCTTACTAAATCGAATAGAGGGTTTGTTCAATAGGCCCCTATGACAAAGTGTGTCAAATGATATGGATAAAGCCTCCTGATGTGGAAACTTGATTTGACTAACTTGAATACCTAGCTAGGTATTGTTGTTGAGATAGTTGGATGATAAACTCTTGATCACTTGGTTTTGATACTCCTCTATGTTGATTGGACGAAAATCTTGTCGTTGAAATGTTGATAACCACCTCCAAAAGTGTTTTGTTGGATTTGTCAGAAGACCCAAAAGGGTATTTGAAGCTAGTTATGAAATTTTCAAAAGGTTGATAGATTGCTCTCTGTTTTTAGCCAATTTTGGTTATACACTAAAACAGAACTCTTACGCGCTAAAAGATGACTCCAAAGCACTACAAAGTTTGTCAGATGCGCCATACTGCCCTGGAAATGCACTATTTAGCATTGTCTGATAACACAAATGTTGATTTTGTAATGCGCTAATCTTCTCTGCTCAAGCGCTAAGTTTTGGTTCGTATGTGCTATCCTATGGTCGCTATGAGCTACACTGATGTTGTTATGCGCTAAGAGGGTGTTTGCAAGCACTATCTGATTTTTACCAATGTTTTGCTTCTTATGCGCTAATTTGATCTGTTGAAGCGACAAATTTTGGTTTGAATGCGTTATTTTGTGGCTGAGATGCACTATATTGATGCTCTGATGCGCTAACTGTCCTGATTTTCTTAGTTTGATGATTTTGTTGAAAGTTTGAAAATGATCTTTGTGTTTTGATGGATGATTTTCTGATAAATGATTTGAAAACATAGTAGATAGAAGCAATAACAGTTTGCCTATGCTAATGTTCTTTTGCGGATGTGTTCAAATCCCCCATGTTTTCATTGGTTTTGATACAAAGAAGACATATCAAGTAGACTCTTTATTCAAAGGTCATTGACAATATCATAACCCACTAGTCTCGATACTCCGTCAGTTCAAACGGCCTTGTCACCCCTTAAAGGGTGCCCATTTTTTTGTCTTTTTTCCATAAATTAACCCAAAGTGAATTGCTTCACAATTAGGTAGTTATCTTGGGAGATATATGGTGAGTAATTTTAGGGGCGGATTTTTCCCCACCCTTGCACTACGATATTGTCCATGTTTGGCAACTGACTCGGCTCAAAGTCTCTATTGCTATGGCTTTTAGTAAAGGTTTATGTTCAAAGATACCCTTTGAAGTCGCGCAAGCGCGATTGAGGCCTATAGCCCAACAAAGTACCAAACAAGATGTAGTGATCACGCAAGCATGATTGAGACCTCAAGACCCTACAAAGTGCTCGATATGAGATAACTCAAAAGAGATAACTAAAATATGCTTCGTCCCTGGAGATTTTCATCTCAAAAGGCGATTTGACTATAGTGAGTTAGAATACTTGGTTTTAGTCGTACTCACTTGGGTTGTACCCTTCTCACTAGCCCCGTCAAGGCTTCGGGAAGGCAGACCCTCTAAAGGTTGTATTTGCTAAATTGAAATAAAGCTTTAAAAATGGTGTGTTTGGCTTTTTGATCACCCAATTAAGAGGAGAGCATATACCTAACACCTTCAAAACGGGGAATAAACACTTTCTTTTTATCCAATATCGCAGTTGTTTTCTAAAAAGCTATCTTGGAGATGTTGCTCCAAAAAACATGTGGTTCTTTTTAACCCAAGATAGCAATATGTGAAGGTAGTAAAACTTTGAACTTTTGAAAGTAAACCCTTGTCAACAAAATGAATCGCCAATTTAAACAACAATGATCTCAATTTTGAAAGCTTTGAAATGGTAAAGTGAAGGTTCTTTTTAAGATTCCAAAATAACAGTGAGATTCCTTTTAATGAGCACCAAAGGAAAGTGATGTTCAATTTTAACTCTTTGCAAAAATTGGAAAATTTGTTTTGTTCTTTTTAGAGCCCAAAGGAATGTAATTCCTAACTTGCATAAAAGAAAGTTTTGAGTTTGTTGTTCTTTTTACCCGTGCAAGAAAGAAAGATGAGTCTTGTTTTAAGCACCAAAAGAAAACATGAAGTTCATTTTATGCATCCAAAAGAAATCATGAAGTTTATTTTAAGTTTTTTCTAAGAAAAGGAAAAATGAGTTATTTTACTAACTTTGAAAGAAAGCAAAGAAAACTAAGCTAATTCCTTATGTTCCTACACAAAACTTGTTAGAACATGTACATAGTCAGTTAGCAAAAATCAAATCCTGATGGTGGGCTTCACAAGCCTAAATTCTTATCCTTTTACAAAGTTTTTGCTCTCTGCCTGGTCTATGCGCTAAAATAAGGGACTGATGCGCTATAAAATGATTCCAAAGCACTAAAAGATAGAGTCTATGCACTACTTTGAGGCCTTGATGCGCTAATCTGGTACTCCTACATGCTACAAAATAGATCAAATGTGTGCTAAGGGAAGGTTCTTGTGTGCTAAACAGTACAATGAATGTGCTAAAATAGACTGCAGATGCGCTACAAAAGGTCTCACATGCACTATTTTGGTAATCTGACGTGATTGTTGTCTTCAACCTGCACGAAAAACGATGTTATTTTTTGGGACGGGCCCCATGGTGGGTGCCAAAAATGTATGCAGGAATATGTGGTGATCAAAATATCAAGATTGAGATCAAAATGACCAACATACCAATGGGACTCTTGAGTGCAAGGATTAACTAGGTTTAAACTAGTTTAACTTCCCAAGGTGTCCCCCATTGTTCTCTATCTTATAGGTCCCTAAAGTCAATGTTTTGTTCTCAGATCATTAAGCAAATGACTTGGGAATGACAACTCCAAGAAACGAGTGATAATGCGATCTACATGCATGAATGCATTCTAAGATCTATATGATATGTTCAAAATCATGATATTAAGCTAGGATAAAAATAATGATATGATAAAGATATTAACAGACTACCCTAACATGATATACTAACATGGATATGTTATGATATGAAATGCTTCTTAATACTAAAATGTTATTCTAACAAAGAGAGGCTAAAATGTTTGATATAATTAGACTATAATGTAGATACATGAAACTCAGATATGGAGAATGAAGAATGTGAGCTCTATTTATAAAGGAAATGGGGCAATGGATGGTTAAGATTCAATAATCTTAACAATGGCTAGGATTGAAAGTTACTCAATCCATGTTTTAATAAGAGGTGGCTTGAGAGGGGATGCAAGAGGCATTAAATGTCTGAGAAGACATGAGGGTCACCCTAAGAGAGTGTGGTTATGGTTATGTTAGGGTTAACCAGTGGATAAAGCTTTTACCCAAAGGGTAAATTCTTGTGCAAGAGTTAATAGGATAACTAGGGTCAAAGCCATGAGTTCTTGATAAGACCCCTGGGTTAGATGAGGGTTGAGTTAGAGAGAAAGTCTTTAATCATGTGGTAAAGTTGAGTTAACCATTAATGGTTTGGAAGAGTTTGAGGGTTAACTTGTTGAAGGCATAAAGCGTTTAATGCATTTTGAAGACTTTGGTGGATTTTTTAGAAGTGACTTCTCTTAAAGAATGTGCAAATGTTTAAGAAATGAATTAGGCTAATTTAGGATGATTAGAAGATTCTAGAAGGTTTTAGAAGAAGATTGATTATGCAAGTGTAAGTGGATTTGTTAGGAGAATGCAAGTGGGAGAAATAGAATTTTAAATAAAATCAAATGTTTTATTTCAACTAAAATTGATGCAACTTGCGTTAATAGGAAAATACAAGTGGGGGGGGGGGGAGGGGGGGTGTAAATAAATTTAATTTATTTATATGCAAAGATCAGTTTAATTAAAATGGAGAAAAGGAATTTAATTAAATAAAGTGATTTATTTAATTAAAGGCTAGAAAGGGAGGGGGTTAGATGAATTTAATTAAAAAAAATGAATAATTCATTTAATCAAATAGATGAAAATGAAGAAAAATTAATTAAATAAGATTTAATTAATAAGGGGATGTGGTTTAAATAAATATTAAATATTTATTTAAATAAGTGGTCAGACTTGTATATCTACATTAGGCAGGATTGATTGTAGGAAAGATAACTTGTTATGATTCATAAAATTGAATTAGTGTGACACCATGTGAGTAACAAATAAAAGAAAATTATGTTGTTGAATGATGCCCTCTACGGTAGTTGCCCACACTGCGTTGACCTCTGCAACTGGAGACCATGTGATTCCCTCTGCGAAGTTGTCGTATGCCGCTATAGGGCTGCAGTCTACGATGGATTCTAGGATATCGTCGACTTTGGCAGCTAATTCCACCACTAGGGTTGGTGCGAGTGTGACGTGGCCTACCATTGCTGGTTTTGGTGGGTTGTATAAGGATTCGAAGGCACGATTTCAACAAGGGTTGAAGAGACGAAATGTTGACAAAAAGCTTATTCCAGTTTCTAATGCCATCTCCATTCAGCTGAAAGCGAAGACGGAAGAGGAAATAGATTACAATGTTTCTGTTTTTTCCACTCAAGGAGTTATCTGTCGATTTAGAGGTTTCTAACCTAGCCTCCCTTAGTTGTATGCAAGGATTTGAGAACAATGGGAGCCACTCATTACTGGTAAAGTTCATATTATTTTAGTTGGGAGGACAAATTTATGTTGATGACTAAACCTTTTGGAAACGTTTAACAAGATCCTCATTTGGGTTAGGTTACCTAATCTTTCCCTTCATCTTTGGGCTAATCCTCTTTTGGAGGAAGTGGGTGAAGCCCTTGGTGATTTTTTAATGGTGGTTGATGAATCTTTTGATATTCTTCACTCCACCTTTGCCCATATTCCAATTGAAATGGATGTCTCAAAAGGGTTGGCTGCTGAGATTGTGCTCAAATTTTCTAAGGGATGTTGGGTTCAATCTTTAGACTATGAGGGGATAACTTTTCAATGTAGAAGATGTTTTAAAACAAGTCATGCGGCTGAACAATGCGGATTAGAGAAAAAGACTATGTCGGCTTCGTGGTGAAAAGGGGCTTCTGAACAACACTATATGGTTGAGAAAAAATCTAAGCAACCTAAAAGTTTTTCTCAGGTGGTTGTGTTGGATTCACGAGGTGTTGTGGCATCCCCATCGAAGACCACAAATGGTGGGATCGTTGATGCGGCATCTTCTTTGGATGTGTCAAAGGGAGGGAACGTTGATGCTGAGCAGGTTGTACATGGTGGTTCCCTAAATGTGAGAGGGATTGGGCCTCAGGATGTTGTGTCTAGTGATAGCGTTCTGGCTATCAATCTCGGTGGCTCTTTCGATGTAGGGAGGAATGTTGTTGATTCCCCTGATATGGTGAACGCTCTTTTTGTTGGTTATCTTTCTCAAATTGACGGTGGACTTTCGCTGGCTTGACATAACAAGGCAGCACAGGTGGAGGAGGGTTGGATTATTGTTAAGAGTAAGAAAGCTAAGCGTTCAAAACTCTCTTTTGATATGACTCTTCGCTCCCACAAGAGTAGTTCTAAGTGTAAATCTTGATGGTTTTAGTTTGGGGGAGCCCTGGCTGGATTTTTTCTGGTCTTTCTTTGGTTTTGTTTCAGGTTGTGGGAGCCTTCTGTTAAAACCCATGTCTTTGTTTTTGGGAGTTTTATTCCCTGATTGGCTTTGTCTCTACCCCATCGTTGTGATATTGCAAATGTTTTCTATGGGGCTGCTTTGTTGTTGTGGTCTGTTTTGGCTTAATGTCTTCTTAAGTCCAAACTGATCTCCTTTTGTTAAGGGTTTCGGGTCCCTTCAAAACCTGTTTTTGCTTTAATAAAAAAATAAAAAAATAAAAAAATTACAGTTCAACAAAATTTTGATGCACGCTGATGTAGTAGGTGATAGATAGAATTTCATGCGTAGGCAAGGAAAGAGTAGAAATCAGAATCGGCATTTGATTAGTTGGATTTTGAATTTATACAAGTAGTAATTAGCAGAAATCAACAAACTACATAGTGAATATTAAATATATAATTCTACTTGCAATTTATGGAAAATGACAATCAATGTCTACCTAATTGTAAAAATAGACTTATATTTTAGAAACTAATGCCTCTAGAATAGCAAGTTGACATTGCAAGAACATATGCCATATGTTTCAGAATAATTCTCAAACAACTTTAGAATGATAAATTATGCTGGTGTACAATTATTTTAAGGTTCGAAGCCATTCTGGGCAAAAATTGCTGATGACACAAATCAGAAAAATCTTCTTTGGTTTAGTGTACCGGATACTTAGCCTGCAACTCCTTCAACATAGGATTGATTACATCCCAGTTGAAGCCTCTATACTGAAGCCACCATATCATTCTTGTTTTACGTGTCTGAAATGAAACGTTTCCTCCTTGCAACCATTTTTTAGTTGCCTGGGCCATAAGATGTGCCCTAGCTGAATCGGACATGCCCCATTTTTTCTCTTCTTCCATTTTATCAGTATCACTGAATATATGTTGAAGAGCTCTCTCAGCGTCACTTCTGCTTACCCCTCTGTGCATTAGTGCCTGATACAAGATAAATAATCGGCATATTAGACATTGTTACTTTTTCAGTTTGGAAGCTTGGCATCTAATCTCTAAGGCTTTTTCTTTTCTGTCAATTCATTTATCCTCAAGCTGAAATTGAGGAGTCTGCAATGTGCTGTAAAACAAATAATTCCCAAAATTCACATCTGACAAAGATGTGTCACAAATTAGTAAGATATCTCATAGATTTACATAAACTATTGGATGCTGAAAGTTGTACAAGGCAATGGAAAATCATATAGAACAGGAATTAAGTAAATTTCAGTACTGCAGAATTGAGTACAGATACCAATACATTGTATATGTCCAGCTAATTCTCACTTCCAGAAAATAAAGTTTCTTCTTATTTCAAAACAAATCTCCTTCAATTACAAGTTTAATTTTTTTGTTTCAATCCCTCCTTAAATAACAAATTACCTTTACCTTTATAACTAATAAGCAGGATCAGAGAATGAATCAAGCCATAGTAAAAGATAAAAGACAATTTATAAACAGAGGCAGGAATACAACATAATAAAAACTCCTCAGATAAAGAGAGAAAATGGCAACCTACTTTATATCTAAACTCAACGAAATAATATAGGAATACATTTGCAAGAACAACCAAGAAGAGGAACCTTACTGATTTTATCTTCTTTGGGCCCCAGCTTAAGCTCAACCATCTGGAGCGGGAAAATGATTCTGCATAGTCAGAATCACTCTGTATCCCACTACAATAAAACAATGTGATTGTCAACAAATAACTAGATTCAAATTCATATTAAAAAAAAATGAGAGAATTTGGTGACACATCTACAGCTGATTAACAGATTTGCAAAATTTCTTTCTTTTAATAAGCAAACAAAATTTATTAATGAAAAAAGATTACATCGTATATAAGTACTGTGAATCATAAACAATCAGCTTACAAGATTATCATATCATTTCAAGGAATAGCTTAATGAACAATATCACTTTGGTTCACAATACAAAATCAAATCTGTATTGACATTTTGAAGGTATTGAAGAATTATTCCTGGAAGACATTGAACCAATGACACCAGAGTCCCAGACTAAGAAATAGGACCAGAATGAAGTGGGTTTGTCAATGAAGAAAGTACTGTACAGAATTACTGGGACTACAAGGGTTGAGGATCCAGACATGTCTAACAGTGCTGTAAGAGCAGAGCTAGTCAAACCTTCTTGAGTAGGATCTTACCATTGCAATCCATCAAGAAAGAAACCAGTGATGGATACTCCACTACCCAGCCCAAGTTTTCAGAGGCAGATACTGCCAAGATTCACTGGTGATGGGTCTGAAGATTCAGTGTGCCATTCAAAAAATCATGCACAACTATTTGGAGTCTGAACAGCTAATGGACAAACTGGTCAATGGCATTGGACATGGTCATTCCCAGATACTCAGGGAGTGACAATTGACTAGCTTACAAATGCAACACTGGCAAAAAAATTGTGTGGAATTTTGCACAAGGCCTTTGAGAAAGAGCTCAAGTTTCTTCGAGAAAATAATGAAATTGTCACTAGAATCTATAACTAAGAAGGAAAACATGAATATGTCTTTGCTTATAATCATAAGCTCAAAGAAATATTGAGTAAAAAAGAACCTGCTGAAGAATTAAAGAAACGATGCTTCATTGAGGGACTGATACCCTCATTGTGGAGGAAACCCACTCACAAGTGAAAGAAATGATGGTTCATTGAGGAACTGATACCCTCATTGTGGAGGAAGATGAAGGTCATGCCACTTTCGTCTTACAAAGAAGCATACAGCAAGGCAATGAACATTGAAAGCGAAAACAAAACATTCTCAAACTCTAGGCAAAGAAGTGATTATGGTGATAACTCAGACACCAGTGACAACAATGAACCAGGATCAGTTCAAGCTTTGAGAAGAGATGGGCTCTAAATGATGGAAGGAACTTGAAAGAGATACTAAACAAAATGTTCACAGAATAAATAATGGGGATATAAAGCTGGATGACTGGCCAGCCCATCAATTTGAAAATGCATCTGGCATGAAATACCAAGAACCAGTACAATCAGAGTGAATCTTGGGCTTCTCATTAATGGGTTAGTAGTTCCTAAGAATGTAGCAAGAAATGTCAAATGGAAGGCACCCGTGCAGGATTGGAAGCTGAAATTCAATGGTGATTAAGGCAATCAGATTCTAGCAAAGAGCTAGATATGTACTTTGTGATGCTTCGAGGGTTTTCTTGAAAGGTGGGTCAAGAAAATTGGGTTGAAAACTAAAAATGAAGCAAGTTTGATTATGGATTATATGAAAGGAAGTCACAATAAATCACTAGAGAGGGACTTTTTGATTGCAATCAACGTCTTGGAAAAAGCCAATTGCCCAAATTGGAAGCCTTGCTACATTATGGAAGAAATCTTATAAGCTTAAAACATTGATTTGAGTCAGTCTCCTTTGCCCATTGTTAGAGAACAAAATAAAGTTGTTGACCTTCTAGCAAATAAAGGGATAGATCTCTCTAATTATGGAAAGTCGTAATATGTCTGATTGATTGATGATGATGACCAACCTCCTTGATAGGGTGGCCTTTTTTCTTCAAGTTGTAAGTTTGAAATTATTAAACCACAAGCTTTTGAGCTAATAGACTGAAGACCTAATTGGAAATGATAGTGGCACACATGTAAAAGGTTTGCAGGAGCAAATTGCAGTAGTTGTTATTTGTGTTTCTCCTTTGTTCCTTGTTTGTTGTGATGGGTTATGCTCTCCAAATGGACATTCTCCAGTTGGTCTTTTTATGTCTTTAGTGTATTATGCTACCTCTTGCAGGATCATCAATGGAGCTACTGTGGCATGTGTGGCTGATGTTAGGCATTTATGTCACGGCAGGTAGAAGTTCTAGTTCTCCAAGAAACCTTCTCAGCAAGGGCAGTGTATTGATTCATTTAATAAAAAATTAATGAAACAAAGTAATGGCTCTCACCCAGCAATGTTGAAGGTAATTAAATGTATTTTGGGCAATGGCAGTATTAAAGAACATGGGTATACCTGGCAAATAGCCACCAGTTTTCATGTTAGCAACCGTCATCTTTGGATGTACTGTAAGGAGGAATGTAAACATTTGCCAAATAAAGTGTAGAGAACAAATGCATAAAAAAGAAACCAGGCAATAAGCCCCAAGGATGGTGGCTGTAAGAGTGAAGTTGGACTTTTAAACAATCCCAATGAATAAGGACACCACCAGAAAAGCCATTTGATACCTTGAACGCTAATTTTTTGATGCCCGAGAGGAAATGGAAAATTTTGACTGATCAACATCTTGTATTGTAATATATTGTACCAATATAATGTCTACTCTAATTCCTTGATAAGTCGTAATACTTTTGTAATCCATGAAGAGCCTTATCTTTCCTTAAGTAAGTTTTGTAGGGTTGTCCTCTTCTCCTTCTCGGAGCATTCAATGTTTCAGTTGTCTCCGTTTTTGTTTGGTTTAGTGATGTAAATTGCTCAACAATTAGCTTTGAAGGACTTGCTGGCAGCTGAGCTGCAATTGCACTTTCTCTATATCCCAGCAATGGCAGGTGTTGATTTCAACTCAAACATGTTGTCTTGTATGATTTCTAAGGAGAAGATCTGGTTGGAGAGACTGAAACCAAATGACCATGTTGATTACAAATTTAACATCAGAATGGAATGTTTTCATAATCAATGTGCTCCCATTCAATACCATCTCTTTCCAGTAAGATTCTATCTACCAGAGGCTTTTCAAGATCAATATTGATACCTATTTGTACATTGTGGAACACCCCCATTTGAAGAGTGAGTTCAAATGGTGCTATGAAGCCTCCAGACCCATTTCCTATTTTTTGTAGAGAAGATTTCTCTAGTACTCTCTTGGAGTAAGGGCAGCTATGTTACCCCACATTTCGGGGATTGGATAGAGCGGAAATGACGGGATTCTTTTCAAGGATAGGGACAAGAGGGAGCCATTTTTGAAATGACAGCTATTAAAAAAATATAGGAAATTTTTTAAATGTAAAAAAATTCAGATATTCATATTATAGTATTCATGAGACAATCATCATATACATCATAGAACCTTAACACAACCATTTCATTGCATTCCATGATGAAATTCACAATGACAACAATATATAGTAACACAACATATTAATAAAAATTACATCAAAATGCCCAAAGGCTGCAAGTTTCAAGTTCAACTACAAAATGACATGAAATATATAGAAATATTAAATATGCAGCTGTCCCTAATCAGCCTCCCCTAACACTACATCAAAATCGGAGACTAAATCACTACCACTATGAGAGGCTATCTCATCCAATGGAACCCCAACTATACATGTGTCTCCTCCTCATCAACCTATGCACTATCTTCTTCTTTCTACTGTTCAAATTTTTTGATGGACACAAATGAATTTTATTTCTACTTTTGTTCTTGTTTTTAGATTTAGGTCTTTTGCGAAGGGGTGAGGAAGCTACCCCTTTATTTTTTAATTTTTCTTGAGGTTTTTCTTTTAAAATTTACTTTTTTCTGCTAAGATATTGGATTCTCCAAGGACCCCCCAGAATCGGAGCCAGGTCCGAGCCTAGTCCACCCCTGGATTCTCCCCGGGTGTGACCCAGGTGGATGGGTTCTCTGAAATGCGGACCCACAGAGAACCCGGCCACCTAGGTCGCAATAGGGGAGAACCCAGGCCTATGAGTGCCCAAAAATGGGGCCCACGGGTCAAAAAGTAGCTTTTCTATTGAAAACAAATTTTTAATGATTGTTTTTTTCTTTAAACCCTAATTTCACCCTTATAGTGCATTTTATTCTTCTCATTTTATTTGCATCTTTCAAGTTGTTTTCTCTCCAAGCAGGTTTTGAATGTGAATGCATTTTTCTTTGAAAGTGAAGGCTATGGAGGTGTGAGACACGCATCAAAAGCGTAGGAATCATTGGAGAAGGAATATTTAGCCATCAAAGGTGAATGAATCCTCATTTTTTCCAAATTTTCGAGAATTTTTTTAAGATTTTTTAAAGTTTTTTTTTTTTTTAAAATAAGTATTGTATATTTTTTTACACTTTATATGCATAACATGGGGTTATAATGCCGATTTTTTTCAATTTTTTTCAATAATGTTGAGTTTTTTATTTTCTATTTTAGATGCATTATTCATATAATCATACATAATCGCTTAGACTGGAAGTGCAAGCCCAAACTCAATAGAAACCCTTTAAAATTGATGTCGATTCACCACTTTGGCATTATACAACAATGATCAAGCAAATGTCTAGTGGTGGGAGTTTTCTTTAGCGGTGTACCCATTGTGGCATTGAGTATACCAGATCATACTATCGAGTGAAAGGTCACCTTTGCTTCATCCCTAGATGTGAAATAAAATTTTGTAAGGGCTCAGATGGCAAAGGGTTGCCAAAAGCTCTAGTTATGGAAAATATTAGAGAACAAGAGGAAGTTGATAGGAGAAGCAACAAACCAAAAACACAATCATCCTCTTGCCAAGGCAAGCTCAAAGAGGCCTTCTAGTAGTAGTGGCTCCACAACACTAGCTGGACCACATCCTTTTATGCCAATACCACCACCTTCTAAACTAGAGAATGTTGTGGTTAAATGAAAAAGAGGCCCATAGGATAGTGCCTTCAAAAATGAAATGAGAGTGGTTGCAGATCAGAGCATTGGTCGTTGCATTTATGGCAGTGAGCTTCCTTTCAACATTGTTAGATCACCTTACATTTGGGACATAGTGCATACCCTTTGTAATACACCTCCTGATTATGTTTGTCCCAGGTATGAAAAGGTGCAAACCACCTTATTGACAAAGGAGAAATCTTTTGTAGAGACACAATTGAAAGTCATCAAAGATACATGGCCGGAAACAGGTGTGTCCATCATATCCGATAGATGGAAAGATTGTAAAAATAGGTCATTGATCAATGTTATAGCAATGTGCCCTAAAGGGGCAATGTTTTTGAAAGCAATGGATTGTGAGGGGCAAGTGAAAGATGCAAGTTTCATTGCCAATATCCTTGTAGAATCTATTGACATGGTAGGGCCTCAAAATGTTGTCCAAGTCATAACGGACAAAGCTAAAAATTGAAGAGCAGCTAGGTCTATAGTGGAGGCTAAATATGGTCACATTTTTTGGACACCATGTGCAGTCCACTCACTCAATTTAATCATGAAAAAGATTGGCACAAAAATTGATTGGGTGAAACAAGTGTACGGGAAGGGCGAGGAGATTCAAATGTTTGTGACTAATCATCATATGTCACAAGCCATTTCTAGGACCTTCTCCAAGTTGGAGTTGTTAAAGGTAATTAGTAATTTAAATTTTATCTTAAATTTTTTATTTTTTATTTTTTATAGTTGATATATGCTGTGTATTTTTTTGTCATATTAGGTTGCCGAAACACGATTTGCACCTCACATGCTCGTCTTACGACGATTTGTGAAGGTGTGAGAGGCCTTGAGTTCTATGGTTATCAACACCTTGTGGAGTGTACGGAAGCAGTCCAACACAGAAAGAGCTCGAGAAGTAAGAGTATTGATCCTTGATGAGAAATGGTGGGATGATATGGAATATGTTTTGAATTTCATCGAGCCCATCACGAGCATGATTAGGTATGATGATACCGATCGCCCCTGTTTGGGTGAAATTTATGATGGCATGGACTGCATGGTGGAGAAAATGAGAGAAGTAATACAAAAAAAGGAAAATGACCCAACAGAAACATTTTTCAAAGTTGTGCAACAAATTGTTGTTGATAGTTGGAACAAGATGACCACCCCCTTACATCTCTAAGCATTTGCTTTGACGCCAAAATTTTATAGCACAGAGATGCTTGCAACACCAAGGAGGGTGCCAACATATAGAGATGCAGAGGTTGCTAGCTATAGGGCTGCCTTTAAAAAGATTTATTCAAATGAGACTAGAAATATTGTCTTGAGGGAGTTTGGCCAATTTGTATCTACAAAATATCATGATGCTATAGCTCTTCAAGCCAAATATGGGATGGATGCTGATGAGTGGTGGTATGTGCATGGTCAAGGCTCCATTTTCTTGCAGCTTCTTGCAATTAAACTTCTCTCCCAAGTATGTATCTTTTTATTTTTTATTTTTATAGTTTTCCAATTTCATTTGATGATATCATATTAAAATATTGTTATTTTGTTATGTTTTAACTTTTAACAGGTTGCAAGTTTCTTCTTCAGCTGAGCAAAATTGGAGTACATGCTCTCTCATTTGCTCAGTCAAACATAATCGTTTGGGTGCAAAGAAAGCAGAGGATTTGGTCTACATACACTCCAACCTTCGTCTATTGTCAAATAAGAAACCCGAATATAATGCAGGTGCAACAAGGAATTGGGATCTAGCCCCTACATGTACTGATTTAGATGCTACAGTTGCACAGCTTGACCAGGTCTCTATAGACGAGGCAGCCATGGAACTTGAAGGAGACATAGCTAGTGGGAGTGGCATTCCAATGGATTGTGGTTCAAATGATGCTGAATTTAACCCAAATGATGACCTTGGACTTGGGCTTGGGCTTGATGCTTCAAATGAAGAAGAATATGGAGATTAAATCCCATAGGCCATATCGCTTGTAATTTGAATTTTCATTATGTCATGACATTTCGAGACTTGAAAGTTGAATATTATCATTTTTGCAAATTATGAATATGATATTACATTTACGATATTATGAATATTTATTGGCAATTATGGATTTATCTTTTATATATGGGAAAGTTACATTGTATGGATTGTATCATTGTAATAATGATAGTGATAGTTTATATTTTATAATTTTAATGTTTGAACATATATATAATATATGTATATGTGTGTGTGTACGGACATACCCATACATGTACCCAACGGGAAAAAGAGATTGCTAATTCCGCGATTCCGTACCGATTTTGTATCTGTACTCGTACCCGAATCGATAACTTAGTTTTTTTGCATTGCCATTAGGGATGGCTAGGCATCCCCAGGACGGTCAAGGGATGCCTAGGTGTCTCCTCCCCATTTTGAGGACACCTCATCGTCCGAGGATGTTTCCACAAGTTTTCCAAACGTCCAAAAAGCGTCCCATTTTTTCTGCCAAATTAGGGGATGGCCAAGGATGTTTTCAAGGCATCCCTGCATCCCCTGGACATTTCTACTCCAAGACGACTATTTTTAAGTTGGGTACACTCCCCAGGTTCAAAAAAGGGCAGACTTAGCCAAACCAAAAGTGTATTAGGCATGCCTCCCATAGTATTGACATAAATATACCAAATTTGTTATTGAATAATTGGCCTCCTTAATATGTTGTATCCTTTTTGGCTTTGGAATAAAAGTAGTCATAGAATAGCTATTGGGCATCTTGAGAAATTCAATAGATCACTTAGGTTTGCAATTCTGAAGCACCCATGTCTACAAGTTTTTTGAGCCTGGATACTCTCCCATAAACTGCATATCAAAGCTCTTTCTTTGTGCTGCCCTTGCCGAGACACAAATTGCTACAAAGAAAACTGAAAACCTTTAATGATATTTAGCTTTTATGGGAAGGGGCCTTGTGATTATTCACAACATCGATGAGAAATATCATTAGATTAGTGACTAGTCATGGAAAACAGCCATCATGGTGTGAAAATCAACTATCCTTCATGGAATGAAAATCTCAACAAAAATAAAAACATCTAAACAAAGTAAAGAAACAGAAGAGAACAGATAAACAAAAATTTACTCAATGTTTTAGAGCATATCCATTTTCAGGTAGCAGCCACTTCATGCAGCAAGTGGGAAGCTAGGTGCTCAATGGCATCAGGTTGCTGGAGGAATAATTGAGGATACACTTTATTTGTCCTTGGCCAATGATTAGCTCACTGTGATAATTCTAAGCTCTATGTTTGATGTTGCCTATGTTTAATCTATTGGTTGAAAATTTTGTACACTTGGGAAGATATGCAAAATTGTGGTTTCAACCACAACGTGTGGGTTAAAAACTCCCCTAATCTAAGGGAAGGCTCCCCCTTTTCTACTATTACTAACTAAACACTAATCTAACTTGGGTGGGACAACATCCTTTTCTCTTTTTTCAAAAAAGATGATTTTCTTTTCTCTTCCTAAAAAAGAAACAGCAGTTAAGAAAACAAATACAGCAACTTAAAGAACTTTAACAATTACAAATTTGTTTATACAAAAAGGAAGTAAAGTTTCCATGAAAGCTCAAAGTCTTCCGTCACTTCCCTGGGACAGAAAAATAGAAACAAAACTCAACGTCTTTACTTTCCATTATCCTATCTACCTTTCCAAAATGATTTAAACAAGAACAACTTATAGCATATAACAACACAAAGTCTGCTGATATGGTGCACTTTTGAACTACTTCAAATGGGAACGACCACAAGCACAAAGTCTTGCAACTCTTCTTAGATTTGAATACATAACTACAATAATTTAACCCTCAATACTTGTAGTACAAAGTCTACAAGAAGTCAGATTAAAGCTCCTTTCAACAACTCTATTAGAACCTCAAGCAAATGCAAAAAATATACCACTATGACATAAGAACACAATGGATATAAGGGTAAGACTTCAACACAAAGTTTGAAACTCAAAGCCTTCTTGATATTACTTGAGAAAACAATTTAAAAGTATGAAGCACAAAGTCTTTATGACTATAAATTTCTACAGAGTTTTCTTGCTTACTAAAAAGAAAAAAATTACAAAGAGCACCCCCCTGTATATATAGGAGAGGAGCTAAGAGCAAAAAGTGAGAGAAGCCCAACTAACTAAGACTTATTCCAAATTACAATCCTACTGGCTTTCGACTTGTAATTCGTTTACATGTTATTACAAGTTACAAGAATGCAAGTAATGTGACTACTTGCAATTACAATTTTTGGCATTACATGTAATTTGTCAAAGGGAAATTACAAATGCATAATTGAAACTAATCTAAGTGTCTAAGATACAACTCTATTTACATCATCCTCTATCTAAGAGATCTTCATGCTACTACAAGATGCTGGAACTTGAAGTAGTCAAGATCGGTGAAGGTATTTGTCTAGGAACATCAACTTGCATCCTTGATAGTTCTTATGTCCTTCGCCAATGAACTCCAACCTCATCTTCTTGCTTGGGGTAATATTGATTCTTTAGGAGAAGTTCTCTCTATGCATATGACACTGTACTCTTTTCATTTAATGTCATCAACATATGACAGCATCGGCTTTTGCTTACTGTTCTTACATGCATCGACAAATCTTGCAATCGAATCTTAGAAACCCGATTGCAAGTATTGATCTTGCAAAGGGAAAATGTGGGAATGAGAGTATGTGGAGACAAGCTGAATTTCGGATCTTGGGAGGTGGAATGCGAGTGCAAGTAGATTGCAGCGAACTTGGAATGCGGAAATGGAAGAATGCAAGTTAGGGGAAAAAATGCTAAAACTTACACTTGCAATCGGGTCTTGGAGACCCCAATGCAAGTAAGCATGCTTGCACAAAAGGCACCAACTTGCAATCAGGGTTTTGAAACCCGATTGCAAGTGTGAGAGGTTTGCAAGGTAAGTATTAACTTGCAATTGGGGTTTTGAAACCCGATTGCAAGTGCAACTGAACTATGAAAGCACAAACTCAGAAAACATACTTGCAATCGAGGTTCTGAGACCCAATTGCAAGTGAAAGGCAATGATAAAAAACCATGTAGGAAGACTATGCTTGCAAACGGAGTTTCAATGCCCGATTGCAAGTACAATGCAAAGGCAAAACAAGGGCTTGCAATCAGGATTTAGAAAACTGATTGCAAGTAATCACAACTTACAAGGGAAAAAATAAATACCTTCATACTTGCAATCGAGTTTCAAAATCCCAACTGCAAGTAACTTTATTTCATGTCCTTGTAAAGCGACCTTCACTTGTCATTGGGTTTTAGGAACCCGATTGCAAGTGCACAAATACTTTATAAAAACAAGTTTACTTGTAATCAGGTTTCTAAGACCCTACTGCAAGTAAAGTTGTAATGTCCCTACTAGTTAGGGATCACTGTCCTGCAAAACAAATTGTTAGAATACAACATATACATCAATTTGTCACTAAATCATCTTGCAATTTAAGATTACTTAATTAACATTAATCACAATTCTTATCTATAAAAAGGATACGATGCCATACAAAGTATGTCCTTAGGCGCCTGTGAGGCTCACCTTCTTGGAACCACTCTTGGTCCCAAGCCATCCAGGAAAACAAAGGTGAATTCGATTCCTGTCTTGGATGTAATTTCTTACATCCAAGCCATCCAGGAACCAAGGTTTTAATTTGATTCCTGTCTCTTACACCCAAGCCATCCAAGGCAGACCATAAGTCAATTCCTTGCCTTGGGTGATGTACCTCAACACCCAAGTCCACTAGAGGGGACCGACCAGATCCGTCTCTTCTTGGATGAACTTGTCAACCAAGCCATTCATATATGCATATAGATCATCAGTATATATATATACTGCCAACCAGGGATTCGTGTATCCCTCCATTAGGCTTAAGGGAGTTCCCCCCCTATGGCCTTCATTATTTAATCATATTTATATTGCATTTGACAATTTTATTATTATTTCCATTTCGTAATTCACATTATTAACATATATTCTTAAATATTCCTTAATACGTATTTGTTAACATATATTTTAAATATGCCTAACTATTACATATTGTTATTAATTTCATTAATCAAACATGTTCATTCCCTAATGTGTTAACCTGTATATTGTATTCATTAATGAAGTAAATAACATTAACATGCTAATTACCTACGTTCTTTGATATTAACATATTACTTATATTCATTATTAAAATAAAACAAATTGTAATAGCATGCTGACCCTTATATACCATTTACATATATTAACATATTATTAACATTGCGTGAAAAACACATAACACGTACCTGTTTGCACGCAGCCAAGTCTCTTTTTCTTTCCACCGCTGCTGGTCCTCCTTCTTCCCCGCCCTTCTTCTTTCCACTTGTTACTTGTATCTCGTGAGGGGTTGTACCCCTTCACAGTTCCCTTCCGCATGGAGGGGTGCGGCGGTGATCATAGCCCAGGCTGTGATTACCGTCGCACCTCTTGTGCGTAGGTAATCTGGGGGGGGGCATTAAATGCGTTATGATATGCATAGTCTAATTTGATTTTATTTATTTATTTAATTTCATTTAGTTTTTAAAAGAATTATTAAATAATAAATAAATCACACTTGTCATATTTTAAATGTATTAAATATTGATTGACATTTAATATATATTAAATGTATTTTATTAATTTAATCATTTATTCATTTAGAACCTTATTTAATTAATCTATATATATATTGACATTTATTTAAATAATTTTACATTATGTGATACCTTAGGGGTTATCACAGTCCCTCCGTCTCAATTTTGCTTGTGCTCAAGCATCTTTAGATCTTCCTCTTTTTCCCAAGTGGCATCCTCATGGGGAAGATTCTTCCATTTAATCAGGTGTTCGGCAATGGTCTGGTTCCTTAGCGCCTTTTCCCATGTATCTAGAATGACCTCAGGGTACAAGGTGAGTTTCCCTTCATCATCTAAGGGTGGTAGTTCACTGCACGGAGCCAAGTGTTGCTCGAGAACCTTTTTGAGGCGGGAGACGTGGAACACATTATGTATTTTACCGTCTTTGGGGAGTTCTAGTTCATAAGCTATTTCCCCAATCCTTCGAGTTACTTTATAGGGTCCGTAGAATCAGGGTTTCAATTTTTCAGCCCCATTCTTCTTGAGGGAAGATTACTTATAAGGTTGTAGCCTTAAAAACACTAGATCTCCAACCTCAAAAGTCCTTTCTGTACGCTTTCTGTCTGCATAGATCTTTTGTTGATTTTGGGCTTGTTGTAGATTCTCTTTCAAGGTCTTCATGATATCCTTACTCTGTTGAACAAAATCTTGTGCTCTTGGTACTTTACTTTCCTGGTTTATTAGTTCTCCAAAGCTTGTGGCCTCATAGCCGTACAAGGCTTGAAAAGGACTCATCCCGATTGACATGTGGTGTGTCGTGTTGTAACAATGTTCTCCTAGGTGTAACCGCTTTACCCATGCCTATTGTTGCCCTGTAACATAATTCCTTAGGTAGCCCTCTATCCATTTGTTCACTATTTCGGTTTGCCCGTCCGTTTGAGGATGGTAACTGGTACTAGGGGTCAAGACCGTTCCTGCCATTCTGAAGAGTTCTTGCCAGAATTGGCTAATAAACTTGCTATCTCTGTTGCTGACAATATTCAAAAGGAGTCCATGGAGTCTGAAAATTTCCCTGAAGAACAAATCGGCTATTTGATAGACTTTGTATTCGGTGGAGACTGCAAGGAAGTGGGCATACTTCGTGAGTCTGTCTACCACCACAAAAATGCTATCTTTCCCTTGTGTTTTTGGCAACCCTGTTATGAAGTCCATCGAAATGCTCTCCCACTTCTGTTTGGGAATAGGTAATGGTTGAAGCAATTCTGCTGGGTGAGTGAGTTCGATTTTATTTCGCTGACAAGTTAGGCACTCTTGTACGTATGTATGGACATCTCTTTTTTGGTCTTTCCATGCATACTTTTCTCTTATGTGTTTATAAGTTTTATAGTATCCTTGATGTCCGGCCAGGGGGTTATCATGGAATTCTTTTAGAAGCTTGTGCTTGAATTTGGTTTGAGGGGTCAAATATACCCTTCCCTTGTACAAGATGAGGTCTCCCCTAACTTTAAAGTCTTCATTGGGAAGGTTTCCCTCCAAGATTTCCTTGGTTTGTGGATCTTGCTTATATTCCTTTAGGATTTCTTCCTTCCAGTCCTTCGAGATGCTGGTAAGGGCATTGAGGTGTGCCCTTCGGGATAATGCATCTGCTGCCCTGTTATTCACCCCTTTTACATATTCAATATCAAAGTCATAGGCTTGTATTTTGCTAACCCATTTTTGTTGCCTATCATTAAGGTCCCTTTGGCTCAAGAAGAAGCGTAGACTGTTATGATCGGTTTTCACACCAAACTTCCCACAGACGAGGTATTGGCGAAATTTGGCCAAGGCATGCATTATGGCTAGCATTTCTTTGTCATAGATGGAGTAGTGTCTTTCTGCTTCGGTAAGTTTACGACTCTCAAAGGCTAGGGGGTGTTTCTTTTGCATGAGGACTACCCCAATTCCCTCCCCAGATGCATCACATTGTAGTTCAAAAGGTATAGAGAAGTTAGGAATGGCTAATACTGGGCACGAGCTCATGGTTATTTTCAGTTGATCAAAGGCCTGTTGGGCTTGGTCATTCCATGTGAAGGCTCCCGTGTCAACTAATGTGATTACTTTATGTCCTTTGATAGTTCCTTTAAGTTTGAAGCATCTATTCTCACTCCCTTGGGTGATGACTGCTAAGGTACTGTTGTGACCATTTCACACATTGCCCCATTGCAAATGGGGACCCTTGCTTTTTTTTGCTTTTTAGGGTTTGTTTTTTGGTCTTTTAGGGTTTTGTTAGTTAGCCTTTGCATTTTGAGTGCTGTCGGGGAGATAAATAGGATAGCAGGTCCTGAAAATTTGGCTAAGTCTGAAAGTCCTGATCCTGAAATTTGGCTAAGTCTGGAATGCCCTGATCCTGAATTTGACTAAGTCTGGAAACTGAAAAACCTCAAAAAACTAGATTTTGCAATATAACTCCTGGAGGTCTGAAACCACTCTCAAACATCCTGAAAGTATATATGGAATATAACTTAAAGTATAAGAAAGAAAGATTTTTCTTATACTTAAATGTTATATTCCATTAAAATTGTCCTGATAGAGAGTTCGAAAAGTCAAATTTCGCTCTTGACCTTCACTGAGGATCCAGAGCCAAAAGCGCTCCTGTCCCTCTCCAAGGGTCCAAGGCGAATCGCTCATGTCCCTCACCAAGGGTCCAGAGCGAAAAAGCTTAGTGGAGTCATTCTTGACCTCGTTTGGACAAATTGAGACATCAAAGGCATGATGGAGGACAAAATAAACGTGATAGAGCATCCAGACTTGATTAACGACGATGAAATGATGGAGTATTTGTCTAGAAAGGTAAATTCGCTCCTGTCCCTCACCAAGGGACCAGAGCGATTTTATTCATATACACATTTTTAGACCTTGTTTGGACTCAAACTTTTATTCATGGCGTGTAAAGAGATGATATTTTCCTCCGCGAAGGAAATTTGAAGTGAAAAGTAAAAAGATTTGGCCCTGAGAGCAAAAATCGCTCCTGTCCCTCACTGAAGGACCGGAGCTTGAATTCCAATTTCGCATTATCCTTGCAAGATTTAAGTGGTTTCGCGATTTGAGGAGGTCAAGGGAAGTATGTTTTGCCCGTTGAATATAACTTAAGTACGCCACAATGAAGAAAATCAGCCTAAGTAACAAGTTCGCCCCTGTCCCTCTCCAAGGGCCCAAGGTGACTGGCTAGGGCGCTCCTGTCCCTCTCCAAGGGACCAGAGCGATTCCTCCACAAGACAAGTTTTTGGCGAAGTGAAATGAGTTTTTAAGTTTGAGGCAAGTAAAAGGAGGCGTAACGAATCTATTGAATATAATTTTGAAGAGTGCAAGACGCCAATGAAGCCTATTTTGTCCTAGGCGCTCCTGTCCCTCTCCAAGGGACCAGAGCGATTTCTTCCTAAGACAAATTTCTCACCAATTTGAAGCAAATTCCATGTCAAAGATAAGTGAAGGGGAGCATAGCGGATCCATTGAAGATAGTTTTAAACATTGGCAAAGAATGATTGAGCCTACAAATGAAAGTTCGCTCCTGTCCTTCAGTCAAGGACCAGGGCGAAATCTTGGTTATTTAGACTTCCCCTTCGAATTTTAATAAATCCAGCCCAAGGAACAGAGGTTCGCTCCTGTCCTTCAGTCAAGGACCAGGGCGATTTCTACTAAACTGGTCATTTCCTTCAAAAAATTACGTCAGGGCAAGGTTGCACAAGGTTGAAAATATCTTTAAGAAGATGATGAACGAGAGGTTAAAGACAAAAGGTTGGCAAATTTGAGCTAAATGCAAGGTTCGCTCCTGTCCTTCAATCAAGGACCAGGGCGATGATGGTTCTAAGAGGCATTCATTTACAAAATAGAATCGGTCAAGCATCAAGTTACGAATGAAGATCCCAGTTTGAACGTAGGAGATGAAGTTTCAAACGTGAAAAATGCAAGATGGAGGACCTAAATGTATAATCGCTCCTGTCCCTCTCCCAGGGACCAGAGCGATGTGGTTTGTATCCCTTACATCTCTCATGTTTTGGCACCAATAAATGTTGAAATACATTAAATGCTAAAATTCGATAAAAACTTTGAATTATTTGATTAAAATGGCATTTGAAAAATAGCGCATAAGGCATTTAATAATTGATTGGGCCCTTTTAAAAATCGAAATTATTAAATACAAAGGCATTTAAATTGATTAATTATTAAATTAAATAAAAAGGGAGAGCGCTTGGGGTTATATTTTTATATTTTTATAAAGTTGGCCTCCCTTTTATTTAAATTTGCTTATTATTTGCCTTATTTCTAAAAGTCGGCCTTTGTGAAAATAAAGAGGTAGGCGCCTATATAGTGGAGGTGTGTTGAGCATGTTAACCCATCATTCAATCATTTGTCCAAGTGCGATTTTGAAGGAGCAATAGAAGTGCGAAATCTCATCCAAGTAGAAGTGCGAGTTTTGATTCAAGAGGGAGAGCGAATTTTGTTGAAGGCTAGAGGTGGAGCGAATTTTCCTCAAGGCGTTGAAGGCTAGAGGTGGTGAAGTTGGTAGAAGAAGCACATTAGAAGACTTTGATCTTCATTTTGCCTAAGCAAACTTGCTTAATTTTGCATCTTTTCTTAGATTTAGTTCTCAAGTGGAGGTATGGCGAGATTCTCCTAGTCTCAATTTTCAATTTCAAGTGGCTTAGTTAAATTTAGGAAATGATAATTCAAAGATTTATCATGAGGTTTCCTAATTTAAAACTTAAATCCTCTTTCTAGTCTATATTTACACGTTGCAAAACATGTTACTAATTTTGAAATGTTGTGTAGGTATCAAGATGGCGACTCCAAGCTCGAAAGATCTACAAGTCGGAAGACTCTCCTCAAGGACGATCAAGCAAGGACAAGGACAGTCAAGCAAGGACAAGGGCGACCTCCTCCAGCCTAGCATCGACAAGGACGGCCTTCTTTGGACTAACGTCATCAAGGGCGACTTCTTCTAATCCAGCATTCCAAGGCGAGGTACATCATCATCCTGCAAATCAAGGACAAAAGGAGTTAGAACAAGAGTTAATTAAAGATAGCTTCTCAACAACATCAAATTGAATATCTACCAAGCTACAAGTGTCAGACGAGGTGGCATCCTAGTCATCACTCCTCCAGTCGGATTGGTCCACCTCAACAATGTCTAGGTTCAATGTACCTAATTCATAGAAGGTGGCACAAACTCCGATGTACCTACCCCGGCTATCCATTGATCGATTTTTCTAGAGAGGACATGTGTCCAAGCAATACAATTTTATCATTGGTCAAGCATTAAATGTTATGTAATGGTTGTAACAAACCCTAATTAGGGTTTTCATTGTTGAATCTTGGCCATTGATCTCAAATTGATCTAAGCCATCGAATTGTATTAAGGGCACTATATAAGCCCCGGCATTTCATTTTGTAAAGGCAATAGTTAAAGGAATTAGAAATAGTTAGAATAGTTAGGAATAGTTGGAAGCAGTTAGAAGATAGAGAGAGAATAGCAATTAGAGTAGAGTAGAGAGAGAAGGCAAAGATTGTTGCCAAGATGTTGTTGTAAAAGACTTGTAACTTCATTGAAGAAATGGTGAAATTTATGGGTCGATTCGACAATTTGCATGGTCTTTATACTTCTCATGTTTGATTTCATGTTATTAGATGAGTGGAAGAAATGTGCTTGATTGATGGTGGAATTCGTATATCCATACTACTAGCAGTTTGTTGATTGCAGACTTGCCTTGTGTAGTCAACTGGAATCGTTCAGCTTAAGCCTAACTTCAATTATCGCTTCTTCATTGATATGCATCAACCTGATGGTGTCTATGCCTGCAGTGATGATTTGAACATCATAAAGCTTTCCTTCGAAGATCACACTAGCCTTGTGGAGATGGTCCTGCGATGTCAAAACAAGACCTAGTTAGAATTTCATCAAAGATCATTCATTGCTCTTACATTCTTAGTGTTAGGATTAGATCCTCTCCTCGCCCTCGTCTTTTTTCCTTTTTTCAAATCTAAGCTAGTGAAAATCCTGTGTTCCAGCAATATTCAAAGCAAATCAGAAGTTCAGGCATCAAATGTAAGTCCCCTTGTGATTCCAGCAAATCACATCATACCACAAAGAGCTTATCCACACGTAGAGACCCTACATAAAAGAACATTGGAGTCACCCTGATTGATCCTTTTTGCGACATCTTCAGCAATCAGAGACTTTATTCAAGAGAGGATAAGGTACCCTTGGGTATTTTATTCTGTGTATGATTGTGTACAAAATACACGTCAACAGGTACTTGGTTCGTTGCTCTCAAATCTGGCCCTTTTATAAGGTCTTTCCTCATCCCATATTTCTTCTGTGTTATTTATTTGTCCCTTTTTACATTCATGGCCTCTCCCCCATGGAGTCTTGCATTTGAAACATAACCCTTTCTCCCTGAGTTCCTCTTTCTCATTACATTGGTGATTCACACTCCAAGGTTTCTTGCAGAAGCGGCAGGGCCTCTCCCGGCGGTCCTTCTGGAATCCCTCATTCCTATGTGGTGTTTTGGTTGAGGTACTCTTGGGAGCACTAAGTTCGACCATCCTAGTTTTTTTAATGGCCTCCCCTAAATTTTGTGGTTCCAGGGGTTTTACAAAATTTCTAATAGAGTCTTTCAAGCCCTCTGAAAACATGTAGGTAAGCCTTCTCTGAGATAGATCAGGGACCATTACTGACAAATTTTGGAATTGGTCTATGTAGTCTTCAATTCTTCCTAATTGCTTAAGGTGTGTCAATTCTTGGAAGTACCATTCGGAGTCTTTTTGGTCGAATTGGCTGCTAAGCTTTTGGGTAAATTCATTGTAGGTGGAGACATTTTTGTGTCCTAGGGTAATGAGACCGTTGTGCCACCAATTATGGGTTGCTCCTGTTAAATGTAGTATGGCAAATTTTATAGCATCTCCTTCAGTCATGGGACTGTATGAGAGGTATGTGTCTAGTTTTTGTACCCACGCTTGGGCGATGTCTTTTCCTGACCCATCAAAGCATGGTAAGGACATTTTGTTGACTTTAGCTTTGAGGTCATTACCCATAGGCTTCCTTCTTCTACCCTCATTAGTCTTGGATTCACAGAAGTCCTTGAAGGAAACCACTCTTTGAACTTCTAGCTCTAATCTAGCATAAATTTGGGCAATTTCCTCTACCCCAAGTGTGGCCGGTTCCTCTTCCTCTTCCTCCCCCACACGTTCCTCTCTAGACAGAAATTCGGGAATTGTTTGTCTAGAACTCTGAGGAGATCGTTCGTTATCGGCGTGATTAGAGTGTGTCTCTCTTCTAAGGTTTGACATATCTCTATTGTTGTTGTTTGTACTTTGGAGGATTAATTGGCTCATTCTTTCGAATTTCTCATTGGTTTGCTCCATGAAGGCCTGAAGTTGTTTGGCTAATTGATCGGCCATTGCTTTTGCGCCTTTCTTCCTCTGATATGTGATCATTAACTAAGAATCCCTCCCACAGGTTGGCAGGATTATGCTCTGATACCACTGTAATGTCCCTACTAGTTAGGGATCTCTGTCCTGCAAAACAAATTGTTAGAATACAACATATACATCAATTTGTCACTAAATCATCTTGCAATTTAAGATTACTTAATTAACATTAATCACAATTCTTATCTATAAAAAGGATACGATGCCATACAAAGTATGTCCTTAGGCAGCTGTGAGGATCGCCTTCTTGGAACCACTCTTGGTCCCAAGCCATCCAGGAAAACGAAGGTGAATTCGATTCCTATCTTGGATGTAATTTCTTACATCCAAGCCATCCAGGAACCAAGGTTTTAATTTGATTCCTGTCTTGGGTGTAATTTCTTACACCCAAGACATCCAGGAAATCGAAGGTTAATTCGATCCTTGTCTTGAGTGTAATCTCTTACACCCAAGCCATCCAAGGCAGACCATAAGTCAATTCCTTGCCTTGGGTGATGTACCTCATCACCCAAGTCCATTAGAGGGGACCGGCCAGATCCGTCTCTTCTTGGATGAACTTGTCAACCAAGCCATTCATATATGCATATAGATCATCAGTATATATATACTGCCAACCAGGGATTCGTGTATCCCTCCATTAGGCTTAAGGGAGTTCCCCCCCTATGGCCTTCATTATTTAATCATATTTATATTGCATTTGACAATTTTATTACTATTTCCATTTCGTAATTCACATTATTAACATATATTCTTAACTATTCCTTAATACGTATTTGTTAACATATATTTTAAATATGCCTAACTATCACATATTGTTATTAATTTCATTAATCAAACATGTTCATTCCCTAATGTGTTAATCTGTATATTGTATTCATTAATGAAGTGAATAACATTAACATGCTAATTACCTACGTTCTTTGATATTAACATATTACTTATATTCATTATTAAAATAAAACAAATTGTAATAGCATGCTGACCCTTATATGCCATTTACATATATTAACATATTATTAACATTGCATGAAAAACACATAACACGTACCTGTTTGCACGCAGCCAAGTCTCTTTTTCTTTCCACTGCTGCTGGTCCTCCTTCTTCCCCGCCCTTCTTTCCACTTGTTACTTGTATCCCGTGAGGGGTTGTACCCCTTCACGGTTCCTTTCCGCATGAAGGGGTGCGGCGGTGATCACAGCCCAGGCTGTGATTACCGTCACACCTCTTGTGCATAGGTAATTGGGGGGGGGGCGGGGGGGCATTAAATGCGTTATGATACGCATAGTCTAATTTGATTTTATTTATTTATTTAATTTCATTTAGTTTTTAAAAGAATTATTAAATAATAAATAAATCACACTTGTCATATTTTAAATGTATTAAATATTGATTGACATTTAATATATATTAAATGTATTTTATGAATTTAATCATTTATTCATTTCGAACCTTATTTAATTAATCTATATATATATTGACATTTATTTAAATAATTTTACATTATGTGATACCTTAGGGGTTATCACAAAAGTTAACTTGCAATTTGAGCAAAAAGTTCCTACTTGCAATGACATCAAAAAGTTTCTACTTTTAGAGAGGAACTCAAAACCTGAAATTGCACAAAACGCTAGGAAAATGAAAGCAAAAACCAACCAGAATTGGACAATGATGGCAAACACACCCACTGATGATTTGACATTAACAAATATGAGTTTTCAACCTCGTAAAACGTGCCTTAGAGAAGAAAACTACAAATTTTGAGTAAACAATTTTAGGGGTTGTCAATTTTTTTTTGGAAGTTCAAAAATTGTGACAATATAATGTTATGTTCTAAAGGTTTGCTCATGTGACTTATGTTGTATCCTAGATGTTTTACTAAGATGAATGCCTTCAGGCTTCGGTTGCATTTCAGTTGGGTAGTTGGATAATAGTGCTAGTAGTTATCATCCATTTTGTTCCTTTGGCTATTGCTAGTAGTTTTGAGGCATATGTTCTGAGGTTGGACGTTTTGTTCTTTGGTATATATAATGTGTATTACAATGATGGTTTAACTACTATTTTCATGAACATTGAGTTAGTGTAGTATGGTACTTTCTCATTTTCCTTTTGGGATGGAAGAGATACAAAAAACCTCCAACTTACCAATCTGGAAAAAATTGCTGCACAAAAACTCACACATAAAGTCAGAATAGCCTGTTATTAACATCGAGTATTACAATATACCTATGCCAATAACTTAATCAACAAATAAACTTCAAAAGATTTTGATTGTTTTTAATCTAAGATACCGGTTCTTCCCCTTTTGGCCTAGGTCCGGGTTCCTGGTTCTTGCCCAGTCCTGGTTCTCCCCAGGTTCTCCCTAGGTTCCTCCGTGGGAACCCGGCCACCTGGGAAGGACCTGGGTGGAACCCAGGTTGAACCCAGGAGGACCCGCGTGAACCCAGGCCCGTGGGTTCCCGAAAACGAGGCCCACGGGTCAAAAAAAAAATAAAAAAAGACTTTTTAAAATAGTTTTTTTATAATAAAACTCTAATTCGCCCCTTTATGACTTTTTAAAAAAGACTTGAAACTTGAATATTATCTTTTTTGCAAATTATGAATATGATATTAGACTTTAGTTATTAGTTTACTGATTACATTTGCGATATATGAATATTTATTGGCATTGCAATTATGAATTTATGATTTATCATTTATCATTTATGTATGGAAAGTCACATTGTATATTTTATTTTTGTATGGATTGTATATATTGAACATATATATAATATGTGTGTGTGTATATATATATATATATATATATATATATATATATATATATATATATATATATAATGTAGGGACGAACCTGTACCCGTACCCAAGATTTTTTTTTTTTGCCGAATCCACGAATTCGTATCCGAATCCGAACCTGAACCGGTAACTTTAGTTTTTAATCATAGTATTAATTATCTTAATTGGATAAGGGCCAGAGGGGGATGAAAAAAATGATTGATGTAAGAACTATGTCTACCAATCCCACTGGTAGGATTTGTAGCACCTTGGATGCTCCTCTTGCCATATGAAATAAAATAAAACAGTGAAAAGCACTCTAGACAGAAACCATATAACAATTTGACTGATTTCAAATGTTTTAAACATCAAAATAATTCATATCTTTGTACTTTGTTACATGCTGGAAAATTCATGTCATTGTCTTTCTTCTATAAACTGTAAAAATTGAAGCTCTTTCAAGAATTATGTTTAATTTTGCTGCATTTATCCTTTGGACATTTTGCAAAGTGTTTATGTTTTCATTTTCCAAAAAGCAATACACAGTATTAAAAACTTAAATTTTTACGCATATGAAAATGGTGGATGATCAGAATATGTACCTGGATTGAAGATCAATGATTATAGCTTCAACCATATCCGGTGGAAAATGCTTTCCAATCAGCTTTCTTCTCAGCTGAAGTGCTGTCAATGATCTGCTTCATGGAAAAGGTATAAAAAAAACAGCATTGACAGAATTGTTCAAAAGAATACTTCAGAACAGAGCAAGAGAATATCATACAAGCTTGATATGGTTTGACCAGATCAAACCTTGGAAAAATGGTAAACATATAAATAATGTAATCTATGGTTTGCCGAGAGCCAAAAATATCAAAAGTCAAAATGACATTTAGGTGATTTGTTCATTATGTGGAGCATACTCTCCAGTCTCAAGACCAGAGTATAATGGAAGCTAATATAATGGATGACTTGGCAAAAAGGGTGTACCAGGCGAATTCCATTTGTCTTATGCTGGTATCTAACTGAAAAGAAAGCTATTATCATCCAAGAGTAATCTGTCATATAAAGGAAATTGATATAATGATCATAGCAGAATGTGAATAATGGATATGAAATTCATTCACTTTCAACAAAAAAACTTATGATAATAAATCTCTGAGAGGATAACTAGTTTAAATATTGGTTACTTTTATAAATTATCAAAATTTATTTAACATAGTTGCCAAGAAACTCCACTAGAGGAACATGGCCTTTATACCCATCCCTATACATATTTTCTGGTGACTACATTCGATATATGATATAGCCATCTCCTTGCTCATTTACAAGCATACTCTAACTTGATTGGCATCCCTATCCCCGTACTAGTACCAGTACACCTGCATCTCCTGTTAATTATGAATTATAAATTAAATATAGCTAGATGTGGCAAACACAGTTATGATGATGCCATTCAATGAGATATTGAACCATTGACCTACCTTACAAAAGTAGAATCTGCTGCCAGTGCAATAAACAATGTTCAAGAAAGTATCACTCAAGTTTTGCTGCTTCAACGCCAAACAAAGACCAAAAACTAGGACTAATCATGTCACAACAGGAAAATCCTTGTAACTTACATGAAAAATATTGCTTGCATGCAGGAGGAATGTTCTCCCAAGTAAATAGAACATTAACCGCTGTTTTTTGAAATGATTACGGTTACATTCTGAAGTGGTGACTTTTTATATATGCAAATTTAACACATTACTGAGAAGCTATGATACCGGTTCTTGCCTATTTTGGCTGGGTCTTGGTCCTGGTCCGTGCCCGGTCCTGGTCCCAGCCTGGTTCGCTCTGGGTCCCACCCGGGTACTGCCCAGGCGGCTGGGTTCCCTGTGGGTCCTGCCATGCAGCACCAACAGGGAACCCAGCCACCTGGGCAGGACCCGGGTGGGAACCAGGGCGAACCCAGGAGGACCCGGGTGAACCCAAGAGGACCCGGGTGAACCCAAGCCCGTGGGTTCCCAAAAACGGGGCCCACGGGTTAGAAAGCAATTAAAAACAATAAAAAAACAATTTTTTTAATCTTATTTTTACATCTAAACCCTAATCCGCCCCTCTATGATGCATTTCATGCATCAAAACATGCATTCAACCTATTCTACTTGCATTTTTGAAGATTTTTTCTCTACAATCAGGCTTCTTAGTTTTTGTATTTTTCTTCGAAGGTGACGACTACAAAGGTGTGAGACACGCATCAAAGGCATAGGAATCACTGGAGAAGAAAGATTTAGCCATTAAAGGTAAGTGAATCTGAATTTTTTTCAAGTTTTCAAGAATTTTTCCAAGTTTTTTTCAAATTTTTAAATTTTTTTTTAAAGTTTTTAAAAGTTTTTTTAATTTTTTTTTAAAGAAGTCTTGTATATTTTTTTACACTTTGTATGCATAGTATGGGGTTATAATAGCGAAATTTTAATAATTTTTTTCAATAATGTTGTGCGTTCTCTTTTCATTTTAGGTGCACTATTCATATAATCATACATAATGGCTGGAACTGGAAGTGCAAGTGCAAGCTCTAGTTCAGTTGCAAATGTCCGAACTGAAAATACCCCCTTTAAAATTGATCAAGATTCACCACTTTGGCATTATACAACAATGATCAAGCCAGTGTTTGGTGGTGGGGGTTTTGTTTGGCAATGCAACCATTGTGGCACTGAGTATACCAGCTCATACTTTCGAGTGAAAGGCCACCTTTGTTTCATCCCTGGGCGTGGAATAAAATTTTGTAAGGGATCAGATGGCAAGGGGCTGTCAAAAGCTCTAGTTTTGGGATATATTAGAGAACAAGAGGAAGCTGATAGGAGAAGTAGCAAAGCAAAGACTGATCATCCTCTTGTCCATCCAAGCTCAATGTCTAAGAGGCCTTCTAGTAGCATTGGCTCCACAAGACCAGCTGGTTCACATCCTTTCATGCAAAACCCACTAGTTGATGCAGTAGAGAATCAAAATGTTGTGGCTTCACGGAAAAGAGGCCCATTGGATTTTGCCTTCAAAAATGAACTGAGAGAGATTGCAGATTCCAAAATTGGACGTTGCCTTTATGGCAATGGGCTTCCTTTCAACCTTGTTAGATCACCTTACTTTCGGGACATGGTGCATACTCTTTGCAATACACCTTCTGATTATGTTTGTCCAAGGTATGAAAAGGTGAGAACCACCTTATTGGCAAAGGAGAAAGCATCCGTAGAGTCACAGTTGAAGGTCATCAAAGATACATGGCAGGAAACAGGTGTGACCATTGTTTCTGATGGATGGAAAGATTGTAAAAATAGGCCATTGATCAATGTTATAGCAGTGTGTCCTAAAGGGGCAATGTTTTTGAAAGCAGTGGATTGTGAGGGGCAAGTGAAAGATGCAAGTTTCATTGCCAATATCTTGATAGAATGCATTGACATGGTGGGGCCTCAAAATGTTGTCCAAGTTGTAACTGACAATGCTAAAAATTGTAGGGCAGCAGGGACTATAGTGGAGGCTACATATGGTCACATCTTTTGGACACCATGCGCAGTACACTCACTCAATTTAATCATGCAAAAGCTTGGCACACAAATTGATTGGGTGAAAAAACTATATGTGGAGGGCGAGGAGATTCAAATGTTTGTGACTAATCATCATATGTCACAAGCCATTTTCAGGACCTTCTCCAAGTTGGAGTTGTTGAAGGTAATTTATAATTACTAATTTTAAATTTTATTTTTTAATTTTTTAGTTTTAAATTTGTATTTTTTATAGACTTGCATTCGATATATGTTGTGTATTTTGTTATGTCATGTTAGGTTGCTGAAACACGATTTGCATCTCACACACTCGTCTTAAGACGACTTCTGAAGGTGCGAGACGCCTTGAGTTCTATGGTTATCAACAGCTTGTGGAGTGTATGGAAGCAGTCCCACACAAAAAGAGCTCTAAAAGTAAGAGCATTGATCCTTAGTGAGAAATGGTGGGATGATGTGGAATATGTTTTGAATTTCACTGAGCCCATCATGAGCATGATCAGATATGCTGATACTGATCGCCCATGTTTGGGCGAGATTTATGATGGCATGGATTGCATGGTGGAAAAAATAAAAGAAGTAATAAATAGAAAAGAAAATGACCCAACGGAAACATTTTTCAAAGTTGTGCAGAAAATTGTTGTTGACCATTGGAACAAGATGACCACCCCCTTACATCTCTTAGCATTTGCTTTGACACCAAAATTTTATAGTGCAGAGATGCTTGCAACACCAAGGAGGGTGCCACCATATAGAGATGCAGAGGTTGCTTCTGGCTATAGGGCTGCCTTTAAAAAGATATATCAAGATGAGGAGACAAGAAATATTGTCATGAGGGAGTTTGGCCAATTTGTATCTGCAAAAAATCATGATGTTGTAGCTCTTAATGCTAGATATGGGATGGATGCTGATGAGTGGTGGTATGTACATGGTCAAGGCTCCATTTACTTGCAGCCTCTTGCAATTAAACTTAACTCCCAAGTATGTATCTTTTTATTTTTTATTTTTATAGTTTTCCAATTCCATTTGATGCTATCATATTTTTATTTTATAATTTTAATTTATAAATTTCTAATTATGTTTTAACTTTTAACAGGTTGCAAGTTCTTCTTCAGCTGAGCGGAATTGGAGTACATACTCTTTCATCCACTCAGTCAAACGTAATCATTTGGGTGCAAAGAAGCTGAGGATTTGGTCTACGTACACTCCAACCTTCGTTTGTTGTCACATAAGGACCCTGGATATAGTGAGGGTGTAACAAGGAATTGGGATCTAGCCCCTGAGTGTGCTGATTTAGATGCTACAGTTGCACAACTTTGCCAAGTCTCTATAGACGAGGCAGTTGTGGAATTTGAGAGAGACATAGCTAGTGGGAGTGGCATTCCATTTGATATTGGTTCAACTGATGCTGAATTTGAACCACTTGATGACCATGGGCTTGGGTTGGATGCTTCAGATGAAGATGAATATGGAATTTAAATCCCATAGATGGCTTGTAATTTGAATGTTTAACTTTATAGTTTATTGTGTCATGACATTTTCACATTTTGAAACTTGAAACTTGAATATTATCTTTTTTGCAAATTATGAATATGATATTACATTTATGATTTATGATATATCAATATCAGAATATTTATTGGCATTGGCAATTATGGATTTATCATTTATGATTTATGATTTATCTGTTATCATTTATGTATCATTGTATGGGAAAGTTACATTGTATGTTTCATATTTGTATGTTTGAACTGTGAACATATATAATTTTGATGTTTGAAGTTTGAACATATATATATATATATTAAAAAAAATTAAAATATATATATATATATATATATGTACGGACAAACCCGTACCTGTACCCAAAAAAAATAATTTTTTGCCGAATCCGCGAATCCGTACCCGAATCCGAACCGGAACCGGTAACTTAGCTGAGAAGGAATCATCACAACTGTCTAGATTGTCAACTATCCAATTTTAGATTACATCTTCCAAAATTTAAAATTAATGCCAATGTTGTTGAAGATGTTAGTTCTTTTGACATTGAATTTGGAATTTCAGTTGGCAGATTTGAAATCCTCTAAAACTGTTGAACTATAAAATATTTAGTGTTATAAAAAGTTCGGTCACATAAATATACCAGAGTTTCATAATTCACAAATAAGCTCAATTCACTAAAATAGCTGCAGATCTCCAGTTGGCCTCTCAGATGACTCATTACACCATTCAATCAAATGTTCTTTTATTTTTCTAATTCTAAGATTATCTATTATTCTTACTGGCTCCTAAGAACCTTGTTGCATTTCTTGCATTTTAACAAGGTAGGGAGGACACTATCTCTGTCATCCACCTTAAAAAGATATGGAGTCCAATGTGTCAGTGATCCTAATGTCAATACCGATCCTTTATGTCTATCTTAGGCCCTTTTCATACACTCATTGCATTCCTTAAAAATTATCTCACATTTTCTGTAGGGCATCCTTTAAGTTTGCTACATCGAAATCCATAGGAAGGAGGAGATCAAATCCATACAAAGCACTTAAAACTCTTACAGTTTGACAAGCTTTTACGTGAACTCTCAATGTGCCTCTATCATTAAGCTTATTTGTTCAATTTGGCAATCTATCTATAAATAATGACAACCTTTTACGTGAACTCTCAATGTGCCTCTTATCATTAAGCTTATTTGTTCAATTTGGCAATCTATCTATAAATAATGATAGCTGCATACATTCTCCTAAACACCTAAGAATGTGCAAAAACAATTGAATTTCACTCAACATTTCTTTGACGCTCACTTTATTCTTGCCTAAGCCATACATTGAATACATGGTTAGTAACAATAATCATATTTTATGGACAATGTACTTTGCTAAAGTTTGTTGAATTCCTTGTTTCTATAGGCATTTCTTGGACATTGGTGTTGTGCTTTTGGTGCCTTTGGTTGCTAATTTCTCCATCAATGGCACTACGTAGAGGGGGGCACCAACCCCCCTCTCTTTCTTCCAAAGATATAGTGGTGGGATCAGGTTCTAACCTTTTGGATAAAGAAATTCATGCAATGGTTGCGGAAAGAGGAAAAAGAAATATGGAACAACCTCGTAGAGATTTAAATCAATACATGCCAGCCCTAAAGGGTTCTCCTATCATTAACTTGGATGTTTTAAGAATCCAAAAGAATGTATCTACTTTTCAAGGTAGAAGCTTGATCTTTAGATTTTTGGGTTCTCAACTTTCTCTGGATGAGTTGTACTCCTAGACACAAAGGAACTAGAAAACAAAGGGGGAATATGAACTTGATAATTGTGTCCAAGGATATTTAGTAGCCATTTTTAACAATAAATCTAACAAGGATGGCATCTTTGGTGGTGTAATGTCCCCTTCCTAAGCACTTTTAGTTTGGCGACTGTTAGCCTATTTAGCAGGTTTCCATAGGCTAATAAGTTAGGGCTAGGGGACTCATGGTGACCATTCAATCTAGTTTATTTGGCAATGACAAGTGTTGCAGTGAGCTCAGTGAGTTGAGATTTGCATAATGACCTTTTCTAGAGTGGATTCTGGCAATTTGTCCCACTTACTATTTTTAGTAAGTGACGAGCAAGACACCGACTTGGTTATAGCAGTATTTCTATTTTGAGAATGTCGGTGGATGCATTTGATGTTGATATCTTGGCAGTTAATGTGATCCAAAGCATTTGATTTAAATAATTATTTAATTATATATTGTCTGGTGGGTGCTTGAGGGGACATCAGGTGACTTAAAAAATATTAAATAAAATGCTCATTTGAAGTGGGTACCTAAGTTGGTAGACAAGGAAATATTTAATAAACATTAAAAATTCAAATCCCTAAGTTGGGCATGGGAAATGGAGAGGCCTTTATAAAAACATTTGGAGCTCAATTTGCATTAAGTTTGGATTGATATTTAGAGAACAGATTTGTCTAGATTGAACTTGTTCATTCCTTTGCTTTGTGAGAATGAAAACCCTTGCAAAGGGCATTATCTTGGTTAGTGAAAGATCTAACCTGGAGGATTTGTTGGTGATTATATTCAGGAATCACATTTGGCCCTCACACTGGTTTGAATCTTCAGTTTTTGAACACAGATCTTCAGTGCAGATTTGAAGAATATCTAGGAGGGGAGAATGAAGAGTTGTTTGGAAATTTTGGAGCAAATTGTATCTATTCCTTGTTGGTCGTACAGCTTGTGGGAGGGACATGCAATCTTGGATGAGGTTTGGCACCTAGGGTTTGGTGCTAGTTTGAGTTCCAAGGTTACGTCTTGGGCTTGGCAATCAAGATTTATATAGATCTGCTCTTGGGAGGAGTTTCTAAGGAGAGGCATCCCAATTTGAGTTACCTATATGCTGGTTTAATCCAATATTGATGTCATTTTGTAGTTGCAACAAATGGGTATGTTGGCCCTTTGATTTAAAAGTATTTTCACTATCTAGGTATCCAAAAATTTGATGAAAAATTGTATTTCCAAATCTAAAAAATAATTCTAAAATATTAGTGGCTGTGGGTTTTCCTAAATGTTGTGATTTGTTACATTATTTTATTAGCTATACTGCTGTAAGTAAGATTATTGCAAAAAACTATTTTTGCATCTCCATCTATTTCTCTTAAACAGCTCAATAGAAAACAAACAAACAAAAACAAGGGTGTATATTACAGTGGTATCAAAGAAATGTATCGTCATCCTGAAGGGTTCAAAATGAAATAATAGTGACATGTTAGGGTTTAAGCATCAGCCTTTCACACATCACTATAAATCCCACAAAAACAGGTCTAAACCTAACTCGGCAACAAAAGAACAAAGAGCAAAACATATGGGTGATAGAGACGCAGAGGGAGAACGTGCAAAAAATATACTGGACAATATTATTAGAGAACAATAGGTTGTAGATTAGCATGCACAGGAAAAAAATCAGCATATTGAAGAGCACATAGTTATACTGAAAGGGGGTGTGAATCAGTATAACAAATTTTACCAATTTAAACTCTTTCAACTTCAATCACAAGTATATAGCTTATCTCATTAGCATATTCATTGCATACCAGCATTCATATGTGATCTAACTAATATGAACACAAGATATATACGTGGAAACTCTTACAGGAGAAAACCACGGCAAATCAATAATTTTATATGAATATCTTCTTTTACAATGTTCCTAGGCACCAACCCCTACGAGTTCGTAGGCACCAACCCCTGTGTTTGTGAGCATCAACTCACTAGATGCACCCACTCCCGAATCTGATTTTGTGAGCACCAATCCACTGGAAGCACCAACTCCCAAATCTGATTTAATGAGCACCAACTCACAAGGATGAGGCACCAACTCCACCTAAATGAAGCACCAACTTCACAAAAAAAATTGAGGCACCAACCTCAAAACAAACTCCTGATATGAATAACTCCTCCAACGACTGTCATAAATCTGCTATATAAATCTGATTGTAATCTTCTCAAAAACTCCCCATACACCTGTAGATAATTCTTCTCACAATTCTTCCTTAAAACTATTCGCAAGTTCACCTTATATCTCTGCTTTCAATCTGTCTTATATCCCTGTTCAAGGTCTGCAATAATGTCTGCTTCAAAATGATGCAACTTCTGATTCAAATTCTGCCTTAACCTTTGCTCTAAATCTACTTCAATATGCTTTGAAATCTGCTCCAAACATACTTACAAATTTTCTCTATAATGCTTCATAATTCTGCCCATACATCTGCAAGAACAATACCCTCACAATCCTCTTATTTCACTTCTTAACTCATCTTCTTTTTGGCATACATATATATGTATGTATATGTGCAACTTAGTGCCCACCACAAACTGTCAACAGCCCTTTCTCTTCTCCGAATTATCAGCATCATCTTTCTTTTAACATTTCTCAGAGTCTGAAAATAATTTCAGAATAATATATATTTCACTCTCCCTAACACGAATTATAAAAGCAATATATATATGCCATATTCCATCTCCAAAAGAAAGTTACACAACTATTCATTACACCTCCACATGAATAGTCACATATTCTCTTTGTTTAAATACTGATTGGTAAATATTAGTTACAACTGCCATTAAGTAAATCGATTTGTTAATTACAACTTTCTTATTTCAAATCGATGCCTTCATAAATTAATTCTTACTTAATTACATGATCATGGAAATAATAGAACCCCGAACTTTTTACAAAATAAGCCTTCGATTTCATTATCATCAATATTATCGAAACTTCTTCATAGTAATTTTTTATCACTAATCACTTCCTTATCTTCCGTTGAAAATACTAAATGCTTAGTGGTTCTTTGTCTTTGTATTGTCATCGTTCCTTGTTATCCTTTTACGTACGATTATTTGGTCTTTAGTGGGGGCTCTCACATTATGAGGTGGGCCCCATTAATTTGTCTTCTAGTGGGGAGCTCTAACATGAGGAGGTGGGCCCCATAAATAATTTATTTGTAATTCTTTTTATCAAAGCAAAACTTCTTTTGTAATTGCTGTTTTAGTTTTTTATTATTGCTGCCAAATAGTGCTCATTACTAATTGATCACTGGATATTATTTTAATCACTGTCTTTTATCACTGTTCTCTATTCATTCATTTCTGTGCATTCCTTAATTTGTCACAGAGAATTTTCATTGTCTTTCTCTACACTGTAAAAGAGATGGTCTGTGATCTCTTTTTTTTAATCATATTAGTCCATGGTAGCAATGATCAAGTCTTCAACGTGGATGAGGATGATGAGGACTTCTTCAACTAAATCAGATCTGTAATATATATATGATCAACAGACTGTAAAATATGAATCATGTAAAGCATAGTGTAAGCCAAACTTCTGTATAATCAACAATGTACAAGCATTCATCAAACTCCATGATCTTTGTCAATCAAGAATGCTTATCACTGCATACATATCCTGTATGTATAAAGTACTGTCTGCATCTATAATATATATATATATATATTTATATATAAAGGAATGGATGCGTTTTTCTGTTGCCATGCATACACCATGATCGGCATTGTGAATATTCGCTGTAATTAGACTGGGACTGTAATTACTATATAATCAGACTGAGACAATGTACTGTAAAGTATCGTCCAAAATGGTACTGTAAAGTATACTAATTCATATTTGCAAACATCATCAATATGATCATCAATCTCTAATATGATAACAAGCAAATTCCTTTGACATCAATGACAATATTTCCATCACATATTTGGCAATTGATTGAGATGATAGCTCATCAAATAGGGGTCAATAACAAGAATAATAATGGTGCAAATAATGGAGGTAATAATGGACACCAGGGGGGTAATAATTGTAATGATGGTCAATAGGATAATTTTGTGAACAATAGAAATGCAAATCAATAGGCAAGAACAATTAATTCCAAACCCCTCATGCCAATTTTCTCACCCAAGGTCCAACAACAAATTGACAATGACCTCTTTGCAAAATCAGTTTATGCAAAGATCAGACAAATATAGGCCCAAATTTTCAAGCCACTATATCTCTTAGAGATTCTATGGATCTCAAAATGAAACATAGACTCTGTGTTGGTGGAAGAACAAGTAATCATGATTTGCAAAAAAAAGGTTGGGAAACTAACCCTTCCTTATTATGATGGATCAGGGAAGACTTCAACTAGAGCTTGAGTGCAGAATGTGGAAACTTATTTTCAACTTAATCCCATGCCAGAAGACAAAGCTAACAACTATGCCGCTATTCACCTGGATAGTATTGCTCATGAGTCGTAGCATCATGGGATGATCACTATGGGCCACGCTCAGATCACTTCTTATGTTGAGTTCATAGAGAGGCTTATTGACTAATTTGAAAGAAAGGATATTTTGTGCGTATCACAGCACACCCCACCTCAGACCGGGACTCAGTCCAGCCTACCTGCGTGAGAGAGCCAGTAGAGGGTCGTCGTTGGTTTTTGTCGAGGAAAGGCCCGACATTACCTCAAAACATCAAAACGCTTCAAAATATTTGCCAAGCAACCCCAAATTCGGCATTAACAATGCCACGAAGAGAGAAGATATCATTTTCGACCCCCTATTGTCCCCAATAAAATCCAGAAGAATATTTCTAAAGGACAAAGTGATCAAATAGAAAGTTCGGACCTTTTTTAGTGTTTGGACATTTTTAGAAAGTCTTATAATCGCCTTATTAGCTTCGAACTAAACCTCGAAAGGGGAGGCACCTAAATCGCATTCTTAAATGTTTGAGAACCAAAAATCGCTAGAGGAGGCGAAGTCTCAAAACAAGGACCAATGATCGAAATGCTTAAAGCCAAAACTCGGCATTCAAAGGGGGGGTGCAAATCGTCGTTTCATTTTTCTTCCCAAGCCGAGAAAAACACCGAAAACAGTAAGGTGTTTTCAAAAAATGTGATAAAATTTGGCAAGGGCAAAACGAAATCCTTTTTTTCGATCCTTGTCGGCAACATGGAGGGGTCGTTTTTCTCTAATCGACCCGCTATCCCCGAAGAAAACCCCGAAAAGGGTGTCCAAGATGGTAAAATCGAAACAAATGTAATATTTGGGCATTTCATTTAAATGAAATCGTTCTTTTTTTGCTATCGCAGGCTTTCTAAAGCCAATATGAACCCTGTCAAAAATCCCGAAAGGTGCCAGACGTGTTAAGGTCAAAACGAATAAAATAAAGTCAGGTTCTCTTTTTTTTTAATGCAAAAGCAAAGGGGCCAGATATACGTGTTTCGAGCTTCTCATCATCCCCAAAACAAACACCAAAAATGGTGTTGAGATTTTTCAAGAAAAATAAAATCGTGAAGGAAATAAAGGTTTTGCATTACTAAGACCATGAAGGGAGAAACGATTATTCTTTGCCCCTTGTTTTCACCGGAACAAACACTGAAAGGGTGTTACGGCTTAAACATTTGGGAAGAGAGTCAAGTTTGATGTTTTTTACGACTAAATCGTTTGTTCTTTGCTAAAGCCAATAAGAATATCAAAGTGATTGGGGACATTTTAAAGGGACAAAATAAAGTTCGGCTTTCTTAAGGATTAGAAGTGATAAGAGGATTTTTTTTGCTTCTTATTTTCTCGTAAAAACACCAAAATGGTGTAATCGTATTTCAAAAGATCAAAAAAAGTGCAGTCAATTTAAAAGGAAAAAGTGACAAAGTTAAATTGTTGTCTGCTATGGCTCTTGTCTCTACCGAAGACAATACCGAACTTTATTTAAAGTCGAGTTCAAATAGAGCTTCAAAACGATAATCCCTAAACTTCGGTGCTTTTCATCAAATGGAAGTAAAATGATGCTCCTAAAACACTCCTATCACCAATATTTTCACCAAATTTTCTAACAAGCTCGAATGGGTCTAGTCAAAGTGAAAGTTGGCATTAGCCATCAAAGGCATCCCTATAAACATTCCTATTGCCGAACTTTTAAACGTTTTGTTTCAAACATTGCGATACACTACTAACATTTTGTGGGTTGTGTGGGGAGGCATTGAAAGGAAGTAAAGCCAACCAAAGAAGAAGCTCGGGCAAAAAAAATCCAATGGTGATAAGTTGTCAAGCTCAACATATGCAAGTTTGATAAGAATGAAGAGGTTTGATATACAAGAAAGGTCGGCTCAATAACTAAAAGCTTGAGGGAATACAAACTCTTTAGTAAGTGAAAGACTAAGCTATCACAAATGTGGTCATAGTAACCCAAGTTCTCCAACACGTGTAAATGATGAAATTTTGCAATCTATGTTTAAGTGGAGAATGTATACAGATTTGATGGAGTTTTATACTTGGGATGTTTCATTTGATGACTTGGATGATTATTCACATAATTCATATTATTAGCTCTAATTATTTAAATAATCCGTGATGATTGATTCAAGTAAGCCTTTTCTTGCAGATTAATGCACTGGAAGGAGTCAAGGGGAAACCTAAAGCATAGATTGAAGATGTGATTGTGATCAAGTCGGAGGATGAAGATGTAGCACGCAAGACCAAAATGATGATCACAGAGCAATGCCAGTGAAGAGTGTGTTACAAAGCCAAGGACAAAGCACGGGGATAAGGACCACCACCACCGGCAGCAAGTTGAAGCCCAGAGCACAAGATTGAAGGCTGGTGATTACACATAATGCTACAAGACATGCAAACTCAGAGGGTTGACAGCTGGAAACAACAGAAAAAACAGTTTGTTTGTAAAAAACAGAATTGCTTTATTGTAAAATGACTACCTATGGGCCCCATTAATGTAATTCAAAACAAAAGGGGGACACAGGTTAGTTATTTTTCAGCTACTTGATTTACCTCGAGCCCAGTGAAGTCTTGTCTTCTAGCAAAATTGATTAAGAACAGTTGCAGAGTTGTCAAGACTTCTAGAAGGCAAATCAGAGACATTCGATGGTTTCAATCCTGGCCATCAATCCAAAATGTAAAATCTATAAAAGGCCAGTGCCTCTCTTTGTAAAGGGTTAGAATTTTAGGGGTTAGATAGTTAGAATTTTTAGAGTTAGATAGCTAGCAGGTTAGTAGTTAGAATTATAAGTAGTTGTAAGTAGAATAGGACTGCTAGATAGAAATCGTTGTAATGGCAGTTAGAACAAATGAATGGAACAGAAATCGTTGTAATGGCAGTTAGAACAAATGAATGGAACATTAAAGCATGGTGTTTTGTTGTTTGTCCTAATTTGCTTGCATGGTATCTTTTCATCTGGTCAGTTAGTGTTCAATGATTTTAATGGTGAAGTGTGAGGGTATCTGATTTGATCTCAGGTTCATACCATTGGAAGCTTGCTAACTGTAGGTCTTCATGTATGGTTAGTCTAAACCAATACTATTCTTAGTTCAACTATGGGTGTTTGTCTCAGGTTGCGCCAGAATTGGGTGCCTGAATGGATATCCATAGTCTGAAAATCTTTTATTTCCTAGGAGCTTGCACTATTTCTGTGGAGTTGTGAGTATATCTTTGGCTAAGCAAGAATTAGTTTATGTAAAATTTGTCTACACGTGGCACCAACTTTTACTCTCATTGTCCTTAGGATTCCTAAACCCCCTTTTGTTATTCATTTCCCCAGTTTGAGAATTAAGGCATCGCCAAATGCAGACCACCTTGTTGCATTCGTAAGCCCCCTCGTGTTTACCAACAAAACACATCAAATCGATGAGTTATCCAGAGCAGTCAAGACCTGATAGTTGGAACCTTGAGGTTATCCCCTTTGATTAGTCCGAACAGCATTAGGGATTTCTTTATTCAAGAGAGGATAGGATACTCGGCATTCTATTTTGTGTTGACTGAACGAAGAGCATACTTTTCCCACGTCAACAAAATCCAGAGTTGTTTTTCAAGGAGTTGGCTCAATTGAAACAACGGGGTTCGATAAATGCTTATGTTGCTGATTTTTAGAGGTTATCAATGCTGGTCACAGATATTTCAAAGAGGAGACTCATTGTTTTGCTTATGGATGGTCTAACAGATCCTCTAAGAAGTTGGATTAGGCACTCAATCCACCTACTTTACAAGAAGCCATTAAGAAGGCTAGGGACACAGACGTCTACTTCTAGGAGAAAATTTCAGTCTAAGGGATTCCCACACAAAACGGGTAAGGATAAAAAACATTTTCATAGGGAATCAAATCAGTCAAGGAATGAAACAAACATGTGACACGGTGAGCAATTGAATGAACTTAGGAAAAAGAAATTATGCTTTCATTGTACAGAACCGTAGGACCCATCTCATAAATGACATGAAGGCAAAGGCAAAGCAAATAGAATACTTTTCAGTGGATGAATCGGTATCAGAAAAATCACATCAGCAATCTGATTCAAAGAGTGGTGGAGAAGAAATCTCATCAGAAGAGGAACAAGGAAGTGGCGGTACCATTGCCCAACTCTCTAGCTTCCAAAAAAACAGTAACATTTAAGGTTAGAGGTGTTCTTCAGGAGCAGTGAATAATAACTCCCATTGATGCAAGTGCTACCCATAATTTATTGATGAGGGCCTTGTGGCTGGGAGAGGAATTCAAACAGAAGATCATGAAGGCTTCAAGCTGATGGAAGCAACTAGTTATAAGCTCACTTGTTCTCGCAAGATCTTCAATTTGAGCATACAATTAGGGGAGTATGAGTTGAAGGGTGATTTTTGTGGGGTGAACATAGGGGATACCGATGTGGTCTTAGGGATGCACTAGGTGGCTAATTAGACATGATCAGGTGGAGTGGGTAGCAAAGTGTCCCATAATATAGAACAAAAAAAAAACACTTATCATCCAAATGTTTGGAAGTTGCTATTAAAGCATAGCAAGGTGTTTGAGAGTGTACCACCTAGAGTGCCACCTAAGAGGGGAATTGAGCATGTAATAGAGCTAGAGGAGGGTGCCAAACCAATAATCACTACACCATACAAGCATCTAAAGAGGTATAAGGATGAGATTGAAAAAGCCATAAGGAATTACTAGATATGGGGCACATTAGACCCAACAAGAGCCCTTTTGCTTCATCGGTAGTGTTGGTAAAAAAGGATGGTACAATGCGAAAGTGCATCAACTACAGGGCTTTGAACAAAAGACAATTAAAAACAAGTATCCTAATCCTAGGATTGATGAGTTGCATGCTACTTGTTACTTTTCTAAGATTGATTTAAAGTCACGTTACCATCAATTCAAAATGAGGAAGGGGGATATAGAGAAGACAACTTTCAAAAGCCATTTTGGTCACTTCAAGTTTTTGGCGGTGCCTTTCGGTTTGACTAATGCACCAGCCACTTTCCAATCATGTACGAATCAGGTATTCGGGAAGCAGTTAAGAAAATTTGTGTTAATATTTTTTGATGATATCCTAATTTTAAGCAAAACTTGGGAAAAACATGAGGCATCTTGAGGAGATATTGAGCATATTGGAGAGTGATTCCTTGTACGCCAAGGAGTCTAAAGTAACTATCTTGGTCACGTCATCAATTCAAAGGGAGTTAGAGTTGATCTTGAAAAGATCAAGGCTATTGTTGATTGACCAACACCTACGAATCTCTCACAACTCAAGGGATTCTTTGGTCTATGTGGGTTCTACGAGAGGTTCTTTAAGGGATTCTTATGGACTGCAACCCCACTAACAAATTTGACAAAGAAGGGGGTTTTCGAGTGGTCTAACACAATGCAAATGTGTTTTCATCACTTCAAACAGGTGATGTTGACATGCCCAACTTTAGCAATTCCCGCTTTTTCCAAACCTATTGAGTTGGAGTGTGATGCTTCGTGAGACAGGATAGGTGTTGTATTAATGCAAGAGCATCCCATAGCTTTTGAGAGTAGAAAGGTAAGAGACGTGGATAAGAGTTATTCTATTTATTATCAAGAGATGTTGGTCATCATGCATGCATTGGCCAAGTTTAGACCTTATTTGGTGGGAAGCATGTTCACCATCAAAACTAACCACAACAACATTAAATATTTCATGAATCAGAAAGATCTCAATGATAGGCAATGGATATGAGTGAGTAGACTGTTGGCATATGGACACTCCAATGAGACATTGTATGTGATTGAAGGTTTTGTCATTGATGGCAACCTTGCAATCCTATGGCACCGGCAAGACATTATACTGGCAAAGCATTACACAGGCAACCTTGCAATCCTATGGCACCGGCAAGACATTATACCAGCAAAGCATTACACAGGGAAGACAGTGCACCGGCATCAACAGATCACTCTACACCGGCACCAGCACAGAGGAAAATATGTACATCGGCACAGAGGCCGACAGGATTTTTGTTATGTAATATTTTGCTTATTATTGTAAGCCGACTTGGCAAATTGTAAAATGACTCTTGTATATAAAAGAGATCATTGTAGACATTTTGAATAGGTGATGGAAGGGCATAAAGAAAATTATTAGGCAGACCTAATGTGCGAATTATAGGTCAAGGGTATATGTAAAGAATAGAGCAAGAACCGGTACTGAATCTAGCATTGGAGATGTTATTGTAAAGCAGTACAAGTCATTGGATTAGTATAATCCTTATTGTAAGTCAGTGTGACTTCCCATTGAGCAGTGAGCTCTAGGCAGTTGGCCTTCCTACATGTGCAGGCCCCTATTGTAAGTAATATTCTCTTATTGGCAAGTGAGTGAATATTGTGGATCACAAATCCCACCGAGGTTTTTCCCACACCGGGTTTCCTCGTTAAACATCTTGTGTCATGGTGTACTTTTCATGTGGATGTTCTTGATTCTGTTTATTGCATTATTTCTTGCATACCGGTACACTGTTATATTATGTTCTGCATGTTTTAACTTAAGAAATACTTATTACCGGTTAGATACTGATTCACCCCCCCCTCTCAGTATCTGTGGGACCCCTAACAATTGGTATCAGAGCCTGGTCCTCTATTTTCAGAAGCCTAACAGCTTGAGGAAGATCTTGACACCAGTAAAGATGGAAAATCTGATGAAGCAACTTGAAGGAGCTCTTACAGACTATGATGTAGAGAAATTGAAAAATATCAAATTAAAAGATGATTTAAGAGCAGCTCAGGATATCATTCAGGCACTTCAAGAAAATTTTACTGTTGCAAGAAATAAGAGAAGAGAACTTTGTGAAAAATTGCAAAATGAGAATGATGAAAAGGAATCACTTAATGATATGATAAGCAAGTTGAAACAAGAGATCATGACAACAAAAAATGAAATGCAGGATATGACTATGAGATTTTGCAAAGAGATTGAGGATAGAAAGAAAAATGAAGAAGAATTGACCAGAAGACTAAGTGATGCAGCAAATGAGAACACAAGACTTAGCTATGAAAATGACATGTTGAAGACAGATCTGATGCATACTCAGAATGACTCAAATGAACTGATGAGACAAAAAAAAATCTTGGAAAGGGAACTGGAAACTGCAAATCAACACAAAGAAAAATTCAAGAAAAGCTCAGAGGAACTTGGTACCTTGCTGAAGAATCAAAAACCTAAAGGTGACACTTCTGGAATTGGCTTTGAAGTTGGTGAAAGCTCCGGTACTGCAAATACTCAGGATCACAGCAAACCGGTAAGACAACCTAATGCTTATAAATTCAATGGAAGATGCTTTAACTGTAATAAGTATGGTCATAGAGCAAATGAATGTAGATGTAGGAATTATCAGAATATCAATACACCCACCGGTCAATGTTCAAAATGCAACAAAGTTGGTCATAACTCTGAAAACTGCAGAATGAATGTGAGATGTTATGTTTGTGGAAGATTTGGACATTTATCAAATCAATGCAGAACACAAACCGGCACAGGTTATGGGAAAGCTATTCAGAAGAATAATGTAACTAGTTATGCATGTAACAAGATTGGGCATATTGCTAGATTTTGTAGAAGTAAAGGTACACCGGTAGACAACAAAAGTGCTAGCTTGAAAGGTAAAGAAAAAGTTGAAGAGGTTAAGCAAGAATTCTCAAAGCAATGGATTAGAAAAGCAGATCTAAATATTGGGAATACTTCTCCACCAGTAGAACCAATCAATGCTCCACCAGTAGGACAAAGTGATGCTTCACCGGCAGGATAGAGCAGTGCTCCACCGGCAGGAAGTTCTTCATCTAATTGAAGAAAATTTCCTTGAGGGTTTGGCAATCAAATGACACAAGTGCTAATTATTCCCTCGATTAGAGATAAGAAGTTGAAAATTACTTATTACCGGCAGACAATGTTAAGTGAATACTTAACCGGCATGCAATTAATGTGGTAGATGGCGAAAAGACATTATAAAAATAAGGTTTTGGCTCCATTTCATTTCACCGTGATTTCAAATTTCCAGAGAGCGCGAAGATTCCGAGCTAAGGCATTTCGAGCAAGAAGCAAGCACACTCCAAGCAATCATCCATCCAAGGCAGAAAAAGGTATTTAATCATGGCATCCACCTCTGCAATTGAATACATAGCAAACCCTATTGTTGTGGAAGTAATTAAAAGACCTAGGCCCGTATTTCAGTTAGTCCCTGAGATAGCAAAGAAGGATGATACCTTAGGTGCATTTTCTCAAATCCCTAAAGGTGTTGTATATTTTGAAGACCCTAGAATGTACATCCACTGCAACATTGAAGAGTTAGGAGATGAGGAAATCAAAACCATGTATAAAACCGTAATATGTGGTGATACCGGCAATGTTAAAGATGAACACAAGGTTATTGAAACTCTAGGATTCACAGAAATCCTTAGCATTCCTGAATTCCCTAAGGATGTGATTAGGATAGTGTTAAGTAGAGTTCATGGAGAATTTTTCTGGCTAGATGCAATCCATAAGATCACCAAGGAAGCTGTGAAAGCTGTCACACGGTTACCGACCACCGGTAAGAGACCAGACAAAACCAAGAAAGTTCCAAATGACCTAGTTACAAAACTAACAGGTGCAACATTTGATAAGAGATCACTAAGGGTTAATGATGTAAAAGATATCAATGTGAGATTCATAAGTATGATATTAGGTTACAAAGCCACTCATGCTAATAGACTTAACTCAATTTCAAGTTTATGCATTAAGAGTGTTTATGATATGGTAACAGACAATGCAAAAATTGACATCTGTGAATGGTTAAAGGATGAACTGATTGACAACCTTCGAAAAATCAAAAAGGACAAGAAAGGAACTTTCAGATTTGGAAATTTGTTGGTATGTCTAATGCTACACATAACAAAACAGGTTCCCGGTATAGGTTATAAAGAACTTGGATATGACATACCGGTAGGAAAACAATTGACAGAACTGTTCAATACCATGGGTAAAAACAAGGAGAACAATATTCATGACTTTTTTCAAGCATTGAAGACCAAAATGAAGCAAAGAATAAGGTTATCTTAGAAAATAGTAGACAAATACAAAGATGATATATGCTTTGTTATTAAGAAAGATGAAATCTAGATGGAAGCGGTCATCCCAAGGACAATTTGGGTAACCGAAATGGGCTATGAGACAGATGATCACATTGTTGAAACTTATGCTAAAACACTTCTGGAAGCCCCAAATGAACCTAAGGAAGAAGTATTTGGTAGTGCTGAGACCATAGAAAGCCAAATACAATTCAAGAAAAGAGTAAAGAAGGTTGAGGCATTTGTGAGGAAAGGATCTAGGCAAACAAAGGCCATTAAGGAAGATGTACTAAAGAAAACCGGCATAACAGAGGATGAGTTGGCAGCCCCACAACCTGAAACTCACCTATCACAGGTAGGTACTTCTTCGAAAGGTGACATGCCAGCAACTTTTAAAAGAGTTGTTAGAAAAAGAGATCCCTCACCGGCAACCACTCCTTCACCTAGAAGGACAAGGCAAAAGCAACAAGCAGTGAGATCTCCGGTTAGAAAGGCCACACCCAAGAAAAAGCTGACACCAAAGAAAAAGAAAAGGACAAACAGTGACTTGACACCTCTTGATATATTGTTAAATGAAATCACAGAGGAAGAAAAACTGAAAAACATAGAGAAAACTTATGACACTCTATCTGCTGATGAGAAAGAGCAAGTTGAGGAAGGTGTGATACTGCATATGGACATGTACAAGAAATTTTTGATGGAAGTAGTAAATGAAATTCTTGATGATTTGTACAAAAGACTTGAGGCTAGAAGGCAAGCAGTGATAGAATTAGATAAGAAAATAAAAATAGAGAAACTACTTGCTATATATCCAGTAAACTCTCCCAAGGAAATTGATTATTTGATTGCTCAGGCAAACCGGTCAGTATTCTCTACTGCACACCGGCACATTTCACTGATGGCAAGAAGAGTTACTGAAGTACCAGAGGAAACAGATGATGGTTGGGACATATTCCTGGTTGACAAGGAAAAACAAGAAGAATACAGGAAACCTAAGCCTATAAAAGTATATCAGAAGGATAGGGACAAGGGGAAAGGCAAAGTTGGTGGACCACCAAGCATAAAAGTTAAAGACAACCTACCCCCACTTGTGAAAATTACAACTACTGAAGATCAACCGGCAGCAGAAAGTATGGATGCAGAGGATAGCAATCCTAATACTGAAGTTTTGTATACTGTAAATGTTGATACCCAAAAGATCAACATAATAGTTGATAAAGATACAACTGACAAGTCAGATATGGCTAATGAGCCTCCAGTAGCAGGGGAAACAAAGAAACCGGCAGAAGATATAAAGAAAAAGGCAGAGACTGAGGCACAGACTGAGATAACACAACATTCAGAGAAACCATCAGAGCTAAAGGCTCGGGAACAGGTTCATAAGGAAACAGTGCCACCGGTAAGTAGCGAAGTAGGAAAACCAGTGCTAAGAGAAATGCAGACACAAACTGACCTGCCAGAGGTCAATACAAGCATGGTTACTTCCACCGATACTCAAATTGTTGGGTCATCATCAACATTCAAGTCAACAAATGTGACTGAGGTATTATTAGACTCCATTAAGAAAATAACTAACTGCAGTTCACAGGCTTATAAAGCAATAGATGATTCAAATCAATTTTTAAGGCAATAGCTCCAAACTGTAATATAGATGATAAAGATTCTTTAGGACAATTGGACACATTGTGTAAATATATTTCTGAAAACATTGAGAAAATAAAGGAAGAATCAGTAAAGGATAAGGTAGAAAAAGAGAAACAGAAATTCTTTGATGAGGAAATAAAGAAGTGTAACAGAAATTTTGACACACTTCTACTAGAACTATGTAGTTTGTTGAAAGAATACAAGAATCTGTATAAAGATACATGTAAAACAAACTTTTTAACTGTAGATATTGACAAGAAAATAAGCAAGACACAAGATGAGATAAATAAGCTTGCAGACAATTTTGTCAACTCACTGGATTCATTATCAGTTTTTGAAGAGAAAATAGCAAATTTTGAGGAAGAATTGCTCAAACTGGAAAGAGAGAAAGAGAGAATAATAAACAAGGCAAAACATCTGACGTCTAAACTAAGTCCAAGATTGGACTATTTAGCATCTTTGCGGAAGGAAATTTCAGAGGCACTAATACAGGGAAGCAAAACACCGGCAGAGCATTTGCAGCATCTCACCGGTACAGTAAAGAGGACTGAAACAACAATAAAAGATAGTAAAAAGTTTATGGATAGTATAAACTTAATTTTGGGAGATCTTTTTCAGATAATAACTACCCAGCTACAGGGTTGAGGATAGATGAACCTACAAACTCTACTGACATCTTGACAACCTTTGTCATTGATGCCAAAGGGGGAGTAGTGGGATGAGAAAGTTCAAAATACAAGAATCATATACTCAGGGGGAGCTCTCATATTTTTGGTAAACATTTTTGGTAACATTTTTTTTGGACTACACATTTTGGATACTTTTTGAAATTTCTCATGAGTGTTGCCATCAATGCCAAAGGGGGAGATTGTTGGCATATGGACACTCCAATGAGACATTGTATGTGATTGAAGGTTTTGTCATTGATGGCAACCTTGCAATCCTATGGCACCGGCAAGACATTATACTGGCAAAGCATTACACAGGCAAGACAGTGCACCGGCATCAACAAATCACTCTACACCGGCACCGGCATAGAAGAAAATATGTATACCGACACAGAGGCCGACAAGATTTTTGTTATGTAATATTTTGTTTATTATTGTAAGCCGACTTGGCAAATTGTAAAATGACTCTTGTATATAAAGGAGATCATTGTAGACATTTAGAATAGGTGATGGAAGGGCATAAAGAAAATTATTAGGCAGACCTAATGTGCGAATTATAGGTCAAGGTATATGTAAAGAACAGATCAAGAACCGGTACTGAATCTAGCATTGGAGATGCTATTGTAAAGTAGTACAAGTCATTGGATTAGTGTAATCCTTATTGTAAGTCAGTGTGACTTCCCATTGAGCAGTGAGCTCTAGGTAGTTGGCCTTCCTACATGTGCAGGCCCCTATTGTAAGTAATATTCTCTTATTGGCCAGTGAGTGAATATTGTGGGTCACGAATCCCACCGAGGTTTTTCCCACACCGGGTTTCCTCGTTAAACATCTTGTGTTATGGTGTACTTTTCATGTGGATGTTCTTGATTCTGTTTATTGCATTATTTCTTGCATACCGGTACACTATTATATTATGTTTTGCATGTTTTAACTTAAGAAATACTTATTACCGGTTAGATACTGATTCACCTCCCCCTCTCAGTATCTGTGGGACCCTTAACAATGTACCGGCAATGGATATGAGTGAGTAGACTTCAAGCCTACGATTTTGATATTGTGTATGTTAAGGGAAAGAAAATTGTGGTTGCTGATGCACTTTCTAGGAGGCCTCATTTGTGCTTATTGGTTGAGATCACTGCTGATTGGAGAGAAATGATTTTAGCAAAATCTGCTAAAGATTCTTGGGCAACAAGAATCATTGAGTACACTATTCAAGATGACAGGTACACAATGATTTATGACTTGATTATTTATAAGGAGAGGATTCATTTGGTACCTAATTCACATCTTAAGGTAAAGATATTAAAGACTTTCCATGATGCACCTATGGCAGATCGCTTGGGATACTTTATGACTAACAGGCAAATCTAAGAAATATTTACATAGAAAGGACTTAAGTATAAAGTCCTTAAGTATGTTAGGTAGTGCCCCATTTGCCAGCAAAACAAAAAATGAGCATACCTATGCAAATGGTTTACTTCAACCCCTACCCATTCTCAATCAAAAATGGGAATGTATCTCCATGGATTTCATCACCGAGCTACCTAAGTTTCAGGGTAAGGACTGCATATATGTTGTAGTAGATACGTTGACAACGTTTGCACATTTCTTTGCCACTTTTGCAACATACACAGCAACACAGGTAGCTAATTCATTCTTCAAGGAGATTTTCAAACTTCATGGGATGCCCAAGAGCATAGTCATTGATAGGGACAGCAAGTTCTTGAGTCTCCATTGGCAAGAACTTTTCAGATTGAGTGAAATAGACCTCACTCCCAGCACTAGCTATCACCCACAGACAAATGGGCAGATAGTGAACAAAATGGGTGGAAAGGTATCTCACGATTATATTTCAGGACAGCAGAGAGCGTGGATCCAGTGGCTGCACCTCAGAGAGTATTGCTATAACTTTGTACAACATATGTCTATCAAGATATCAACCATCCATGGCAAAGTATGGGTACGAACTACGAAGTACCTAACTTTGTTGATTTTCTCTTTGGGAATAGTAGAGTGCCTAAGGCAAGAGATTTTCTACAGGAGAGTCCATATTAGTCTGTGTTGAATTTCTAGATTAGAATGTGTTTTTTATTTTTACATCAATGTTTCGAATCACACTCCGCAATCCATCATCAGGCTAGTGATTCAAAACGTTGATGCAAAAATCAAAAACACAATCTAATCCAGAAATTCAGCACAGACTAATATTATAGATTGTGGAAATCTCATATCATTAAGAGTCCATATTATGAAATTGTTTAAGAAAAACTTGCAATACACACAGAATCAACAGAATTTGTATGTTAATCAACATCGTACAAAGCACAATTTCGAGGTGGATGACATGGTTTACTTGAGGATCTAGCCCCACTAACAATCCACTCTCAAGAAGAGTGGGTCAAAGAAGCTTAAGCCCCAGTTCTATGATCCTTTTAGAGTTTCCAAAAGGATTGGAGAAGCTTATGAGCTAGACTTACCAACTAGCAGCAAGGTCCATAATATATTTCATGTGTTTAGGCTCAAAAAGGTACTAGGGCATATTGTTGTTCCTTCATCAGAGTTGCCACCCTTCGATGAGAAGTTAATCTTGATTCCAAAAAGCCATGATCATCAAAGAGTACTTAGTCCAATGGAGGAATTTGCCGATAGAGGATGCCACATAGGATAATGGACAGATCTTGCAAAATCCAAAGTTGGAATTGCTTAGTGACAAGAAATTTTGGGGAGGGTGAACTGTAATGTTCCCTTCCACTTTTAGTTTGGAAAACGTTAGCCTATTTAGCAAGTTCCCATAGGCTAATGAGTTAGGGTTAGGTTTAGGGGACGCCTGGTGACCATTCAATCCAATTTATTTGGCAATGACAAGTGTTGCGTTGAGCTCAATCAATTGAAATTTGCATAATGACCTTTTCTAGAGTGGATTCAAGCAATTTGTTCATACTTAATATTTTTAGTAAGTGATAGGTTGGACACTGTTAGGGGTAAAAACATATGTTAGTACGAATAATAATTACAAGTGTGTTATGTGTGTTTATGTTTTGCTATTGCCGAGAGGTTCCCGTCGGGTAGTTGGGAGTTGGTGACGGTTGGCAACTTGGCCAACCGTCGAGTCTATATAGTGTTTGGTTGGAACCTCAGCAGGGGATCATGTATGAACCATGGGAGACATTGGAATAAAGATATAACTTTCTGGTCTGATTATTATCATCTGTCATTCGTGTTATGATGTACAATTATTTTGTTCTATGAATGCTTAGTATATGCAGGTACTGTTGGGTTATTGATTATCCACCACTATACCTTTAGGGCTAAACATTTTGGCGCCGTTGCCTAAACGAACCTGGAGATAACCATGGCGGCAGGTGGAAGCGATTAATGGGTCGACCATTTAACCAGCAATTAATTGTCGTAGACAGCAACACGCACGAAGAGAGTACCACGGAAGACGAACGAGAGGATCAGTTGACGGCAGACTTGGTGGAGTTGTGGGACGTGTCGGTCACGCAGTACGTATGGCAAGAGGCTCAAGAGAGAGCCGTCTCGGAAGGTACAGTACGTGGTGAACTCACCGTCAGAACCCCCATCTTTGACCTACTCGGAAGTATTCCAAGGTTACTCGCCAGGAATTTGATTGCACTCCAAGACCAAAGGGAGGAAATGGCAAAGGAACTTCGACGGCAACAAGTTCTCCGACGGTACGAGGAACGGAGTCATAGGGAGGAAGAGAAGAGGGAGGCCAGTCAGCGTCGTACCTCTGGCACTTGATGCCCCTACGGCCGAACAAAGACAGACGTACCACTGCTACCGAAGGAGTAAACGAGGGAACAATACGGCGATCCCTCCGCATAAAAGAAGAGGCCAACAGGAGACGATGACTAAGAGAGGTTGCCGACTCAAGGAGTCCGAAGAAACACAACAAAAGTCGGAGTGTCAGTCGGAGTCGTAGTCGAGAGAGGCAAAAACCGTGTACGTGGAAGGAGTTGGCCGAGGTCGCCAGGAACCTGCCACTTCCAGACGTAGCGGAGGAAGATCTCGCCGACCAGGCCCCACGCTCGACGTCAAGTGAAGAAGAATTCAGAACCGAATCACAAAGCACCCAATCAGAATTTTCCGAACAAGGAGAGGAGGCGGTACGAGACCTGCACGAGGAAATCGCCACTATTTTCGAAGCGACATTGTCCGGCATTAAAAACTTGTCGTTGTCAGAGGGCATCAAAATAGGAAGATCGGACCCGGAAACCCCAGGAAGGAGGGACTATAGAAGTGAAGGTGACCAAGGCCTGGTTGGCAGGGACCCAACCAGCCCAGGAGCGTACGGCACCACCCGAACACATGGTACCTTCCCAGCATATAGCCATTTCCAGGCACTACATAAAACCGCACAGAAAAGAACGATGGCACACACCCCGAAGAAACAAAAACTTCCAAAATTCATGGGCGATGGATCAAAGGATCCCATACGGCATTGCAAGACATGCGTTACCATCTAGGAAGCAAATGGCCAGGATGACCGGGACTACTGGGTGAAGGCATTTCCAGCCACCTTACGAGGAATAGCGATTGACTGGTACACAAACCTTGATGCACAGCATAAAACATCCTGGAGTAATCTGAAGAAGGCCTTCGAGGGAGAATTCAAACTCCTACGGGACGACAACGAGATTGTGGCGGAAATTTACAACACCAAACAAGGAAAAAACGAAAGTGTATGCGCATATAACAGACGGCTGAGGGAACTACTAAACAAAATGGAGAACCAGCCGGCGGATGGCCTCAAGAAGCGATGGTTCGTAGAAGGATTGGTACCATCCCTGAGAAGGACGATGAAAGTAGTACCTCCACCATCGTACGATGAAGCATACAATCGTGCCATGGATATTGAAAGTGAAAACAAGACATCCCAGGGGAAGCGACGGAGCAGCAATGGTGACAGTACGGACGACGATAGGGACGGAGGATCAAAAACAGTGCAAGCACTCCGCAAGGATATGATGAGGATGATGAAGGAGTTAAAAGGTGACAAAGAAAGCGGTAGGGAAGGAAAAGAACTATGGTGTACTGACTGCAAGACCAAAGGGCACACTAAAGGAGGTTGTCCCCGAAAAGTCTTCTGTGACATCTGCCAAATAACAGGACATTCCACAAAGGAATGCCCGTACAACTTGAAGGCACGGAGCACACAAGTGCTCTATGCCCAACCCAACCAAACCACACCACCAGCAACACCTCCAAGGCCAACAACAAACCCTGATGCCTCACCCGGAGGATACAGAAACAATCGACGGGGGAACAACAGATCCAATAATAACACACCAAGGAGCAGGATTCAATACGACGAGAAGGGGCGACCCATGATTCAGTGCAGGAAGTGCAATGAATGGGGTCACTTTGCTCAAGAATGCCAAAACGGAGGCGATGTAGGAAGTTTGTTGTGCAGATGGTGCGGTCTAGAGAATCACGAGGACATAGATTGCCCAAAACAAAAAGGGGTGAACATGCTCGATGTAGAGGGATCAAAGGAAGACGTACTGGCAATCACAAGGTTGCAAAATAAGAAAGCCATGTACCCGGATCCTCGCACAGAAAAGAAAGACTTCAGGAGGCAAGGGCAGATATCCAGCGGGCGATGGCTGGAGAACGGAGGGCCTCGCACCTGGCCACCGATATGTTGGTCCAGCCGGAACCAGAAAAAATTATCATCAAGCAGATGTTACAAACCACAATACCTTTACGGGTGTACGACCTTCTGCAGACCATGCCACAGATAAGGATGGCTTTGACAGATATAACCATGGACACTACCCCTGGACAGGAACACCAAACGGTGGCGGACCCATGCAGTACGGACCCAGGGAAGGAACCTGGTACGGATGCCATGAATCCTATGCTACTCGCGGTGGGCGCTGGGCGGAAACTAGCAGTAGTAGAGATGGATATAATGGGACAGAAGCTTACTAACACCATTGTTGATGGCGGGTCCGGAGTCAACATACTACCGGAGGGAACTTGGCGAAGCCTTGGCAAGCCTACCCTCTGGCCACCAACCTTCAGTGTCGACCAACACGGTATCAAACCCCTCGGCACCCTCATGGCACAAAAGGTGGTAATTGGGACGCAGCAGTTCATCCTGGATTTTGTAGTCATTCCGATGGAAAGGAAAGCGTACGACGCTCTTCTAGGAAGGGGGTGGCTGATCATGGCCAAAGCTAATCACAATTGGAAAAGGAATATGCTCTCAATCGAGAGTGACAGTCATAAGTATGTAATTGATCTCAGGAACTAGTCCGTCAGCGAAGAGATCGCGTCATCAAACTCTGATTCGGAAGATTCCAATCGATGGGAGTGGGGTTCCGAAGGAGGCAGAGGTGGGAAAGAACCCGACGAAGGAGTACTGGAGTTAGATGAGTGTTCGGAGGATGGAGCCAACTCGATGGCAGGACTTTTTCATTGGCAAATGGAGGACTATGAGGTCTTGCATCCGGAATGTCACATGCTGCAAATATGTGAGTTAGGAGAAGCAAGCGGGGAGACGGAGGAACAATCCTTTCCCCCAGAGTATGGTAGATATCAAGAAGGAATGGCAAGAGTGGATGGCACGCCAGCACACCAGTTTGAAAGGGATAAACCCATCAAGTATGAGGAACGGGATGTGGAGAAGATTAATCTAGGCAACGAAGCAGCACCTCAGATGACACTAGTAGGAGATGATTGGAATCCGGTACTGAAGGCAGCAGCCTTCAAGATATTTCTGGAATATAAAGATGTTTTCGCCTGGACCTACAAAGACTTGAAAGGAGTACCGCCAGAGCTGTGCGTACATCGCATAACCCTCGTACCAGGGGCCCAACCGATACGAAGGAGGCCGTATAGGATGAACAAAAACTACGCAGCCAGAGTCAATGAGGAGATCAACAAAATGCTAGAAGCAGGGATCATATTCAAAGTGGAGACAAGTGACTGAGTTTCCCCAATAGTCATCTCCCTTAAAAAAGAAGCTAATCAGATAAGGATATGTGTGGACTTCAGGTACCTAAATGCAGTAACCATAAAGGATCCATTCCCGATCCCATTCACTGACAGTATTCTGGAAGAAGTCGCCGGGCACGAGATGTACACATTCCTAGATGGATTCTCCGGGTACAACCAAATAAGTATCGCGGAAGAAGATAAGTTGAAGACCACATTTGTGGTGGAGGAAGGAGTGTATGCCTATAACCACATGCCCTTCGGTCTATGCAACGCGCCCGTGACCTTCCAGCGAATAATTCTGCACATTTTTGACAAGATGTCAGTAGGAAATTTCAGAGCATTCTTGGATGACTAGTCGATTTTCAGCGATCAGAACACTCTTTTGAGGGCCTTGGGAGAGTGCATGGAGAGATGTCGGAAGGCTAGGCTAGCTCTGAACCCAAAGAAGTGCAAATTTATGGTACCACAAGGGAAACTCCTGGGCCACATCGTCTATAAGGAAGGATTGAAGACAGACCCAGACAAGATAGGAGTAATTGTCAACATGGAAAGTCCAACGAACGTAACAGGGGTGAAATCATTCCTCGGCCACATAGGCTACTACCGGAGGTTCATCAAGGGCTTTGCGCAGGTGTCGTGGCCATTAGATAAGTTGACAAGGAAGGGAGAGCCGTTTGTATGGGGTACGGAGCAAGAAGAAGCCTTCACGGAATTAAAAGACCGACTAGTGACTGCACCGATATTGGTATACCTAGACTGGAACAAAGAATTTCACGTGCACGTGGACGCCTTCAACTTTGCAATTGGTGCTACCTTCGACCAGGTAGGGACACAAGGACTAGACCATTCCGTCTTCTTTGCAAGTCGACTCCTGTCAAAAGCAGAAAGGAACTATAGCACAACAGAGCGAGAGGCACTAGGGATGGTGTATGCAGTTTAGAAGTTCCGGCACTACTTGTTGGCCACACCGTTCACATTTTATGTGGACCACCAGGCACTAATGTACCTAGTGAATAAACCAATCATTCAAGGAAGGGTAAGTCGGTGGCTACTGCTTTTACAAGAATTCACCTTCACCATTGTCGTACGACCAAGGAAGTCCCATGTGATTGCAGATCAACTATCAAGGATTAGATCAGGAGAACCGGCCGAAGAAGTGAACGAAGACTTTCCAAATGCACACTTGTTCCAAATTGCAATACTACCAGCCTGGTATGAAAAGATAGGGCAGTACCTATCTACTTCCACATTTCCAAGTGAGATGCCTCCAGGGGAACGGAGGAAATTAGCACTAAAGAGCAAAACCTTCCAACTAATTAATGGACTTCTATATAAGATGGGTCCCGACCAAATCTTGAGGAGGTGTGTCATGGAGGAGGAAGTTCGCGGTGTACTAAAGGAGGCACACGACGAACTGGCAGGTGGACATATGGGACCAGATGCAACCGCCAGGAAAGTGCTCCTGGCAGGGCTATGGTGGCCAACTCTACACACGGACGCCCGAGAGTGGGTGATCGGATGCGACACCTGTCAACGAGCCGAAAAACCTCTCAAGAGGGACTTCATGACTCTCTTTCCTTCCCAGCCACAAGAACTATTCGAACGATGGGGTTTGGACTTTGTGGGACCCTTGAAACCAAGTAGCCTACACCGGTGCAAGTACATTGTGGTAGCCACAGAATACCTCACTAACTGGGGAGAAGCTAGGGCCTTGCCCGATAACACAGCTTTGAGTATGGCAGGGTTCTTGTACGAACAGATTGTCACTAGGTACGGGATACCACTTCGAATCACTAGTGACAGAGGAGTGCACTTCGTCAATCAGGTAATCCGTACCATGATCGTGGAATTTAAAATATTCCATAACCTATCCAGCCCATACTATCCCCGTGCTAATGGACAGGCAGAGGCAACCAACAAAGTGTTGGTATCAATAATTTACAAGTCATGTGGGGTGGAACAAGAAGACTGGGAGGAAAGACTATCAGCTGTACTATGGGCCTACCGTACAACACACAAAGTCACTACCGGGCATACGTCGTTCCAACTCATGTATGGCCAGGAGGCAGTGGTACCAGCCGAGTACACCGTGCCAAGCCTTCGAGTGGCAGTAGAAAATCGATTAGGGGACACTGAAAGCATGAATGCAAGGCTGGATGGGTTGGTAAAGCTGGACGAATGGAGACTAATGGCACAATGGGCGACTAAGGTGGCACAACGTCGGAGGAAGCATTGGCACGACCAGCATCTACGGAAAGCCAACTTCCGACCGGGACAGTTAGTTTTGAAGTATAACGGTCGGAACGAACTTCGACCAAGGAAGTTCAAGGTCCGGTGGCTCGGGCCCTATAAAATTAGAGAGGTCGGCAATAACGGATCAGTGAAACTAGCAACTCTGGACAACAATCCGATCAGGGACCCCGTGAACGGTTCCAAGTTAAAAATCTACAGGGAAAGAACTAAACCTGTGATTGGGATCAACATGCTAGGATATGCCACGAGAGGACATTGGACCATTGGTCAAGACAAGGAGATCCAGGAAGATCCAGTAGTACAAGAGGAACCCTACAGGAGGGATGACGATTGGGCAAAGCCCTTAACGACCATAGAAGAACAACTTGTACCAAAAAGGGTGGAAGGTGTAGCAGTTCCCAGGATTCACAAACATCTCACGAATGCGTATTTCGAAGACCCAGCTGTGTGGGTACGGGTCTCAGGATATTGGAAAAAACGGGCGCCATACGAGGGAGCTTGGGAAGGGTACGTCGCATATGACATCGACGAAGAAGCAAAAGCTCGGAGGAAAACTGGGAACCCACTTACAGAAGTGGAGCCGAGAGACCCCGAGGACGAACTCAACCTGGAAGAATATGGGGCAACCCTGGGACCATGTTTAAAAATGTTACTGAAGACAGAGGATCTATTTGTCATCGCGTCCGGGGCAGGCGAGATGGAGGCAAGACCTAACTCATTATATCGGATGATTCCCAACTCGGCTGGACCACCGGAGATCGACGGAGAGAAAGTAAAATGGTATCACCAATACGGGGCCCGGTACATTGACGGCTGCTACAAGGGTGTGGGACCCGCCCCACTGGTGGACAAAATATGGGATCTGGAGTACGTAGGGACCTGCTACGCCCAAGAGTGCTACAGAAGATTACCACATGTGTGTACTTGGTTGCACGACTCAGAAATAAAAGTAAGGACACCCAACAATACACGAGGAGTGAAAAGAAGGAGCAACGAGGAGAGAGACCCGGAACCAAATAAGAAATGGAAGGAGGACAAGGGGAGGAATGACGTACTAAGGAAGGAATGGAGGAAAAGGCAGGGTAGAAGGCTGGGGAAAAGAAACCAAAAAAGACAAGGGAATTTCTTGCACGCAATAAACTCGATCAACCAGCCAGGGGTCCACATCAGAAGGCAGAAGCAGGCCAAGCAGTACCGAGGTAAACTGAAGGCAAGGAAGCTAATATTGAAAAAACTGTGCCAGACAAAAGAAATAAGACGACTCGTAAAACAAGGGGTCTTAAAAGCTGAAGAGGGAAAATGCAAGGAAAAAGCAAGGAAGGCCAAATCTGCAGGCATTAAAAAAATGGAATGTCAGACAAGTATAAGTAAACGTAGTAAGGTTACTGAAAAAGCAAGTATTTTATGTCAAATTAATAAAACACATTTACCTAGCCCTAACCCTCAAAAAGGAAAGTGCTTATAAAAGTTGCCAGGAGACCCCATTAGGCACAACACAGGAAAGAGAACCCACGAGCCAGACAGCATTGAGCAGAACTGCTGGTACGGACGCAGAAGGAGGGCAGAAGGGAGTGACCAATCCGTACGGTGTACGGATTACGCAGTCTGGAAGGCAAGAGAGCTAGGGAGCTAGGCCGTACAGTGTACGGATTACCCAACAAGTTATACCGTACGACGTACGGATTCAAGACACAAAGGGTAGGAGCCATTATACGGCGTGTGCACAATCTGGAAGGCAAGTTGAGCCGTATGGCGTACGGCTTGCAGAGGTTCTACCGTACGACGTACGGATTCAAGGCGTCAACGAGTTAAACAGGAACCACCGTACGGCATACGGCACCCGAAACATAGCTAAAAGGAAGACGTACTTGTACGGCGTACGCAGCACGAGGCATAAACTGATACTACCGTACGACATACGGCCTTCCTCCACCGTACGTGTACGACATTCAACGCATGGTGTTAACGAAAAATGGAGCAAGAACAAAAGGGACCCACCGTACGGCGTACGGCTTGACCGTACGGACACGATACAAGGCAAGGGCACACCTTCACTAAACGGTGTACGGACAACGCAAACCAACGCGTGCGGAAGCAAGGGAAATCCGTACAGTGGCAAACAAGGAAGTAGTACGACAGCAACAACCGGGCCGTACGGCGGGCATTTGACCGGGCAATCAAGGCACGAGGGTATAAGAGAGGAAGCGCTGAACACAAGGAAGGGACCATACAACGGGGAAACTGAAAGTAATACAATGGGCCGTACCAACTGGCGAGATAATCTGGTAGACAGTTATAATAAGGACGCAGGAAGGGGTTTAGTCAGAAGAACGGGGAAAGGCAGCTGTAGTACAACCATGACTGCCACAGAGCCTGCCAGCAGTAGGAAAACCAGGAGCAAACCGAAGACAAAAAAGGACCTAGAGGAACTCACCGCAGCCAATGTAGCATTCGAAAGTGTGACTGGCAGTGAATGTCGTACCTGGTGGGAGGAAAACCCTCCAGATCATGTGATGAAGGAATCACTTAAAAAAGCACAGGTTGACCACGTTGTGCAGATGCCCATATTTAACATTAAGGAGTTCGAGCCAGTCCTACAGACCATGGTATCCGGTTATAACCCTCACGAGCGTGCTTCGGTCATCCAGTTTCAAGGGCACACAGTGCGGGTTTCATTCAAACCTGAGGATTTCAGGCGCGTGTTTGGCATATCAAATAAAGGAGCAGCTGCTACCAAACCAACCAAAAACCTAACCAAAGAAAAGAAAAAATGGTTGTTAGACCTGGTGTGCAGAGACGACCTTACAGAAGAACAGTGGAAGAGCATCCGGGTCGATAGCAGAGGAATGAAGCATAGTTTTATTGCAGCAGGAGAGTGCAGGATGTTGATGGACCTGGTTAAAAGCCACCTGACAGGGGCTAGTCGGGCTTCAGATATCGCCATATGGATGATTGGGTTAATGAACGGGGTCAGATGCGGGAAAGTGTACAACTGGGGGCAACTCCTGGCAAAACGCATCCACGACTTCCTGAGATTAGAACACAAAGTATTCTACATGTGCCATCATGCCATCAGTCTGTTCCTAGATGCAGTACGCCTACGGGTACCGCCAGAGGGTTGGGGGACGTTCGAACCTCACGGACAAGTGGAACCAAATAAACCCACTATGTACTACTACATTCACCTGGACACCCTTGGCGACACAGCGCAGCCCACACGGAAGAGGAGGAAGCTAGACACATCTATGGAAGTGGAAGAGGGTAGCAGTATTGAAGGGTCTGAGGAAGCGGAAGAAACAGAAGAACTGGAAAGTGGGGATGAAGGGTTCCATCTGTCAGAACACACCACCGTAGAGGAAGAGGAGGAAACAGAATCATGCCAGCAGGAAGAAGATGAAGAAGAGGAGCAACAGGGGGGATTGCGGGCACAATGGAAGAGCACGAGGGTAAAGTTTATGCCCTCAAAATTAGCCTCGGCACACCTGGTACCTCAGGAGGCACTTGCAGTCGCCAGCCTCGTAGGAGATGTATGACCTATGGGGGTACTATTCCAGAAGATTAGCGGAGGGGAGCCGCCGGCACAACGACGAGTATCGTTGCCACATATCAGTTTAGCCGTACTGGCAACAGAAACTGGTACGACGGAAGTAGGAACTGGTACGATGGCAGCAGAGACCAGCACAACGGCAGCAGGAACGAGTACGGAGGGAACTGGTACGAGGGCAGCAGAGACTGGTACAGCATCAGCTAACTTAGAGGCAGCCCTGGGTACTATGACAGATGAGGATATAGACGCGTCATTGCACGGGTGGCTAGGACAGTTCGCGCTTGCCCCACACCTGCCCCCCTCCCCCGCACCACATAACATGGCTATCAGGCCTGACGTGACTCCAGATAGCGAGGTCACGATCCCAGATGAGGAGAGACCCACTGATCAAACGCAGCAGGGAAAGGACAGGCAGAGCAGTGGCCTGGAGGGGACTTTCACTAGACTCCATATCACACTACCTGATCCGAGTGACCCAGCGGGCTCACTCAGACGATTCCTAACGGAGCTGCAAGGACTCTCGGATGTTGCACGCAGCATGGCTCAGCTGACTAGACAGATGGAGGTTGGTAATTCAACTGACGCTACATAGCTGTGTCATTTTATGGCACAGGGGTGCAAAGATGAGTTCACGCAGCACCTCGAGCAGCAGGGATGGCCGGATAATAGTACACCTGAGATGATTCAGAACTAGACCCACAGGCGCGTGACAGGAGGCTCAAGTACCTTAGGCACCACTTTCAGCAGTATGGAGGGAACTTTTCGCGAGGTGTACTTACAGATGCGGCAACATCAAGTGGAGAAAGAGGCCCAACAGATCTACATAGTAACCCTGGAAAAGAGAGCAGGAAGCAAACGGAGTTGGCCACAATTGAAAAGAGCTTGAGGAAGTAGATGGAAATGAAAATGACTACATATGAGGCCCGCTGCAGCATGCAGGAGAAGGAGGCACAGGCATTGGCAGCCCAGGTGGCGACGCTCACTTCACAGCTGGAGCAAAAATATGGAAAGCTGATGGAAGTTGTTCACACGGTAAAGAAAGCACGAGAATGGCAGTTAATGGCAGAAAAGAATCTGAAAACTCAGGCCGGGCAGCGACCTCAGCCTATCACCACTACAGGGATGCCTCCTCCCTCTTCTCAGTCTTAGCCATGCTTTATTTCAGTTTCTCTTGTCTGAGTCGTCTGGAAGACGACTACGTTTTTAGGGGGAGATAATGTTAGGGGTAAAAACGTATGTTAGTACGAATAATAATTATAAGTGTGTTATGTGTGTTTATGTTTTGCTATTGCCGAGAGGTTCCCGTCGGGTAGTTGGGAGTTGGTGACGGTTGGCAACTTGGCCAACTGTCGGGTCTCTATAGTGTTTGGTTGGAACCTCGGCAGGGGATCATGTATGAACCATGGGAGACATTGGAATAAAGATATAACTTTCTGGTCTGATTATTATCATCTGTCATTCGTGTTATGATGTACCAATTATTCTGTTCTATGAATGCTTAGTATATGCAGGTACTGTTGGGTTATTGATTATCCACCACTATACCTTTAGGGCTAAATAGACACCAACTTGGTCAAATGGCAATATTTCTATTTTGGGAATGTCGGTGGATGTATTTGATGTTGATGACTTGACTGTTAATGTGGTCTAGAGCATTTAATTTAAATAACGTTAAAATTTTAAAGTTAAATTAAAGATTTAACTTTAGCATTATTTCATTTATAATATTGTCTAGTGGGCACTCAAGGCGGCATAAGGTGACATATAAATATTAAATAAAATGCTCTTTTTAAATGGATGCCTAAGTTGGGAGACATGGAAATATTTAATAAAAATCGAAAGTGCAAATCCCTAAGTTGGGTGTGGGAATTGGAGAGGCCTTTATAAAGGCATTTGAAGATCATTTTGCATTATGCTTGGATTGATATTTTGAGAATAGATTTGTCTAGATTGAACTTGTTCATTCCTTTTCTTTGTGTGGATGAAAAGCCCTGTAGAGGACATTCTCTTCATTAGTGAAAGATCTAACTTGGAGGATTTGATGGTGATTTCATTCACGAATTACATTTGTGCTTTATAGTGGTTTGAATCTTCAGTTTTTGAGCATAGATCCTCAGTGCAGATTTGAAGAATATCTAGGAGGGGAGATTGAAGAGTTGTTTGCAGATTTTGGAGCAAATTGTATCTGTTCATTGCTGGCTGTTCTTGTTCTTGCTGGCCATACAGCCTATGGGAGGGACATGTGAGCTTGGATGGGGTATGGTGCCTAGGGTTTGGTGCTGGCTTGAGTTACAAGGTGATGTATTGGGCTTTGGCAATCAAGATTTTGAAAGATCCCTAAATAGGTCTTTTGCTGCCTTGTTTTAATTTTAATTTAATAAACTATATTTTGGGGCCTTTTTTGGTGTTCTTAGAGACTAGACTGAAGATGTAGAAGAGTTTGTTTCTTTTGTGTTGTTTTGTTTTGGTGATGGGGTTTGCAACATATGACAAGAAACAACATAAAAATGAACTGTAATCAAGAGATCAGCTTCTGATTTTTATATGACAGCAGATTACAATCATCTAGAAGTGAAATAACATTCACATGTACAAGTAGAAAACATACCAAAGATCCAGTGCTAGGGTTTGAGGCTGGTTTGCTATCCAGAAAATGGATACAAGCTGAGAAGGATGGTGTAGGAGCAGATCAGTGGATCCAATCTGCTTATTCTTCCATAAGATGAATTACCAATAACAAATTGGGCAAAGAACCCAATTACCAGCTAGAAATCCGACCTTTGCTAGGCAAAATTATACAATTTTGACCTTCTTTTCCCACTGTTTTGCTCACCCTGATCACAAATCTAGTCAGTTGACTGTGATTACTTCCACACTACCCTTTCTAATCCCAACAATGAGATCAAGCACAAGAAATGGAGTTAGAACCCTCCATTTAATTTTAAATTGATGCACAGCCTTCTAGAATGGTACGGCCCTGCCTGGAATGGTACGGCTGCAATTATGAAACCCACACTTGCTGCAATTTCAAGACAAACTACTCAAAACCAATGTATCATACCTAATGGTGATTGCTGGGCTGGTTTTGTTGCTAAATTGACCCCCAATGGGTCTAGACAAGGCACATCCTTGTCCCACATGAGCAAATTAGTGGGTACACCTCCACTACCAATGCAGATCTGAGGGTTTAGGTCCTCCAAACACCCGCAATTTCTGTTATTGATGCAGAGCAAAGAAAATCAAAAATAAAATAGTAACATAATACCAATTCTCTCTTCCAAAATGTCTAATAACCTTTTCCAAAGAGTGGTGTAACCCTAAATGGAATATCCCATTGGAATCCAACTCAAAAGGCATCTTCCTTGGCATCTTTTGGGTCCACGCAGCTTAAAGGCTTAAAGGCTTTTAAAGAATGACATGGCAAGGGTCCCACCATGCCATGTCATTTAAGTGATTTGAGCAAAGGGGTGGCGTTGACATAAAAGGGGCCACTTTATTAAAAGGACGCATAGCACTTTATTCAAACATAAGCCTTTATTAAAAAAAGAAACTTAGGCTCATAAAGTAGCTTTATAAAAGTTACTTTTCCTTATTAACTTTTGACACTTAGAAATTTTTAAGTGTCTTTATTCATCAAATGCAATGTGGGAATTGCATCAAAAAGATGGGGACATGACAGTCTCCCCTTCTCGGATTTGCTTGCCCACAAGCAAAGACAGGGCTGGATGCTTAAGAATCTCTTATCCTTCCCAAGTAGCATCCTCAATGGGTAAATCTTTCCAACTAACCAAATATTCCTTGATCGCCCTGTTCCTCAAATGCCTCTCTCGCTGTTCCAGAATCTCAACAAGAATCATAACCAATTTGCCTTCATCATCCAACGGTGGCAGTACTGGAGATGCTACAATACCCTGACCAATTGCCTTTTTGAGGCACGATACATGAAAGACATTGTGAATCTTACTCTCAGGAGGAAGCTCAATCTCATATGCTACCTCACCCATTCTCCTCAGCACTCTATAAGGTCCATAAAACTTGGGCTTCAGCTTCTCAGCTCCCTTAACCTTAACCGAGCTTTGCCTATAAGGTCGAAGACGTAAAAAGACCATATCCCCAATCTCAAAAGATCTCTCAACTCGATGCCTATCAGCATACATCTTCGGCTGATTCTGAGCTTGCTGAATATTGTTCTTGAGAGATTTTAATATATCCTAATTCTCCCATAACCAATCCCGAGCCAAAGGCACTCTATTATCAGCCAAAGCTAAGTCAGTGAACGTCATGGCATCATAACCATACAGTGCATGAAATGGAGTCAACTCAATGGACATGTGGTATGTAGTATTATAGCAGAACTCCCCCAAATACAAACAACGAACTCATGCACGCTGCTGTCCAGAAACATAGTTACGTAGATACCCCTCTATCCATTTGTTGACAATCTCTGTCTGGCCATCCGTCTGAGGGTGGTAACTAGTACTGGGAGTCAATTCCGTACCAACGAGTTTGAACAACTCTTGCCAAAAGGCACTCATGAACCTACTGTCACGGTCACTCACAATGGTCTTTGGAAGACCATGTAATCAAAAGATCTCTCTGAAAAACAAATCAGCAACCTGTGATGCTGTGTAATCTGATGCTATGGGAAAGAAATTGGCATATTTAGTCAATCTATCCACCACAACATAAATGCAATCTTTCCCTTGGACCTTGGGAAGTCCAGTAATGAAATCCATAGATATTCCAGTCCACTTTTGATCCGGAATGGGAAGTGGTTGCAGCAGACCAGCAGGGTGTGTGTTTTCAATTTTATTTTGTTGGCAAGTAAGACACTCACGCACATGCTGTAGGATATCACTTTTAAGACCCCTCCATGAGAATCTCCCCCTGATTTGTCTGTAAGTTTTTCCATATCCCTAATGTCCTGCTGTTGGAGAATCATGAAATGCATGCATAATCTGATTTTTAAGTGGGGATTCAGGTACTAAATAAATCCTTCCTTTATAGTAAATGATATCATCAACAACCGAATATCTCTCATCCTGAATAATCCCATCCATGACCTCACATGCAAACTGATTCTTTGAATACTCTACCAACAGCTGAGATTTCCAATCAGCTAAGACTTCACATAACGAACATAGGACAGCAGATGAAGGTCTCCTAGATAATGCATCAGCAGCAGCATTATTCTTCCCTTTGACATATTCTATGTCAAAATCATATGCTTGGACCTTAGAAACCCATTTTTGCTGCCTTTCACTGAGATCCTTTTGCTCCAAGAAATATTTCAGACTATTGTGATCAGTTCTCACCACAAATTTGCAGCCAACTAGATATTGTCTGAATTTAGTCAATGCATGCATAATTGCAAGCATTTCCTTGTCATAAGTAGAATAAAGTTTCTCATTGAGCTTCAATTTCCTACTCTCATAAACAATGGGGTGATGATTCTGCATCAATATAGCTCCCACACCTTCACTTGAAGCATCACATTCCACTACAAAGGGCTGAGTGAAATCAGGTAATGCTAAAACGGGACAAGAGTTCATCACCTGCTTAACCCTGTCAAATACCACCTGTGCTTCCGAAGACCAACCAAAAGCCCCTTTCCTTGTAAGATTTGTCAATGGTGCTACAAGCTGTGAATAACCTTTGACAAATCTCCTGTAGTACGCACACAGACCAAGGAAACCACGTAACTCAGATATGTTCTTGGGTGGTGGCCAATCAACAATGGCCTGTATCTTCTCTTGATGCACCTTAACCCCATCTACACCAATCACATGACCCAGATATAAGATTTCAGATAACCCAAAATCACACTTTGACAATTTGGCATACTGTGACTGTGATTCCATGATACTCAAGATGTAACAAGTGTTCTTCCCAAGATCTGCTGTAAATCAAGATGTCATCAAAGAACACCAAAACAAACTTACGTAGATGCCTGTTGAACATATGGTTCATACAAGACTGAAAAGTGGCAGGAGCATTAGTGAGGCCGAATGGCATCACCAAGAACTCGTAATGACCATAGTGGCATTTGAAAGCAGTCTTCTGAATGTCTGACTCTCTCACCTTAATCTGATGGTATCCTGAACGAAGATCTATCTTCGAGAAGTACACTGCCCCATGTAACTCATCTAACAACTCTATAATACGGGTAATAGGGTATCTGTTTTTAATGGTCTTCTTGTTCAATGCACGGTAGTCAATGCACATTCTCAGAGTGCCATCTTTCTTCTTCACAAGAACGACTGAAGAAGCAAATGGACTAGAACTAGGTCTAATAAACCCCATATCCAGAAGTTCCCTGATGGTCTTCTCAATCTCATCCTTATAAGCCTTGGGATGCCTATAAGGTGTGGTCATAACTGGCTTAGCATCCTCAAGCTCGATGACATGCTCAAAACCTCTATCAAGGGGTACACCAGATGGAATGTCTCCAAACACCACTCCATACTCATCTAAGATAGTCTGAATAGCAATGTGAAAAGTCCTCTCATCCTTCACTGGTGACTTCCTAGATGATACAAAGCATTGAGTATCCCAAATAATATCCTCGTGTCTAAAAATAGATTCCATTCTGTGAGAATAAACCACCTTAGGACCTCCATCCGAACATGCCCTCAGAATGGTCTTCTTAACACCCTTCATGAACTCAAGTTGCATCTTACGATGATCAATAATGTACCTGCCAATACCCTGTAGCCACTGTGTACCCAGAACTACATCATAGTCCTCCAACCATAAGACATGGAAGTCATCAATCAGGGTGTAGTCCTTCATCTGTATCCGCAACTGTGGCACTCTCTTAGTGCAACCACTCTTAGTGCAACCTAAGATAGCTCCATCTGCTACCTTCACTCCAAAACCAGAAAACTCCTCTGGGGTAATACCATACCTGTCAATCAACTCCTCACTGATGAAGTTGTGTGTAGCACCAGTATCAACTAGACACACGACACGCTACCCCTGAATAGTACCCTTAAGTCTAAAAGCATCAAACTTAGGGTATCCTGAAAGTGTAGCCACGACAACGTCAGCCATATCAGTACCCTCATGAACATCTAACTCAATCTGAGGTGTCTTCCGATCATCATACTCATTATCTAGATCTGAATCAGCAACATGGTCCTCATCACCATCTGAATGGACCTCAATAAGATGGACCTTTCCCTTTCCACTGCATCGGTGACCAGGTTCCCAGGCTCCTTGCAAGTAAAACATAGTTTCTTCCTTCTTAACTCATTCCTAGACTCCGGATAAAATTTTGGGGCAGAAGTATTGCCTTGCTGAAACTAAGAACTCTTTTGGAAAGGTTAAGAGTTCCTGGTGAAGTTTTTGTTTTGCTGGAAAGTGGATGGGGAAGGAGTAGTGTCAAGGTCTAAGGTAAGCTGAATGGCCTCCTGTAATGTCCCAGGCCTTAAAGCCTTAACTAGTCCCCTAAGTCTCTCATGTAGACCCTCAATAAACAACATAACCACTCTCCTATCAAGCATCTCAGGAACCATCGCTGCTATCCACTGAAACTCATTAATATAAGTTTCCACCTGACCTGATTGCCTAAGTAGAGCTAAGTCCCTGTAATACAGTTCTATATCCTTCCTGTCAAACCTGGCAATCAATCTCTCAGTGAACTCAGTATAAGAGTGAATAAGAGTATGGTTTTGCGTAACCAAACCATGGTGCCACCAGTCATACGCAACTCCCTCCAGGTGTAAAACAGCAAATTGTATAGCCTCATCTTCAGTCATGGGCTTCAGGGATAAATAGATGTCCAATTTGTGGGCCCAAGCTCGTGCACTAGTAGAACCAACACCATCAATTGTGGACATAGAGAGCTTATCAGTAGCTCTCCTCAGATCATTATTCCACTATTGTCTGGGCCACCTGTCATTCTGACCTCGGTTAGCATCCCTACGCTGCATACAGTACTGATGTAAGGGAAAAGCATCCCTAACATGCTGTGGTAAACGTGCCCACTCATAATTGGTTGCCATGACACTGTCCTAGAAAGTCACTCCATTCAGTGGCTCTTCCACTGCTTGTTCCACTCTAGGAGCAAAACGTGGAATCATAGGTTTGTTTGTAGTTCATGTTCGTGTCTTGTCTCTAGGTGGTGAATTAGAAGCACTCCTAACAGATGGAGTTCTGCTTCTACCATGACTCCCGGCTACAGAAGCTGATCGACTCTGACTACCGTGCCTGTCTCTGCGGTTCCCAGCAACCAACCTATCAAGAGTCACCTGTAACTTGTCAAGAGTTTCTATTATTTGAGGCTATGTATCTACCAAGGTTCTCAATAAGGCATCTGGATCAGCTCTTACCACATGGGGTCGACTTACATCACTTGGTCTGTCACCCATATCTGGCTGTGAATTAAATTGTGCCCTTCTACGGGAGTAGAATCTGTAAGTATCTCTTCTGCCAGGATACATACAAGAATTGTAACCCTCAGGCTGGTAGGATGTCAGCTCTCATACCATTGAAAGATCCCTAAATAGGTCTTTTGCTGCCCTGTTTTAATTTTAATTTAATAAACTATATTTTGGGGCCTTTTTCGGTGTTCTTAGAGACTAGACAGAAGATGCAGAAGAGTTTGTTTCTTTTGTGTTTTGTTTTTTTTGGTGATGGGGTTTGCAACATACGACAAGAAACAACATAAAAATGAACTGTAATCAAGAGATCAGCTTCTAATTTTTATATGACAGCAGATTACAATCATCTAGAAGTGAAATAACATTCACATGTACAAGCAGAAAACATACCAAAGATCCAGTGCTAGGGTTTGAGGCTGGTTTGCTATCCAGAAAATGGATACAAGCTGAGAAGGATGGTGTAGGAGCAGATCAGTGGATCCAATCTGCTTATTTTGCCATAAGATAAATTACCAATAACAAATTGGGCAAAGAACCCAATTACCAGCTGGAAATCCAACCTTTGCCAGGCAAAATTATACAATTTTGACCTTCTTTTCCCACTGTTTTGCTCACCCTGATCACAAATCTAGTCAGTTGACTGTGATTTCTTTCACACTACCCTTTCTAATCCCAACAATGAGATCAAGCACAAGAAATGGAGTTAGAAACCTCCATTTAATTTTAAATTTATGCACAGCCTTCTAGAATGGTACGGCCTTGCTTGGAATGGTACGGTTGCGATTATGAAACCCACACTTGCTGCAATTTCAAGACAAACTGCTCAAAACTGATGTATCATACCTAATGGTGATTGCTGGGCTGGTTTTGTTGCTAAATTGACCCCCAATGGGTCTAGACAAGGCACATCCTTGTCCCACGTGGGCAAATTAGTGGGTACACCTCCACTACCAATGCAGATCTGAGGGTTTACATCCTCCAAACACCTGCAATTTCTGTTGCTGATGCAGAGCAGAGAAAATCAGAAATAAAATAATAACATAATACCAATTCTCTCCTCCAAAATGTCTAATAACCTTTTCCAAAGACTGGTGTAACCCTAAATGGAATATTCCATTGGAATCCAACTCAAAAGGCATCTTCCTTGGCATCTTTTGGGTCCACGCAGCTTAAAGGCTTAAAGGCTTTTAAAGAATGACATGGCAAGGGTCCCACCATGCCATGTCATTTAAGTGATTTGAGCAAAGGGGTGGCGTTGACATAAAAGGGGCCACTTTATTAAAAGGTACGCATAGCACTTTATTCAAACATAAGCCTTTATTAAAAAAAGAAACTTAGGCTTATAAAGTAACTTTATAAAAGTTAGTTTTCCTTATTAACTTTTGACACTTCGAAATTTTTAAGTGTCTTTATTCATCAAATGCAATGTGGGAATTGCATCAAAAAGATGGGAACATGACAGATTTATACAAAGCATTCCCTTGGGAGGAGTCTATGAGGAGAGGCATCCCAATTTGAGTTACCTGTATGCTGGTTTCATTCAGTATTGGTGTCATTTTGTAGTTGCAGCAAATGGGTATGTTGGTCCTTTAATTTAAATGTATTTTCACTATCTAGATATTAAGAACTTTGATGAAATTTTGGATTTCCAATCCTCAAAATAATTCTGAAATTTAGTAGTTGTGGGTTTTCCTAAATATTGTGATTTGTAAAGTTTTTATTCACTATATTGCTGCAAGTAAGAATATTGCAAAAAACTATTTCTACATCTCCATCTATTTCTCCAAAACAACTCGACAGAAAACAAACAAACAAAAAAGGGTGTATGTTACAGGTTCACACTAACTACAACTACTTGCACGTTCACACAAAGCTATGTAAAAGTTCCAAATTGAGCTAAAAAACTCAACACTCCCTCTTAGCAAGGAAGGGATTCTACATCAATCTATGTTTGTCTCCATATGCTTTGAGCTTTCTTTTTTTGAGGGCTTGGCCAACATATCAACTAATTACTCATCCACTACTTGCTAGAGAGTAGAAGACTTAATGATGTAATTCATCAATGCTATGTAGTTAGAAATTGCCTTCAAATAGGAGCCTCAACATGCTCCTAAGCATCCTTTAATGTTTGTTCAAACCGTTGAGGTCTCCTAACAAAAGAAGAAGGGGTTGAAGTTTCTCCCTCCTCAGCTGAAGGTTGTTGTCTTGAAATGGAAACAATTGGAATCTTTGGAGATCCAATCTTTAAAGCCTCCTGCTCATCCTCTGTTACTAGAATGAATTCTTGTGATTTCTCGAATGCAAAGTCTTCCTCACACTTGGCATCCCTACTAACAAGAACTTTCCTTAGCTCTAGAATGTAGACTCCATAGGCCTTTGAGTCCCACAATAACTTAGGAATAAACCCTTCCTACAAGAAGGTTCTAATTTTGTCCTTCTCTCTACAAGTATATAGAGATATATTGGACAACCAAATATGTAGAAATGACTCACCTCTAGCTTCACAACATTAAAAGCTTCCTTTGGTGTCTTGTCCTCCAAAATCTTATGAGGACACCTATTCTAGATGTAGACAACTATAAGACATAATTTTTCCCAAAGAAACATTGGCAAGTCCAAGTCATGAATCATGGCCTTAGCAGCCCCTATGATTGATCAATTCTTCCATTTTGCAACCCCATTCTATTGTGGGTTGCATGGAACTATCAACTCCCTCTTTATCCCTACCTCCTTGCAAGAACCTTTGAACTCCTTGAGGTATACTCTTCCCCGTTGTCTAATCTCAAGATCTTGATCTTCTTCCCTATTTGGTTCTCAACTAGAGCTTTGAACTCCTGAAACCTACTAAATACCTCATCCTTGGTATTTAGGAAATAGATCCATGTCTTGTGAGAAACATAATCAATGAAAGAAACATAGTACAGGCTTCCTACAATTAATCCTACTGACACTAGACCACACACATACAAATGCACTAAGTCTAAAATCGCCTTAGACCTATGCTCACTACTTGGAAAAGCAACCTTGGCATGCTTGCCAAGTGTGCATCCTCTACAAACTTCCTATTGTTCAATGTTGAACTCTAGGAGTCTTGTGACAATCTTCCTCGTAATAGGTAAACACTGCATGATGTAGATGCCTCATCCTCTTGTGCCCTAACTCACATAGATTATCACAATTATAAATAAAGCTATGGCTTATTCACCCTATAACCTATAAAGGTTGCCTTCTCTAACCACTATAGATTGTGTTGTAACTAGGCTAGATCCCTCCAGCCTAATAAGAACAAGTTGTGTTGAAGTTTTATAGCTTCGAGAGAGATTTTTGTGTGCTTCGTTCAAGCCTCAATTTCTTCATGCGAATCTTCACATGTCTCTAGCTGTTGCCAAGCTTCGTTTGCTTATGTGGAGGTATTTTGCGTTGGCAGCCGTTTCTTTTCCATTGTGGAGTATGTTTGTCGTCCTTCCCTCATGTGTCAGTTGTGTAACCAATCTTCTTCTTCATGCGCGGCATTTGATTTTCTCGGGAAGTATTTTAGTCAGTTTGCGGGGTTCGCGAACATGTTGATTCTTTTCATGCTTATTCTATCATCCCGTGTGATGTTCGATCTTTTGTTGGAGATCATATTATGCTACGATCTTACATCATTTTCTATCTTTTCTGTGGTATTTCTTGGAGTGTTGCGAATGTCTTAGATTGAAGACATGAAGTTATTCAGTGAGAACATTTTGTTCTTTTGAATCTGCAGTCTTTGATACGAGGAGTTTCTCGTAATTTATATGCTATTTGTTTTGTAGTAGATTCAGTCACTCTTGAACAGTCTCAGATTATACTGTGGATTGTTATATGATAACAAACGTGTTTAGTTCTGAGCTTACATAATCTTTGTATCAGATTTGTGATCATAATAAAAGGTTCATTTTGGTGTGGCTGGGTTTTTCATCCTTAGGTGGAGGGTTTTCCCAGGATAATTTTTGTGTATCATGTACTCGTGAGTTTTCTGAGTTTCATATTTCTGAATCTTGTCTTTCTGCGGTTAAAACTTTAGCATGTTGATCCTTGAATTCAGCTGCATAGCCCTGGTCCTCCACTCTTGAAACTAAAAGAAAAATTTCCCTACGACCAAGAACAAGCAAAACATCATCAAACTCCAAAGAGTTAGCTAGCTATAATCGAAAAGGAATTGTACCAACTACTATTGGATACTTGGCATCATTACCAAGCTCAACCTGAAATCTAGAGTTGTGTTCTTCCAATACTTAAATTTGGCCAAATCTATAAATAGGTGATTGGGTTTTATAAAAGTTATGGGTCGCCAACCATTCACAGTGTCTTCTTTCTTCCCTTTGGGTATAAGTTTAATGAGTCCTTGGTTAATATTAGCTCCTAGAGACCTAGTTTCAATGCCCTATAGTTCATAAAGGAATAGGGCAAGAAGGCAGCTTTGCCAAATGGATTTTTGGAGTGGGAATTGTGGGGAGAGAGTTCCATTGATGGCCAATCTTGCATTAGCATCCATGAACATTCAAAACTTGGGACCAAAACTTAGCTATTGAAGCATTTTAAGGATGAATGGCCATCTTATACGGTCATAAGTCTTATCAATATTGAGTTTGAGAATCAAAGCATCTTAAGCCGTTTTTTGAGCCCATTCCAAGGATTTCCATGCTAGTACTAAGTTGTCTAAAATAAAATTGCTCCCAAGGAAACTAGTTTGCTCTAGACAAACAATCTCTTGGGGGACAATTGATTCTTTTGGCTAAGGCTTTATCTATGATCTTGTATGAGGCGTTTAATACAATTATGAGTTGCCAGCCATTCATAGTCTAGTCAATATTAGCTCCTAGAGACCTAGTTTCAATGCCCTCTAGGTAAACATTATAGAAGTCCTTAATTTGTGGCCAAAGCATGTAGTAGAATTCAACAAGAAGGCCATCCATCCCTGAGCTCTTCGCCAAAGCCAAATTATACATGTAGCCAAGGAAAGATAACCCCTTAATTCCTATCTTGGAAGAAAACTTAACCAATTGTAATTCCACTAACTTAACCAATCCATCTTTGGATCATTAGCCTTCCCCTTGGCTTAAGCATTTTGTAGACAGGTGTTTATAGGTGATGTTTTTTATTCATGAAACCCTAGCAAGCCACAACTGGGGACAATTGGGACTTGGCATAAATTAGAGGTAACTTTCCTATCATTGACTCTTCAAAGGTCCTAGTGTTCAACTTTTCTTCCTTTGGTAAAGCATCCACAAACCAAGCATCCTTTGAAATTGTGCTAGTAGAAAGACAAGAAACTATTATGAAATATTTCTCACACTTTGTAGCAAACTTGTTCATTTGAGTTTCTACAAAGGATGCTACTTCATTCCATTGCTGCTTTCCTTGGTTCTTCTTGTTTGGACACTTTGAAGCATAATGACCAAACTTATGACAACTATAGTAGTTGATTTTACTTAAGTTCTTTTTTCTTGACTATGAGGATTAATCCTCATCTTTTCCTTTTCCCTTGTTGAACACTTTTCCTTTATTTCCCTTTTGCTATCCAATAAGAGCTAAAATCTCATCACCACCTTTCTTGTTAGCTTTTGACTCCATCCAAGTTTCCTCCTACATAAAATCATCCCATTGTCTCTCAAAAGAAGGAAGCTTTTCCTTGGCACAAATGCCCTAAACAAAAGCATGCAATGAAGATGTAAAACATTCATTGCCGAATTCACAAGCTTTGCATCTTCAATCTTCTCCTTGACTACTGCAAGCTGGTCATGAAGCCGAGTGACCTTTTTTAGGCCATTGGTAACAATATCCATACTAGACACCTCTATGGATCTGAATATGTTTCTCAATATCATTTTCTTGTTTATGTTTTCATTATGAAAAATACTAACTAGAGTGTCAAACATCTCCTTGGCTGTTTTCTTCTCTCACAAGTTCACAAGTGAAGAATTAAATGCTCCTTCACTGCATTTGGGATCATCTGCTTGGCTTTAATCTTGTTCTTTCTCTTAAGTGTCAAATCTTGCGCATCTGTAGGCAGAGTTACCTAGTCATTTATGATTTACTAAAGAGATGTTTTTCTTCAATAACAAGGCCACCCTAACCTTTGAAGACAAGAAATTTAATGCACCATCCAACCTATCCTTGAAACAAAGACTAGGAAATGTAATCAAAATATTTTCCATAAAAATAACTCTGCCAATTTGGAAATAATAAAACTACTAAAAAAATTAAATTTTTTGAAACTTTGATTACATTGGTAAACCCTAGCTTAAATACCTGCAACAAATTCTAGCTCATATTACCTTAACTGTGGTTGCTCTAGTTGTTGAAAATTAAACTCAAGTCGTTGATATTTTACCTAACCCTAGCCATGAGCTAAACAACTTCAGAAAAAAAAACAGATTAAAAAAAACTTGGAAAACCCATCACAAAAAAACCTATGGTCACAGTTCAATCTAGTGTGTTTTCATGCCAAAATAAACACTTGTAAATACCTTTCCACTGCGAAAAAAAAAAGCACTGGTTTTATATGTACAAACAAATTCGTGACTTTGATGGCTGCAATTTTTTCATACACAGATCCCTCCACGATTTATTTTAATTTATGGCTGCAGTTTTTCCAACAAAAAAAACCCTACAATTCCAGAAAAACTAATGTGATTCAACAAAAAATAGGCTGCATGTTTTTTGTCTTGGCCAACACATGATTTTTCAAAAAATCTTCTACACGATTTTCAATAAAATTCAAGCTATGATTTCCTTTGAACCCTATGTGATTTCCTACACAACAGGCCGTGAACAACAATAGAAATTCAGCATGATTTTACACCAATGGACTTGCACAAATTTCCTTTCGATTTTTAACACAAAAATGGTTACAATTTTCCTCATGAAGATAACCTGCAAAAATTTATCGACTGCTTCTACAAGGCTCTAATACCATATTAACATTCCAATTACAATAACTAATTTTCTAAAGTTTCGATTAAAATTAAATTAATTACACAAAAATGTTGAAACTCAAACTGCCAAAATGAACAACTTAAAATCTGCTTTGCATTTCTTCAAAGCTTACAAAGAAACTGTTGTCACAAAAGTTTGCACCCTTCCTGAGCTATCAACTAAGCATCCTTGTGAAACATAGAAACAACCCCGAAGTGTGGGAACTTGCACAATGGGGTTGAATCTCCGGAGAAGGTTGGCTTCCTTCTCAATCCAAGTGCAAGTGTTGAACCAACTCAACACTCCAAATCCTACTTCTAAACCTACCCTAACAACTTGCAAAGGAAAAGAGAAGAAGGAAATGGTAAAATGAAAGGAGGTGATGAACCAAGATAAGAGATGTTTCTCTCCCCACCCAGAAATGACAAAAAGAATCAATTGAAACACCCTGGAGATGCACAAACTTCAGTTGCATGAATGACCCCAAACGCATATATGGAGATTATTTTTGCAGTGTGTCAAAAGGGGAGAAGGTTTCCCACAAGTCATGTTGGTTGAAAATTTTGTACACCTGGGGGATGTGCAAAATTGTGGTTTCAGCCACAATGTGTGAGTATGATACACTCCTAATTTAGGGAAGGCTCCCCCTATCTACAAACTAAACTAATCTAATATGGGTGGGATAGCAGTCTTTCTTCTCCTTTCAAGAAAAACTATACTCTTTTCTCTTCACAGAAAAGTAATAGCAATTGGAAATAAATAACAGCAAATACAGAAATGAGACTTTTTTGTAGGAATTTTGGAACATAAAGGGAAGCAAAGTTTCCATGAAAGCACAAAGACATTTGTCATTTCCCCGAGACGGGGAAAACAGAAATAAAGTTGAAAGTCTTCAGCTTTCTATTCTCCTATCAACCTTTTTAAATGATTTTCTGGTAACCAAGCACGGTATGTAGCAGCTCAAAGTCTAACTACATGATGCACCTCTTATGCACAAAAATAGAAAATAAAAGGAACACAAAGTCTGCAAGTTACCCGCTTTGCTTGAGCTTTCTACACTAGCTTCAAATGTGATAAATAGCTCAAAATTTGCAAGACCAAGTCTGAAAACCAAACCTATATCTCCAAATGCAATTAGCAGCTCAAACTCTACAAGATTGAATTTAACTTGCCTCTTTTATTGAAAGCAATTTGATTCACATCTAAGCTCAAAGTCTTAGAGTGCACATACAAATTGGCAGAATTTTTTTGCATTGCCAAAAGATATCAATTACAATAGACCCCCTCAGGTATTTATAGGAGAAGAGCCTTGAGAAAAAGGTGGGAGGATCCCAACTAACTTGACAAATTCTCTCAACCACCATGACTTATTTCAACTACTAACTAAGACTTATTCAAAATTACAAGTCCTATTCTAAATTGACTTGTAATCAGCTTACGTGTAATTACAAAAGTGCAAGTGATAAACTTGCAATTACAAAAAAAAAATTACAAGTAAACTTGTCAAAACAAAATTACAAATACACAATTGAAACTATTCTCTGTGTCCGAATACATGACTCTAACTACATCATCCTTTGTTTTGAATATCTTCATGTTGCTTCAAGATGCTAGAACTTGAAGTATTTAGGATTGGTGAAGACATCTCGAACCGGAATGGGAATTTGCATCCTTAATGATCTTTATGTCTTTCGCCAACAAACTTCAATCTTATCTTCTTGCTTAGGGTAGTAATGGCTTTTCAAGAGGGAAGTTCTTTGCAAGGCTGAAGTAAGAAACCTATCTCTGTCTTGAAAGCATTCTATGCTCTCAACCATGAATTGTTGTTGTATCTCTTTTTTGTATCATCCTCCAATCTTGGAATCCGCTTGCAAAATAAGGCCCATCCCTTAATTCATTGATTTGGTAGGTCGTGTGTGCAAACAAGACTGACAAGGGAAAGGATAAATTGATGCCAAAATGGGCTCACAAGTGAATTTCGGGTTCTGAAGACTGCATTACATGTGTGGAAAAACAAGAGCATTAACTTGCAATTGTGGAGAACAAACATGCAACTTCATATGTGTAATGGGAAAACACAAGTTTGCAATTGTAATTGCATGCTAGAGACTCATTTTCAAGTGTTTTTTAGCGCATTTTGGACCAATTTCGGGTTTTGGAAGGCTGACTGCAAGTGAAGTCACAACTGCAATCGGGTTTTAAAATTTTGATTGCAAGTAGACTTTAAATGGGAAAAATGAATGAAAGTGAAATGAATGGATGAAATGGGGTTTTGACATGAGGGTAAAATGGAAAGAATGATTTTGACCAGTAATGACAAACTTTATGTGACAAGGAAAGACACATTTTCAGCTTGACAACTTTGGAAGAGGGAAAAAACTTCAATTTGTAATCAGATTTATAAAACTCAAAATCTTGCTTGGTCAAAGCAAATGAGCTTAGAGAAAACCGTAATGCTCCTATAAATAGGTGAAGAAGCCAACACATGGGTATTCCTTGGCAGCTAAAAACGGATTTCCATTCATCCCACTCCACAAAAAACGACTTGGAAGGAGAGATACGTTTTATGTCAAACACTCTTCAATGAATGAAGGATGCAAAACGTGTTGCAAATGTGGCAACAATGGCGAAATATGGGCACCCAAAACGTGGAGCTTACACAACAAAAAATGGAGTCAAAAATCCCCACATTTATGCACGACGTGTTTGCCAAAACCGTTACATCCCAAAAATGTGGCACCAACCATCGATCTCCAGCAGCATAGCAAGAATGTGGGATGGATTCAAAGCAATAATGCCACAAAAATCAGATTTGTGAGAGCAAGAATGCAAATCGGGTATTTCCTCTCCAACTATAAGCAAATGTGTCCTCCAAAGATGCAATCGGGTTTTTAAAACCCCTTTACAAGTTTTAAATTGCATTACTTTTCCTTCACTTGAGCAAATTCAGGTTTGAAAGGAAGAAGAGCAAAAAGAAAATAACAAAACAACTTGTAATACGGAAATAAAATCCCCATCACAAGTTTAAAAAAACAAAACATAAATAAAAAAGACTTGTAATAGGGAAATAAAATCCCTATTGCAACTAAAAGCAACACAGAAAAACTTGTAATAGGGAAATAAAATCCCTATTACAAGTAAACACAAGACATAAAATCACTTTAAAAACTTTAAAAGACTTGTAATAGGGAAATAAAACCCCTATTACAACTTAAAAGCACAAATTAGGAGCTTATAAGAGAAGTTACAAGTTCTCATTAAACTTGTAATTTTAAATCACTTGCAATTTGTCTAAGCAGTTCCTACAACAACTTAAAAGACAAAAAGAGAAAAGGGAAAATAAAAAGCAAGTTACAAGTTACAAGTTTTAAATAAAGTGCACTTGTAATTGCTAGAAATAACCCCTACAACACAAAAACATAAAGGAAACTCCTAACCTGCAATAGAAAGAAAATTTCCCACTTGCAGTTGGGAAGAAAAAACCCGAAATTGAAGGAAAGACATAGCAAACGAACTAGAAACGCGATGAAATTTGAAATGTGAATCGAGGATGGACTGAAGATCAGTCCAGTTCAACAAGGAGTAAAAAATTTGCCTCGAGAAGCATGCCCTAAGAGTAAAATCTCCAACTTGCAGTGACTGCTCTGAAACTCGAAATTGCACAAAAAGCTAGGAAAATGAAGACCAAAACTCACCAAAACTTGGGCAATGATGACAAAGACACCCCCCAATGATTTGACAATAACAAATGTGAGTTTTGTACCTCGCAAAACATGCCTTGGAGACAAAAACAACATATTTAAACCAAAATTTTGTAAGGGTTGTCACATTTTTTAAAATTCAAAAATGAGGACAACAAGTCACACCCAGAACAAGTTAACGCAGCATACACGTAAGAGAAAGCCACCAACATACACTTAAAATGAAGGTAAGAACAGATACAAAACATGCATAAGTTAAAGGGAGGCAATAATGATGATTTCAATTCATTAAAAGGCCAATGGCCAAACTTACAATTGCAAAAATGCAAGATAAATACAAGCCTTCAAGAGAAGTGAAAGAGCATAGAATAGCTCAAGCCAACAAGGAGAGAACCCTTTACGATGAGGCTTAACAGCCTTACATAGAAAACTGGTCGCAGAGGAGAGACCATTGGTCAAGGAAGAGAAGCCTTGGCCCTTGTGTGTGCAGAGGAATGTTAGTTAGGGAATGCAGGGAAGTACATGGACCTGACATGGTGTACATGCAAGCAACCCGTCCATACCTTGACAAGGCAATCCCAAGAGAGAAGTACTTCTAGAAGATGGATTGCCTGACATTCCAAAGTCAGAGCATGCAGGCATGACATGGAAATCCTGCAAAAATCATTAAATGTGCCCCTGTAGCTCCATGAAAGAAAGTGTACAAGTCGCAAGAGCTAGTGGAGCATTAAGAGCTTTGAGTGTTGATCACGCCAACTGGAAGTGTTCCAAGTCATCAAAAGTCGGAAAACTTGGGAACTTTAGGGTTCCGGAGTTACGGGGTTCCGAGGAGGAGAAGACTTAGCAACTTGGGAACTTCGAGGTTCCGAAGTTACGGGGTTCTAGAGAGGAGAAGACTTGGGAACTTGGGAACTTCAGGGTTCCGGAGTTACAAGGTTCCGAGGAGGAGAAGACTTCGAAACTTGGGAACTTCGAGGTTACGGAGTTACGAGGTTCCGAGGACGAGAAGACTTAGGAACTTGGGAACTTTCCTTCTAACAAGACAGCATTTAAGCACTTCATGCCTCCATTGGTTTTGTCCTTGATCAACTAGGATAGCGCTGGTCCATGGAACATATCTCTGATCGGTTCTCACTGATGGACCAAGGGTGTCATAAAATGACAACAAAAACCTCCACAACTGTCAACTACAGCTGCATGGAATTATTACATTGCATTAAATTACCGAACTTATATCTTATACCATTCAGCTAAGATATCTAATCTTCCAAAATAGAAATCTTATCTCGCACAAGAGATGACTTGGAAGATAAGTCTAAATTATTAGTGATTATCTACATGTTGGTTGAAAAGTTTGTACACCTGGGGAATGTACAAAATTGTGGTTTTAGCCACAACGTGCGAGTATGATACTCTCCTAATTGAGGGAAGGCTCCCCCTACCTATAAACTATTCTTAAACTAAAAACGGATGAGACAACAGTTTTTTCTTCTTCCTTCAAGAAAAACTATATCCTTTTCTCTTCACAGAAAAGTGATAGAAATTGAAAATAACAGCAATAACAACTTATAAAACAAAGTGAGAGAAAGGAAATGAAGTTTCCTTAAAGCACAAAGACTTTCGTCACTTCTTTCGAAACGGGACAGCAATATCAAGCTCAAAGTCTTGAATATGTGAAGTCCTATCTACCCTTTTCTAAATTAATGATAACAAGAACAAAGTATGGCAGCACAAAGTCTGAAATATCTTATTCTTCTCTACATAAAACAACAAGAACCAGTGTGAGCTCAAAGTCTCCCAACTATTTCTTATCACAAAACCTACTTCTACATTCTGTCAAGAACAAGTGTAGACACAAAGTCCTACAGCTTCTCTCAACAGAATATCTACTCTAACTGATATTTATCTCCAATACTTGCAACACAAAGTCTACAAATCAAATTTGATTAAGCTCTTATAGAAACACTAGCAAGAAAGATAATATTGAACACACGCTCAAGATATTTAGCACAAAGTCTCAATCCTTGAGCAATCTTTTTCTATTTCTTTCAACTTCAATTTACATATACAAAGCACAAAGTCTTTCTTGCTGCAAATTTTAGCAGAGTTTACTTGCTTGCTTTTCAAAAGATAAAGATTACAATAGACCCCCTCAAGTATTTATAGGAGAGGAGTCTTGAGAAAAAGGTGGGAGGATCTCAACTAACTTGAGAAATTCTCTCAACCACGATGACTTATTCAACTACTAAGACTTATTCAAAATTACAAGTCCTGTTCTAATTTGACTTGTAATCAGCCAATTTGTAATTAAAAAAATGCAAGTAATGACTTAGCTTGCAATTTACAAAAATTGCTTTTACAAGTAAGCTTGTCAACAAGGAAACTACAATACTGAAATTACAACTTTGAAACTACAACTAAGTGTTGAAAAACACTCATGTTACAACATGTTTGGCCATAAACCCTTCAAACTTTTGGATGATCATTTGCAGTTTATAAGGATTCAGTTCGTGAGTATTCTTTGCAACGATCATGGTTTTCACAACAACATCGCTGCAACGAAGGATTATGATGTTGTTCTTCTCAAGAGAAGACTGGATTTCCTGCAATAAGATTTGGTATTTCACCAAAGCTTGAATCGATACAGCTGAAAATTGTTCATTACTCCATTCATGGTGAATCTTCATTTGTAGATCTAAGAGAACTTCCTCTTCTGGCAACAATTCCCCATTCTGATCCATAATATTACAAGAGGCTTTCTCACAACAAGAAACAACATCTCGCAACGCTTCAATGCGTAATTACATGGCATCATCAATATCCTCAATGAGTGACTTGAGAACAAGGACTTTGTTATCCAAAAGTTCTTCAAATTCTAGGTACATAACTCTGGAAGGAATAATGTCATGTTCTTGGAGAACATTCAACTTTTCTTGAGGCATCTTGTGCCAAACCATCAAATTGCCTTCAACCCTTTCCAGGTTCTATTTGAAAACATCAGAAGCTTAGTTCAATTTTTCCTCAATGGTCTCCAACTTGATCATTATTTGGTAGATATCTTTCAATATTTGAGTACATAAATCATGAAGCTGATTTACCCAAGAATCCAGCACTTGTACCTTTTGAGCAGCTCTTTCAACTCCTTGGACTGATTCTTTTGCATTTGACAAAGTTGAAGGATTGTCCCCTTCATTAGAAGACTTGGTGATCCTTTGAATTGCAGCAACAAGTTGCACATTTTCCTCTTCTAGCTTATCCTTCTTTGCTAGAAGTTCATCATACCATTGCACCAATGAGGCTACAGAATGTTGAGCATCATGTTTGACCACTTCATGCATTTGTTTGCCCAATTCCACCCTTGTGATCCTAGAATCAACAGCTTGCATCTCTTCATGTGGCTTGTCTACAATTGGCTCAACAATTTCAGCCACCTTCATCTTGTTACTATCAACTGTTACCCTTGAAATCGTCTTAGCCCTTTTGGCAACCTTGGGTTTGATTGCTTGAGATGCTAGAAATCAAGGATGTCAAGAGAGATTTCTTGCTTCTTTCTTTTAGGTGTAAAAGAACTAAGCCATGGAGGTAAAGCCATCAATTCTCCTTGAGCAATGGCTAAAAGTGAGGGAGAAGCAGTTTCTGTTTGAACAACAGTCGTCATCCTGGGAGAAGTTACTGTTTAAACAACAACTATGGAATGCTCATTAATCAAAGGTTCTGATGACTGCATCATGAACTCATCAAAACTAGAAGCAGAAGTATCAATCTATGACAAAGGGGCATATGCAGGATTATCCTCAAAGATATTCATCAAATTCCCTTGAGGATGATTAAGAGATGGCTCTGCTGCTGAAATCGGAATGACTCTCTGAGGAGATTCACCCGCTGAAACAGGAACAATATGAACAGTGGAAAAACCATCCACATTCGCGTCAAGAGAAGGCATAGGTAATTCTAAAGGAATCTGAGGGGGAACTTCATGAGGTGACTCCAAAATGGGTGACTCGAGAGCATTATCTGATTGTAGTTCCTCCTCTAGATCTTCTAGTCAATTACATGAATATGAAGCTGAGGCTTTTCTTTCCCTCGAACTGTCACTTCTTCGGGAGGAAGTACCATTGCTCTGCTAACCTTCAACTTGATTCTTGTGCTTGAAGATGATGCACCTTCCTTGTTGTCTACTTTGATTTCAGACTTGAGTTTGACAGGTCCTATAGAATCATCTTCTTTTCCAACCTTGATCTTGATGAGTCTAACACCGTTACCCTTGAGCCAAGTATTGGTGTTAGCTAAGATAGGCTTAAATCTATCAAGAATGGAAGTGCATTCCTTATGTGACCATTGAATTGATGGAAGTGGTGCTTCATCAACTCTTTTTTCATCATATTTAGGATCAATTATCTCTCCATCATCAATCATTCCTTCAGGAATGTTTACCAAGTTCAGGTCAACAATTTGCTCAAGAGTAAGTCTGCAATAATCCATCTTACGAACCTCTTTTTTTGTACGGAGATCGACCCAAATGTCTTCTATCCAATGCACATGCGTGAAGGACTTTTTTATCTTCTCCTTCATGCCTCGGTAATTAAAATCTACTCTTGGCTTGAACCTTTTGAGTTTTATTTCCTGCATTTCGATCTCCATGGCCTTGGCCTTGGTCGATGGAATGAGAGAATAATGGCCAATTTTCAACGGGTTATTTGTAGAGATTCTCATTCCAACCTTATGCTTAACAGATTGATGTGCATGAACAGCCATGATCTGTCTTCCCAACTCCATAAGAATGATCCTATCAGTTGGATATCTAGGAAGCATATATGGTTGGCCGCTATAACATCCAACTCTCATGTAAATGAAAGTTGGGAATTGAAGGAATAAGCAGCCATATTCATTCACCTTCTCCCAGGCGGCATCTAACACTCTTTTGTTTTTCAATGTCTTATCAAACAGGCACATATAATGAGCAAAGAAGGTGTCTTGGACCCTCCTGAAGTGCAATCTGCTAGGTCTCAAAGGCAATTGGTCATAGCAATCCCACACTGGTATAAGCGAGCAATCACCTTTGGTAGAAAGACCAAGGAAGTGTCTGAGTGATGTTGTTATATACACCAAATATGAGTTCATGTAGAACGGCATGGTGGAAAGAACTGCTGCAAGTTGTTCACAAAGGGTATCACTGATGATTTCACCCCAAGAGATGTGTTGAGACTACCTTATAACCATGATGAACTTATACATCCATGGTTCAAAAACATTAGAAAGTTCGAAACCCATCATCCTACTGAGAAGAGTGATTGTGTCTCCGATTTCCCACTTGAAATCACTACAGTACAACTTTGCCCACCTTGTAAAACCAGCCCGTGGCTCACTGATCCATCTATTGATATGGCGATTGCAATCCTTTTCTCTTGAAGCATAGTACTCAGCTGCACTATCTTTGGAGATCTCTAGGTACACAGGTGCTGGTAGTATTCCGAAAACCATCTCAATAGTGTCCGCATCAAGACGGATTATCACTTCCCCATCATCATTCCTGATAGTTCTTGTTTCTTTGTCAAAATGATTGGCACAAGCAAGAACGAACTCGGTTTCTAGGGCAGCCACTGGAAAGGAAGAAGCATGGTGAATGTGGTTGTCCAACAGGCGCTACTTATTGCTATCCTTGGGATCCTCCACCTGTTTAACGAACTCTGACATATCAACATGCCCTATTTCCGCATCTTTGATGTGCTCCATGGGAGTGGAAACTTGGGATGGAGAGATCTCATTTTGGTACTTATCATATTTATACTTCATTTTCTTTTGACAGGAAGATGATGGTAAATGAGTCATTGAACAAGAGCCTAGCACGCTGCGACGAAGATCTAGAAGTGTCAGAGCAACATCAAGATCAGCCGAATAAAACATATTTCTTCTTTTCAATGGGAAAAAACTCTATCCCTCTTGAGCGGAAAATGGTGAATAAATAAGAACACTTGAAACTTGGCTTTTGGTCAATTTCGGATCTTGGGAGATGTGTTACAAGTATGCAAGTGGGGTAGCACATATTCGCAATCGGGTTTTAAAACCCGAATGCAAGTATACTTGTAATAAGAAAAATGTAAGGATGTGTGAAAAATGGAATTTTGACATGGAAAAGCTAATGGGAATGGAATGTGTGAACAAAGGTAATGAATGTGGATGAATAAGAAAAGAATTTTGGAAGATCATCTTCATTTTAACCTCAAGGGAATGGGAGAAACCTTCACTTCTAATCAGGTTTTTAAAACCCGAAATTGGAAAGACAAGCTTTTACAACTTTGAAACTTGAACTTTTGGCAAAAGATGATGAAGTCTTTTCAGCCAAAGGGGAAAAACTCACTCTTTCATCTTACTTGCAATCGAATTTTAAAAACCCGAATGCAAGTAAAGAGGGAAAAATGGAAGGGGAAAGACAATGCAATCCTTAAATTACATTCAAGACTTGGATAGAAATGGGAAGATCCCTCTCAAACCCAAAATGAAGAACAACAACACAAACATCAACCATGATCAATCAAGGAATTTAAAAACAACAAAAATAAAATAAAGACAAAACTGAAAACAAAACATACCTTGCTTGATCAAGATGCCCTCCAAAGAGATAGAATAAATTTGGAAGAAACAATCAACTCCTTAAACAGAAGTCAAAACGAAAACGTTGAAACCCTAGCCACGACTAAAGAGAAACAAAATTGCAGCAAAAACGGCTTTCAAGGAAGAATAGGTCAAAGCCTCATGGAAAACCTACGTAGGAAGAATAGGAACCAAAACGCCTAAGTTCGAACTCCAAATCATGGCATTCCAACTCCATAACGTGGCATTCCAGAAAACGGCTAATGAAGGAAAAAACGCAGTCAAAGAACAACGCAATGGCAACCATACAAGCTGCAACGTGTTTCTAAAAGCATGAAATCCGCCTTGAATTCAAAATGCCCCCTCATCCCATAGATTCCTCCACCAAAATCGGTTAGAAGTTGTGGCAAAATCGAACTCTAAAGAGAGAAGAGCAAGTCGGGTTCTTGAGGAAAAGAAACAAGTTTAAAATGCTTTGTAATAGACATGTAATCGGGTTTCTAAAACCCCTTTACATGTTTTAATTTGCTCACTTTTTTATCTCCCAAGCAAATTCGAGTTTGCAAGAACAAAAGACAAGAAGACATGTCAAAATAACTTGTAATAGGGAAATAAAATCCCCTTTACAAGTGACCAAAAACATTAAAACATGTAATAGGGAAATAAAATCCCTATTACATCCCAAAATCACTTAAGTAGGAACTTTTGAAAGAAATTATAAAATCTTTTTAAACTTATAATTTTAAATTCACTTGTAATTTGTCCAAAAAGTTCCTACAACTTAAAAGACATAAAAAGCAAGAGGGAAATAAAAAGTAAGTTACAAGTGACAAGTTTTAAATAAAGTGCACTTGTAATTGTTTTAAAATTTCCCTACAACACTAAAACAAGAGAAAAATAAAACTTGCAATCAAAGGAAAATTTTCCACCTGCAATCAAGAAGAAAAAACCCAAAATTGAAGAAAAAACATAGCAAACGAACTCAGAATGCAATGAAATTTGAAATGTGGATCGAGGATGGACTGAGGATTAAGCCAAGTCCAAGGGCGAAGCAAAATTTTGTCTTGGGAAGCATGCCTTAGAGTAAAATTTTCATTTTTTAACAAAAAAAATTTAAAGGGGTTGTCCATTTTTGTGAATACAAAAATACAGACAACACTACACTTTACTAGACTTGATTAACTAAATAAAATACTTTCACTTTGATCACTAAAGTGAATTACAAAATAGAAATAACTAAAACGACTTGCACATTCACTCTGAACATGTGCAGAAGTTCTGAACTAAGCTAAAAAACTCAACAAAATCAGATGAAAGTTCCAAATATTTGTTGCTAATATGTCCAAAATTTCTTGTTGAAATTTTCAGAAACTTACAGCTAAAATTTCCCTAATGAAACTGATAAAAAATGTCTTATCAACAAACAAAGTTCCTCGTAACTCGTTCTCCTGCAATTTTCAAGAATTTGTGGCTAAAATGTTAGCTTCTAGCTCATATACATTATCTTATGAAAGGACATAGAAAAAAGAATATCCCTATTCAATCTAGAGTGTAATCAGTGTGATTTTTCAATTGACAGTCTATACAAGCTAAAAATTGTTTAAGTACCTACATTCGTAAAAAAAATCCTGAGATATTGCTAATGTAGGAATGTAAGGCTAAACTGCAAAGGGGTATGAAAATCGACTCAATATTGTGAAACAGTATTTTATTTCTTCCAATTTTATAAGATGATACCTAAAGACAGTATATCTGCTTTTACAAACATTCTTCCTCTAGGGCAGTGGATCTTATAGATTGCATTTTCAGAAATTCATGTGTATAAATTGAATGTCAAAAAAAATATAAATAACCTAAAAAGTTGAAACAAATTACCTTTCAGTTGTTGCTACTTTATAGGATAATAAGTTGAGGGATGAACATAATAGCAAGAAAATGAAAGCCTTCATTTCCAGTACAAATTGTCTAATCATGAAATAGACAAAATTCATCACATACAAAATGAAAGGGCAATTCATCTTTTATGCATGACAACAAACAGATGCCAGTAAGCAAATCAGAACAATGCTTTAAATAATCTACAGAACACATATAAGGAGATTAAAGAGACCGATGTACCAGGGGCTACATAGTCATTTGACTAGAAATCACAAAAGGTACACATAAAACAACAAATCAAAGAATATAGAACCTAACCTTGCAGCCAAAGCTTGATATGCCTTCTTCTTTATGGTAGATTTCATTTCGTCTCTTATACTTGATAAGTCGTCCGACAGAGTATCTGCCCCATCACCAAATTGCATAGATCCTTTTGTAGAATCAAATATCCCAGATGTAAAAAATGTATCATGACTACTCTTTAAACCATCTACACCATCAAAGTGCTCTGTGCTATAGGGCTCTGTTAAAGGCTGAGCAGGTAACTCAGCATGGCAATTAGATTCCAAAAGATGGCTCTCAATTTGTTGTATATAAGACTCTTGCTTGCCATATAAATCAAGTTTTCCCATTTCAAAATATTCAACTGGTTCAATGTCTTCTACAATAGACATAGATTCATTTTCCAAAGAAACAATAGGTTTCTCATTTATATTACTCCTGTTAGGTCTTTTTCTCTCTGAATTTGTAGCTGCTTCAGACAACTTCTTTGAGATCACTACCTTATTGAAAAAGACATTCTTGTCTCTCAATAATTTATGTTGCAGAGTTCCATTTATGGTTTTACATTTTCTTTCACCAATTAAATCATGCTTCAAGCAAACATCTTGATTTTTGCTCACAAACAAATCTTCATCTCCCTCTCCTGGTGTGTGATGACTAGACACATTTCTATCAAGACCTGAGAACAAGCAAGCTTTGTAGCTGTAAGTTCTACCAGTCCTCCCTGCCCTGAAAAAAACAAAAAAGAAAAAGCCTTTTAATCAGAACAAATCCTACATAATATGCCAAAGTGTAATTTTCATCATTAAAGGGCAATAAAAATCCATTTGTATACAAAGAAAAAGAAAATGATGCACTTTTTATCCTATTCAATGTTATTTATATTTGTACTTGAAGGCTAAGGTTTCCTTGCTTTGAATTCACCTCCTTTGTTTTTTTTGCTTTAGTGATGTAGTTTAGTCTTAGTCACTTTGTCATCTCCAAGGGTTCTTTTCTACCATATAAATTTATATCGTATTTGAATGAACCTTTGAATCCTGTTGATCTACTTTAGTGACACATGGAGATTAATATATTTTCTTTTCTTTTCTTCTTTCTTTATTTCTAGGGGAACTCAGGAAACAATTACAATCTCTTCAAACAAATTACACAAAAACAAAACAGGACTTCAGCTTTTAATTTCTTAAAGAAACATAATTGAAGTTCATGGCTCCTACCCTGCAAATAGCTTCGGACAGCAGATCAGGAGTCCAATAAAGCTTGATGACTCCACTAATTGAGTTAAATAGACTGAAGCAACAAGCACAATGGTCAACAAAATTAACGTATAAGAGACAAAAACATCAGTATGAATCACATCTGAAAAAGATGAACATAAGTAATTTTAGACCTCGAGTTTGACCCTTGACATGAGATTAAGGCTGGAAAGTTTAAACTATTATGGTTAAGAGTCAAGACCATTTAACACACATGAAATTAAAGATAAGAGACCAGTTATACTAGAGGCCTCTGATGGGAATTTCATTAAAGAGACAGTTAACATATTCATGTTTAATCAATTAATCTTAATAGAGCCAGAGAAGAATACAAGATATTTAGGAAGGCAGACAAGAAAACTAACGTGGAGGGCAATTCTTCTTTAAAATTCTAAGATCACAAGAGTATTGTAATTGATCTAAAAAAATTTAAAAGTGGGCCATAAATTGCAATACATCAAAACTTTGAGCAAAATAATGAAGATAAGGGGAAGGGGCAAGAACAAAATGAATTGCTAAAATCAGATGCCTCACAAAGAACCTTTCCAAAAGTAGAAAGTTGACACAATATTATAGATGACATCAAACTCAGAGCCCCTTTCCAAAAACCAGCATTAATGAAGGTGGATAGAAGTATAAAAACTATTTAATTATTTTCAATTGGTAATGCAGTTAAATATTATTCAGATGCAAGTTAAAGAAAACAAATACCACGTCTAATTAAATATCTGTCAAGACTCAAGAGTGTCAAAACATATTAAATAAACACTGTCAATAATTTCAAAATATATTAAAATAAACACTGTGATTTGCAAGAAAACGTTTTTGAACTATAATTTGACATGAAATTCCATAAATTAGACAACATTCTTTTTTGTAATAGAATATGTTTTTGAACTATAATATATTTGCAGCCATGAAAGATATTATGATCCTAACTATCAACAAGAGTGATGTTATCTCCCAACCCACCACATCTATGTTATGGACCGTGTGGAAACAAGAATGGGTTCTCTCTTCATCCGCGTATACATTATTCCACGAGGTGTTCAAACAATGTCGGGAAAAATTAAAGCCTCACTTGAATAAAGAAGAATTGGAAAGAATCAAGTTAGAAAATAAATGGGAGGAAGATTCTCATGATCTTCCCTTAGTGGTACATGCAGAAAATGAGGATAGCAGCATACAAGGAGAGGAAATGGTTTCTGACACTTCTAAAGAAATAGAAGCAGTTGATTCTAGATGTGCTTCTTTAATTACAAATGAAATGGGTACTTTCATTCATGAGGATTATGAGACAGCCATTAATGCAGAGTCGATGCATGAGGAGCAAGCTAAAAATGATAATGGCATCACATCTGTTGTAGGTGATGACTTCTTTCGGTTCAATGATACAGGAGGCTTTTGGTTTGACTATTAAAAGGATCCTATAAAGAAAAATGCATGCGAAATTCCTTTTGAACCTGAGATTGCTCTTACTCCATCTCAAGGATCATGCATCAAGAATGATATAGAAGGGATTGAATCTAGTGATTATAAATCAGATTATTTGAAGCTGCCTAGAGATAAGGATGTCAATCATAATTCTTCTTCACCTTTTGAGTACATGGTATCCACTAATAAGTCAATGGTTATGGATGAGAGGAGTAATCTTTCAAATGAAAGTGAATCAGAAGATGCATTGTGCAACAACTCTAATCACTTTGAGGAAAACAAAAAAAGAACTGTGGCATAGAAAGATGGGAAAGGACAGTTATGGGTCACAAAAGAGAGAATGAAAGGAAAAGAGTCAACAAAAACACAAAATTCAGAAGATGATAGACAAGCAAACGAGAAAAATCTTTGATGAATCAATGGCAAGCAATAAACTAGGGAAACTAAAGGATAGTGCTGAAGATGTGAAAAGGACTCTACAACTATGTGAATGGTGGAATAAGAAAGCTAAACATGCCAGGACGATAGCTTCTCAAGCAAGAGAAAAGTTGCAAAAAAGCAAGCAAAGGCATGCGCACTTGGATGAACAAGAGATGAGTTTTCAGACTAAGTATTGTGATTCAAATATTGCATCGAGAGTTCCACACCCACACTCACAAGTCAAAGATCTCAACAGATAACATTGAAGGCCTTGGAGGATGAGGTACCGAAGATAGTAAGAAAGAATAGATCGGCAGCTAGATGTCATGAGGCCCTAGATCTATACAAGCAAGAAAGGGATAAGTTGATAGATGTTCATATAACCTTACGAGCAAAAAAATCAAGATGTAGTAACTAAACACTTCAAGGAACCGGAAGACAAAGGAAGAAATGATAAGATTAAGGAATTAGACAACATAGATGAGACCTATGACTCGAACTATTGTCCGGAGAAATTAGATAATGAAAGTTTGGAAAAAGATAGGCTTGGTTTGGAAACAAGGATAACTTTCAGCTTATTAATAATCCCTTTGTTTGAGGTTGAAGCTAATGTGACCTATGATAATCCGCTTTTCGAGTTGGATAAAGAAGCCATTCCAAAATCATGTGATAAGATTGAAGACGATCATAAAACTTGGGACCCCGATGCATTACCTATCAATGAAGTGTGGAAACAAGCTTGTAGTAGTGAGAAAAACCATACTGATGCTATCACCAATCACTCTCCAGTCAAATTACAAGAGATTACAATTCAGGTGAAATGTCCCCCTTAGTTTTTTCCCAATTTCAACACGACAATTTCACCCATTAGTGTTAGCAATGATGAAACATTGAAAAGCATTACATGTTGGCGGTTGGACCAGCCTGTAATGTCCCCTTCATTAGTTCAGTGGTCCATTGGTCTATTCTAGAGACCCGTAGGCTATTTAGAAGAGAGAATTAGGGTCTCCAACCTTTGTGGAGTTTTGCACGAGCTTTTTAGGGTTTGTCAGGAGGAAATTCTTCAGTTCTACTTATGGTTTCCTTCTAGGTTTTCCATGAACTCCAGGGTGGCATAACATGCATTTGATTCTTTGGTGAAGTCAGAATTTACTATTTTTAGTAAGTTAGGGTTTGGCTGTTTGGTTGATGCAGTTCTACTGAGCTTTCCAAGCTCTTTCTCTGGGTGCGAAGATTATGTTTTTCGGAGCAGTATTTTTTGACTTACTATTTTTAGTAAGTGGCTGTGTTGAACATTTCTATTTTTAGCAATCTCGGACAAGGTCCTGACTCAGCACGGTTCAGTGGTCTTCATCGCACAGCTTCATCCTTGATTTTCGTATTAATCAATATTGGAGTTATAAGTTATTTAATTAAATATTAATTCCTTATCCTAAGGTTTGACATTTAATTATTTTTATTACTAATTAATTGTGTTATGGGGCAACTTAGGAAAAATATCTATCTGCCAGCAATATTGTTATTTTCCTAAGTCAATGGCATTAAAAAAGGTGGCGTTGAGAAAGACGAAATATTTCATGTTTTTATTATTTTATATCGCAAAGTTGTCACCTAGGAAAAAGTTTGAACTTTGCCTAGGGAATTTGGGAAAATTAATGCCATGTCTAGGGGAGGCTATGACATGAAATGAAATTGAATTTCAATGGTTTTGGGCGCCATTTGCATTTGAATTTCAGAGGGAAAAATCTATAAATACAGGTGCTTGGCCTCTCATTTGGTTTCAAATGAATTTGCATCGTTATGTTGCTGAATTGGCGATTGAAAAATCTGAGCTTCAAAGTGTGGCTTCCTAGCTAAGTCTCAGTTTCGTACTTGCAAGATAGTACCTAGCCGTGTTCATGTATTCCCAGTGTTGTTGGTGAGTGAGTTGCAGATTGTGGAGTGTTTTGATTGAGATTGGAGTGTTTTCTGGTTGCTGTTCGCGGGACTGCTGAAAGTGTATTTTTGCTCACACCTCTTGGCCAGGCGATTCCATCATTCTAGGTACCGGCTCATCCTTCCTTCCTACCACTGGCGATGCATATTGTAAGTTTTTAGCATCTTATTTTGAGTGTGGATTTTTATGTTGAAAATCGAACTTCCCAGGTTAGGCTTTGGGTTTAGTGAATGCATTGGGAAGCGTGCAAAATAAATATGGGTGTTTCGATGGCTTTCCTTGGGTTTCTTTTCATTGTGGCGGGTATAGCAATTGTTTAGAACAGATTTTGGGTGAATTGGGTGAGTAATGAGAGAGCTATGAGTGTTTTAGTGAATCCATAGGCTGTTGGTTTTGCAATTCCAGCCTGCAGATTTTTTATGTTAGTGGAAATTTCATGTTCTTATTTGGATGTTCAGCATTACTCTCTTCTCACATTATCTTGATTATTGTAAGGTTAAGTAGTAGTAGTACTAACCAATTCTGGCTTGTAACTCTCACCCCGCTAAAAAGTGGAAGAGGCTGGCTTGCGGCCTATTTTTCAAGTAAATTGTAAATCAGTCCTCCCACTGCATAAGTGGTCGAGTGACGTCTGATTGTAATGGTCCTCCCGCTACATAAGCGGTTGAGTTGAGATTGTTTTGTAATTTCAGTCCTCTCACTGAAATATCGCGGTCGAGTGATTTGTGCCTTTGTGTGTCTCTCTTGGCTGGTTCACCGCCAAGTTTCTTGCATTCTTGCTGGATAAGCAAAAGGGGTTGGCTTGCCGCCCAGTATTGTATTCCATTTCATCTTTCAGCAGTTTGAGCTCTAAAGATCCCCTATTCACCGTATGCTCTCACCTTCCCGCATTGGGCACTTGGTGATCAAAAAGTGGAAGGGTTGCAATTTTCAGCAAGTTTTCAGTTTATGCTTTCTAACCTTAACGGGTTATCTGTTGTGGATGATTATTATTGGCCTAAAAACAAACAAAAAAATAACTGGGATATTACACAGCCACTTGCACTTTTACAGCAGGATGAGAAAATACTGAAAATTAAACAACAACTTGGCGATATAACCTGCCACTTCCACTTATTCAGTGGGGAAATTACAAAATCAAAAGGAAGGCTCAACCACTTATGCAGTGGGAGCGACACATTATTAGCTACTAACCAAAATGCTGGAAAGATAAAATCACTATGCTAGGCAGTAAACTAGCCTCTTCCACTTACACAGTGGGTATTAGGGAACTAATCAGAATGAAGTCTATTGTTAGTACTACTAATCAGCATTACATTATGAAGCATGAATTGCAAATCAAGTAATATTGTTGTCCAACAGCTACAAATGATATCCAATGTTTTTTCCCAAATTTCAAGAGGCTCACAACCAAGGAAAACAACCCCAAACTCAAAATGCTAAAGTCTAGAATACTTAACCAGCAAACTGAAAATACATGAGACACAGTAAAATACTCCTATCTCCTCCAAAACACGATGGATTGACTTGAAATAAAATGCTAATGAAGCCTAGAGAGGAGACGTCCAAGCCAAGACCCAAAACCAGTTGCGAATTTGATCTAACAATTAAAGCATGCTTCCCAAGAAAACCACAAGCATGGTACGGCTTGGGAGGGAAGGGTGAACTTCCAGATAAAATTCCAATCTGCAAAACAGAACCTGAAAATCAGTAGGAAGGAGTGCCTAGACCATAGGAAAACAATGAGAGATTAACCAGAAGCAACAAAAAATCCCTCTTAGACTTATGATTGAAAATCACTTTCAGCTCCACAGTGAACCAGCAACCTGGAAACTCACAAACACCCCAAAAACAATAGAAAACATCAAAGACACCTTTACAATGAACTCCATATGTTCTTCAGTGTAAAAAACAGCCTCACAATCTCAACTAGTTGCTATCTTTCAATCAAGAAGCCAAGAACACGCTAAGAGGTATGCATTCCTCTAAGCAAATCAATCTCAAATTCAGCAGCACTTGATTACAAAATATTCATGGATACCAAACCAAAAGCCCAGCACTCTTATTTATAGTGAGTCTCCAAATTCAAATCCACATTCCCTCCAAATGGACACCAAACCCAAATGCACAATCACTTCACATTATTTTAAATTTTGTATTTCATTTCTCCTTTTTTCCCAAGTCGTCCTTCACAAAGGGGCAAATATACTTTATAAAAAATATCAATTAAGTATAATGTGGCATCTATAGGTAATAAAGTGAAATATATTATAAAAAACAACTTATTCCTCTTTAAGGCGTCCATCATGCCTTAAATAATATTTCACTTTATAAAACATTTTACCTCAACAATGAAGCGCCCAACATAAGCTTTGAACTACCAAAAATAACTCCAAGAATGTTGGAAGGCCATCTACTCAAATTGACCTACCTGTTGTAACCCTACTAAAAATAGCATACTGCTAAATATAGTAAGTGTGTCCAAATGCACTTTAACCACATTTTGAGCAGCCGTCCCAACTTACTAAAAATTGTAAGTCCGAAAAAAATTTCAGATTCAGTTACATGTCACTCCATCACGAAGCTCTCTGAAAACCCAGAAAGAATCCAAAATCAGAACTGTAAAACTCCAACATGCAAGCCTCCAAAACTGCCAAAGCATCCTCCAAGAAAATAAGAAACCCTAAATACTACTCCCGAGCAGCCTACAGGGCTCCGGAATAGGCTAATGGCCAACTGAACTGATCACTGCTGAGAAGGAGACATTACATCAAGTTGGGTCAATGAAGAGGATTTCTTTTTTTGATCAATGATCAAATGTTGAATGTTTAAGCTTGGTTGAAAGATGGGGTGACACTCAACTATATCTATACCTCCTATACAAAATAGTTATTGTTTCCATTGTTTTCCTCAACAATGACATCAGTTAACATCCAAGTCGTTTTTGAACCATTGCTAGCTTTATGGGAGCTAATTGTGAGAGATCCTACCAGTACCATTCAGATTTCCACCTCCACCACAATGAACAGTAATTCCTACCAACATTCTAGAATATTGCTATGCAATTCTTCCTATAACATTGTGACGGTTGCAATAAATTGGAAAACTTGGAATTTTCCTCGACACCTTGAGAGAATATGTAGAGATTTTGATTCTATTGTTGAACAATTTTCTTTTGCCATCAACCAGGATTGGGTCTCTAGATTTAGACGATGAATACTTCTTAGGGTTCCAAGAGAGGCGGATACAGTTCAGGTATGAGATTCAGATTATTGAAATCAGAGTGTCGCAGCATCAGCATAATGATTCCTTTCCAAAACTGATTTGGAATCTTGGAATCATTTGGGATTCGATAGTTGTTGGGAATGAGATGAACTATGATGGTCTTCATAAGCCTATTCCTATAGTGTTAAGGCTTAAAATCTCCAAGGGCCACTTTTTGAAGGGATTTGTGCATCATTGGATTGTTCTTCCTCTTAGCAGTTTTCAGAAGATTACTTTTAGTCTTTTACCAATGATCAACAGGACTATGTTTTGATTAGATGGCGCTACCAACCTTGGGACCCAGGAATTTCTATGATGGAAATGTTAAATGGCATGGAATTGCTTCATAGTATGCTAGAGTTTGACAAACTTTGCAAGTTCAGTGGTGACAGCATGAGGCAAGGAATATGTGTTGAAGCATTCTACTTAGTTGGAATCCTGGTATCGCCAAGAAGGTTCAAGATTGCTTGTGTGTGAGCAAGCAATTCCAAGAAGGGGAGATTGAAATGACCCTTCTTTATTAGCCGACAGAAGCACAAATTAACTAATCATTTGATCCAGAAATAATAATTCATATCATGTAGGGCTTAAAAATTGCTGAGACAAGCACCCAGAAGGTATGTCTAGAGGAAAAGATTCACTAAGGAAGCCATGCGACCAAATTTAATATTATCAGTAAAGGAAGATAATAAAACATTAATATTCTATATATTTAATTACAGTAGTTCTTGCTAAAGGTCAAGCAATTCATTACAAAATGATATGATTAAGAGATGCGACTCTTGGGAAACAATTCCTATGAAGTAGTGTGACCCTTGAGCGTAACCATCCAAAAGATATGAGATGTAGGACGGAGGGAGTCATTGAGAATCTTGGAAGATTTTTATTTAATACTGAATCCAATCTATAAGGCTCAGTCAAGCAGTCGAAATACACATAATAGGACACATGAGGAATAAAGTTAATCAGGGACGGCTCCACCAACTATCATCGCTTGGACACATTGCCAACCTTCAGGAACAGCAATCAGATATTAAAAAAGTCTATTCAATTCGTATCTGGACAGGAAAAGCAAAGCAGAATCATTGTAAGCAGACATACATCTGCAGAGACCAACCAATTCTATTTACATATATTCAAAGCAGGTGCATTTTAAATGAACATACTTCTGAAGATTCTTATCTAGTACTCAGTCATATTGTTGTCAAGAAGGTACTAGCTAATCAGGCTTCTTTGCACACCCTACAATCCCATTATTCTGAATTTGAATATAATGAGAATTATGTCAGCAATTGACATTATTGTTATTGATAGAATTAACTGATTAAAAACTTGATATTCATCTATATGAAGACTGCTAATTAGATTAACCTAATCACAATACATCTGAATACTGAACTAATTGAGATCAAATTAGAATATTCAAATACCTTCAAGGTATCGTAGAAGACAATAGTTTCCAATGAATACAAACAATCATTTGCTTATACAATTCCTAGCAATCTTGAAACTACAACTGCAATTGGGTTGATTTGGCGAACTAACTAAATGGAGAGAGTCTACAATTCAGTCAATCTCCAAAGAGATTTGTCTATCTCCTAAAGATCATATCAGACCTTCTCCTAGTAGTGGATCTCATACATTATATCAGTAACTGTTCTTCTATGCATTAAGAAAGTTCCGTTGATATAATCTAAGGTTGCTCACTTACAAGTATTTTGTGATGTCCCCATCTTAGTTTTAAGCTAACCTTTAATAAAAATATGTTCAGGGGTGGCAGTCCTAAACCCTTAAGTAGTTATAGTTTAGAAAAAAAGATTGGAAACCTTGAAGTCTTATAAATAAGACAGCTTCCTTATCTCTAGTTTTCTTATCCATTAGAACAAAATAAAGGCAAGAAGAATAACAACATCAAATACTTCAACGGATACAAGTACTAAATCCAAGAATCATACAAGGGAAGAGAAGTACGCATACCTCCAATGAGAGGAGCTTCAGTGATAGATCTTGTACACATACAATACCATAGTTAGCATCATATCCTAAATAATAAAGGCTTGCAAGCATCCAAGGTACTCACAATTAAATACGATGTCAAGCATAAAGACTTCAACGAACTTGCATATGTTTCAGTTTCATATCTAACTAGAAAATGCCAATATTCATACTTCAGTGAAGATAGATGGATTCTGAAAGAGTTATGACACACAGACTTGTTCGAGCCAATCATCAACATCCAATCGGAGTAATATAGCCATGGAGGAGAGGCGGAGTCCTTCAGTGAAAATGCCGATATCATCACCTTGCAAGCAATTATATTCCAGGCAGCCAAAGATCCAGCAACGACTAGTCAACTATTAATCATGGTATTGAGCCACAAAAACAATACCATCACGTCACTGAGTATTTCTATATAGAGCACCGTATTTACCTCTGCAAAAGATGCAATCAAAATTCAAGACCGAAAGGATGCTGAGGATCGAAGACTAATGACTCACGATTAGAAGTAACTAATGACCAAGGTGTTAAGTACAATGTATACAAATTGGTAATTCGAGTGGCATCGATTAAAAGGTCATTAGCATGTAATGAACCGATTGCTATAAAGTGATTCAATTTTATTTAGTTAACATTAACTGATTGGTTAAATTGGGAAAGACACGATTTGGAGAAAGCAATGGTAAACAATTGCCAAGAGACAAGAGACATGTCTCTTGAAGCATCCATTCACATCGTATATGCAGACTATCCAATTCATTTGGAAAAGGAAGATCAATTGTGTTTTATATATTGTTTCTTATTCCAGTTTGGAATAGCTCAAGGAGGGCCAGGCCGAAGGCCCAATAATCGGATGCATACACCAACCAGACGTATATCAGAGACAGCCCCATCATTATTGCAAGTATTCCCTGTCAAAATCAGCAACAACATATCATATAACTGTTGCAAGCGTATAACTTAATACCAAGAACAGCAACATATCACTGCAAAGGTGATATTAATAACTTCATCTGTGTATTCATATTGATACGTCAGTCATCGCAGCTCATATAGCTTTATTGCTATCTTCAGAAGGACATTCATTGCATAGTTTATATTAACACATCAGGAAGAGCAGAGATCTCTAATTATCTCCAGATTGGAGTATTTAACTTTGCATATTTCCTAGAGCCATATCAGTGAAATGATGGTAATTGCATGATTTATTAAAAGAATATGAATGTAAATATAGGCAATTACACTGAGGATGTTTCCTAAAGGAACATTTGAAAACTAGAAACAAAATTAAGAAGAATCTAATCTACCTATAATACATTATTGACCATTAATAATAAGATATGCTAATATTATTCTAATACCCTCCCTTAATGGTCAATCTATCAACTGCACCAAGTTGCCCCCTAAATTTTACAAACTTGTCCAGGCTCGAAGACTTGGTGAGGATGTATGTAGTCTGATCCTCACTTGGAACATACTGCAACTAAACTAATCCATCTTCTACAAGCTAGCGGATGAAATGACAATGAAGCTCCACATGCTTTGGTTCTTTCATGGAAGACTAGATTTTTGGCAAGTTTGAGCACCCCTTGATTGTCACTATAGAGGGATGAAGGACCTGCTTGAGACATTTGCATGTTCGAAAGCATCCTTCAAAGCCAAACTGCCTCACAAGCTTCTTTAATGGTTCCTTGATATTCTGCTTTATTCGAGGAAAGAGCTACCGCCTGCTACTTCTTACTGGTCCATGTGACTGCACCTGTTCCCAAACTGAATACATAACCAAATGTAGACTTATTTTCATCAACAAAGCCTGGCCAATCTGAGTCTGTGAAACCAATGAGTCTAGGATCTTTACTTCTTCCATACAGAATGCTAGAATTAAAAGTGCCCTTCACATATCTTAACACATGCTTCGCTACAACCCAGTGATCAACTTTAGGAGCTGCCATGAAGCGAGAGATGTACATCGCTGCCTAATTGAGATCAAGTCTAGTGGCGGTGAGATAGATGAGACTACCCACTACTTGCATGAACACTGATTCATCCAACACAGGTGAATCTGAATTGGCTGACAACTTCAGCCCTTTATCCATAGGTGTAGAGGCATGTTTGAAATCCTGCATCCGAAACTTATCAAGTAGACTCCTAGCATACTTCGACTAAGAAATAAAGATACTGCCATCAGTCTACCAAACCTCAACACCTAAGCAGTAATGCAGAAGTCCCAAGTTTGTCATGTCAAAGGACTAGCACAAATTTTGTTTGATCTGCTCAATCAAAAGTGTTGAACTACCAGTGATAATCAAATAATCAACATAGATGACAAGTAGAAGAATATCACCACCAGTAGTTTTGACATACAGATTAGAATCAAAAGGATTCCTCTGAAAGCCTTGATCATTGAGGTACTTATCAATTTTTATGTACCAAGCCTGAGGAGCCTCTTTCAGGCCATAGAGTGCTTTCACTAGCCTACATACCTGGTGTTCTTTATCGGCAACCTTGAATTCTAGAGGCTACGTCATGTAGACTTCTTCCTGCAACTCACCATTGAGAAATGCACTCTTGACATCCATTTGATGGACTTTCCAGCCAAACTGCGCTACAATAGCAAGAACGAATTGAATTGTACTCATTTTGGCTATAGGAGCCAAAGTCTCCTCATAGTCAATGCCTTCTTTCTGTGAGAACCCCCGAGCAACTAACCGAGCCTTGTACTTATCAAGGGTTCCATCAGCCTTATACTTAACTTTATACACCCATTTGCAGACAATGGGCTTCTTCCCAAGTGGAAGATCAGAGGAGACCCAAGTGTTGTTCTTCAAAAGACTACGATGTTTAGCTTGCATAGCCTGTTCCCACTCATATATACCTTTAGCCTCTAAATATATCTGAGGCTCATAAACACCATGAATGTTGGCTATGAGAGAAAAATTCACTATATGCTCTTGTTTGCTCTTCTTTCTAGACAATCTATCCTCAATAAACTCATCATCATGAAGATCACCAATACTCTTGGCCAGCCACTTAGGTCAAGGAGTAGAAGTACCAACATCTAAAACAGGATCAACGTCACCAGGAAAGTCAATAACAAAGTCATTAGGATGCTGCTCAAAATTCTCCTGACAAAAATCGGGTGGTGCAACATCATGTCGGGGAGACTCCACAAGTTTAGAGTCAGAGTATGTTGAATCCCTCCCATCAAGTGGACATAAGGGAAGACGAACACCCAAATCCTTAGCCTTCAGAGGCTGATCCTTGGGGCTCAAAACAGGAGAAGAGAGTTGAAAAGGCCCTCATTCTTCATCAAAACTATTGATGTGTTTTTTAGGCACATGCGAACACAGAATAAAATACCATAAGTATCTTATCCTCTCTTGAACAAAATCTCTCGGATGTTGAAGATTTGCTTAAGGTTCATCCAAGAAAGACTCCAAGGTTTCGAATGTAGGGTCTCTACGTGTGGATAAGCTCTATTGGTTTGATGTGATTATGCTGGAATCACAAGGGGGCTTACATTCGAATGCCTGAATGCTTGATTTGCTGGAACTTAGGTCCTATCTACTCAATTGAAAGATAAAAAATAGCAAAAGAGGTAGGGTTTGAGAGAGTCTATTGTAAGACCTAGAATGTAAGAACATAGATGAATGACTATATGGAATCCTATTGGGCGAGGTCTCACCATTAAACTGAACAATTTGACACAAGCTCAGTGCAATCTTATAAGGACGTTTCAAAGATGTTCGAACCAATACTGCCAAACATTGACCACCATTCAAGTTAATGCATAAACAATGAGTGTAGGACGATTCGAGGTTAAGCTCATGTTATTCCAGTTGACCACACAAGGTGCTCTTACAAGCAACAAGAGGCTAGTGGTATGGAATAGGCGGATTCCACATGAAAACATTCAACAACTTCTTCCATTCAATCTAATTTATTTATCATCTAACATGAGGATCCAACAAGAAACCATGCACATTGTAAAGAAACAACTCACTTCACCATAACTTCAATGAAAATAGAGTTCATTTACAACTTAGGCAGCAATTTCTGCCTTCTCCTCCTACTCTACTCTAATTACTATTCTATTCTCTTTAGACTATCTATTGACTATTAACTACTGCTATTAGCTATTTGCTGACTATTAACTATTAACCTTTACAAATGAAGAGCATGAGCTTTTATAGTGCTCTCAATTCAATTCAACGACTCAGATCAATTTGAGATCAATGGCCAGAATTTTACAATGAAAACCCTAATTAGGGTTTGTTACAACAAACTCTCCTTAGCCAATGAGAAAATTACATGTAATGGGCACCCCCTGTTCGGCACTAAATTTATGTCCTTTTTACTTAGTGTAATTTTGTCAAACAGTTGGCTTGCAAGCTGACTACTGGATTTTTTTGGTTCTTGATTTGCAATAGGATAAATTGGATAAACTGATATTTATTGTAAAGCTTTCAAAGTTTATTCAATATAAAAACAACCAGACATATCAAATACCAAAAACAAGAAGATTAATGCTGATGGTATTTATTTAATTCCAACAGCATACAAATCAGATCTGAAGAATATTACAGACCATATGATAATAAACAAATTCAAACCTGAACTCCACCAGTATAGAACCTGCTGAAAACACTGTTCACACACTGTAGCTGCACTATTCACGGCACTGTTCACGGCATTGTTCACGCACTGCTCACAACAACTCATATATCTTCACTATCACCTTCAAACTGCTCCAAAATCTTCTTAAATCTGCCTTGTGAAAATCTAATGATCCCAGTGTGTTTCCTAAATGAAAACACCATAAATTCCCCTGACTGTATCTCACAACAGCGAGAAGAATGTTGACCAAGAGGGATTTCGTCCTCCAAGCCCAACGAATCAGATTTCTCAAGAAATCCAACAACAAGATATTAAATCTTCTCCAAGCATACCCCAAAGAGAGCTCTCAACCTCAATTTATATCTTCTTCCTGGATGCAAACACTTCATTTCCTAAATGTGGGATAATACATTTTAGAATAAAATATTAATTCCCACAATGTACACATTAAAGGGAACTTTTAATATTTTAAACATTACTTTATATTCCCAACCTTATAATATAACGATAAAGTTAAATATTTAATTTAACTTTACACTTTATCATTAAATATTAAAACATTGTTGATAATCCCTTTAAATCATTGTCGCCTTCAAATATTTTTTTACTGATAATTATGCCAACCAAGGAAACACTAGAAATTTCAAGTCACTGCTTGGAGACTAACTTACTATAAATAGTAAGTGTCTAGAAACCCTATCAGAGCAACACCGATTGGCCTAAAACTGAAAACACCTAGGCCAAAACACCTCAGGATCCCACCAATGTCCTTGTTAGCCTTCGGGACCGTGTCAGAATAGGCTAACAACACCCCATATCATGTTGCGCTAAAAAGGGGACATTACATTACATTTCATGAGTGTGGACCAATAGATATCAGAGGTAGGTACCTCGGAGTTTGTGCCATCACTAGTGAGTCAGGTACATTGAATCAAGACTTGCTGATGTGGAACTTCTTTGATTGGAGATGACTGGGACGCCATCTGGGATGCCACTTCAATTTGCACCTTTGTAGGCTTGATTTGATTGATCTCTTCAACATTCTCTAGTTCACTCAAAGTAGTGGTGATGGGAGTATTGATAGAGCTAATGTTGCCGGGAATAATCATTATGTTATGTTGTTATATTATGTTTATGTTGTCGTCGGTAATAATGAGTTACGGCGGTCAGTTGGTTAGCCGACGGGTAGGTAGTTGGAGTTGTGACGGTTGTGTCGCACCCCTTCGAGTATTATATATTGTGTACCTTTTCTTCGAAGTGGGATCATGTTAGTCATGTCAGATGTAATGTTATAAGCACTTATTGTACATGGACTGTGGAATTAATACTGAGGCTGGTTATTTAATATATTTCCATTATGTTCTGTGCATTTACTTTCTGCATTTAACCGTTTACCCGAGAGGGCAAACATTAGGCGTCGCTGCCTAGACGTACTCGGGAACGGAAGACACGGATGGCGCACAGACACAATGGGCCTACCCGTTGGTCAAATAAACCCAGAGGCCGACGACGCTCGAACAGAACTTTACACAGGAGAAGACACGGCAACGCGAGAATTTTCAATTTTGCTCCAAGTAGCCATTTAGACCTACATCTGACGAGAGGCGGCGGAGGCAGAAATCCCACCAAGTGCCGTGTGGACAGCGCTGGAGGTTAGCCCGGCAGTAAACCGGTTGATGAACCACCTCCCCCGGTTGCTTGCACAAGCATCACTGGCACAACAGGCCCGCTTGGAGGAGATTGCCTAGGAAGAGCGACGACAACAAATCCTGCAACGCTACGAAGAGAACAGCCGACGGGAAACAGAACGAGATGGCGCCAGGCCAGGAGGAAATTGAACCTTGTAATAATCCCGACACACTGCTGATATAAATTGTGGCCGAAAGGCAAAATAAAAATAAAAATAATAAAAGTTTTTTTGTGTACATGGCGTGTGTTTGCTGTGTATGGAAGTGACTTATGCCCAATAGACTAAATAAGGACAAAAATAAAAAGATACAGAGTGACGAATGGGAAGTGGCACAAACCGCGTTGAATCTCAGATAGCAGATAGAACGAAGGCGTAGGCTAAGGCAGCTTGCCGAGGGACGACCGGCCGAGGGGTTGCCCGAAGGGAACCCAGGAGGTGTCACGGAGGTTGCGGAGGCAAAGATAGACGGAGAGAACTACACTGTCTACACTGTTGTAGGGCTGCCAGAAGGAGTCACGGAAGGTGCCGAAGAAGAACTCTACAGTTCGCCAGAATACCACCGTAGGGTAAGAAGCCGCGAAGAGTTGGTGGAACAAACAAGGCGAAGTCTAAACCTGATCGACGCTACCAGAGACTTGCTAAAGAATTTGTCCATTTCAAAGGACAACCGGAGGGAGACAACGGAAGGTGACGGTACGACCGAAGGTGCCGAGGGAGCACAAGGGTACCGTACGGGAGGCAATTTGTTTGGTTTGGTGTCAGCAACTTTTTCCGGAGGACCCACGAGTGGAGGTTCAGTTGCAGGAGGCGGAGGATCGCCAGGTACAAGCACACAAGGAATTAGAGGAGCGAGACCCAGCGGTGGGATGGCGAGTAAACAAAAATTGCCAAAGTTCACAAGGGAGGGCAAGGAAGACCCCTTACGGCACTGCCGTCCATGTGAAACCATTTGGTCCGCCAACGGAGTAACAAACCAGGATGACTGGGTACAGCAGTTCCCAGCCACGTTACGAGGAGTTGCCATAGATTGGTACTCCGATGTGGACAAGCAAAAAGTGGCCACGTGGGCCAATCTACAGAAGGAATTCATGGGGGAGTTTCGGTTGCTCCGTGATGACAATGAAATTGTAACGGAGATATACAGTACCAAACAAGGTACTAGGGAGACAGTACGGGCATACAGTCGGAGGCTGAAAGAACTCTTGGGTAAAATGGAAAGCCAACCCGCAAATGGATTGAAGAAACGATGGTTCGTTGAAGGGTTGAAATCCTCCCTACGGAGGAAGATGAAAATTGTACCCCCGATGTCATATGACGACGCTTATAATAGGGCGATGGACCTGGAGAGCGAACACAAAACATCAAAGAAGAAGAAAAGTAATAAATCCTCATCCGAGGATGATGACTCTTCACAGGAAAGCAGCAGCGATGACGAGGCTAGCAAACGGGTGCAAGCGCTCCAAAAAGACATGGAGCGAATGAGAAAAGAATTCAAAATAATGAGAAGCACTGGTCGAAACGAAGGGGACATATGGTGCACTGAGTGCAAAGAGGAAGGGCACACAAAGGGTACTTGCCAAAAGAAGGCATTCTGCGAGATTTGCCAAGTGATGGGACACTCCACCAAGGAGTGCCCATACAACATGAAAACCCGAAGTACGCAAATGAACCAGGTGTTGTTCACGGAGCAGGCCACAACATCCGCACCAGCAGGTACCGGCCAACATACTAACACAACGGCATCATCGGGAGGATACCGGGACAACAGACGCGGCGGCGGAAGGAATAGCAACAATAACAATAACGGAAGCCGTATCCAGTATGACGCCAAGGGCCGGCCAATTATCCAATGTAGGGCCTGTAATCAGTGGGGGCACTTGGCCCGTGATTGCACGAAGGAAGCCACCCCTCAGCACCTCTGTCGTTGGTGTGGACCAGGCGACCATGAGGACGCAAATTGCCCGCAGGCAGGGGTTAATCTCCTCAACATTGAGAAGGCTGAGAAGACTAGTGAGAAAGAAGTACTGGCGATCACCCGCGCCCAGACGAAAAAAGCCACTTATCCCGACCCCCGTACGGAGAAGGAGAGATTACGGGAGGCAAAGGCCAATATTGAACGTGAGACGACGAACGAAAGACGGGACAACGAGGTGGCGAGTACATCATTCCGTACGGAAGCGGAAAATAACATCATTGGGCAAATCTTGCAGATAGAGGTGTCGATAAAGGTAAAAGACCTTCTAGACTCTATGCCACAATTGAGGACTGCCATCCTCACCAATGTGCAAAGCACCGCATTATCGAGTGCACCACAGGTAGGGGTTCCCGCCACGGCATCGTCGAGTACACCACAGGTACGAGTTCCCACCACCGCATTATCGAGTACACCATAAGTAGGGGTTCCCGCCACCGCATCGTCGAGTGCACCACAGGTAGGGGTTCCCGCCACTGCTTCGAAGAGTACACCACAGGTGGAGGTTTCCGTCAGCCCTTCAACTGACCCGATGTTACTAGCCTTGAGCAGTGGTAGACACCCAGCTGTGGTAGAAATGGGTATCCGTGGGACCATTCTGAAGGACACCATTGTGGACGGGGGATCTGGGGTGAATGTACTACCAGAAGAAACATGGAAGCGGCTGGGGAAGCCCACCCTATGGCCACCCACATTCAACCTGGTGGGAGCGGACCAACACGGCATTAAGCCACTTGGCCTGTTGATGGCCCAGCAAGTGACAATTGGTACGCAACCATTCTTGTTAGATTTCGTGGTTATTCCCTCGAAGAAGAAAGGCTATGACGCCATCTTGGGGAGAGCGTGGTTGATCAACGCAAGGGTAAACCACAACTGGAAGAAAAATACACTTTCCATGGAGAAGGGAGGGCGGAAATATACCATTGACCTACACACCCAAGATGTTGGCAACGAGCTCGCCTCTTCCGACTCAGACTCAAAGGACTTTAATAAAGGGGAAGGGGGTCCCGATGAAAGCAAGGGTAAGAACGCGATGGAGCCGAACAGTGAAGGGGTGCTCGAATTGGAGGGATGTTCTGAAGATGAGGTATGCTCACTTAACGGGCTCTTCCACTGGCAAATGGAGGATTATGAAATGTTCCAAAGCTACAAGCTCGAAGTAGAGGAACCAGAGCAACCAACAGAGGTGTACCTGCCGGAATACAAAGAATATTGGAAGGGAGACGCCCCAAACCCTGGCGACGTAAATAATCCGAAGAGTGTCGGCAACAATTGGAACCCTGTGTGGAAGGCCGCAGCCTTCAAAATCTTTATTATCCTTCTTCTTCTTATGTACGGGAAGGAGGTCGTGGTCCCGGTAGAATTTGTGGTTCCAGGTCTTCCGATGGCCATTGAAAATAGACTTGCCACCAACGGGCCCAAATTGAAACCCTACCACACGAAGCGCGCAGGGGGCCCGAGAGGCCGGACGGACACCCGAGAGCCCGTAGGGGGACCCGAGAGGATGGAAGGGGACCTAAGAGGCCAGGCAAGTGACTTGAGAGGCACAGGACAAAAGCAGGAGACTTTTGAGCGAGGAAAACCGAGAAAGATGAAGAGCGATCCCAGAGACAGGGGACTCGAGCCGAAGACTCTCTAGACAACTTTTAAAAAAAAAAAAAAAATTACCGTACGGTCGTACGGGACAGTTAACTGCACGGCAGAAAGAAAAAAAAATTGTGAAAAAAAAACACCACCGTACGGGGCCGTACGGAAGATGACCGTACGGTTGGAAGAAAGAAAGAAAGAAAGAAGCGTACGGTCGTATGACAGGCGACCGTACGATCAAAAATTTATTATAAAAAAACAAAAATTTGAAGAAAAAAAATCGCACGGTCGTACGATAGTGACCGTACGGTCCAAAAAAAAAAGAGAGAGAAAGAAGAAGGGAAAATGGCCACCGTACGGTGGGACCAAGGTGACACCACCGTGCGGTGAAACCACCAAGGTGACACCACCATGCGGTGGACGGTGACACCACCGTGTGATGGACGATGACACCACTGTGCGGTGGCACCACCGACGGTGACACCACCATGCGGTGGAACCACCGACGGTGACACCATCGTGCGGCGGTCACACCGTGCGGTGGGAGCCACCGAAGGTTGTTGCCGAGACATGAACCCACCACCGCACACCGCACAGCCCGACCACCGAACACCGCCGCACAGCAAGGGATAAAGGAGGAAGACACACCGCACGGCCCGATCAACACGCACAGCAAGGGTTACGCACACCAACGCGCAGCAGCCACAAAAGGAAAAAGAAAAAAAGAGACCAAGCCCGCACAATCCACACAGCCACGTAAGGGCAAAACGACCGCCACAGGTAGACCAAGCAGCCGCACGATTAGAGGTGCCAGTGCTGTTGTTGACCGGAGGTGTGTCCGTACGATAAGAAGGGTGTCGACCGCACGGGAAGGTGGCCGCACGATTGGAGGTGCCAGTGTTGTTGTTGACCGTACAAGGAGGTTGTATGGCCAGGGTGCCATCGGGGACATTACAGTGCCTTAAAAAAAAAAAAAAAACGACGACGACAGATTGAAAAATGATTCGATGACATCTGGAGCCTGGACACTGAAAATATTGGAGTGTAGAAGAAGGGTTTTGACATCATAAAATATCACAGAACTAATGCGCGCCATGGACTTTCGTGGGGTTCTGAAGGTTGTAAATTGGTGTTGGCGGCGGGGGCACTACCCCTCGACCCCGCCCTGTACTGCGAGCCCCTAGACCCCGCGAGGGGCGCTGCCCCAAACCCCACGAGAGGCGCTGCCCCTCGACCCCGCTGGGGGCATTGCCCCCAGACCCCCAGTTTATTTTTGAGCTACAGAGTACCACGGGAAGTGTTGTGGTTGTTCGTACTATGAGAAAGAAGCCTGCAGCTAAGCATTGGCGGGGAAGCCATAAGTCGTAGAGGGAGACGGATTTGGAGGTTGGGAACAAACAGAGTTTGAGGGAAGGCATTGCAAGTCCGCGCAGTTGTATGACATCAGGGAGTTATTCAATTCAGTTTTTAGCCTTTGGGGAGTGTGATGGAGGATTTGAGGTGTCTCCTAGCATTTGTGCCAGCGGATTGTGGCCACCTCCAGGCATGACTGGTACGCTTTGAGGAACTCAGAGTATGTCTCAGCTGGACGTGAGGTTGCCTTGGTGGATGCACAGAGGGCTCGGGAGGAGCTGACCACCAGGTTGGAGGCAATAGTCGCGTGAGACTTAGTTCAGCGTACCCAGGAGTTGGATGTCGGGAGAGCAGCACGGGTGGCTATCGAGGACAAATTGGCTAGGGAGACAGTATCAATTGAGTAGCAGTTGGTGGAAGCTGAGACTGAAAAACGTGTTTTGCAGACAAGTTTGGGTTAAGCACAGGAGGACTGTGATGGCAAAGGAAGCAATATTGGTGAAATCCGCACTTGAGCATCGAATGGTAGCAGAAAAGGGTTTTCAAGCGAGGACGCAGCAAGTGTATAAGATCTGGGCCTGACTGGCGTCAGTAGTTCCTGCCGTTCATCTCTATTTTGTATTAAGTCATCGGAGTCGACTTCTTTTCTTGGGGGGGATGATGTTGCCGGGAATAATCATTATGTTATGTTGTTATATTATGTTTATGTTGTCGTCGGTAATAATGAGTTACAGCAGTCAGTTGGTTAGCCGACGGGTAGGTAGTTGGAGTTGCGACGGTTGTGTCGCACCCCTTCGGGTATTATATATTGTGTACCTTTTCTTCGAAGTGGGATCATGTTAGCCGTGTCAGATGTAATGTTATAAGCACTTATTGTACATGGACTGTGGAATTAATACTGAGGCTGGTTATTTAATATATTTCCATTATGTTCTGTGCATTTACTTTCTGCATTTAACCGTTTACCCGAGAGGGCAAACAGCTAAGTCCTTCTATCTTTGCTTGCTTGCCTTGGAATGATTGTATGTCTTCTCCTCAATACTCCTTTGATCCGTTCATGCCTTCAGGGTGTGGTGAGAATCGAGATTCCTCTTAGGTATTTTGTGCTTGTAAATGAAGCGTTCCCTTTACATGCTGGTGTAGATATCTTCCTTGCAACTTGATCTTGATGTTGACATTTTCTCTTTAGGACACTTACTTTGATCTTCCTCCAATGTGATTCTCTCCATTTCTTTCTTCATTTTCTGCAAAATAAACAAATAAGCATCAACACATATGATTTATAACCTTTTCATACTTCTATTTTATCAAAGTACATGCTATAGGTGCAATTTGGTCATATTAGGAGGCATTATACATATCTTCAAGGAATTTCGGACCCTTTCTAAGGTACATGCCTTAAAAAAACTTCGCTCAAAGACCCTTCTAAGGTACATAACTCAAAATCCGCTTTTAAACCTTTGGAAGGTACATTCTTATCCGATTAGCTTTATGTGTCATAGGCGAGCAAAATCAAAGCAAGCAGTCCGCTCCATGTCCTTCCCAAAGGACAGGCCCAAAATGATAAAATCGCTCTGTGACCAGCCCAAGGACATGATTAGGTTTGCTCAATGACACCTCTAAAAACATGATCAAATGACTATTTTCGCTCTTGGACCAAGGCAAGGGCAGGCTAAAACAAAATTCGCTCTATGTCCTTGATGAGGACAAGACTCAAAAGTGTAGTTTGCTCTGTGTCCTCGGCAAGGGCAGGACCTATATTGAAATTTGTTGGCTGGCCTCCTGAAAAGGTGCATTCTTATCAACTTGTTTGGGGAGTCAAGACAAAGGGGTTAGCTCCACGTCCTCTCTAAGGACAGGCCCTATAATAAATGATTTCGCTCCTTGATCGGGCCTTGGACAAGACATACCACATACTTCGCTTTGTGTCCTTGACTCCTTCATGAGGACAAGACCTAAATGACATATTTCGCTCAATCTCCTTTGCAAGACACTTTTTGTTAAATTGTTTCATTTTTGAGCGATCAAGGTCTAAACAGGGAGTTCGCTCTATGACCGACCTAAGGACAGGCCCTAAAATGAATTTTGCTTTGTGTCCTCTCTAAGGACAGGACTTATAACATGTTTCGCTCTGAGTCCTTCATGAGGACAGGGCCTAAAACAAATTTTGCTCCTTGATCAAGGTAAGGACATGAATCAAGATCGCTTTAAGACCATTGTAAGGACAAGGCATAAGTTCGCTCTTGGACCCCTCTAAGAATATGATCAAGTTCGCTCAACCATCAGTAAAGGCATGCAGATCAGCAAGGACAAGGTCAAGATAGGTAAAACTCACTCTATGACCTCCCTAAGGACAGGACCTATAGTTGCTTTGCTGGCTGACCTTTCTAAGGACAGCTCCAAATTCACTCTTTGATCATGGCAAAGACAGGCATGATTGTAAACCAAGTTCTCTCTTAGACTCATACTTAGGTTCGTTTTACCAGCAGTAAAGTCAAGGCATGCAGATCGCTCCATGTCCTTAAGGAGGATTTCGCTCTATGTCCTCTCCAAGGACAGGCTTCATAAGGCAGTTCGCTCTCTGTTCTTGGCAGGGACAAGACCTATAATGGCATTTTCGCTCTGACCCTTCTAAGGACAAGCTCAAGTTCGCTCTGTGACCCTTCTAAGAACAAGGTTGATTCTAAACAAAGTTCGGATTAGGACACATTCTAGTTCGGTCTACCATCAACAAGGAGAAGGCATGCAAATGATTTCGCTCGATGTCCTTTGGAAGGACAGGACCTATAACAAAGTCTCGCTCTATGTCCTCTCCAAGGACAGGACTCAAAGACAAAATTCACTCAAGGACCTTACTAAGGACAGGACCTTTATGACAAGATTTTGGCAAATCATCCTAAGGACATGAAATTCACCCCTTCCTTTTGCATCAATTCAAATCCTCAACCTCTTCATATGAAAACATCATGAATTCAGCCTCTCAAAAATACCTATATAGGAAATTTGCTCTGTGACCTCCAGAAGAACAGGACCTAAATCAAAAGCTCACTCCAAGGCCTGAGCAAGGACAAGACTTAGATGTTTCGCTCTGGGATCTTGATGAGGTATACCACCTAAGTAAAATTCTCACCCTAAGACCTTGGCAAGGACATGAATTAGATGGGAAATTCGCTCAATGACCTTTGGAAGGTACAAGGATCTCATGTCCTTAAGAAAGACTCTTGATTTAGTGCTTTCACCTGACTTGACGAACCTTCTAGCTACTTAAGAAACTTTAGCCCTTCAATGCAAAGACTAGTGGCAAAGACTCTAAGACAACTCGGGACTGAGCAAAAAGGGCTAATCCTAAAAAGCAAAAAGTGGGGGTCCCCATTTGCAATAGGGCGATGTGTGAATACCTCACAACAAAAACAACATCCCAATTGAATATGAGACGATCAGTGTCTACATCAATCAGCCGATAAGCTTTGTGATTATCATTGTACCCGGTGAACATGAGTTTTTGACTCTTAGAATCCAGCTTTGTGTGCTTAGCATCTGGAATCCAAACATAAGCTTTAGAGCCAAAAACTTACAGGTAACTGATTTTGGGCTTCCTGCCAAACTTGGCTTCCTCTAGGGTCTTCTTCTTCATGGCCTATGTGGGAGACTAGTTCAAAAGATAAACAGCATTGTAGACTGGTTCTGCCCAAAATTTCTTTGGAACACTTCTATGTTTTGATATAGATTGAGCCATCTTAGTTATTGTGCAATTTCTCCACCATTTTGTTGAGGAGTGTAACGTGTGGTAAGCTGACGCTTGATGCCATGATGTGCACAGAAGTTGGAGAAATCAAAAGAACAAAATTCCCCCCCATTGTCTAACCTAAGAGTTATACTTGGTTGACCAAACTCTTTTTCTACTAAGGCCTTAAACTTCTAAAACATACCAAAACACCTCTAATTTTTGTTTAAGAAAATACACCCACATTTTGTGACTAAAATCATAAACAAATAACAAGAAATACCTAGACCCAATAACTGAAGGAGTGTTCATCAGACCACAAATGTCAGCATGAACCAATTGCAATACCTTAGAAGCTCGCCAAGAATCACCATCTGTAAATGGAGTCTGATGCTTCTTTCCAACTTGGCAAGCTCCGGAAACTCCATGATTCTAAGTCTGAATCTCATGTAAGCAAACAACCAGACCCTCCCAAACTAGCTGAGAGAGATAGTGTATGTTCAGATGCCCATACCGTTGATGCTAGAAATTGCTAATGGAAGAACTTTTGGCTGCCATGGCGTGCTCCTAAGAATCACCAATGTCAACAAGTCTATAAAGACCATGATCCTCAATACCTACAACAATTGTAGCATGAGTCTCTCGATCAACAATACTACATTTGTGCAAACTAAATACCACATCAAGCTGATGAGAGTGTCTCATAATCTTACTGATAGAGAGAAGGTCAATGTTCAGAAGCAAAGTGTTGCCTTCAATCTTTCTTCATGTGACCATACTTGTGGGAATAATTACATTGAATGTTCTTTTTCTTGGAGTTGTTATGTGATTGACCTGAGCCTTTCTGTTGAGAGGACTGACTTTTCCCTTTATCTTTAGCAAAGGGTTTTGTTGAAAAAGCCTGTTTTGTGGAGGACAAACTAACACCACTATCGAACTATTGTTTCCAGTGATCCTGCTGCAGAAGTTTGTTGCAAAGCTCTAGAAACTTCAAATAAACATTAGTCGAGATAATGTTGAGTGTCTCATAAAGTGCTCATAAGACTTTGGTAGACTTTTCAAAGTGAAGACTACCATGTCTTTTTCCTCCATCTTCCAACCAATCGCCTCCAACTAATCACGGATGTCCTTGATGTTCATGAGATGCTCCTACAGAGACATCTTTTCAGGCATCATTATGGAGAACAACTAGTTCAGAAAGAATGCACGGCTCTTGTCTGATGTTTCATGGAGATCCTTCCGATGAGTCCAGATCTATGCAACTATCTTGTCAGACGACACTTGAGGCAACTGATCATTAGTAACAGAAAGTTTGATAAGCATCACAGCTTCCTGGTTGCGCTCATCAAATTTGTTCAGGTCCTATCCAACTATGTTAGGACAAGTATCAGTACCTAGAACAAGTGCATCAAGGTGGCGATATTCAAATATGGTAATCATTCGTTGCTTCCAGATGTTGTAGTTTTGGCCATTGAACCTCTAATTGCCTTCCAACATAATGTTGGTCAAAGTGGCCATCTTTCACGCTTTCCAAAACATGGAAAACGAGGTAAACAGAAGAGGCGAAAATCTAATTAAAAAACTGAGTGCACGAAACTCAAGGCACAAATCCAAACAAAGGCAAATTCTAAAGAACAAATTCCAAGGCAAAAAACATACTCAAAACCCTGACAAATATTTCAAGGCACTACAAAAGATGGCGGCACAAATTCCAATACAAAAACCCTAGGTCGACAAACCTAAGTTCAAAAAATTGTTGAAGAACAAGAACGATTTTTAGCAAAAAATCGTAAAAAAAACAGATAAGAATCTCTAGCCGCAAAAAAACGTGCCCTAGTTGAGGAGTCGCAGAGCAAAACTATTCAGAAAAAAATGCAGAAAGGTCGTCAAGATGGAAAGATTCTCGTCACAACAAAACACGCAAGATGAAGAACGAAAATGTGGAAATAAATCGCATTATCCCACACAGAAGAAAACCCATGAACATTTGCAGAGAAAACACGAGTGTAGACAGACTTCATGTGGAAATAAGTAGTTGGGAGATGCAGAAGAACAAACCCGACAAAACTCAGGTCGTGAGCACAGAGATGGCGTATGGGGGCCAAGAGATGTTGAGCTATCGCAGACGCCCACGAAACAAGAAAAAATCACAATCCGGAAAGAATGCAGAAATCCATATCACAAAACACAAACAACGGAAGAAAATGCAAAGTCGTCACAAACGTCTCGTGGGCCAAGAAACACCAAACACAAAAAGAAGCTGTCGCAGGTTGGAACAAAAATGCACGGGTCGCACAGCGCGCGGGAAAAATAAACCTTCGCACACATTTAGTCTCACACGATATAAATAATCGTGAATTATAGACCACCAAAAAGCTTCATGAGCAAATGCCAACACGAGAGCTAACTTTTCAAGCTCAGAAAAAAAACGAAGGAAAACTTTGAAAAAATTTCACTAAAAAATTCAATATGAAAATTTTAGGAAAAAAGAATTTCAAGAAAAATTATTTATTCCCGCTCTGATATAGTTATCAATTATATACATAAGCATTCGTCAAGTGGTATCATTGATCATCATTCTTAGTGTTAAAGAAAGACTTTAACGAAAGAAGTCTCTTGCAATTGATTCGTACAAGTTGAATGTTCCTACTTCATAAATAATAACATAAGGGGACATTACATATTTTTGTTAATCTATCTAAGAAACATACTTGGGTTACCTAAAAAGTTGTAGAAGTCTTATACAATCATCTCTCAATAATACAATTCCAAACAAGACCTTATAAAAATAATCATACTTTCCCCTTTGTGCAAACAACTAGATCAAATAACCTTTTCAAAAATATAGCCAAAATCCTAAGGAGATCCACAAGGGTTGTTACACTATTTTTTGTAAGTCACCATTTCTACACCGTCATCATCCCTGGCATCACTATCACTTTGGCACTCTCAATTTCAGCATCCAGTGTCTCAGTGAAGCTTTTTGCAAGTCAGGTGATTTATTTTAAACAAATACTTCAGTTATAATGTTTTAACCTTATATTATACTTAAGTGTTTATTTTGATAGTTTAAAAGTGACCTTATGGGGATGGGTGCCCAGGGGAAATAAATTATATTTTTTTGAAGGTATGTTTATGCTTGTTTTGGGCATTAATTTTTGGGATTTAAGTAATTACCAAAAAGTAATATTTTATTTCCCCATTGTGGTGCATTGTGTTTTGGGAAGAGGATAAAATGTATTTTTGGAGTTCATTTGGTTATGCGTACAAATTTGTGAGAACAGTATGCTGTTGGGGTTTCTCCAGGAACTTCGTGAAGACAAAAAATCTTCATGAAGAATAGCATCCGCAATGGTGAGAGATCTTCCCTGGGTGTTTGCTGATAGATTCATTCAGAGTCTATTCTGGTGCTTCATTTGTGGTGAATTACTTGAAGTTTGGATTCGGATTTCAGACATAATGAGGATCTTCAAGGTCTTTTGACATTAAATTTTGGAGGTTGATTTTTGGGAATGATATTTGCGTGTTTGTTGTGGAATTTGGCAGGGCTCTTGTGGTTGATCAACCTTATTTTTGAGCAGATCGTGCCACTTTTAAATGATTGAGGGCAAGATTCAAAGTATTATGTTCTAGGTGTTGTTACAATGTCTTTTTTACCTTTGGGCGACCCATCTGGACTTGAATCATTAAGTTTTAAGTTGGTCATATTTTTCTGGAAAGGGGCCAAATTGTTCTTCCTGGTCAAACAAATTTGGAGGGCATGACATGTGTTTTTGAAGGATTTTACACAGTTTTCCATCAGATTTGTCCATCAATCTGGACACCCTAGTCTAAGAGTCATCATTAAAGCTCGTAGGGAAAATGAAGGTGAAATAAGTTTATTGTGACTTTTAGAAGGCAGCCACCCTTGTTCTGCAGTGCCATTTCAGCAAAGTTTTGACTACAGTTTCAGTTCATTCTCAGTCTAAGCAATTTGTGAAAGTTGAGGGCAGTTTGGTAATTAGAATAAGCTTGAAAGAGTGACCTCAAAGATAAGAAACAGCCCCAACATGTGATGGTGTGACTTCATGTTGATACAATTGTATGTGTTGAAACTAAGTAGCTTTGGTAAGATAAATGATTTAATAAGAGACTTCATTTATCTCTCATTCAATCATCTACCTTATCGATGTAACTACAAGCTAATGGTAGACTTCATGATTGAATGAATAAACTTGTTATGATCATCCTTATATGCATTTCACATCAGATTGCACAGTTCGATACTAGAACATCATTATCGTATATACTCAATCGTGCTATGACCATATTTCATATGCTATGGTTGAAATAGAACAGATCGGATAACTATAGTTATTGTATTAATCTCATACCGATTTATTATCAGTTGTTAATATTAAATGATATTTGACTTGACCCGATTTGTTTTCGGTTGTCAATATTATATAGCATTTGTCTTAACCCGATGGTTATCAGTAAAGCGCTTTATTGAAACGATGCCTATGAAACCGATCAAGACATGTCTTGATCGGGCATGTCAAGAGACATGTCCGGTCAAGGCATGCCTTGATCGGTAGGCATTACATATAAGTATATGCCTTGTGAAATGCTGTAGGATCATCGAAATCAATTAATGTAATCTACAGCAACCTGCAAATAAGAAGCAACAGTCAATAAAACAGTAAAACAATTTCTGAACTTCTACAACTTAGATTTGAACATAAATTTGAATAACATTTACAGTTTGCCTTGCAGCCTCTTGGAATTGTTGTTACAGTTATTAGGTGCAATATGTTAATCAATCCCTCTTTAATGAACTTGTGCTTATGTAATCAATGCTTATTCTTATGTGGAATTAAATTGCTATTTTGCATGTATTATTTCCTATGATCTCTTGAACAGCAGTGCTTTAATCCTTGCAAACTTAATAGCAACAATCATAATAGTAGTGTGATATTGTATGCATATGTCTGTTGTTGAATCATATTGCAAGAAACTTCAAAACCAAACCAAAAAAAAAAATTAAGGGTGTATCTTTGTTAGCGGCATTATTGTACACAAACATAAGACTAGTTAATTATGTGCAATTGTTTTGGTTAGTTGGCAACCGAAGGGTGGTCGTTGCAGTGCGACGGTTGGCGCTCGCACCCCCTCGATATCTTTATATACTTTGGAATGTAACTTGTAACACACAATTATGAATGGAATAACATCTCTTACACTTGTCTAATATCTATGGCGTTATCACTCTACATTACGTGCTTTATGTTTTAAGCTATTCACCCGAGAGGGCAAAAATTTGGCATCGTTGCCTAGACCTACTCGGGAACGGAAGACGCGGATGGCGCACGGACACAATGGGCCTACCCATTGGTGAGGTAAACCCAGAGGCCGACGACGCGCAAACAAAACTTTACACAGGAGAAGACACTGCAACGAGAGAATTTTCAATTCTGCTCCAAGTAGCCATCCAGACCTACTTCCGACGAGAGGCGACGGAGGAAAAAATCCCACCAAGTGCCGTGTGGACAGCGTTGGAGGTGAGCCCGGCAGTAAATCGGTTGATGAACCATCTTCCCCGGTTACTTGCACAGGCATCGTTGGCACAACAAGCTCGCCTGGAGGAGATTGCCCAGGAAGAGCGACGCCAACAAATCCTTCAACAGTACGAAGACAACAGCCGACGAGAAACGGAACAGGATGGGGCCAAGCCAGGAGGGAATTGAAACTTGAACTTTCTATATTCAAATAAAAGTGTCATTGACACGAGTTGTATATGACGAAATGAATTAATAAAGACATGTTTTGATTTATGTATTGTGAGTTACGGAAATGTGCGGCAATTCATGCCCAACCTATTGAATAAAGATAGAAATAAAAAAGCAGAAACGAACGAGTGGGAGGCCGCGCAGAGGGCCTTGATTCTGGAGCAGCAAGTAGAACGTAGACAGAGGCTGAGGCAACTTGCCGAAGGACGACCTGTCGAAGGGTGGCCCGAGGGGAACCAAGGAGGTCTCACGGAGGGTGCAGAAGCCGAGGGAAATTTCTACGCGTCGCCAGAACACCGTAGGGTGCGGAGCCACGAAGAGTTTCTGGAGGAAACAAGGTTACAGCGGAATCTAGTTGAGGAGACACGGGACCAGTTTAGGAACTTATCCCTTACACCACGAAGTGAGGATCACCAAAGGGAGCCAGGAGTGGGCGCGGGTGAGAACGAAGGGGAGGACAACCGTACGGCTGTAGGTGCGACGCACGGCAGGCAGGACACCGTACCCCAGTCACCCACGCACGACACACCACGGGCGCTGGAGGGAGCGGCACAAGGGCTCAGACACAGCAACAGCCACCTCAGGGGAGACGACCCCCATCAATGGCGAGCAAACAGAAACTATCGAAGTTCAACGGCGACGGGAAGGAAGATCCTGTCCGCCATTGTCGAACGTGCAAAACCATATGGTCAGCAAACGGTGTTACCGATCAAGATGAATGGGTAACACAATTTCCAACAACCTTGAGGGGAGTGGCCATAGACTAGTACTCAGATATGGATAAGGCCACATGGGCCGACCTGAAGAAGGAGTTTGGGATAGAGTTCTGCCTCCTAAGAGATGACAACGAAATAGTCGTTGAGATCTATGGAATGAAGCAGAACAAGAACGAGACTGTCCGAGCCTATAGTCGACGACTGAAGGAACTATTGGGAAAAATGGAGAGTCAACCAGCAGATGGATTGAAGAAGCGATGGTTCGTGGAGGGACTGAAACACTCCCTCCGAAAGAAGATGAAAATCATTCCACCTACATCGTACGAAGACGCATACAATAGAGCGATGGATCTCGAGAGCGAGACCAAGACATCAAAGAAAAAGAAGGAGGATAGCTCGTTCGAGGAGGATGACTCTTCACAGGAAAGCAGCAGCGACGGCGAGGCTGGCAAATGGGTGCAAGCGCTCCAGAAAGACATGGAGCGAATGAGAAAGGAATTCAAAATAATGAGAAGCACTGGTCGGAACGAAGGGGACATATGGTGCACTGAGTGCAAAGAGGAAGGGCACACAAAGGGTACTTGCCAGAAGAAGGCATTCTGCGAGATTTGCCAAGTGATGGGACACTCCACCAAGGAGTGCCCATACAACATGAAAACCCGAAGTACGCAAATGAATCAAGTGTTGTTCACGGAGCAGGCCACAACATCCGCACCAACGGGTACGGGCCAGCAAAATAACACAACGGTGTCATCTTGAGGATATCGAGATAACAGACGCAGCGGAAGAAATAACAACAATAACAATAACAGAAACCGGATCCAGTATGACGCCAAGGGCCGGCCAATGATCCAGTGTAGGGCCTGCAATCAGTGGGGACACTTTGCCCGCGATTGCACAAAGGAAACCAACCCTCAGCACCTCTGCCAATGCTGCGGGACAGGCGACCATGAGGACGCAAATTGCCTGAAACCTGGTGTAAACCTCCTAAACATAGAACCCAATAAAGCAGAAGTGTTGGCAATCACAAGGGCGCAGGCCAAACAGGGTGCATACCCAAATCCCCACACGGAGACAGCGAGAGTGCGGGAAGCAAGAGAAGAGATCACAAAGGAAATGGCCACACAAGGACAGAACAGCAACCAAATCTCAAATCTGCCACGAATGAGGGGAGAAGAGGAAATCTTACGGCAAATATTGCAGATGGAGGTACCCGTGAGAATACAAGACCTCCTAGAGACCGTGCCGCAGTTAAAAACGGCTATCTTAAACTCTGTACCCTCATAGGTGAAAATGAGGGAGGTCGTGAGCCCCATAGCCGACCCTGCGTTAAGAGAGGTCCTAAGCCCCACGGTCGACCCCTTGTTGTTGGTAGTCAACAGCGGATGCCAACCGGCGGTGGTAGAAATGGGCATACTGGGGACTACCTTGACAAACACTATTGTGGACGGAGGGTCGGGAGTAAATGTGCTCCCAGAAGCGACATGGAAAAAACTGGGAAAGCCTACGTTGTGGCCCCCCACATTCAACCTACTAGGGGCAGTCGCATGGGATTAAACCCCTTGGCACCCTCATGGGCCAGCAAGTGATGATTGGCACGCAGCCCTTCGTGCTGGATTGTGTAGTAATTCCCCTGAAGCAGAAAGGGTATGACGCCATCCTCGGGCATGGGTGGCTCATTGCAGCAAAAGCGAACCATAACTAGAAGCGTAATACTCTGTCCTTGGAAAACGTGGGGAGGAAGTACGTGATCGATCTCTATACGCAGATGGTGAGTGAGGAGTTGGCATCCTCCTCCGACTCGGAATCGAAGGGAGACCAATTGGGGGAGGGTGGAGACGGACATCGCATGGAGCCTAGTGACGAAGGGGTGTTAGAACTGGAGGCATGTTCAGGGGACGACGGGGACTCCTTGAATGGTCTCTTCCATTGGCAAATGGGAGACTATGAAATATTTAAACCCTCGTGCAATGTATTGAGCATTGAAGAAGAACCAGATGTATTTCCCCCAGAATATGGCGAGTACAAGGAAGGGAGGGCCTCGGTGAACGAGACACCGGTACACCAATTCCCGAAGGGGGAGCCCATTAAATACCAGGAAGCCAATTTAAAGGAGACAAACCTCGGGGGGATGAGTGACCCCAAGATCATCCTTGTCGGAGATGACTGGAATCCAGTGCTAAAGGCTGCAGCCTTCAAAATTTTCCTTGAATACAAGGATGTCTTTTCATGGATGTACAAGGACCTAAAGGGTGTGCCCCCAAAGTTATATGTACACCAAATAACATTGGTACCGGGAGCCCAGCCGGTGAGGAAGCGGCCTTACCGAATGAACAAAAATTATGCTACACGGGTGAACAACGAAATTAAGCGGATGTTGGAAGCGGGCATAATCTTCAAAGTGCAAAAAAGCGAATGGGTGTCTCCCATTGTGATTTCCCTCAAGAAAGAGGCCAATCAGATCCGGATCTGTGTAGACTTCCGGTGTCTGAACGTTGTCACTATTAAAGAACCGTTTCCCATACCCTTCACCAACAGCATCTTGGAGGAAGTAGCTGGACATGAAATCTATTCCTTGATGGATGGGTTCTCTGGGTACAACCAGATATCCATCGCGGAGGAAGATAAGTTGAAAACAACTTTCGTGGTGGAAGACGGTGTGTATGCATACAACCGAATGCCCTTCGGTCTATGCAATGCACCTGCCACCTTTCAGCGCATCATCTTACACATCTTCGACAAGATGTCGATGGATAGGTTGACACGGAAAGGGGAACCATACATCTGGACAGAGCCACAAAGCAAGGCCTTTGAAGAGCTGAAGACGAGGTTGATGGGAGCACCCATATTGGCATACCCGAATTGGGATAAGGAATTCCACATTCATGTGGATGCTTCAAACTATGCCATCGGGGCTACATTAGCCCAAGTAGGAGGACACGGGTTGGACCACCCCGTTTATTTTGGGAGCAGGTTGCTCTCGAAGGCTGAAAAGAACTACAGTACCACAGAACGCGAAGCCCTCAGCACGGTCTATGCCGTACAGAAATTTCGTCATTACCTACTGGCTACACCATTTACATTTTTCGTAGACCATCAGGCACTCATGTACTTGGTAAACAAGCCTATTATCCAGGGGAGGATAAGTCGTTGGCTATTGCTACTACAGGAGTTCACATTTTCAATTGTGGTAAGACCGGGGCGAAGCCATGTCATAGCTGATCAGCTGTCCCGGATTAAGTCGGGGGAACCGCCAGAGGGAGTAAATGATGATTTTCCAGATGCGCACTTGTTCCAAATAGCCGTACTCCCTTCGTGGTACAAGAAGATTGGAGAATACCTGTCGACGTCCCAATTTCTGGAGGGTATGGCCCCAGGGGAATGGAGAAAGCTCATATTAAGGAGCAGGACTTTCTCACTCATCGACGGTTTACTCTACAAAATGGGGCCAGACCAGGTATTAAGGCGTTGTGTCATGGAAGAAGAAGTCCCGAGTGTATTAAGGGAGGCACACAAAGGACCCGCAGGTGGACATATGGGCCCAGACACTACAGCCCGCAAGGTGCTTCTAGCAAGACTGTGGTGGCCAACCGTACATCACGACGCCAGGGAGTGGGTCGTGGGGTGCGACACTTGCCAACGGGCGGGCAAACCTCTGAAGCGGGACTTCATGCCCCTCAACCCCTCGCACGCACAAGAACTCTTTGAACGATGGGGACTCGATTTTGTAGGTCCTCTTAAGGCCAGCCGCACACGACGGTGTCGGTACATTGTGGTTGCGATAGAATACTTGACCAAGTGGGTGGAGGCGAGGGCTCTCCCGGAGAACTCGACAGTAAGCACGGTGAAATTTATTTACGAACAAATCATTACACGATATGGTATACCTATTCAGTTGACCAGTGACCGAGGGGGCCACTTCGTGAACCATGTCATACGGCTTTTGACCTCAGAGTTTAAGATTTTTCACTCATTATCGAGCCCATACTACCCACGTGCCAATGGCCAGGCGGAGGCCCCAAACAAAATATTGGTATCGGTAATTTACAAGTCCTGCGGGGTAGAAAACGAAGATTGGGAGGAGAAGTTACCCTCTGTACTTTGGGCCTACAGAACGACTTACAAGGTGACCACGGGTCAGACTCTGTTCCAGCTCATGTACGGGCAGGAAGCGGTGGTGCCAGCGGAATTCATGGTGCCAAGCCTTCGCATTGCAATAGAGAACAGACTCGAGGATATGGAGAGCCTGAGGGAGAGACTGTATGCCCTAAGTAAGTTGGACGAAAAAAGAATGCTGGCACAATGGGCCACAGAGGCGGCCCAGCAAAGACGGAGGTCTGGCACGACAAGCATCTTCGACGAATGAATTTCACTCCTGGGCAATTAGTGTTGAAATTCAATGGGAAGAACGAAATCAACCAGGAAAATTTAAAGTGCGATGGCTAGGGCCCTTCAAGGTACGCAAGGTCAATACCAACGGGGCGATTAAGTTGTGGACGCTGGACGAGAAGGAGGTGCCAAACGTCGTCAATGGATCAAAATTAAAACAGTACCATGAACGGGCGACCAATCCCGGACCCTCTAGAAGAAATAATTAATTTAAAAAAAAAAAAAAACCGTACGGTCGTCTGTACGTACGACAGGCGACCATACGGTCAAAAAAAAAGGGGGGGGCCACGGTGGCAACACCGACGGTGACCACCGTGCGGTGGGACCACCGGCGGTGGCAACACCGACGGTGACCACCGTGCAATGGTAACACCGAAGGTGGTGTCCACCGTACGGTGGACACCACCGACGGTGGTAACCACTGTCGTGCGGTGGCACCCACAACTACAAAGCCCGCAAAGACAAATCGGAAAACGCAAAGAAGAAAAGGAACCCCCGCAACACAACCACCCAAGGAAAAAAAAGGACCGACACGCACACAAGTAGACCACACAGCCATGCAAGGAAAAAAAAAGGAGAAGGAACGCAAGGGAAAAAGAAGGAGAAGGTCATTACGAAGGTGTCCAACGACCGTACGATTTTTAACCAGAAATTAGTTATACCAGAGATTAATGGATTCAGCAGGGAAACGAAGTTGGAAAAAACAGCTGCAGGCTTCCTCCAGTAGCAACCAGATAGATAGCAATACCAGGGTTTTATCATCAGGTGTACGTGTTGCAGGCAGCACCATGGATGCCAACGCCCGACAGAAGCAAAAACAGAATGCACCACAGGCTGCCGTAAGTGGGAAGAATACATTAACACCCCAGAATATCACCTTTGAAGGCTTGAATGGGTCGGAATGCTGGAAATGGTGGCAGGACACTCCCGACAATAATTTGGTGAAGCAAAACCTCTGAAAGGCAGAAGTGGAGTGGGCTATTCGAATGCCCGTGTTTCCTATCTGCGAGTATGAGGGTGCCCTACGGTTCATGGTAGACACCTTCGACAGACACACACACACCAATACTTTTGAATACCTCGGGAGGGATGTTACCATATCCTTCAAAGCGATGGACTTCACGAGAGTATTCAGCATTCCAAGTAGGCAGGGCAGGAAAATAGAGTTGAAGGGCAAAAAGATGAAGCGGGAAGAGAAGGAGCGGTGGATTAAATTAATCTCCAGGAACTTGACGGTAGCAGAGTTGGACAGTGTGGCTAACACCACAAAGGGTCGAGGAATCCGTAAGACCTTCGTTGCAGAGGGCCACTGGCGGTGCATTATGGATGTCATCAAGAGCAGATTGACAGGATCGGGTAGGGCATCGGACATCGCCCTCCCTCAGATTATGCTCATGAACGGGTTGATGAATGGCATTGTGTATGATTGGGCCACGTTACTAGCAGAGCGCATGTATGAGTTCTTGACGATGCAGCATCGCACATTCTATATGCCCCACTATGCTATAGGGTTGTTCCTAGAGGCCACGCGAGAAGCAGTGCTGGAGGCAGAATTGGAGGTACGACCGCAGGAACCGTTGGCAGCAGGTGAGACTCCTATCATGTATTGGAGACACTTGGATATTGGGCACTCTTCCGCGAAGCGGAAACGGCCGGTAGATACGGCCTCAGGGGAACATGACAGCGGGAGGAATTCCAGTAGCACAGAGGATTCAAAAGCGGAAGATGAGGAGGATGATAGCAGCAGGGCGACGGAGGAGCGGGTCCTTTTTGCCCCACCCCTGCTACTGAAGGGCATGCCTGGGATATCATCTGGAGTAGGCGGCACCTCTATTCCGACCTTTGGGCAAAGCCGCACGCCCGTTACACTTGGCCCCATCCAGCAATAGGTAGCATCATCGGGACCGAGCCCAACCACGGCGGCACTTACCGAGGACATGGCAAAGTCGGGGACTGAGGAGTCACCGCATCGGGTAGTGGTCGTTGAGGAGCAGGGGCTGAGGGAGGTGATGGATACGGAACCTCAGGTGCGGTTGGACGACGTGGGGACTGAGGCAGTGGTGACTGTTTCGGCGTCTTTGTTGGAGGAGCCGATGACAGCGACCCATCCCCCGGTCGTAGAGATGCGTGCCGACCCGTCGGTCGTGGCTATGGAGAGCTGGCTCACACAGCGATTTCAGATGACATTGGCACAACCGGAGGGAGCTGTTGTATTCTCACCGTGTCGGGAGACTAGAGCAAAGGTAGTCGACTTGGACGATTCCTCTGGCGAGACACATGTGCCAGCAGTTGGGCACCCGGCAGGAGAGGTCGTCTCTGCCATTTAGGTGCCAGGGGATGGTGCACCTCTGGTGGCGGAGGAGGTGCCTTCATAGCAGGATGCGGTTGTGTCAGTTCCGCCAGAGACTTCACAACCTTCGGAGCAGGAGGGAGAGGACATTGAGGAATATCTAGCTGACATGGTGACAAGGGGTAGGCAGGTGGTGGCCACTGCCCAGACGCGAGCATTGCAGCAGGTTGTGACGGAGTTGGAGAGGGCACTACAGTTTATGTAGGTGGGCTGCTCCGCAACCTTTACTACATGCTTTGAGTCTCGGGGATGGCCGACTACTGAGACGGAGGAGATGCTCCAAGCGTGGATGGTGCGTCAGCCCGTTGTGGAGAGTCGGGTGACGGCAGTTGTCCGAGAGATCGAGCAGGTCTACCGGGACGCCTATTATGCACTACAGCGTACCCAGCATGAGTCTGCGGTCTACGAAGATGCTAGAGTTGCGTTGGAGAGGGATATGGCCACTCAACAGGCCTCCTGGGCAGCGGAGAGGGCCCAGTTGTTGGCTCAGCTAGAGATGACCCGCGCAGAGAAGGCGGAGGTAGAGACTCGCCTGTCAGCAGAGCAGAGTGCAAGGAGCCTCGTGCAACAGGAGTTAGAGGTAGTCACTACCGAGAGGAGCCTGTTGCAGACTCGGTTGGTTGGTATGACAGCGATAGCGGATACCAAAGAGGAGCTGCTGGAAGCCGCGCATATGGTGAAGACGGCTTTGGAGAAAGTATTGGTGGCGGAGTGGAATGTGACTGCACGTACTCAGCAGGTTTATGAGCTCCGCGCCCGTTTGGCGGCCCAGACACTGGCCTCTCAACCTTCTACTTCAGGGACACTTCCCCAGCGCCCTCAGTTTTTTCTGATGTATATATTGTATAGGTTGCATTGTCTCCGTTTTTGTTGTTAGTCGCCTGGAGACGACTTTTCTTTTTGGGGGGGATGATGTTAGCGGCATTATTGTACACAAACATAAGACTAGTTAAATATGTGTAATTGTTTTGGTTAGTTGGCAACCGAGGGGTGGTCGTTGCGGTGCGACGGTTGGCGCTCGCACCCCCTCGGTATCTTTATATACTTCGGAATGTAACTTGTAACACACAATTATGAATGGAATAACATCTCTTATACTTGTCCGATATCTATGGCGTTATCACTCTACATTACGTGCTTTATGTTTTAAGCTATTCACCCGAGAGGGCAAACAATCTTATGGTGGTATCAGAGCTCAAGAGCTTCTTACTAGCCTATTGCGTATGAGTAATGTGTCTTAAAACACATCATTATCATCTGAGGAGTAAAAAATCAAATCTTAACATTGAGACTCAACCATAAATAGAATAGGTAGAAGAAATATTTTACGAGACAATGGGAGAAAGGAGAGCTGAAACATCCAGTTTGGAAAACATGGTTGATTATCTTGCTAGATCACAATGGGATATGATGCAAATGATGACTCAATCTCAACAACAAATGACAGATCATTACCCATGTAATGTCCCCTCTTCGATGACAGGCTACAAGGAGTCAAATTCAGTCCTGCAGCATTCCCCAGGCTAGAATTAATAAATTAAATAAGGGAATGAGTAATTATTTAATGTGCACCCCAAAAAAAGCTATAGCTGTGATTATAATTATTTTAATCTTTCATTAAGGGTCATAAAAGGGGGGCCACTTTTAAAAACAACGTTATATTAAATAGGTGGGCGTTATAGGGGTACAAGTAATAATTATTAATTAATGCATTATTCACCTAGGTCGATCCTAGAGGATAAGATTGGAAGATCCAAGAAGCTTCAGTTGCCATTATAAAAGGAGGTTGATGCTGCCACATTTGGAACCATGGATAATTATTATGGTCTTCTTTTATCGATTCATGAGTTCTCTGCAATTTAGTAATCAAGCAGGACGAAACCCCTGTTTCCAACAGTTCTGGACGTATCCCCAGGTCTGCAACAGCATTCAAACTCATTCTGGAAGTAGTAAATATCTGTTCAAAGCTTTATCACTAGGGCTGAAGGTGTTTATTTGGCGTTTGGAAGGCAACAAAATCAGTATGTTTGTTATCGCAGCCAGTTAGGAGGGTTTGCAGCACTCAGAACAAGGATTCAGATTCACAGATCGGACATCAACAGCATCAGCGAATCATATTGTGTTCAGCCATTCTCAGCGCCTCATTTGATCAGCACATGTCAGGGATTTGTAACCAGATTTTAGAGCGATATCTGGTATGCTGTATGCTCAATACTTGTATTGATTAATCATAGGAACATAATACAGTCCCTGGCTATAGTTTTGATAAATGGAAATTGTATTGGAGAACCCTCGTTGCATTTCCCTAGACATAACAGGAAACTGTCTGTAATTGAAAGAATTTCATGAAATAAATTATCTCTTGGACTGGCTTCTAATTTATATCTGTAATTAGTAAAAATTTCCCAGCAAGTTTATTACAACCCAATTGATGCAAAACAATAATGGAAATAATGAAATCCTGGAAATAATGGTAATAATGGAACAAATGGGGACCACTCAGCTAATAATAGGGCTACTCATCAGCGAACTTTCATTGGTTCAGTCAATTCTAGACCTCGCATGCCTAATTTTCCTCCCAGAAATAATCCTCCTGAAGAATATAACGTACTGATCATGAATACCACAGGCAAGTATTGAGGAATTGGAATGCATAAGGGGTTGAAATCAGGCTGAAATGACATTTTCAGATTACTTAGCTTTCAGGGAGAGGTGTAGAACCAAAGAAGGCCACAAAATCATGATTTGCATAAGAAGGTAGGCAATTTGTCTATTTCTTATTTTGATGGTCCTGGAAAAACTACCACAAGGGCTTGGGTGCAAATACTTGACACTTACTTTCAGCTTAATCCTATGGCTGAAGATGAAGCCATTAAATATGAAACTTTACACTTGAATAGTAGTGCACACGAAAGGTGGTACCATAGGCTGATTGCTTTAGGTCGTGATCATATTGTCTCTTATGCTGAGTTTACAGAGAAATTAATTGATAAATTTGATAAGGAGGATCCGAAATTGCACTTCAAGGAGCTAGCACACCTGAAATGGGGTTTGGTGGATAATTATATTGCTGATTTTCAGACATTATCAATGATGGTTATCAATATTTTAAAGAGGAGGTTGATGGTGTTGTTTATTGATGGGTTGTCCAATCCTTTGAGAGGATGGGTTACGGCTCTTAGCCAACCCACATTGCAATGCCAATAAAAGGGCAAAAGACATGGAATCCTATACCTTAAAAAGCAAATTTCAGTCAAAGGGGTTCCAATATAAGAAGGATAAGGGCAAAAAATACTTTCAAAAAGATTCGAATCAGAATAAGGTGTCCACAAGGTTAGATGAAGATCATTTTAATGACTTCTGAAGGAAGAAATTGTGCTTCAGTTGTAAAGAAACATGGGACCCAACTCACAAGTGTTCCACCAAGGCCAAAGCTAAGCAAATTCAGTACTATTCAGCTGATAAATCGGCTGCTGAAAAATCAGACAGCAAATTGATCCAAAAGATAAGGAGGAAGATAGCTCTACTAAAGAGTTAAAGAAGGAGCACAAATGTGGGGGCATACTTGCCCAACTCTCTAGTTTTCAAAAGGCTGGATCTTTCAGAGTTAGGAAAGTATTATGTGGACAGCAGATAATCACTCTTATTGACACAAGTGCGACACATTACTTTATTGATGAGGGAGTTGTAGCCAGGAGGGGAATTAAGACAGAAGATTTTGATGGCTTCAAGATAATGGTAGCTTATGGATTTACCCTCACATGCACTAGGAAGAATCCTAACTTGAGCATTCAATTGGGAGATTATGAGATCAAAGATGATTTTTGTGTGGTGAGCATAGGAGACACAAATGAAGTCCTTGGTATGCAGTGGTTACACTCTATTGGGGAGTTTTATATGAATTTGCAGACCATGGAGATGAAATTTGAAGCATATAGCAAGAAGGTTCTATTTAGAGGCATGTCAAATGGCAGGCCACAAGTAGTCTCTTTCAAAAGAATTGAGAGACTTATCAAATATGACAAGGTAGAGTGGGCAACAAAATGTATCATTATGCCTATCGTTACAAAGCAGCAAAAGAGGAGTTACCATCCAGATGCAAAGGCTAAGTTGTGTAAGCACAACAAAGTTTTTAGTAGCATACCTCCTGGGAGGCCTCCAAATCAAGGCAATGAACATGTCGTAGGGTTTGAGGAGGATGCGAAACCTGTTACCACCGCCCCTTACAAGAATCCAAAGAGGCACAAAGATGAGATAAAGAAAGCCATAAAAGAGTTGCTTGACATGGGACACATTAGGCCCAGTAAGAGCCCCTTTGCATCTTTAGTTGAGTTGGTGAATAAAAAGGATGGGACAATTCAAATGTGCATAGACTATAGGGCTTTAAAAAAGAAAACAATCAAGAACAAGTATCCCATCCCACGGATTGATGAGCTCCTAGATTAATTGCATGGTACATGTTACTTCTCCAAGGTTGACTTGATATTAGGCTATGATCAGATTCAATTTTGTGAGGATGTGGAGAAGACTATGTTCTAGTGTCACTTTGGACACTGAGTTTCTAGTTATGCCCTTTGGCTTAACCAATGCTCCTGCCACTTTCCAATCTTGCATGAATAGAGTGTTCAACAACCAGCTCCATAAGTTTGTTCAGATATTCTTTGATGATATTCTGATTTGTAGCAAGACATGGGAAAAGAACATGAGGCACTTAGAGGAGGTGCTAAGCATCCTTGAGAGCTTAATAAGTACTTGAAATTCTTTTATCTGAAATTCGAATCATAGTAGAATCCAGTTGAAGAAAAAACTTCGTAAAAGTATCCTTATCTATGAGGGGAGAACATTCAAAGTGTGAACTCAATATGAGAGAACATTTTTATCTTGCTCACATAATTAGCTCCAAGGAAGTTTTTATGGATCCAAAAAATATCAAAGCAATTGTTGATTGGCCTTCACCTGCTAGTCTTTCACAGCTTAAGCGATTTTTTGATTTGTGTGGATTCTACGAGAGATTTGTTAAGGAATTTTCGCAAGTGGTTGCCCCACTTACTGATTTGACCAAAAAGGGGTCCTTTGTTTGGTCTAATGCAGCACAACAATCCTTTGATCAATTTAAGCAAGTTATGAGTTCATACCCACTTCTTGCTATTCCCGACATTTCCAAGCCTTTTGACCTTGAGTGTGATGCTTTTGGAGAGAAAATAGGTGATGTCTTGATGCTGGATAAACATCCCATCACATTTGAGAGCAGGAAATTGAGGAATACTAAAAGGAGTTACTTTATATATGATAAGGAGATGCTGGCCATTATGCATGCCTTGGCCAAGTTTAGACCATATCTCATGGGAGATAAGTTCACTGCTAAATTGACCATAACAATCTAAAGTACTTTTTGTCTCAAAAAAATTTAAATGATAGACAACAGAAATGGGTAAGTAAGCTTCAAGCTTACAACTTTGACATTGTATATGTCAAAAGGGAAGAGAAACATCATGATTGATGCTTTATCTAGGAGACCACATTTATACTCTTTAGTGGAGATTACAGCAGATTGTAAAAAGCTGATTTTAGCAGACTATGTTGACTCTTGGACTTCTAGCATCATTGAGGGTACTATACAAGATGATAGGTATGCGATAATCAATGAGCTTATCATTTACAAAGATAGAATTTATTTGGTACCTAATTCAAAGTTTAAGGTGAAGGACTTTTCATGATACTCCTATAGCTGGTTACCTAGGTCTTTTCAAGATATCCAAGTAGATCTAGGAAAGGTTTACGTGGAAAGGACTTAAGAATGAAGTTCTTAAGTATGTTCGTGAGTGTTCCACATGTCATCAAAATAAAAAAGAACATACTTATCTTGCTGGTTTGTTGCAGCCCCTGCCCATTCCTAGTCAAAAATGGGAAAGACTTTCGATGGATTTTATTGCAGGGCTACCCAGGGTGCAAGGATTGCATCTATGTTGTTGTGGATAGACTAACCAAATTTACTCATTTCCAAAGAAACGAGACTCGGACTCGGCGCAGACTCGACAAGGCTGACCCAACTCGAGACTCGGCAAAAAATCGGCAAAAACTTGACACGACTCGACAAAAAACAAGTTTTTGGTGAGTATCACCTAGAGCGAGTTCCTGGAGAGTCCCGAACCCCTGAGACTCGACTAGGGTCACTCGGCTCGCAACTCGCCAAGACTCGGAGAGTCCAAGAACTATGTTCATTTCTTTGCTATTTCAATAGCGTTTCCAGCAACACAAGTAACAGATTTGCTTTTCGGAGAGATTCAAATTGCATGGATTGCCTAAGAACATAATTAGTGATAGGGACAGCAAGTTCTTGAGCTATTTTGGCAAGAAATTTTCAGATTTAGTGGGACTGAACTCACTCCTAGTACTAGATATCACCCATAGACAAATAAGCATACTAAAATTGTAAACAAGTGGGTGGAACGGTATCTCCGTAATTACATTTTATGATAGCAGAAGACATGGGTGAGATGGTTGCATCTTGGTGAGTACACTACTATTATAATTCTACCTACCACATGTCAATCAAGATGTCACCATTTAAGGCTTTGTATGGATATGAGAACCCTAGCTTCATTGACTTGTTGGAGATAGTTGGGTGCCAAAAGTCAAGGATTTATTACAGTAGAGTCGGAACATGATGAAATCCTTGAAAAAAACTTTGTACAAAGCTCAAAATCAACAAAAATTGTACATGGAACAGCACCACATTGAGCACTCATTTGAGGTTGGTTACATGGTTTATTTGAGGCTACAGCCCTACAAGCACTCCACCCTCAATAACATCTTCTTAGATTTCCAATCCCATAACTTGGTTGATCTGCATCTGTTTTGAAGAATGTATAATGGTTTCCATCCCCCTTGTATCCTCTTCACTCTACAAGCCTAACAATTAAGGTTGCTACGAAAGTCGAGGCCCAAGTATTTGTAATTGTTTACCATTTGTAATGGGCTTCCCTCAAACTCAAACTTTTACCTGCTTCTTTTTTCTTCTTAAATTGTTGATAACTTTGCAAGTGTCAAAGTATATAAAATACCCATTCTCTTCTAAATAAATGAGGAAAGCAACTGAATGGAATATCTATCATTTATATAATATTGGGAGGGCATATTGCAGCCTTAATCCCAATTTCCACATTTCCAAGTTATGTTTATAAGTGTTAAGATACATGTTATCAAATCTTTCACAGCTGTTTTCAGTTGGTTTCCATATATACTTGTTGATGTGTTTTTCATGCACATGCGAACACAGAATAAAATACCCAAAAGTATCTTATCCTCTCTTGAACAAAGTTACTCAAATGCTGAAGATTAGCTTAAGGATCACTTGAGATAACTCCATGTTCTGGTATGTCGGGTCACGACGTGTAGATAAGCTCAATAGTTTGATGTGATTATGCTAGAATCACAAGGGGACTTACGTTAAATTGTTGAATGCTTGAATCGCTGGAACTTGATCATCTAATGTTGCAATCTTGTGATGCTTTTTGTCCTAAACTAGCTTGAGTTGAAAAAAAGGCAAAAGGAAAGGGTTTAGGAAGCCTATTCTAATCCTAAGAATGCAAGAAAATGGGTGAATGATTCAATGGAATCCTACTAGGCGAGGTCTCACCATCAAACTGAACAATTTGACACAGGCTCACTGCAATCTTCTGAGGAGTAATTCAAAGATGTTCAAATCATTATCATCAAACATTATTCACCATTCAAGTTAATGCATAAGCAATGGACTTATAACAATTTGAAGTTAATCTCATATTACTCCAATTAACCACGCAAGGCGCACTTACAATCAACAAGAGGCTAGTGGTATGGACTAAATGGATTCCACACAAATGCATTCAACAAATTCCTCCATTCAATCTAATCAACATGAAAGCAAATTGAGAAGTAAAGACCATGCAAGTTGTTGAAGTAACGAATCAAATTCACCATAACTTCAATGAAATCAATTGTTCTTCACAACAAGGTTTGGCAACGATCTTTGCCTTCTCCTAATCTAACTTCTATTCTATTTGCTATTCACTATTCTATTCATCTAAGATTATCTATTAACTATTCTCTTACTATTATTCTATTAACCTTTACAAATGAAGAGTTTGAGCCTTTTATAATGCTCTCAATACAATTCAATGGCTCATATCAATTTGAGATCAATGGCCAAGATTTTACAATGAAAACCCTAATTAGGGTTTGTTACAACAATCTCCATTATAGGGGTAGGTGCCTTGAAATTTGTGCCATCATGGACAAGTCAGGTACATTGCATCTAGACATGCTGATGTGGAACTCTTCTAATTGATTAGTGATGACTGGGATAATGACTAGGATACCACTTTAACTTGTACTTGTAGACTTGATTCATCATCATGAATGAATATCATTATCCAGCTTCAGCGGTGATGATAATGATCTTCTAACTTTGATTAACTATTCTGAAACTATCCTCTTGAATGCCTTAATCATGGACGTGCAAGGTATAGATCTTAGTTTTGAAGTATTGATGTTGCCTTGGAACAAACTCTTGATGGCACAACTGCTTCTCTGGTTTGGAATTCCTTCTTTGTGACTCCCTTAATGTTGTTGATTCTTTCAATGCATCAAACCTTGAATAGTTGGATCATGCCTTTGTATTAGTGAATGTTTCTTGAGTAATCACCTTCTTGTGCTTGTTTATGAAGTTCCCTTGAAGATATCTTCCTTGTATCCTGATTTTAATGTTGAAATTCTCCTTAGGACATTTGTTTCAATCCTCCTCCAACGTGATCCCCTTGATTTCTTTCTTCATCTCCTGCAAAACAAACAAATAAGCATCAAACATACATGACATATAGCCTATATAATCTCTTAATTTGATATAATTTCTGATTTTATGTGGTTTGCAAGTTTGATAAGAGGTTTTAGAGAAAATTCGCTCTCATGAAGGAGCACTTGAAGTTGAAGTCACTCCTAGAGAGGACTAGAAGTTCTCTCAATCCTAGTCCAATTCTCCCCTTCATCATTTCAGGTTTGAATACTTTATCCTTCATGCAGGTGGAGGCATCAAATTTACTCAAAAGAGGGCTCTACAAGCAATTTAGCTACAAAGATGGTGCACATGAAGTTCGCTCTAGGGATGGTGCACATGAAGTTCGCTCCAACTTGGGTGCACATGAAGTTTGCTCCAACTTTGATGCACATGAAATGATCTTCAAACTCATCATTGAACTTGCTTTGACTCGTTTCCCTTCATTCTATGGGTTCTAACATTGAGTCTTTCAACCATTTATTGATGAAAATATGACAAACTAACCTTAAGAAAGGCCTCTAGAGGAATTTCGCTCTGAGAGTGGAGCACATGAAGTTCGCTCAAGATAGGTGCACATGAAGTTCACTCCAACTTGGATGCACATGAAGTAACCCTCTAACTTGCCCTTCATCATCTCAAATTCAAAATTGTTCTTTTCTAAGCATGTGAAGACGTCAAATCAGCTCAAGGCAATGATCTATAAGCAATTTCTCATCTTATCTTGGGCAAATGAGGCAAATTCGCTCCAAGGTTCATGCACATGAAGTTCGCTCCACTGCCCATGCACATGAAGTGGATTGAAACTTTAACACTTAGTGTTTGCTCGCTCACCTTGCTTCATTCCATTCATTCAAGCTTGTCGAAACTAGGCTCATGGAACAACTTCACTCTCAACTAAGGGCATTTGAAGTGAATTTCGCTCCTAAAGAGGAGCACTTGAAGTTTTCACCCTCAACCTTGAGCACTTGAAGTAGCTTGAAAACGCATCTTTGAGTTGGATCCTATTACTTCATGCCTTAGTTTATGCCTCTATATACTATATGACCTCAAAAATCACCTTGAATGTGACTTCGCCTTCAACCTAGGGCACTAGAAGTGAAATTCGCTGTGAGAGAGGGGCACTTGAAATGAATTTCGCTCCAGAAGAGGAGCACTTGAAGTAGCCCTTACTAGTAATCCCTCTTCACCCCTTGGTTGAATTCATGATAAACTTCACTTCCTCTATGATCAAAATGTTGTAAAGGTCTATAAACTCACTCATTTCCCTCAAATGCTGCTCAACAAGTTCATTTTGCTCCTAATTATGAGCAAGAGAAGCAGATTTCGCTCCAACTAGAGAACACTTGAAAATTTTATATACTTAGTCATAATTCTGCTCCTAGAGATCACCTTTCACTTGGAATCAAAGTTCCCAGACTCGGACTCGGCTCAGACTCAGCAATGACTCAGCAACGACTCAGCAAAATAAGAAAACCCTTGAAATTTAGAGATTTTTAACGATTTAAAACTTGTTTCATACACCCATTATTGAATTAAGCTAAAGACACTATAACTGTAAAGTTATTTCAATTTCAATTAAAGAACAAGTTATGAACTATGTATGCTATATATGGATATGAGGAATTATGTCAATGTCTAATAATTCTGATTTTTATCTGCAGGTCTGAAGGAGAGAGATCATTTAATATTTTCTATGTCTTCTCCAAATGAATTCAATTGGCATATATATCATTTAGGCAACCAGTCAATTGGTGTATTGACCAGTCATGCCTTTTAGGCATGACCAATCAATGCACCCATTGATCGGTGCCTTTACATTTATACCATTAACACAATGCTGATTATCGGTTCAAAAACCCCCGATAGCATATTGTAATATCATAATATAATGACTGATCTATTTAATGAATCGTTTCAGATAAACATCGATGATTCAAAGTGCACGATGAATATAATCCAACCGGTGCATTTGTTAACCAATGTTTAATGCCAAATGAAGCGGTGTATTCATTAAACCCGATAACAAATATGCTCGATATAATTAAGCCCGATAACAGATGTGAATCGGTGCCAATGTTTATGCATCCGATAGCAAGTATGTATCGGCTAATTTAACCCGATAACTTAATGATAAGCAATGTTCGTACAATCCGATAATCATATGTAATATAAATCAGACATGAAGCATGTAGATGAATAACAGAACAGGAAGGTTAGGAAGATCTTATCTTGCATAAGCTACCATGCATTAACACTCCCTCTTAGCTTTGGAAGATAGATAAGGCAACCTGCATCACATTTCCTTTTCATAACTAAGATAATGTCAGTCAGCAAAAATCATTTATACATGAGAAGTACCATCAAGACATATGATACAAAATAGAAGAACATCACTTGAGCATGTGACATAAAGTATTATTTTAACATGTGATAAAAGTAAGAGAATCATCACCTGATCATGTGAGAAATCACCAAAAACATGTGATCTGTAAGATTCATCAAGATATCACCTAACACATGATATCAGTATTGCCTAACACGCAATACTTAAGGATAAGTCTATGAGAAAGGTTAGTTTCTCATCATATCCAAGTTGTGATAAGTGCAATAACATTTATAAATGTTTATCACAACATAGTCATGGCACATCCATGACTTACTAGAGATCCAACATGATCAATGGTTGAGATATCACCTACACGTGATATCAGTATTGCCTAACATGCAACACAAGGATAACCATATGAGAAGTGCTAAGTTCTCATCATATCCAAGTTGTGATAATGCAATAACATTTGTACAAATGTTGTATCACAACATAGTCATGGCACATCCATGACTTACCAGTGATCCAACATGATTACTGGTTTGACTATCATAAGATCGTCACCTTATGATGTCTACATACAAGTGTTCAGTATCTGAGAGATCGTCACCTCTTAGATATGAACACAGGTGGCAAGAAGCCAAGAGATAGTCCAAACATGACAAAGAAGTTTACACCTTAAACATCTTAAATATATGTAAGTATAGATTACAAAGCAGATTATCTTTCTATCATACCTAAACCCTTTCTGAAGTGATCAACCTTCACTCTGGAAAGTGGTTTGGTCAGAATATCTGCAGTCTGATCTCCTGTACACATATTCTAGCTTTATCACATTCTTGTCAACCATATCTCGTACATAGTGATATGGAATCTCAATATGTTTGGACCTGTCATGAAATACTGGATTTACACAAAGTTTTATACAGCTTTGATTATCACACTGAATGACTGTAGGTTTCATAGGTTCTCCAAATAATCCCACGAGCAATTTCCTTAGCCATACTGCTTCTCGGGCAGCCATTGAAGCTGCAATATATTCAACCTCTGTGGAACTCTAAGCTACTGAAGATTGTTTTCTGCTGATCCAGGATATCATGGCTGACCCTAAACTGAAGCAGCACCCTGAAGTGCTCTTTCTGTCAGTCACACTGCCAACCCAATCTGAATCTGTAAATCCATGTAGATCTATGTCAACCTTTTCATATTTGAGACCAAGCTTTAGGGTACCTTGTAGATATCTCATTATATGCTTTACTGCAACCAGGTGTATCTCCTTAGGTTCACACATGAACTGACTTAAGGCATTAACAGCATAGCAGATATCTAGCCTTGTATTTACTAGATACATCAGGGACCCAATCATCTGCCTGTATTGAATGGGGTCAGTAGGTCTTGATTCTGTTGCTGCTTCTTTAAGTTTATGGAAGTTGGTTTCCATAGGAGAGGTCATGGGTCTGCAGTTTAGCATTCCAAATCTTGTCAATATGTCCAAGGTGTACTTCCCTTGGTTCAGTACAATATTATCAGAATTCTGCCATACTTCCAATCCTAGGAAGTAATGAAGAAGCCCCAAGTCTTTCATATCAAATTTTGTGGATAGATCTTTCTTGCATTGATCTATTAGGTGATCATCTCCTGTAATTAATAAGTCATCAACATATAAAATTAATATTAACATATCACCTTTATTTCTTTTGAGGTAGAGATTAGGATCTGCATCATTCTTAGAGAAACCCAGCTTTGAGAGATAGGTGTCAATTCTTTCATACCAAACTCTGGGAGCCTGTTTGAGCCCATAAAGAGCTTTCTTGAGTCTACACACATGAGACTTTGCATCATGAATTTCAAACCCTTCAGGTTGCTCTAAGTAGACTTCTTCCACGATCTCGCCATTTAGGAATGTTGTCTTAACATCCATCTGATGTACCTTCCACCCCTTTGCTGCTGCAATGGCTAGGACAGCTCTTACTGATGTGTACCTGGCAACAGGTGCAAATGTTTCTTCGTAATCTATTCCTTCCTTCTGTGAGAACCCTCTAGCTACAAATCTGGCCTTGTGTTTTTCAATACTGCCATCTGCAGCATGCTTGATTTTAAACAACCATTTAGAAGACACGACAGACTTCTTGGTTGGCCTAGGAACAATCTCCCAAACATCATTCTTCATAATGGACTGATATTCTTCAGTCATGGCATCTATCTATACTTGATGTTTGAGTGCATCTGAAACATTGTTAGGTTCAGCTTTAGAGAGATCATTCATAAGTGTAACATAGTTGATGAATTTATTAGGCCTCTTGCTTTCCCTGAAGGTTCCTGAAGGAGCAGCAAACTTCTGAGCTTCTGCTATAGTTTTGGTGGCCCATAGTGGTCTTTTCTTGCGATTATCTATAGGTGGGTCTTGTGTTTCACTTATAGTTTCCTCAAGATACTCCCTCTGAAGCTCAGGAGTAGGTTCTTCTTCTAGGTTAGGAGTAGGATTATGAATTTCAGGTTCTATTGTATTTTGGGCCCTTTTGAAGGCTAAGTCTTCTTCGAAGATTACATCCCTACTAAGTTCAATATTTCTCTGCCCTTGTACATAGATTCTGTAGGCTTTAGAAGTTTCACTGTATCCTACAAGTATTCCCCTTTTTCCAGAGGGTTCTAGTTTTAGTCTTTTCTCTTTAGGTACATGAATATAGACCGGACACCCAAATATCCTAAGATGGCTGATATCTGGTTTTGTCTTGGTAAAGACTTCCTCAGGAGTTTTATCTTCAAGGTGTGAATGAGGACATCTATTTTGTATGTACACAGCAGTGTTAGTTGCTTCTGCCCAAAGGTTCAAGTTTAGATTTTGATCTAGTATCATGGCTTTGGCAGCTTCTACTATGGTCCTATTTTTCCTTTCAGCTACTCCATTTTGTTGTGGATTATAAGGTATTGTCAACTCCCTCTTAATCCCAGAATTTCTACAAAAGTCTTTAAATAGTTCTGATGTGTATTCCCCCCCATTGTCAGTTCTTAAGGTTTTAATTTTGTTTTCAAAGAGATTTTCTGTTAATGTTTTAAACTCTTTGAACCTACTTAGGATCTCTTCTGATTCTTTACATTTCAGAAAGTAGATCCACATCTTCCTAGAGTAGTCATCAACAAAAATTACATAGTACAAAAATCCCCCTAGCAAGGGTACGGACATAGGTCCACATACATCAGAATGAATTAACTCCAAAACTTTGCTAGTTTTCCTAGTACTATTCTGAAATGCATTTTTGGTATTTTTACCTTAAGGCACACCCTTTGCATGCCTCTGAATGATATTGCTTCAACTTAGGTAGACCTGTGACAAGGTTTCCCATGGTTGACAAAGCTCTATAATTCAGATGGCCTAATCTCCTGTGCCATACTTCATTTGCATTAGTTGCTTCATGGATCAATGCTAGATTGGGCTCTGTACATAGCTCATACAAATAGCCTTGTCTTCGACCAATGACCTTAGCGTCTTTGATGGAGGATCTCTTTGGCCAAGCCAACACCTTGTTTTCCATGAAGATCACTCTGTATCCTTGATCTTCTAGTGCTGATATGGAGATTAGATTTCTTTTGATGCCTGGAACATATAGTACTTCTTCAAGTCATAGTGACATGCCTGACTTCAGTTTGATGGTGCAGGTTCCAATTCCTCTGACTGGATGTGAAGAATCGTCTCCGATGGTTACTTCCTCATCATCTTTCTCTATCATGGAGTCTAGTATTTCTCTAAAGCCGGTGATGTGTCTGGATGAACCACTGTCGATCACCCATGAGTTAGATTTGTTTGAAGTATGGCTTGTAAGTGTTGAGTAGAGGACATAGTTCTCGGAGTCATTTTCTTTTCTAGATTTCTTCACTTTTGCAAATGTGGCTTGCTTCCCTTTCTCCGGACAGTTTGCAACATAGTGTCCGAATTTGTCACACCTATAACATTGAACATGTGATAGGTCTTTCTTAGAAGTGTTCTTGCCTTGTTTAGCTTTTTTTTTCCTGAATTGCTTCTTTTTGTACTTTTTATTGATGTTTGTATTTAGGACTTGCAAGCCTTCATCTATATTCTTCTGTTTTATTCCTACCTTGTTCAATCGGGATTCTTCTTGTAGACAGTCATCTCTTAGTCTTTCATACTTAGGACATTTGGACCTTGCACTGATGCCTTGGACGAATGTGCTCCATCCACTAGGCAACCCATCTAAAGCAATGAGTGTTAGTTCTTTGCCTCGGATCTCGTAGTCCAGAGTTGCAAGTTCATCTTTTAGAACTGATATCCGCATGAAGTAGGCGTTGATTGTCTCCCCTTTGTTCATGGTGATATGATTTATTTCTCATTTAGTGCTAGAGTACGACTTGCATTTGATATCTCAAATGTCTTTTCAAGTGCCTTGAACATTTTATAAGCCGTCTCCTGCTTTCTAATGATGGGCATTATATTATTTCTTACCCCATCCACTATTATTTTAATAGCCTTATCATTTCCCTCGATCCATGTGGATTTCTCGGTTTCATCTTCTGGTTGTGCACTTTCAGTTTGGACATATGAATCAACTTTGTTTTCTCTTAAAATCATTTTGATTCTAAACTTCAAGCTGAAAAATCTTCGCTACCTCCGAGTCTATCTTCGAATCTGATAGCGTTGGCCATTATGGAAATGTGGTGTAGTTTGTAACTTAGTCCTTGAATTTTATCAAAATTGAATAGCCTAAGGTTCGATTACCTTGGCTCTGATACCATGTAAAGTTATTTCAATTTCAATTAAAGAACAAGTTATGAACTATGTATGCTATATATGGATATGAGGAATTATGTCAATGTCTAATAATTCTGATTTTTATCTGCAGGTCTGAAGGAGAGAGATCATTTAATATTTTCTATGTCTTCTCCAAATGAATTCAATTGGCATATATATCATTTAGGCAACCGGTCAATTGGTGTATTGACCAGTCATGCCTTTTAGGCATGACCGATCAATGCACCCATTGATCGGTGCCTTTACATTTATACCATTAACACAATGCTGATTATCGGTTCAAAAACCCCCGATAGCATATTGTAATATCATAATATAATGACTGATCTATTTAATGAATCATTTCAGATAAACATCGATGATTCAAAGTGCACGATGAATATAATCCAACCGGTGCATTTGTTAACCAATGTTTAATGCCAAATGAAGCGGTGTATTCATTAAACCCGATAACAAATATGCTCGATATAATTAAGCCCGATAACAGATGTGAATCGGTGCCAATGTTTATGCATCCGATAGCAAGTATGTATCGGCTAATTTAACCTGATAACTTAATGATAAGCAATGTTTGTACAATCCGATAATCATATGTAATATAAATCAGACATGAAGCATGTAGATGAATAACAGAACAGGAAGGTTAGGAAGATCTTATCTTGCATAAGCTACCATGCATTAACAATAACATCATCAAATAGAAGCTAATTTGATCACATACATAAACATACATCCATCACATGCGTAGAAATGTAAATTGTAGCTAAAGGAATTAGAAAACATAGATATATAGAGTTATAAATGTTGTCCAATGTATATAAAATCCATGACTTCAAATGTTCCCAAACATATATGTAACTGTAAAGTGTAAACAAAAACAAGTCTATGGCTCAGGCTCGTCTAGCTGCCTCCTAGAAAGGCATCTAAGGTAGGTCCTGGATGACTGAGTAGCCATAGTCTCTACCTGTGATGTGCCAGTCTGAGTAGCCATAGGTGTTGTGCCTGATCGTGCTATATCCTCCTCCTCTGCCATAGCCACAGCCTCAGCCTCTCTGTCTGCCTGACCAATCCCTTTTAGGGTTATAAGAAAGGGAAATGGCAAAAAAAATCATTAAAAAATGTTGTTTTTTTTTGTTTTTTTGACTGCACTTTTTTAAGTGACATAATTGTCCTAAAACATTAATTTTTTATATTATGATGATTATCAAATACCAACATAATTAATCTTTGCTTTGGTGACATCTATTTCAATATTTTTAAAAGTTGATCCTTTTACTTTTAAATATTCAATATTTTACACTAATTAAAGTTGCATATCTATTGTATGATTTTTTTTCTAGATATATATTATACATAAATATTTTTTACTTTTTTCCATCTCCAATACTTTTTTGAAAATTGTGTTCCGATACTTGTCCCTATCTCACATACCACTACCAATCTCGATCCAATGAGGGTGACATAGCCACTACTTTGCAGCTAGCTTTAGCAAAATCTAAGTTCAAATCATTGGAAGCAAGCCTCTCTGAGTCACAAATGTCGGTCGGGTCACGACCCTCGGACTCGGCGAATCAGGGAGTGACTCACTGACTCGGCGAGTCAGGCGAGTCACGCCCCCTGACCCATCCAAGCCCGGGTCAGGGTCATCGTGACCCGGCAGGGGTCACCCGGCCCACTAACTCGCGTGACTCGCCGCGAGTCACGGAACTCTACTTGGAATGCATAAACGTCATTTGATGATGAAAGAAGCACTTGTATTGTTGGTTGGGCTTGATCTTGAAGAGTCCCTCCATCAAACCTCTTTCTCTTTATGTTCAATTTGACCTCATTTCACCCCCAAAAGAAGAGCTATCCTCCTGACTCTTGGCCTCTTAACCCATCTATATACCTCTTCGATGCAAAGGCTAATAGCTAAGGACTCTAAAAAAAGTGGGGGTCACCATTTGCAATGGGGTGATGTGTGAATACCTAACAAGATCTAGTGCCACCTATAATAAATGTTCTTGAACATTTCAAAGATAAAGACCCAATCCATACCTAGAACCTCCAGAAAATTCAACCCAACCTATCAAGAGGCTAGAAAGTGTACTAAAAGTGGAAGAAGAATCCCGAACCAGATCAAGGCACTTAGTCTTTGATTACCTATGTGTGTGCAAGTGTATTCATTCCCCTCAACAAGAACATCATAAGTTTTCAAGTTCCATGGTGATTAGCTACGTAGTTTGTCTAAACTTCATAAGCATCCTGGATGGAGCCTCGTTCCCAGTTGGACGTCCATTGCCCCGACGAGGTTATTGTTGTAATCTCACGAATATTGCTCCATTGCCAGTCGGGTGTCCATAGCCCCAATGGACTTACTCGCATGTTCCCATAGCCAATTTTGATAATTCATTTTCATTCTACTTTTCTTTTTCTCTTGATTTTGCTTTTTTTTCTCATTTTTTCTCTTTTGATATTGCTTTTTTTCCTTTATTCTGTCAATTCCTTTGGCTTGTAAGCAATGAAGCTTACTTGGGTTTGACGATTACAATGGCGCTGAAGCTAGACTTTGGATTTTTCACTAATCACGGATTCGCTTGAAAACCATAATGACTCGGAGTTTATTAATGTGTAGAGATATAGTAATCAAAAAAATCGGTATCAAGACATAGAAAGTGATTCTATTCCAAGTCAAGTACAAATCCTAATCAACTGATAAAGCTAGAGAGAAACAACCTTGGATTCAGAGCACTTCATGAATAGATATCTAAGAAATGAACCAAACATAAGATACAAAATGTTGCTAGTGCATGAGCAAACAACACAAACGTCTTTCTCACAACTGAAGGCTCCCACTTAGGACACCTAACTAAGCAAACTGACTAACTCTAAAGAAAACTAGACTAAGGCAAACCAAAAGCAAAGCAAACCAAAGAAAGCAAACAACTAACTCTTTTGAGCCACTTGAAAATCATGAGTCAAATGACTCAAGGCAGATTAAGAACCTGGCTAAATAAGACCTCTAACTAAAACACACGAAAGGAAAACATATTCTAAAGCTAAATACAAGACTCCAAGACTTGACACGACTTAAAGAAGCGAAATATATACATGACTTTACATGATTTCTCAATATGTTCAACAGGAGTGTAGCAAAGGTGATGGTTCACAATCGGGCAAATTCATCCTTAAATGCGGAAAAGCAAGCTCTTACCATGCATCTCTCATATTCAGGCAATTCCTCACGCAAGATAAGCATTTGAGGCAATTCATTGGGACCGTGATCTATCCAAATGCAAGTTGTTTTTCCTGACACCCATAATCGCATTCGTAGCATTCAAAATTGAGAGCAGGGAAAGAGACAACCTGGTGTCATTCATGCTCGAATGGAAGTGTTTGCTCGCCATTCAGTGCATTGTCAGAAGTGAGATCATCAACTGCTTCGGGAGGTCGCCATTGGTGATGTACCATTCCACGAGCATTGGCAACATGTCGATCCTCACTTGCAAGCTCTACTAGAAATAAACTTAACGCCTCTTCGAATAGCTCAACTTTCTTTGCTTTCACCATGACATCTCGCTCATCTCTATGCATAAACCATGCATCTTCATGAAACTTTATAAGCATATCTTCGAAAATTAGGGACTCCTTGATAGATTGATCTTCAAAAATTTCTTCTAGCGGTTGCTCAAATGCTGACATTAATGGAAACACCAACTCAAAGTGTCTTTCTTTTTCTAGCTCCATTTGTTCACCTTCTGAGATGTCTGAAAGTTCTTCCTTTAAGACAACTTGGCATTCTTCATTTGATTCTCCTTCTTGTAGTACGGATGGATGCTCACCAAGGATTTCATTATCTTGAATAGCATAACACTCAATTCCTTGTTCTTGGGATGGTGAAACATCAAATGTGTGATAATCTCTCAAGTCATCTATACCTCTTGCATCATTTTCCTTTTCTATCTCTTGATGATACTCACTAGTATCCATGTTTTGTAGAGTTGCATGCCTTGATGTCTTCACACATTGATCTTCACCTACTAGCATCTTGGTGGCTTGAATGTCTTCCACTATATCTTCATCTTCCTTGGACACAAAGTTATCTTCAATTGTGATGCCTTGACTAGTTGTCTCATTCGTACTATCCTTTTGCAATTCATCCCATAACATTTCAAGAGGTCGAAGTTGATGATGAATCATGCCTCTTGTAGCAACTTGTTTGTCTGGAAAAAAATTTGGCAGTAACTCCATTTGTGCTTCCTCCATGAGGTCTTTCAGCGCCCCCTCAAATAGTATGGTGGTGATGACATCTTTGAGCGCCCCCTCAAATTGTTCTTCATATTTGGGCTCACTTATGATGATTTGCAATTTTTCATTCAATATTTCAGCTTGGTTGTTCTCTTCAAAGGTGCTACTTGAAATGTCCTGTAATTCACTCTCAAGGATCTCCTTTTGTAGTAGGCACGAAAATTCGTCAAGAAATGAATCGTATTCTTCCTTGATTGCTTTCTCAGCATTTTGATCATAGTAATCTCATTTATTTCTTCAACTTTCATTACATTGTACTCTTCTTCAGGTGCAAGGCATGGTGAGCTAGTCATTGCAATACATTGATTGTCAGGTGAACTTGTGGCAACAACGTGCAACTGCCTTCCTTCACTGTCTGGTGATGTAGCAATGTCTTGTTCATATGTTCTTCTGAATTCAGCTGCAAGATGTGCACTCCGAGATCTATTCGCAATACACTCTTCCTCGGATAAGGTCGGCATTCCAAATTGATATCTGTATTGGTTGATAGCCATTTCGCACAATGAGCAAGTAAATTCGAAGTGGGGTGTATTATGCATCCTACACCACATTGGTAGCAATATGCTTTCTAAATGCATTTCACCATTCAAAATAAGCTGATTTTCAATCATTCATAAGAAACTTGAAAGAGGATCCTTTCTCTATGGGACACTGAAATCGCTTTCTTCTGCTTCTAGCCTGGGAACATCCCTAAAGAACATCTTTCCTTGCGTTGTCGATTCCATTCTTGATAGGTATGTCAAGCAATGCATTTCATCATGATTATTTGTCTCGCGGATTCTACATTGCCCTGGCCTTGCAAACTCGGACAAACGGCGTGGGTAAAGCTATATATACAATCTCCACCAAAGTTGAGGAATATCAACTTGTTGTTCATCTCGGGGATGCTATCGTTCCATTGAGAAATCTTTCTTTTTTCTTTTTCTTTTTTTCTTTTTTGGATTTTTTGGTTTTTTACTTTTTTTTGGATTTTTGGAATAAAAGAGATCTTGCAAATCTAGAATTTAGCTTTGAAAGCTCCACTAGTTCTAGCTATGTGAATTGCTTCCTTCCTTTGCAAGTCCAACATTCTTTTCTTATGTTGGCAACTTGATTGGGCCGACCTAGCTTGGTGAATGTTTGATGGGCCTACTTATGTGATTATATTATGTAGCTTGTGAATGTTAAAGGGCAGGCCCTATTTGGGCGCTCAACTTATGTAACTTGTAATTGGGTCTGGCCCTAAATGGGCATTGTAACTTGTGATTCATGTTGGGCCCTAAATGGGTGTTATAATGTAACTTGTTGATGTGATAGGGCTGACCCTATATTGTGTAACTTGTAATTATTATGGGTCAAACCCTATTTTGTGCGCCAACTTTAGATGCCTTATAAATTTATTGTAAAGGCTGACCTAAGTCAAATAAGATGTAAAAGCTCATATATATTCAAGGCAATGCAAGCATCAACACAACATATACACACTTAGCGAATTACCTTTGCAAGGTTAGCGAACTTCTATTGTATGTGATCTACAATTTCCTTCATTGATCAGCATCCGTGATCAGCAAATCTGGAGCTGCACTCTAGGGCAGTGAATGCTTATCAGTCAGCAATTTGTCTACTAGACTGGGCGAAGATCTTCTGGGCTACCGAATTTGCCTTAGGTCTGTTGGAGCGTGTCAAGGCTGCCCAAAGGCTGTCTAAGTTTGACAGCGATCTGCACATCACCCTGACTTTCAGATTAAGATAAGTTTTGCTATAGTTGATTTATGCCCTAGAAGGGTAAACTTGTAATCAGCTTAATCAAATCAGATCTGAGATTATTGTTGCTGGGTTTTTCCTCCAAGAGGGAGGTTTTCCCAGGGTATCACTGTGTTATGTGTGCATTTGTGTTTTCTTGTTCTTTACTGTCAATCTGATTGCTAAGTTTAACATAAAACTAACAATATCCACAATCATGCCTTTCTTCCGCTTCAATTTTGTTGAGCGTGAAAGGAGGATGTGAGTCTGGGAGATTTGAGGTAGCTTCTTCACTCGATGACTCTCCACTTGGAAGAAAACTCTTTGTTATACAATTCAATGTTCACCCTCCTTCTAGCGCTAATTCTGTTGAGCGTGGAAGGAGGGTGAAAAGCCCTAGATAACTCCTCCAAATATGACTTGATAAGTTCCACTGATCGTGGCTTGACAATGATCAAGCCCTCCTTCTAGCACCAATTATGTTTGCGATACATTCTTCTTTAGAGGGCTCTACAAGCAATTTTGCTCCAAAGATGGTGCACATGAAGTTCGCTCTAGGGATGGTGCACATGAAGTTTGCTCCAACTTTGATGCACATGAAGTGATCTTCAAACTCGTCATTGAACTTGCTTTCACTCGTTTCCATTCATTCTATGGGCTCTAACATTGAGTCTTTCAACAATTTATTGATGAAAACATGACAAACTGACCTTAAGAAAGACCTCTAGAGGAATTTCGCTCTGAGAGTGGAGCACATGAAGTTAGCTCCAAGATGGATGCACATGAAGTTCGCTCCAAGATAGGTGCACATGAAGTTCGCTCCAACTTGGATGTACATGAAGTAGCCCTCTAACTTGCCCTTCATCATCTCAAATTCATAATTGTTCTTTTCTAAGCATGTGAAGACGTCAAATCAGCTCAAGGCAATGATCTGTAAGCAATTTCTCATCTTATCTTGGGCAAATGAGGCAAATTCGCTCCAAGGTTCATGCACATGAAGTTCACTCCACTGCCCATGCACATGAAGTGGATTGAAACTTTAACACTTAGTGTTTGCTCGCTCACCTTGCTTCATTCCATTCATTCAAGCTTGTCGAAAATAGGCTCATGGAACAACTTCGCTCTCAACTAAGGGCGTTTGAAGTGAATTTCGCTCCTGAAGAGGAGCACTTGAAGTTTTTGCCCTCAACCTTGAGCACTTGAAGTAGCTTGAAAACGCATCTTTGAATTGGATCCTATTACTTCATGTCTTAGTTTATGCCTCTATATACTATAAGACCTCAAAACTCACCTTGAATGTGACTTCGCCTTCAACCTAGAGGCACTAGAAGTGAAATTCGCTTTGAGAGAGGGGCACTTGAAATGAATTTCGCTCCAGAAGAGGAGCACTTGAAGTAGCCCTTACTAGTAATCCCTCTTCACCCCTTGGTTGAATTCGTGATAAACTTCACTTCCTCTATGATCAAAATGTTGTAAAGGTCTATAAACTCACTCATTTCCCTCAAATGCTGCTCAACAAGTCCATTTTGCTCCTAATTATGAGCAAGAGAAGCAGATTTCGCTCCAACTAGAGAGCACTTGAAAATTTTATATACTTAGTCATAATTCTGCTCCTGGAGATCACCTTTCACTTGGAATGCATATATGTCACTTGATGATGAAAGAAGCACTTGTTGTTGGTTGGGCTTGATCTTGAAGAGTCCCTCCATCAAACATCTCTCTCTTTATGTTCAATTTGACCTCATTTCACCCCCAAAGAAGAACTATCCTCCTGACTCTTGGCCTCTTAACCCATCTATACCTCTTCAATGCAAAGGCTAATAGCTAAGGACTCTTAAGAAAGTGGGGGTCCCCATTTGCAATGGGGCGATGTGTGAATACCTCACAACAATACCCATGTGGCACATTGAAGATATCTGCATAGCTTATTATGGTCTAGCATGTTAAGAACTGCTTATGAGTTGGTGACGTGCTTCCTTCTCTGTGGTAATGTAATGATTTTTCAATGTGCAGTACTAGTTTGTGAAAGATGGAGGATGGTATTTCAGTTGCAGTGGTGCAGGATAAATGATCCCAAGTAGGGCAAGAAATGATGTTCCTTTCAGGTGTACAGTCTCGGATTTGAGGAAAAGGTGAGCTTATTATGGTCTAGCATGTGAAGGACCGCTTATGAGTTGGTGATGTGCTTCCTTCTGTGTGGTAATGTAATGATTATTTAGTGTGTAGTTTGTGAAAGATGGAGGATGGTGTTTCAGTTGCAGTGATGCAGGAAGAATGATTCCAAGTAGGGGAAGAAATGATGTTCCTTTCAGGTGTACAGTCTCGGATTTGAGGGTCAGGTGCACTTTTAAAATCACCAGTCTTGACTCCCTTGAGTTTGTGAAGGAGACTATTGGTGCATAAGTGCTGGCTAACATGGAAGCAATGCATATGTATGCACCATTGGCCGAAATTTTTGTATCTGAGCTGGAGGCTAGAGTTGTAGACCTGACAGTTCGCAGGTGGATTCTGCACTCTTTCCTGCAAGACTATGTGGGAGGGCTTGGAAAAGCTTGTTATGAGGAGAACTTTGTAGTGCCTGACGAGATGGTAGCAGGGAATATGGAGTCTGAGAGCCCTTAAATTGCCAATGGGGTGAGTTCTACAGGCATGGAGTGCATTGTCACATATTGTCAAGATGTGGCATTGTATGTAGAGAATATGAGGCTAATTTTTTGGGGATGGATGCCTGGCGATTTCAAGCCTTGTGACTATGTCAGTTTTGTCTGCAAGCAGTATTCAGAGAGCTGTTCAGAATACCATCTTGAAGCCTGGAATTCAGACTGTTGAATATGCAGATGGGGTTACACAGTTTTAGGCCCTCGGTAGTTTGTAAAGTGACAAAAAAAATTGATATGACGGTTGTTTTCTTGGTGCTTGTATTGGGTGATGCTTTCTGTTTTTACTGTATCAGGCTTTCCATGTTTACTGTTATAGTCTAACTGATTTTTGGTCTCTATGTATGTTTTTTCTTTCAGGAGATTGCCCCTATAGAACAGACATCTAAACTATATAAAAAATAATAATTTCTCTTATTTCATCCTGTTTGACTATATGATCAGTCATCTAATGATACGCTTTATTACTTAGTCTCCATATATTTGGAAAACAAGAATACTTTGCATTTTTAACTATATTCAACTGATGTTGTTTCTTTATTTATTCCAGTCTACTACGACTTGATTGTACGTCACACATAAGATCAGTCGTACTTGTTCCAAATGCTCAACAACAAAAGACATTATCTTAGCTAGTTACAAATATTCAATTTTTTAATTCGTTTCCCCTCAACAATTTTTCATGAGCAGTCTTCCTTCGAGGAAGATATATTTATTATTGAGATCTTGTTTTCCTCAGTAATGTGCTGTCAGTGAGTAGTCCAGCATGCTACTTTTCCCATGCTTACCTTAAAGCTTTTATGTTTTCAAAGCATACCACCAATTTCTGTGTGATAACTTGTAGGACATGTTAATTTCCATGTTCATTTGTATATTTGGCTTCACATCCTAAAGAACAGGAGCGTTTTATAACAATCATCTTTCAATCATGAGTCACTAACATAATACTTAATAGGCTTTTGTCAACGTTTTCAGCTGGTTGTGTTCAAATGGACTAATAATTATTATTCATTCTGACTTTCCAAGTCACCACAAAGTTTTCATCCGATGATATACTCCTTCTAAGCCCTACTTCAAATCCCATCTTGTACTGTTCCAACACTAGAAGAACTAGGGATGTGTTTTTGATCCGAATTATGGATTCGGACGACAACACCTAAGTGAGAACCTGCGGTATTGTGGATGAACAAGATAACACAGAATTGAAGCAAGCCAAAAAGTGATCTATTCCATTCGAAAATCCAACATATAGTAGTTCATGAGATTCCAAGGGTCACAAAAACCCCTTGAGAATCGAAACCCAACAGTCACATTTGTTTATTACATAATAAAATCTAAAACTACGAAAATTTCAAAAAAACTATATGAAATTTTGTCATAACTTTAACTAGGCATAACTTTCTGCTCGGGACTCGAAATTACGAGCCATTTAACTCGTTGGAAAGGTCTCCAAGAGTTAGAAGCGAAGTCCTGAAAGAACATGGCTACGGCAACGTTCTAAAGGACAGGCCAAACTTTCAAGGGCTGAAAATGCCCCGAAGGCCTTCAAAAATGACAATTACTAAAATATAAAAAAACTAAAAAAAATATATAAAAATATTTCAAATTTTCTTCTGATCATTACTCCCCCCTTGAAGAGCAATGGGCTCCATTGCATCAACACTCTGAATGAGATGAGGGAAACGGAGCTGAAGTTTCTCCTTGGTAAACCACTTTCCTTGTTGAGCAATCTGCCCTGCTCGAACCACTTTGTATAGATAGTGTTAATGCATGACAGCTTCGGTAAGATAAATGATTGAATGAGAGATAAATGAAGTCTCTCATTCAATCATTTATCCTATTGATAAACTATCAAGAAAACTTCAAGCTATTTCATTTGACGATAATTCTTCATTTGTATATGTCCAATCTACTTAGTCGATCAATGTTCAAACTATCGATAATCATATCATAGTATAGTATACCAATTAATATCGGTTTGCATTATAAATGTGATCACCGATTATTATCGGGTTAACCATGTATCCCGATTTATATCGGTTGAATCCTCAACAGTAAACAAATGATGATTATCGGATTGTTATCGGGTGGCAAAGCATACACCGCTTGATATCTAACTATTAGTTAAGTGATTGGTATCGGTTAAACAAGTCACTTAGACACCGATTGACATCGGTTAACATGTCACGTAAATACCGATTGACATCGGTTATCATAACACGTAAATACCGATTGGCATTGGATACTAACTTATGTAGACCCCGATAGGTATCGGGTTGTTGATTAGAATAAACACCGATTGGTAATCAAAGGGTGCAATCAAGTAATGTCTTGATCGGTCATGTCCATAAGACATGACCGGTCAAGGCATTGCTTGATCCTCCCCTCTTGCATATATATACCAATCGATATTTGTGAGAAGGACAATTGAAATCTATAAATGCTCCTCTCACCTACCACACAAAAGAAGATAATCAGATTTATAAGATAAATAGATAATACATAGATAAAGAGAATATAAATTAGAATACATCTTGCATATTGAATTGAAAATTGAACATTATTTACAGATAGATCTGTTGTTTGAGTGTTTTCACCATGGTGTCCACAATCTGATCACATTGGAATGGAGAAGCTGCACCTGGATTCAATTTTGTAGTGGAAATTGTTTCTGCCACATCTGCAACATCTAACAGTGGAGGAAAATATGGCTTCAAGAGTTCCACATTGAAGACTGGATGAAGACCCAGAAATGGGGGTAAACTAAGCTCAAAAGCATTATCACCAACTTGCTTGATGATTGTGTATGGCCCATAATGCAGAGGGCGAAGCTTCCTATTGGCACCTTGCAATCGTTCCTTCTGAATATGCAGTCACGCCTTGTCCCCGACTTGAAAATTATGAGGAGTACGATGCTCATCATGTCTCTCCTTATATTTCTTATTGCTATGCTCCAAGATTTCATGGACTTGTTGTTGCAGATGATGAATTCTATCAATGAACCGGGTTGCCTTATCCTCCTCCTTACCAACACGTGGAACCAGATCGGGTTGAATAAGTGGTATGGCAACATCCATGGGTGCAAGTGGCTGATAACCAAGACAGACCTCAAATGGACAATGACCAATGGAACTGTGAATTGCCCTGTTGTAGGTATGCTGAACGTATGGAAGACTTTCATCCCATGTGCGGGGATGTTTTGAGTGATATATGCGTAGGATGTGAATGATCATCCGGTTCACTACCTCTGTCTAGCCATCTGTTTGAGGATGGAAAGCAGTAAACTTTGTAATTTTGTGTCCATCTTTTCCCATAATGTGGACCAGAACTTACTAAGAAACCTATTGTCCCTATCTGAAATGATGGTATTCAGCAAACCAAAATGAACCCAAATGTGTTCAAAGAAAAGCTTTGCAGTGTCCTCTGCAGAAATTGTTTTTGTACAAGCCACTATTACTGCCATTTTTGAGAACCTATCTACCACAACATACACACAATCGTGGCCTCTTTTGGTGGTAGGAAGACCAGACATGAAGTCCATAGAAACTGAATGCCAAGGTTTTTCAGGAACAGGAAGTGGTAAATACAATCCAAGTTTACGATTGGCAGGCTTAGCAATAGCACATGCGGTACAAGCTTGAATATATGAAATGACATCATTTCTCAACTTTGGCCAATAAAAATACCTCTGAAGTATAGCAGTAGTCTTACCTATGCCAAAGTGACCAGCAACCTTACTATAGTGAGCTTCCCATATCAGCTTTTTGCGTTCTGCATTGGGCACACAGATTTGGCCAAGGTGACAAAGCATTCCATCCTGCAAATAGAAATCATTCACTTGATGTCCCTTCACCAATTGATTATAAACATCTGCAAATTCAGCATCATTTTCATACAAGCAAGCCCAGGCTTCAGTTTGATGACCACATGAGTCCAATACCATACTGATAGCTGCAATCAGAGGCCTGCTCAAACAGTCTACCACTTTGTTAGTGCTTCCCTTCTTGTGGCAAATATTGAGATGAAATTGTTGAAGATAGGCTGACCATCGTTGATGTCGATCATTCTGCAACTTCCCTTGTGTTTGCAAGAATAGAAGAGGTTTGTGATCTGTGTGGATGACAGTCTCCTTACCCAAAATATAATGTTTCCACTACTTACAAGCTTGAACAATAGCATACAGTTCCTTGTCGTAAGTGGCATACCGACGTACTGTATCAGAAAAAGTCTGACTATGATATGCAACTGGATGACCATGTTGCATAAGGACAGCTCCCAAGGCATATTCTGATGCATCAATTTGTATTTCAAATGACTGTTGCAGGTCAGGAAGAGATAAAACTGGTGCAGAACATAATCTTCGTTTTAACTCCTCGAATGCTTCTTGTTGAGCACCTGTCCATTTAAACTTTGCCTGTGTTCCTCCCCGCAATGACTGATTTAGAGGCCAAGACAAATGGGAAAATCCCAACACAAATCTGTGATAAAAGTTTGCCAATCCAAGGAAACTTTGTAACTCTGTGAGATTTCTAGGAGATGGTCAGTCCTTAATTACTTGTATCTTCTTCGAGTCAACATGGACACCCTCACTCTCAATAACATATCCTAAGTATCTGATACTCTGCATACCAAAGGAGCACTTTTCTTTGTTTGCATAAAGCCCATGATCTTGTAAAGTTGAGAGAATTTTTTCCACATGTTGCAAATGTTCATCCCAAGTTTTGCTAAAGATGAGTATGTCATCCAGATATACCACCATGAAAGAATCAGTGACATGGCCTGAGTACATCATTCTCATGAATGTCGTTGGGGCGTTTGTTAGACCGAAAGGCATCACTAGCCACTCAAACAATCCCTCTTTAGATTTGAAAGTTGTCTTCCACACATCAGCTAAGTCAATTGGTACTTGATGGTATCCCGATTTCAAATCAATTTTTGTGAAGAATCAGGCCCCTCTAAGCTGGTCCAAGAGGTCATCTATCCGGGGAAGTGGATACCTATTTTTGACTGAAATTTTATTCAAGGCCCTATAGTCAATACAAAGTCTCCAAGTTCCATCATTTTTCTTTGCCAGAACAATGGGACTGCCACAGGGTGATGCACTTGGACGAATATGTCCTTTCTCAATCAATTCTTGTATTTGCCTCTTAATTTCATCATTTTCTAATACTGATCTACGATAGACTGGTTCATTAGGCAATGGAGTTCCCGGTATCAAATCAATAGTGTCTTACTTGGCAGTGTGTAGGTACCCCAGTTGGCAACTTAAACAAATTCTCATATTTTATCAAAAAATGGTCCATTGATCTTTTATGATGTGTTGTGGTGTTTGTGATGGCATTGGAATTATATGCAGACTTCTTTTCTTCTTCAGAACAAATCATTAATAATATGAATGTTCCTGTTTTGGCAACCAACCTCCTACATTTCTTAGCACTAATCAAAGAGGTAGTGTATGCAGGGCTTACCTCTGGTATTCAGTATTTCAGCTCACCTAATCTAATTGTCACGCTGCGAGGTCTGGACTCATAGACACCATGACGCTGGTACATATATGGTTGTCCCAACAAAACATCACAAACATCTAAAGGAGCCACATCACAGATTACTTCATCTTTGAAAGGCTTTATAGAGTAGGAAAGGCGACACTACTGGTGCACTTGGATATCTCTCCCTTGACTTACCCATCCCATAGAATAGGGTTGCGGATGTGCTATTGTTTTCAAATTCAATCTTTTCACGGTCTCTGTTGATATTAGGTTCTTTTGACTTCCACTATCAACAATAAAGTGCAGGGCTTTTCCTCCAACCCACATCTGTGAGTGAAACAATCTCTCCTCATCCTCCCGGGGCAATATCTTTGTAGTAGCTACCGTTGCATATGGATCAGCCTCAATAACCTGTTCATGACTTTCTTTTGGGCAAGATTCTGCCACCTGAGGTTCTTCCTTGTCCTCATGCACCTCCATCATTAAACTTTTTATGGTTCTGCAAACTTTTATGTTGTGAGAGGGGCTCTTATGGAATTCACACCACATATGTTCTCTTGTGTCTTCTTCATACCCCATGCCTTTTTCATTGGTGAATTGGGAGAAGATTCCTGGGAGGTTTGTTTCCACGTAGTTTTGCTACCTTCACTCTTCCATTTGTTATTTGCGAAGTTATCCCTCCTTCCTTTCTGTTTGAATTTCTCCTCAATTTTTGTAGCAAATTTATATGCACTAGGTAAAGTCTCTATATTCAGGAATTCCATTTCGGTTTGAATATACCTATGGAGTCCACTCTAATATTTTAAAACTCAGCGCTTCTCACAATCTTTGATGCCAAGTTTTGTTGTTAAAGCATGAAACAGATTAGTATATTCTTGAACAGTTTGGTCTTTTTTCTGTCGAAGCAATTGCCACTGCATATATTTCTGTTCATATGTATCTACAGGAAAATATTCTTCCTTTATGTGCTCCATGAATTCTCCCCATGTGGGTTTTTTATCAAAAATGAACGTAGTGCCAGTTTCTGCTACCTTGGTTGCTAACTTCGCTTCCCAAGAATCTTTCACATGATTTTCAGCTTTGAGAAGAGCGAAAGTTATTTTCTCTTCATCTGAGAACTGGTTGACAAAGAAATACCTTTCCAGTTTTGAAACCCAGTCATCAACGACATCTGCATCAATCTTTCTTTGAAATGTGGGTATATCAAAATTCACTTGCACCTTGAATGGTGTATACCCTGTGAATGGTGGGTTTGCAAGCGACCCATGACTTTCCAGCATTTGCTTGAACTGCTCCATCATTTCTTCACGTTGTTTTGTTAATGCATCTGCAACCAATGCTTTAATGTCATCGTCGGTCTACAACTTAGCCATCTGCAATCTTGTGCGTCTCAAAGGAAGGTAGTCTGAAGGATTTCTGTTTCCAACCCCAATCTTTGATATGTTGATTGCGTGTGATATGACATACAGGAGCGAACTTGCTCTGATACCACTGATCCGAATTATGGATTCGGACGACAACACCTAAGTGAGAAACTGCGGTATTGTGGATGAACAAGATAACACAGAATTGAAGCAAGCCAAAAAGTGATCTATTCCATTCAAAAATCCAACATATAGTAGTTCATGAGATTCCAAAGGTCACAAAAACCCCTTGAGAATCGAAACCCAACAGTCACATTTGTTTATTACATAATAAAATCTAAAACTACGAAAATTTCAAAAAAAACTATATGAAATTTTGTCCTAACTTTAACTAGGCATAACTTTCCACTCGGGACTCAAAATTACGAGTTGTTTAACTCGTTGGAAAAGTCTCCAAGAGTTAGAAGCGAAGTCCTCAAAGAACATGGCTACGACAACGTTCTAAAGGACAGGCCAAACTTTCAAGGGCTGAAAATGCCCCGAAGGCCTTCAAAAATGACAATTACTAACATATAGAAAAAATAAAAAAAATATATAAAAATATTTCAAATTTTTTTCTGATCAGTTTTACATTCTTCTTGTCTATACTTCCCGACACTTGTCCTAGTAGTGACAGGGAATGAAGTTGAAATACTGGTGGAGGTTCTGAAAGAGACCAACAAAGATGATATGAGACTATTGTTGGCACTGGCCCCCACAATGAACTTCTTGACCTGCTTTGCTCAATCAGCCTAGTGGTCTCCTCCCAAAAGCCTCAACAGATAAGTAAACCTAGAAAATAGAAAAATCTGTTTTTCGAAACATGTCTGATTTCTGCGCAAATATTCTCCTCCCGGAAAATGAAAATTGCAAATGTCAATGCCATGTATATTACTTTCTTGCTAAACTGCTTTTCATAAAGATACTTACAGTTCTTATTTCAAAATTATACGATAAGGAAGTCAAAATTACTAACAGAAAACAGAAGGTCCACTCTCGAAAAGAACAGAACACAATGCACCTGATTTACTCTTTGTGCAACATAATTTTGGCTTTGGGATCCCATAGACAATTTGGTGTACGTATCTGTATTTCAATTATTTAAATAAGTTATCTGTGCCCTATCTATTGGAGAATTTTTGCCCATACTAGGAACCAAGCGTTGAGCACTGAAGCTCACTGGACGATGTGAAATGTCTTGTGTATGGTTGATAGCTCCGAAATCCTTATGTATATTGTTGAGAACTTTGTTATAAACTAGCATTGGAATTGAGATTTCAGTCTGCAATTTTATGGTAAACATAAAAGTATTAACAGTGTGTTTTAAGGGCTTTTAGAAAAACTTACCGAGAAAAAGAGTCCGCGAATGCTGACAGCCGCAAACGTGGGATTGCAGTCGCAGCCATTGTCCTCTTCTATCATAATAACCACCGTCACATATTGCAGTGATGAAATTTGCTCACCCAAACCAATTCCCACTCAGTTCTGAGCCCATTTTGATGGAATGTCTTAATACAATCGAACTGAGGACAAATCTAGTCTGTGAAATCCTTTTACATCCTCCTCTTAGGAGTAGCACTCAATTATCATTAATTTGTGATTATTCAATTGTTTTTTTATTGATCATATTTATGAATTTTTTTATTTAATTTTTTTTTAAAATTTTAAATAGTTAAGAATTAAGATGCAAGATTTTTAAGTTTTCAAATTATAGAAATTGTTTTTCTTGAATTTAATTGATTCAAATGATTTACATTTTATTAGATTTCAATGAATTGTTTTAAAATAATATTTGGTATGTTTTAATTTTCTTTTCAAATTATTTAAATTTTTATCTAAATCTTTAAATCTTTTAAAACTTTATTTTAGTTATCTTCATAAAATTTGATAATATAAATATATATCTTTGATAAATATATTAATATATATTTTCTATATAGTATATAATTAAATTAAATATTAGATAAAAGATATAAATAATTTTAATATTATAAAAATTATTAATATATTTATTTCTATATATATACAAATAATATAATTAAAATCATTATATTAAGATTAAATACATTTTTGATATTAAAAGAAAAAAAATTTATATTATAAATCGAGAGACCAAAAAGATGGTTATACAAATGAGTTCAGGGGAGGCAGGGCCTCAACAGTGAAACCAAAAAGAACTAGACGAGTGTCATATACAATGCACTAAAAGAAAACTCCAAAATAAAGTTGTGCTTGCTACCATAAGGAACTAGAGGAGGATTTCATCCTGGTCTTCCAGCCATGTGGTCCACCCCTGTGGTCCTTCCATCCAAACCACCTTCTTTCTTTCCATGATTTGTATGCACATGTCAACCCTATTGAAGGGGGAAGCTCTGGTATCTTGAAGTTCTTTAATCAGTTTCTTAACTACACTCTCAAAGGCGGTTTGATTTTCTGCGATCCTTGCCCATTCATACCCATCTTGCATCTCGTCTATAAACATGGTGGCTCGGCCTCCTTTGAGGAACCGCAAGAGTTTGTTTCGTTCAACATTCATCAGGAAGCAAACCTGCATAGCAATTTTATAGTGTGTAAGTTTTTTAAAAAAACCAGTAAGTTCCCTAGCATTACCTTGGAACTTCTCCTCATTTCTGAGTTTCCAAATAAACCAAAGGATAAAAGAAGACAAAATTTGCCAAATTAAGTTAGCATCCTTTTTAAGATTATGGACGAAACCAATAACTATATCATAAGTGAAGACATGCTCAGTAATGGATATTCCAAACATTAACCAGATCTCCCTAGCAAAAGGGCAGTCAAGGAAGATGTGTCGAGTGGACTCGGGTTTATTGCAGATAGAACAAAGATCATATGCAGCTACATTATTCCTAATAGGCAATCTATCCAGTAAGAGTTGCCATCTGAAACACTTGATCTTAGGGGGGATGGGGGATTTCCAAAGGTTCTCAAAGGTTTTATACCAAGCGGTGGGGCTGTGGAGGACATTCCATAGGGTGTTGACATGGTCGATCACAGAGGTGTCCTAGTTAAGCAAGTTGTAGATAACTTTGGATTTAATTTTTGGAAGGGGGGAGCCATCCTTCCAAAGGAATGAGAGGTACCTGTGGGTGTCAACATGAATGTTCTTAGGAAGATTGAGGGTTTTACAGGCATTCCTAATCATATTGTAGGTCCGCTTATGCGAAGCAGGGAGATTAAATTTACTACTAAGTTCCTCCCAGGTGATGAGGTTGTCATTTTCTAGGATATCTATAAGATACTTGATCCCCTTGTTATGCCAAAATCTAGCAGAACAGCCTTGGGTTAAGGCCAATGGCTTAGAATTATGGTGGAGGTTCCACCATATCGACCTTTCACCATGTATAGTGTTATCATAGTCAATGTTAGAGTTGCAAATAAATCTACGCACATGCTCCCGGGCTTTCCAGATGGACTTAAAGACCCAGGTGCCTTGGACAGACATCGAGAAACTTCCAGCAAGTAGATCACTGAGTGGGAGGGCTTTCCATGATTTGCCAGCCCTGGGGAATCCATTTTGAATGTTGTTTCTGATAAGAATCTTCCAAGGTTCTTGCCCATGTAGTGCATGAAATATCCATTTGGCGGCAAGGGAGATTCCTTACAACTTAAGATCCTTAAGGCCCAAACCTCCAAGTTTTTTGTCTAAATGGCACCAGGCCCATTTCACCGCATGGGCCTTTCTTTTGCCCTTACCATCAGACCAAAGGAAGCGTCTGATAGCCTCTTGAATTTCATAAATTTGATAATTGTTGAACATCCAAACCGAAGAGTAGTAGATACTGTACGAGGAGAGTATTAAAAGAAAATTAAAATTAAACATGTTAATTATATATAATCAATGAATAATAAAATTATGTATAATAATATTTTAGTAAGGTTAAATATATTAAATTATTAAAATATAAGAAAATAGGTGATTAAGGTTTGAGATTAAGGTGTGAATAAATAATTTAATATTTTGCATAATATTGATCAATATTATTAACATATTTAATTATAATCTAAATTATATTTATAACATAAATGAGATATAATATTATATATCCTTATAATATAATATCAATTCTATATAATGCAATAATATAATCTAAAATATTATTTAAAGATTAACATATTAATTATAAATAATTTATTAATAATAACATTACCCAAAATCTAATAATAATAAATCTATTATTAATAATTATATTAAAAAAATTATTAAATAATTATTAATTGAAATTAAGATTATTATTATTAATTTTAAAGTTATAATTTAAATAAATGATTATAACTTAATTTATAATTCTTAATTATATTATAAATTTAATCTTAATTCTTATTTATTATTATAATTCTAAAATAATTATAATAATGATGAGGATTAAAATTAGGTTTATAATACGAGTCGATGTTAGAATAAGGGTTAAGGTTGGGGTTAAAGATAAGATTCAAATTATTTCTAACTTAAGATTAAATTTAGGTTAGAGTTATGGATATTATTGTAATTTTATAACTATGTTATAATTATGTGCACTCTCTATTATACTATTGCAAGAATATATTATCTCAAATTATTACCCAACCTACTTCTAAACAATTGTTTCTATCTCCATTTAATCGTATAGGAAAAGGTGGAGAGGAGGAGACAGCACGTTATTAAACTAAATGATAAAGGTCAACATTCATATTGTTAAAATTGTGAAGTATTAGATTTCATAGGTTATTTTTGGTTTAGTTGTAGGTGGAGAAAATCTATTTATATATGTTAAAATTGTGAAGTATTAGATTTCATAAGTTGTTTTTGGTTTAGTTGTAGATGGAGAAAATCGAATCTGAAATCTTACCACTTATAAAAATAACACACATACAAAATTGAAAACAAAACATACACACATGCATTAAACAGAAAATATGAAGATATCAAATATGATGAAATGGCATAGAGATGAGAGATCAAAGAGACTCAATGAGCACAATGAATAAATATGAAAATTTGAATGTAAGAGAAAACTTCAAAAATTCAAGCATGCAAATGAAAAATTGAATTGCTAGATGATTGAAAGAGAGAGGGGTTGGGTTTAAATAGATATCCTCAGGGTGGATCCAAGTTGTAGGGTGGATCCAAGTTGTAGGATGGATGTGAGATAAAATATTGGTTTGGAGGTGTAAGTGTTTATCCCATATTCATTAGGTGAGTGTAATAGGTGGGGGTGAAACAAGATAAATAGCGGATGGATTGGGTATGCAAGATTAGGAATAATAGGGATAAATGGGATAATGATATAATGTGATATTTATTTAATAGATTAATATATTAACAGAAAAATGGAATAAATATGAATATTAATATGATGAATAATATGGAGAATAGGATAATAAGAATATTATTTAATTTGGATCCATTTAATGATTAGAAAGATTATAATTAAGAGGACATTTTAATGAAAAAATTTAGGTGTCTACATTTTGCCCCTCTTTGAGACAATGTAGCCTATCGCGTTGTTTCAAAGAAAATAATATGTGCCCCAAAGATGTCCTGGTAATGGTGATGATTAATTGGTTATGCCCCCTCAAGAGATTGATTGAACAGATTGATGGAGATTGATCTCTCGATAGATTGTGGGAGAGAAGCTTGGATGATTGATATTGCACAAGTGATTAAGTAGAGATGTACATTTGATAGAAATGCACAGTTGATGAGGCGTAACTAAACAATTCATGGAAATGAACAGTATAGTCAGGTTGATAAGCTGATTAAGTTGATTGAGTTGATTGAGCTGATAGGGATTGATGCTAGCGCAAAATAAAGTGATCCAATGATTGATTGATTGATTGACTGACTGATCTAGAGGCATTGAGATTGCAAGAAGCAAGAAGATTGATATGATAAAGTGATTAAAGATTCAAAGACATGCATCAATTGGATAAAGTGTTTGATCAATCTCGTTGCAATAAGAAGAATGAAGAAGATGATGAAAAAGATAAGATGTTGAATCATTTGAATCTTGTGCCATAAGATTTCAAATTTGATTTTCTCCATCTACACTAGTAAAAGTTTTTTATCTTATTTTATTTTAAATTGGAATCCCATATCATATGAATTGAATCTTGAAATTTAAAAAAATGAATTAAAATTTTGATAATTCTTACTTTATTTACTAGTCATAATGTGTCGACTTAGTACACAATTTGTATGATTTATTATATGTCTTGATATTTAAGGCTTATATTTATGTAATATGTGGATAATCGAGAGCATAAATTTGAATCATTCTAAGAACATTTTATCTTGGAACACTAAAAGGAACCAAAATATACTTGAAAATCATTTAAGAAATTTACATGTGCGAGAGTGTTATCTTCAATATTCATTTACAACCATAAAGTTGGTCTCATCAAGGGGTTAATCTAGGAGAACATGATCTTATAGATCTAACAACTTCTAGAAGCTATTTTTCTATATCACTAGTCTTTACATATCAACAAGCGTCAAAATTTAGGGCAACATAGTATCTAGCAATTTTCAACAGAGCAAGATTAATCTCGCATTTTAGAAAATAATTTCACATGTCAGGGCATTTCCATGGAGCACAAGCTTGACCATGTGTTGGTGAGAATTTAACCTATGTAGATTTACGCAATTGTTGTGGTCCTAAGACAACAAGCAAACTGAGAGCATCTATTTCTTATATACTAACATGACTAGATTTTGCATGGCTTCATAATATCTTCATCATTGTTTCAAGAGCTAAGCGCCTAATCCTTCTCCTCTAATTTCTAAAAAATAGCAATTTCAATTTATCATTCTTAGATGAGTTAATTAAAAATGGGTCAATTGTGCTTTATTTGTATGTATTTATTTTAATTTGCTTAGATTTATGTAAAAAGAATTGTATTCCCTTACATTTTTGTAAACACATACTCTTATACACCCTAAGATTTGACCTAAAGGTCACACCTCCATTCTTCTTAGGATTTTCAAATCTAATATAATTATGATTTTATCATTCACTTTAAGATTTCTTAGGGCTTGGATATACTTTTGTTTATATATTTTGGTCAAGATCTAGGTATACACATTGTTATACATCTTTCGTCACATCTCCCCGCCCTTGAAAAACCCATTGTTATAGCACTTTCTAGGTCGCTTTCCTTAGCAAGCATGCACATATTTGTAATTTTGTCATGTTTATATCTGTGAGATTTTGCCAAGATCTAGAGGCAATGGAAAACACAAATAAGAGAGAACAAAATGTGTGATAGGAATAAATTGTATTCTATCAAGATGAAAATACTGATCAACTAGATCATCATGTGTTACATACAATGAATATGAGCTTGCTTATATAGGCAAGGCTATATGGATTTGTGAGAACACAAACATGACATGTGGCTCAATAAGAAACAAGGGTGTGTAGGAAATAGGTGTGGTAGGTAGGAGAAACAATATAATATTCCACAAGAGGTGGATCACCCATTGAATGTGGAATGTAACAACAAGATAAGACCACAAAAGGTGGAAATTCTCCTACACACACTATCCCAATGTGGCACAAACACCCAAGTGTCTCATACCCAAATACTATGAAATGAAATATCCTAAAGTAAACTTAAGTGAAGTGTAATTATATCCAAGATGAATAAATAATTACACCAACACCCCCCCTTAAGTGCAACTTAGGGGAATGCACTTAAGTCTACAATGCAACTAAGCAATGCAAGATGGGTCTCAGCTACTAGGACATGTTAGGTACCCATGTACAAATTCAAATGCATGCAAACCAATGCAATGAAATCTCTCACAAAGCGGGGAAACATATGAAAACCCAATGGGAAAAAACCCTCCCCCAAAAGAGAGATGAAAAGTAGATACAAAGAACTCTCATAGAAGTATGTGAAGGACAAAACCCCATGCGAGGAAAAAGTCCCCCCCATACGAGAGAAGAAGAAGAGAAGCTAGGTGGCCCCCCTCAATGTAGAATCAACACCAATGATAGAAGCTCGATGATGTATGAAGAAACTTCTCCACAAACATCGAACAATGTTCCTCCCCTTAGGAAGAAACAAAACCAAAGGTGTATCCATGAAGTCTCCCTAACCATGAAGCGAAGATGTAGGAAAAAAACTCATGATGAATGAAGTCTTTGAAAACTACTCAAGTGTCTCCATGTTGATGCTGAAAGTTACCCCCTCCAAAGGTGGTAAACTACTCCACACTGCTGAAAAAGGCACTCCAAGATCTAGTGGATAAGAATGTAGAACAATATCCAAAGACTCACATGTCTCATCTAAGCATAAAGAGACCTCCTCCAACTATTGTACAAAAGTATCCACAATCATGTCAACCTCAAAAGAATGATCATGTAGAGAATGCACAAGAGGGTCAAAGCGTTCCCTCGCAACAATCGAAGAAGGATCATCTTCATCAAAGAGAAGATGAATGTCATCAATGATGTCTCCCAAATCTGCAATGTAGGACTCCACAAACAAACCTGCAATGTCTGTCAAGTAGACATCCCATGAAACTGAAGCTGGAAGACATGAAATATCTTGTTGCACTAAATCACATGAAGGCAAAATTGTTGCACTATATGCATCATCAAGTGCAATAGGTGATGTGATAGCAATAGGAGGAGATGAAATGCAAGGCTCGAGAATAGGGTCACATGTGAGAATCCCCAAGTTCAAGTGCCCAAAGTTATCCTCAAAATCTAAATCATCAACATAGGAAGAATCAACCTCGTCAATAGGACCAAAATGTGACAAAGAGTACAACCGAGATGCATGATCAACCACCGCAGTTGCAATGATAGCTCTAGTCTCTAAGTCTCTAATGATAATTGAATCAGGTGTGAACTCCACAAATTTCCTAGTTTCCCCATGTGTGATTTGATTGATGGAAAGACGATTGTTTGTCAAGTGGGGTACACACAACACATCATTGAAGGAGTTATCCCCAATGGCAATAGATCCTTTCCCAATAACATACATGTATGTATGATTGCCCATCAAAATCTACGACATGTGGCAAGGCTCCAATGTAGAAAACATAGACTGTGAAGATGCCATATGGTGAGAAGCCCTTGAATCTAGATGCCATCTTCCTAAATCATGACTTGTAGTAGCACAAAGAGCTTGTCCCTTTCCTTTATCTGTCCCAAAAGAGTGATCCTTTCCTTTATCCTTGGAAGAAGAAGTCGATGCAGACATTCTAGAAGGTAGGTTGGTTTTGTTCTTCTCAAGAAGATTCTTCACCTCATCAATATCCTTCTTGTAACAATGATGTTCATCATGTCCTGACTTCTTGTAATATGCACAAAAAAGATTGTCCTTATATGATTTCCTCTTAGGTGAGAATGTAGAATCACCTTGTTGTGGAGAGGAGGATTGTGCTCCATCTTGTTGTGGTTTAGACTTAGGTTGCCTTTGATTCTTGCCTTTTCCTTGATTTCTTTGATTCCTTTTATTAGCCACCAATGCTTGTGACTTTGAAGATTTGAGAATCCCCATCTTAGTCAACTTAGAGCTTATGACATCAAGAAAGATTGGAACTGAATCTGGTTTGACAAATATATTAAGAATCGGCCTATCTAGGATGTCCTTAACTCTGAAGACATCCCTGTCGGATCCTTCATTTGGAATAGTATTATCAAATCCATAAAAGTGGCCAAAGTTGGAGCTGGATGGGTTTTTGGAAAAGGTGACAAAATAAGGTTTTTGGAGGATCCTTGGATGAATAATGAATCTCTCTTTGATCAAGGCAACGGTCAATTTATTGAGGAATGTAAAAGGAGGTTTGGACCTATGGTGTGTGACTACAGGAAGGAGAACAAATGGGTGAGGCTTGATGTTATACATACTGGATTTTCCTTACTCCAGAAGGAGCTGTTGTCTTTTTCTATTAACAAAGACTATGATGATGTGTTTCTTTGGAAAATTAATCCTAGAGGTGAATTTACGGTTGCTTCTGCCTACAAAAACACTTTCTCTCAGACCAGTAACCCCATTTGGGGTAAATTTTGGAACATAATTCTGATCCCTAAAGTCAATATGTTCCTTTGGCTTGCTACTCACAATAGGATCCTAGCTATTGACAATTTGGTCCGAAGAGGTTTCAAACTCCCTAACAGGTGCGAGCTATGCCAGAAAGAGGAAGAATCGGTTGATCATCTATTTTTCCACTGCTCATTTACTTGGGAAATTTGGAGTAAGTTGTGGCAGAAATGGAAAGTTGATTGGGTCATGAACAAGAGTCTCAAGGAAATTATCTGGCAATGGGCATTCCCCACCAATTGTCATCTTATCAAGAACCTTTGGTCCCTGATCCTCTCCATGACTTGCTGGGGAATTTGGAAAGAGAGAAATAACAGAATATTTAGGGAAGCTAAGTGCACCTCTTAGGTGGTCTTTGAAAAAATTTGCAGGGCTATAAAAGAGAACATAAATATTCCTCACGGGAATAATAAGCAATGGCTTGTTACTGATATGAATGAAATTGAAAAAGGCATCCTCATTGAATGGAACTTAATACACAAAGTTTGTAGATCTGACAATAAGAATAGGAGAGATAATATTATCTGGTACTTTCCTGATCATGATTGGATAAAGGTGAATTTCGATGGGGCGACTAAAGGCAACCCTGGGAAGTCTGGTGGTGGAGGAGTCATCAGAAATGCTCAAGGTGTCTGTATTGTGGCTATTGCTTCTCCTTTTGGGGTCCAAAATAATCATGTGGTTGAAGCTCTAGCCATGCTAAAAAGCCTCCAGCTTGCTCAGGGATTCAAATTTTAAAAAAATTGGCTGGAAGGGGACTCCCTAAATATCATCCAGGCCCTTAAAGGTACTAGTTCTGTTTCTTGGAATATTACTAACTTAGTTGAAAGTGCTAAAAAATTATTAAATAACTATGTTAGTATTATCATAACTCATACTCTAAGAGAAGGCAATAAGGTTACGGAGCTCTTAGCTAATGAAGGGGTCAATTTAGAGGTGGATGTTAAATATATTGGAGAGACCCATTGTAAAAGGGATGTTAGAGAGCAATTATTTTTTTATCGCATCAATGGGTCAAGTTAATATCATGACTATCTTTTGGGGTCCGGATTCCAAAGATAGAGTTTGGGGGCAGATTAACTATCAGTTAATGATTGCCTTTAGGGATCATTTCTATGATCAAATGTGTGAGGAGGATTATAATAATAAATGTTGGTTTTGTGCGGCCATTAACATAAGCTTTAAAACTAAGAAAGAGACTCTGTTCTTTTATTCCAGAATTTTACACAAGAACTTGGGGTTATACCTACAGACTGTGAAATACATCTTTGGGTACTTCTACTTGTTGTTCAAAATGGGTGGTAATTTAAACAGGAACGAGCCCCCTGGCTGCAAAAATTGGAAGAGTGAACGAAAAGTTTGGAGAAGGCTTCATAGATATGGTTTTACTAACTATATGGAAAAGCTACACTGAAGCAGAAATTCGGTGTCACATGGTTTTGCTAGAGGCTGGAACAACAACAGAGTCACCTTGTTCGGGGAGATATGGCAAATTGATGAGGATTTGGTTGCAGAGGTCACGGGTCTTCAGAAGGAGGGTACTAAATTCTATAGAGACCGGAAGTATGCTGCCAAAGCATTCAAAAACTTCCTGAAATCAGAGGATGAGAAGGTCAAGCTTGTCCAAAAAGACAACATCTCCTACTACCTTCCCCAGCAAGTAAAGTCCTTTTGGCAAAAAGTTTTAAGGGTTTTAATGGAGTTTCTCACTGTTGATGGTAGATTCACTAAAATCTATAACTATCATTTTGCAATTCTCAATTACTTCCGTCATGGGGTTAAAATCTCCTTGCCTTATTACTTAGCGTCCTCTCTGAATGAGAGTTTGGTTGATCACGCCAAAAAGCCTAATTCTTACCCTATAGCCCATCAGGGGCTCATCTTGCTCATTTATGAATACGTGAAGGAAAAAGCTAGGGCTAGCAAAGATGATCCCCTGGTCACTAATGCACATATTTTTGAGAGTTGTAAAGATTCTAATTTGGATGAGGATCAGCCTAATGCCCCTACCCATAAAAAATGGAGAGCTGATACAAATAATGTGGAAATGGAGGTGCACTGTGATTTGGAGGAGGAAAGGCGGAAGGATATTGAAACAAAAATGGAGAGTGAGAAGGATGAGAACGGTGGTGAAGAGGAAGAAGGGGTTAACTCTGAAAACCCTTACTCTAACCCTATGGGCTCGGATAGCAGGAATGTCGCCCTGAATTCTAAGGAGGAAGACAACCCTAATTCTGTGGGCACTGAGCAAGGTAGGGATTTAGCGAATAATATTTTGAATATTGTCCGTAACTGTACTCTGGAATCCTTCAACTTCCAGAAATGGGTTATTGACAACATTACTATCATTCAGAGCAAACAGAGGGATTTGGAAAATAAGATAAACAATTTGATTAAGGAAACAAATTCGGGGAAAAAGAATGAGGAGATGGAAACCAGTGAAGCCGAGGATGAAATCGAGATGGAGGACTGGCTAGAAAAAGACCTGATTAAAGGGGATTTGAAACACCTGGAGGATGTTATCAGAATTGTGAAAGAACAGGCTGAGGAGGATAAAGACAATATCAATACCCAGGTTGCTCGTATTGAGAAGGCTCTGAAAAGTTTCATGAACCACAGTCTTGAGGTACTAAAAGTTTCGTCACAAAATATGAATGCCTTGGTGGATCACTTAGAGAGGAAAAATCAGGATAAGAACTTGGTAATCATTAAAGATGTACCGATCTCCAGCTCCACCCATCAAATTTCTAGGTGAAGGACCAGGCAGAACACCACTGAGATGGAGACCAAAACGAAAGACATCCAGCTGAAACAAGAGAGCAATGATTTGAGGGAAGCAGCCAAGGCGATGATGCTATTGGTTCAGAATGCTGAGGAGTCTATAAAAGTGTTCAATTGATATGTAATGCTGGGTTTTGGATGCCAATTTCTTGTTGGCTCCTTGCTGTCTTTTTGTCCTAACTGCTGGTTTTTGTGCTGGTCTTTTGCAATTGTTTTGTCTTGTTTCTTTCATGCTCATCTTTCGTATTGTAAGCGGGTTACAAGTCCCTTAAACCTATTTTTTCTTAATCAAAAACTTAGATTTCTCAAGAATCAACATCTCTATGAATGCATCAAATGAGGGAGAAGTGTATGAAGAACCTTGAGCTAACCTATGGGTGTGAAAGCTAGATACAAAGGTTGCATACTCTGATGGAAGCTTGTCCAACAAGTTGTAAACCAATTGAGCATCATTTTTGTCAATGCCACAATCCTTTAGCTTTGCTCTTAGCTCAATTGCTTTTGTGACATAATCTTGGATTGTATCAAAATCCTTGGGATCCAGTGTTGTGAGTTCACTATCAAGCTTGTAGCCTTAATCTCATCAACTTGGCAATACAATTTCTCATAAATATCCCAAGCCTCTTTAATTGTTGTACACTTATCAATGTGAAAAATGAGGTTATTTGATACATACTTTCTAAGAGTTCCAAGTGCCATAGCATTCTTAGTGAGCCATTCAATTTGACCATTAGGATCAGCCTTAGGATTAGGTGGTTCTATAATAGTTCCATTTGCATAATGAATGAGTCTTTTTTCCATTAGTTTACTCCAAGACTTGATCTTCCATGAAACATAATTATGAGGAGTTAAAAGTGGAAATTTAGGAGAACCCATAGCACCAAAATGAAAAAAACACAAGATAGAGAGAGGCACAATCACACGAGACCCCTCCCAAATTCACTCAATCAAGAAACCCCCTCCCCCACAAAAAATGGTGATTTGGCACTTTATACTTAGTGCGTGTACAATGGGCCACTTCCAAAACAAAGCAAGGTGGACTTCTGATGTCAACTTTACAACTTCTCAAAATGAGATATAAGAGACTTCAACAAAAACCTGCTAGTGATCTAAACTGAGATCCAAGCAAAATATAAGTACCAAATAGGCCAAAAAATAACCAAATACTGAAAGTTCAATTTATACTCAAAATCATTGCAAACTAATGGAAGATTATGAAAGTAGATGAAAAAATTATGCACTTTCAAAAAAACAGCACCTGAAAAGGAATCCATATGAGCCCGAACGAAGCCTCCAAAGTTGTAAAAATCAAGATTTCGTGATTTTAGAAAAAAAAACTATATCCAAAAATCAGCAAAATCCCACACCACTGTATAGATCATGAAATTATACCCCAAAACAAAAAAAATTGCTCGAAAAAAGGAGTCTGGATGAGTGAGATATCACTATTTGAAAATTGCCTACAAAATTATAATTTCTGGAAAATTTCCGCCACAACTTCAAACTTCAAATGCCTCTAGATTTGGCCTCTGAAGTCCGATTTGGATGAAACAAAAGGCAAAACAGACTTTCTTGGACCTCCTCAATCCAATGGTGACCTTAGATTTGACCCATCAAGCTTCAATAATAACCTGCAATAGAAAGCTCCAAAATACACAACCCCAAATAGCATCAAATTTCTCTCAATTGACAAACCAATGACACTCTAATGGCTCTGATACCATGTGAGATTTTTTCAAGATCTAGAGGCAAAGGAAAGCACAAATAAGAGAGAACAAAATGTATGATAGGAATAAATTGTATTCTATCAAGATAAAAATACTGATCAACTGGATCATCATGTGCTACATACAATGAATATGAGCCTTCTTATATAGGAAAGGCTATATGGATATGTGAGCACACAAACATGACATGTGTCTCGATAAGAAACAAGAATAGGTAGGAAATAGGTGTGGTAGGTAGGAGAAACAATATAATATTCCACAAGAGGTGGATCACCCACTGAATGTGGAATGTAACAACAAATAAGACCACAAAAGGTGGAAATTATCCTACACACACTATCCCAATGTGGCACAAACACCCAAGTGTCTCATACCCAAACTACTATGAAATGCATTATCCTAAGTAAACTTAAGTGAAGTGTAATTATATCCAAGGTGAATAAATAATTACACCAACAATATTGTTTACAACATGTCATGATTTCATCTTTGACAGTTTCATGAAATTTTATGTCAAGGATGAGAATGTAATCTTTATAGATATATTGTTTCACCATGTAGTCATTTTTCTCTCCTTTATTGAAGTAGTTGGTGAAATTTCATTCCTTTTAGACATAATTCTCTTATCCATGAGTCTCATACTGCTTGTATTCATCATATGGTTTATTATAGTAATGAGCATATACCTAATGATATATTACCATGTGATATACATATACTTCTCTTATATGTCATGATATCCCTACATCTATATACACATACGATATTAACGAATTACCTCATTTTATCCATGGTTATGTGTTTTATAATGATCACATTTCTACATCTTGTGTTAGCCCTTTAGATGTTCACAATAGTCTTTCATATAATAATTCCATGTATGATGATAGTATACACCTTGATGTAGATCATTTATTTGTCATGTAGCTTATATTTTATGTCATTGCCTTCCCATAAGTACAAGATGACATTATGGTTCTTAGTGACGAATCATTAGATGATTATGATGGTGTTGCTAATGATTGTTCACGTGTTAAATCATTCTTGATTGCCAAAAATGAGTATATATATTATGATATCTTATTGATTAATAAGTTTATATTTTATCTTATTAATAAATATTTGCAATGATTCGATTCACGTTGTTTGATTGACATTTTAATTATGACTTGTCATATGATTTAATTACTTGGTTTTCTAAACCTAGTGCTCTTAAGGATATGGTAGATCTGATGATGCCTTCTCATGATTTGTCTTTTGATCCTTGTTCTTCAATTTTCCACAAGTATTTTGGATATGCTAATCTTAGCTTTCATTCAATGTCATTCTTTCCTAAACCAACAATACTTTAGAGACCAAGACATCATGTTACAACAACCAATTGTACCTCCTTTAAAGTTTGCACATGCGTTAATAGAACAATTTTTGAAACACCTTATCATTATTTGGTCTCTTATTAAACCACATAAGCCTAAACATTTTTACTTGTTATCATATATATAGATATTCTAAATTTAAACGCATTATGCTCAAATATATATTTGAACAATATACAAACAAAGGAAAGATTCCATCAAAGGACACAAAATATAGATTACTTACAACATAATGGGATACAAGGGGGACCCCTTGGTTATATAGGCCAAGGTGAACATGGCATTGCATAATATTATTATATGTATCTTAATCTTATGACTTGAGATAACTAACATGATCATTATTAAATGAAATATGAAACAAGAAGTAAATGTGATAAGATATGATCACATGACACATAAAACTTCTAGAAAGATTCCTAGGGCCTATGTGCACCTTAAGTAAACTTTAAGTAACATGTTTGAAGAGGATTTAGGTGATGAATAATTGAGTTAAAACATCCCTTTCAATCCAATAGTGAGATATATACACATGTACCTAGGAAGAAGAGGGCTTAGTTAGAGAACAAGATTTCAAAATGCATATTCATGGATATGGCATTGGTGTGAAATGGTGCAGGATTTTGGATCTTGGTGCAAGTTATCATTAGAGAAGCTAAACTTTCTTCCTTCATATCAAATCCAATGAGGGGTGCAAAGAAATATGTGATTCAACTACCTCTAAAGACCAAGAAGGCTAAACTAGAATCTAACGAAGCATCTAAAAAGGAGGAAAGCTTGTATAGTTTAGAGATTCATAAAGAGGAGGTAGAACCTTTACCTCAACTCTTTAGGAGGTCCATTCAACTTGTGAAATGACCATATTGTATAGATATAGTTCCCTTGATTTGAGGTGTATTTTTCTTTGATTACTAACATAGATGAGCCTAGAATTATGGAGGAGCATTAGGTATGGATGATTATGAGTTTTGGAGAGTGGCTATGGATGAGGAGATATATGCATTGAAAAAATCATAAAATGACAATCAGCACCTTAGCATGATCATTAAAAATTTTTGGTTATAAATAGGTGTTCAAAAGAAAGATTAGTTCTAATGGAAATGATAAAAGTATAAGGCTAGGATGGTTGTGAAGGGATACTCCTAGTTTGAGGGAATTGATCATGCTGAAATTTTGTCATTGGTTGCTAAGCTAACATTCATTCAATTATTATTATAATAGTTTTTCACCTCTAGGCTAAACGTATGGATTGAAGACAACTTTCCTTAATGGATGCATGGGGAGAAATTTATACAACACAAATAGAGAACCATATTAAAAAAGATTAAAAAAATATTTAATTTGTAAGTTTAAAAAATATTTGTATGATCTTAATCAATCACTTACGGTGTAGTACCAAAAATTTGATTTATTTGTGTTAGGCTTAGATTTTTTAAGATCCAAATTGGATCCATGTATCTAATATAAAACGAACAATGTGTTAGGACTAAGGTGTCATCTACCTTGTAAAATGTTATATTCCATGGTTCTAACATCCTCAAAAAGTGTCCTTGGGCACTTAGGTTGTATTGAGAAAATAATTTGTATACTTATTCTCACTATCATTTATAATGTATTTATAATGGGTACTGTGTTCCACTAGTAGTGACAAAGGTGGATTGTGAAGACAAATATTTAATATTGTTTTCCCCACATGTGGATACCTAGAATGGGATAATTAATGAGATGGGATGTGGAAAAATGAGTGACCTTTTGGCTTCTCCAAGAGGATGCTTGGAAGAGGTAACTAGTTTCTCCTAGTACTTCATTATTCAATGTAATGTTTATCTCCCATGTTTGGGGCCCAAGTTGGAGGAAAAAGATTTGAGCCAAAATCGATGTGCTTTCACATTCTATGGAGGTAATGCAAGCATTGGGGAGGTTTGGAATGAAGAGAATTGTTTGGATGTCTTGTTTGGTGGTTTTGGAGCTCTTCTCATTTTATATAAATGACTCTTTGGATGCAAAAATTGAGGAGTAATTGAATGTATAGTTACCTTGTAGGACCAAAGATAGGTGGGAGGCATAAGGAGGTAGTTCATAGGTACAAAAGTGCTACCATGTTCGAGAAAAAAAGGAGGATGTAAGTGAATGTATTGTAATCATGTTTATTTGTTGACAATTCATACTTGGATTCTCTTATTGGTGGAGTTTTTTCTACAAGGGTTTCTCCAGATTAATCTTATGTCATGTGATGTTCTTATGTTGTTGATTTGTGCCTCATTTTTTCTATCTTTATGGTGATGTTATGCATGATTTATTGTTTTAATAACTTCACATAAGGTGGTGTAACTAAGCATCATGTGTAGGATAAATTTTAGCATCATAAAGAAGGATCTAAGAATGGTAATTATATATTTAGGTTGCTTAATTTTAGATATGGTTATAAGTTTCAAATTTTCATGTTGTAGTAGTCCAGGTCTTATATCACATTCTTTGATGGTTAATTGGATAGAGATTAAATTTTACAACCTTTGGTATTGAACATGTATATTTCTCAACATTCGGGTAATGGTAATGGCATGATTTGTGAATTGAAGTCTCATATTTTTAACAAAGTTTGGGATGAAAGAGTTAGGGGTTGCAAAGTTCATCTTGGGTGTGGAGAAATAAATGAAAAAAAAAACAAAACTCTGGTTGTGATAATTAAATCATGTGAACTCGATGTTAGAAAGGTTCAACATGATATCTTGCAAACAATTATGTATTCTTGTTTAAATGGAGACTAAGTTATTAGTAGACCAATGATTGACTTCTTCTAGTGAGAGGAAGGTACAACTTGAGTACCTTCTCTAATGTTGTTGGGGGATTTATGTATGTTGTGTTATATACTATATTATACAACACCCAAGTAGTTGAATTCTTGAGTTGAGATGAATACCTGAATCAACAATGAAACTACTATAGTTGGCATAAATATGCAACTATAATTGGAACACCTAGTTAAATTAGAACTAGTAAAACTAGTTAAATAGCCCTATGGTTACAACCAATTATTTTGACCATTCTAAATGAAGTATTATTAATAAGATATTTATTATGCTAAAATAATTTAAATTAAAGCTCTAGCAAACAAATAAAGATGTAAGGATTCACCATTCAATTTTTTATTTTGCATGTTCTAGTCGATTGCTTATACAAAAAGGTTCCTAGCTAGTAAGGTGTTTTCTATAACCAAGTTTTAAATTTTGGCTTCTCTTAGATGACTACATTGAAGTTAAACAAGGTTCTTCAAATATTTGAGGGGTACCTTTGAGTACTATATTTATTATCATGGTTATTCAATAAGGGACGAAGACTTAGTGGATATTCATGAATTTTTAGATTCAAATGGGGTAGGTGATATCAATAGTAGGACATCCACCAATTGTTAAATTTTTATTTTATTAGTTATCAATTGGATGGGAAAGCAACAAGATGTGGTCACTTTGTCCATTACAAAAGCTAAGTACATGGCAACTACATGTACTTGTTAAGATGTCATTTGGTTTAATATACTTTGTTTATATACGAGGTTTGTTTAGGGAGCCAATATAATTCTACATAATATTTAGACCATCATATGTCTAGTAAATAATCTAACCTTTCATACAATGATAAAGAAAATTTATGTCTAGTACATTTTGTTCATAATATGGTAGAGGATGGGAGGGTAATGTTCAAGAAGGTTATTATTTTGGATCTTTATAAAACCTAGTACTAATCTATATGTTTCAAATTTTGATACCACATATATGATAACTATTTTAATCCATCCATATTCCTTTTTCATTTTACAAATTATTATTTAGGATGAACCATATAAATCTCTTCCTCTAAATCTTGATGCAAGAATATTGTATTCGCATCCATTTTCCTAGCTTCAAAACCCAAAACCCCAATAATAATATACTAATATAATTCAAATAATCTATAGGGAAGAAAATCTAACCAAAGTATATTCTCTCTACATGAGAATACCATTTTCCCAACAAGCATGCCTTGTGTTGATGTGAACGAGCCTATTCTCTAACTAGTTTCCCTTTTGGTTCCATTTAACACCTGGTTAGTTTATGTTACGTACAATATTTATTTTTTATGTCTCAATTAATGAGACCATAACACTTCAAATGTGCATCATAAACTATTTAGGACAAAAAAATGAAAATATTTTCTCATCTTGTCTATCCTTTAGTGATGAGACTTCACATCCTATTGGTTGCATGGGGTAGAGAAAAGAGGATATCTAGAAGAAAGAAAAAAAAACTAGAAAAATATAAAATCAAATTCAAAACTATAAAGCTCAAAACGAAAGATAAATCCAAATCAACATAGTAAATATCAAAGAAAATACAAATTTTAAATTCAACTCAAGAAAAAAAAGAACATACATACATACATACATACATACATACATACATACATACATACACACATATGTATATCTATGATCAATCTCATGTTTGAATATGATATCTCACTTACAATATATTTTTAAATAATTATACTAAAAATAATCCAATAATGGAAAAAAAAATCTAGATTCTAAGCTCCATAAAAAGGTATTTTTAGATATTTGGTGTGAGAAATATGGAGTTGAAGTTGAGTTTTTGTAGAATTTGTCCCAAAAGAGGGGTTAAGATACCACATTGACAATTTCAAGTGAAAGAGTTTTACTTGAAACCATTCCAATCAAAACACTGCATTTAAATTCAACCCCCTATACACTTTGGAATTAAAAGTGTTTATTCAATACTTTCAAGCAAAATGGTTTTGCTCAAAACTCATCCAACCGCATAGGTGTCATGTGGTTTCACTTGAAACTATTTTGTCAATTGAAAGTTTTACACAACTTTATACTTCTACCTAACATCAAAATGCACTCCTTATCAACCATAACTATTTTAGATAGATCCACTTGATTAAGAATTTTACTCTCCTTGGTCTAACCTATTAGCTATATTAGATCTAAGTCTAGAGTGATCTTATGAGTTAAGAGGTAAATTTCCTATTTTTGAGATATTTCATGAATTAAGAATGATTTTTTAGTCATCATACTACACTTACCACTATTCCCACCCTTGTATGATTTGTATTCCTATTTATTAAATGTCTAGGAATTGTTTGTGAATGGTTACTCAACCTACCTTTACTAAGTTTTATATTAGTATATGTATATGATAGTTGTACTAATAGCTGTATTATATCCAAGATTAGCATTGAAATTTATATACATATAGAATAGGTGAAAAGGTTTATGATCTCCCTAAACCTATCTACAATCTCAATGCATAAACAAAGGATACAATTGTTAGATGTGTATGCTACTAGATGGTATTGAATTTTCTTATTAGCTTCCTTTATTTCATTCATAGATGTTCATTATCAATCTTACATTTGCATCCTTACCAAGTAGTCTACAATGTGTATAAGCACTTTGGATTTAAAGATTTTATTGTCTCCCCCTTTTTTCCTTTTGGGTTCCTACTACAAAAGGATCCCCCTTTTTGCTATGAATATTTTTTTAGTTTCCATTAGCTTTCTTTACTTATACATAACATTTTTTTCTTTCCCTTGGCAATATTTGTCACTACCTTCTTTTATTTTATGCTCAATACTTAGGTCCACTTTTTGTGCTTTCCTTTCTTTGGTTCCATCTTGTGTTTCCCATTGTATATTATTCGTTGTGCTTTGTATTCATTTATTTTATCTTTATTTTTTAACTCTATTCTTCCACATGACCAATGATCATAAGTTTTCCTTCTATTTTCTTACTTCCTTGTGATGATTCTTCTTTCTTGTGATGTGTTTAGATTATGGGTTGATTACATTTTTTCTTAGGGTGTCTTTTGTTCAACTAACCCCTTTTAAAAGGTACTTGATGATTTATGGGTAGGCATCTCCAATATCATGTACAAATGGTAAGCCCTCTTGCCCATCATTTCATTAAGCGTTATCCAATATATACTGTATTGATGTGTGAGTAAATATTTATTATTATTTTGCAGGAGCTAGAGCTAGAGTTGTATGCATGGTACATGTAGTCAATGTCTATGATATTGCCAAGATCTTATTTTTATAAATTGATAGCAAAAAATGCATCACTACAAAGTAAATATAGGTAAATATTGACTTATCATCCATGACTACCTATGTTTCAAACTATAGTGATTACTTATTTATACAACTCACCTATTTCGAGGGGGCAATATGCAAGTACCTGTTTTTCCATAATATTTCATCAAGTCAACATTATTTGGGTATATTTTATTATTTTAAAAAATTGATCTATATAATGCATACAAGTATTATTTCTCACTTCTTCACACCCATCTAGGTTGTCGTACCATGAAGTCATACCCTTCTAACCTTCTTTAGTGTTCCTTCAAACTATTTTAACCTTGTTTGATTTCTCTTTTCATGCTTTCTAGATGTAAATATTTTTAGTGTTTTTTAGGATATAATCATTAATATTATTAGGGAATGATTATTTAACCACCATGACAACTTAAAAATTGCTACAATGATTATGTGGCTACCTTAGTGGTTTCACTTTTAATGTGATAATTTTGTGATCATTGTGGTAGATTTTAAATTGCTCATTTGTTAAACTTATGGTTTTGCTTAATTTAAATGATAAATTCAAAAAGTACGTCCTTTCACCTTCTCTATTCAATTTATCATGCACTGGTTTCATAAATCCACCAAGTGTAACACCCTTTTAATCAATCCCTAGACCTCCTTTAACTTGAGATTTGTCTTCATTTTAAAATCTCTAAGTCCTTAACTCAAAAAAGTGTACACTTTTACTCTACAACTCATATCAACCTTTAAATCATTTCCCACTTGCATCCCTTTCCTTAAATTTACTTAGATATTTGTTTAATCTTTCCAATGTTGTCTCTATAAGTATTATTAATAGGTCAGCAAAGTAAACAAATAAAGGAGATAAGATACTATGGAATAAATTGAGGAACCATTTTTATTTATTATAGATTTATAAGAATTGACTTCAAATTTGTAGACACTCTCTCTATAATTGGATAGGTACATATCTATAGCTTATATGTTGTAATTTATTAGATATATTATTGGATTGTGCGTGGTTTGATTTAGTATTCTATTGGAATTTTATCTCATAAGTTCACTTTGTGTGATTAAATTAGTTTGTGAACTTTATAAATTATGTGTGTGGATTTTATTCTTAGTTGTTTTAGAATACCTATAAGAATCTAGGCTCTCCTTAATAATTACAAAAATCTAGAGGTTCAACTTGTGAAGATACTCATTTTATCCTTCCCCTTCTAAGTTGATATTTAATATTTTAGCTATTCCATTTTTAATTTGGGTATTTTGATCTTCCTATTTGAGTTGGAATCCTGTATTCCAACTATAGACCTTTAAAGGTCTCTTAATTCTAAAATCCCATTGCCCTTAATGAGCCCGAATAATGGCTTGATTCTGTCTATGTCTTTTATGTTTTTATTGGTTCTATCAAGGGTTTAGATACTGTTATAGGTCTTAAGACTTTGTTAATGGTGATTCTATGTTGTTTTCTTGAACTTGACAAAAGTGGGTGTGACCTTACCCTTATACTTCCTTTCTGATTAAATGGTGAAATATGATAGGTGACCTTGCCATGTGATTTATTCATATTAATCTTGCATGTAGTTAAATAAGTGTTATTTTGATGTGAAATGGATATGCCTTTGTTTTGTACACACTAATGTCATGATGCAGGAATTAATGAAGAAGCAACAATGGCCAAAGCTTCACAATGTGGGAGTTCATGCCAATTAACTAGTTGAAGACAAAGTCATGCCAAAATGAATATTGAAAGAGTCAACAACTAATTATTTATAGCTAGCGTGGAAGTAATAATGAGACTTTAATGTTCATGCTTGTAGTAGAGTAGATCTAGGGGGATTGGTTATGCCTGATTTTCTCTATAGTAGAAACAACTTAACTGTTTCCTTTTCGGTGCATAACTCCCTTCCCTTTTCTTATGTTGTAATAAATTGCGTCCTCCTAATGATTTGGGAGTGGATAATTGTTGTTAGTTAGAATCAGTCAAGAGTCTTTTTTCTATAAATAAAGTTCAGATACCCCTTCTAAGAGAGGAGAACTTAAGATATTGTAATTCCAGTTTTTAGTTTGTTGAAGAACAGTTCCAGGTACATTATGATTTAACAATATTTTTGGATAAATAAGATGATATTCTAGTTTGCAGTACCTAGTTGAGCTTTGGGAAGACTCACTAAGGGTTCCCACTTGGTGAGAATTCCAATCTTTGTGTTCAATAGTTTATTTTCAAGTAATATTTAGTTGTTGTCCTAGTGGTTGACTGTTCCTGCAGCCACTGGGAACTCCATCCTGTGACTGTTCCTGCTGTCAAAGCAGACATAGTAGTTTCTTGTTTGCTTGTCATGAATTAGATCGTTGTTATTCAATTGAGTTTAGTTTAGATGATAGATGTTGTTAATAATTTAAGTTGTTACCTTTCCATGCACTTTACTTTTAGTACCATTTCCTTTTCAGTCATAGATATTGTAATTGAGTCTCTAGTGCATATACTTCGCTAACCCATTTCAAGTATACACCCCCGGGTTGATAGAAAATGAGCCTTTATAGTGATGAAGTAACTACTTAGCATAGATATCCAATCCCTAAGTTATGGTTCTAAGGCCTAGTGATTAAAACCACTAAAGGAGATCAACAACCCTCTACTCTAAATAACTATAAAATTATTTTAAGTTCATGTGTTTCAACTCTTGATTGATCTTCTAAGCTCTTTTTTCCACTATCATTGTCTTTGATATCCTCTTTTATCATATTGTGAGAACACTTTAAAGATCTAATACTCATTGGAAGTTTCCGACAAGATTTCTAAATCTCACCAATGCGATACATTATATGTATGACAACACATACATATTTTAAATCAATATTTTAGTATGATAGATCATTATCTGAAGTAGTTGAACATTGAATGTTGGTTTACTTTATCGTGCTCTTCTATAGCTATCTTATGTTTACGACATATCATTTTTACTCAAACATATATTCAAACATGTTATATGAGCTTTTTGAAATGAAACTTGCAGTCATATAATGATAATTCTTACATAACCCAAAATAAAAATATAAGCAAACAAGTATTCAAAATCCACATTCAAGAGAATATATAACATACCCATCAAAATATGACACAATATATACCCTAGGAAAACCCTCAAGAGGGAAAAAACCAGCCTCCAAAAGAATCTATGCTCAATGTATTATTCAACAACATAATATTACAATACATTTGCAAAGCCTCCATGAACACCTCTAAAACATCAAGCCTCCTCAATGAATCCTCCATGTGTCCGATCATGAACCTCACATCCCATGCCATGCTTCACATATGTGAGAAGAAGACTAAAAATCCCAACTAGCCAACCTTAAACAACTACCCTTGTGTTTGTTTTTATAGAAACAAGCTCAAACAAAACTACCAAGTTGTATTACATAAAACCATGTGACTAAACCATGAGATTACAAAACCATGGACCCCCTATTTAATATTGGATACTAAGTTTTCACTTTATTAATATTTACCTAATATTAAATTAAATAAATTTCCTATATGAAATCCCACATTAAATATATTTCCCAATGCATACAACACATAAAGTGGCCCAAAGAATGTTAACTCCTAGTGATGCGTACTTCTAGGACCCCCTAGGTGCACCGTATACATAATAATAAATTAAACATTAAGCAAGGTGTACAACACATACTTTCTAACACATTTGTATTAAATAAACACAATTTTTGTTTTCTTTCTTTCTACAACCAGAATTCTTACTCATTTCTAATTTTTTTTGTTAATAATTTTCTTCCGACAAGAGGTATAAACTTATTTATCCATTTCCCATATTGAAAAATTGATATTCACATTTCATTTTGGGTATTAAGAAGAACCTTAATTCAATAATTCTTGAACTCTATCCCTAGGACAATAGTATATAAGTACTCCCATAAATTTCTCTTGAGTTCTTTAATAATGCTATTGTAATTCATATATAACAAAAACATTATCTTGCAGCATAGGATGCATTGCATATATTCATTAAATATCATTTGGATACATTAAGAATAATTATCTCTCTTTCTTGCATTTAAATCAAATGACTACATTATTGAAAGATTCATATAGGGAAATAGAACTTAGTGGAAATTTGCATATAAGACTACATCTATATTAGTTGTACTTCATACAAGTGAAATAAACATTATTAAAAAGAAAAAAAATTATTATAAATATATAGAACATTAGGAAAACTTGTATTCTTGTCAATGCATCCTTGCACATCCATGTGCCCAAGGATCTATTTGGACATTATTAAGGAATTCTCTAAGGAATGAATTTTACCTCTTATAAAGTTTTTATCCTCTACTCCAACCTACCAATAAACACTTTATATTAACATATTTTTTTTATTACTTTATTAATTTCTCAAGAGCCTATAGACGAGCATTTACCTCAAGAACCTAGAGACAAAGAATTCCCATAGGAACCTTCCATGATTTCTTTTGTCTTGTCTCATGAGTATTGCAATATTCTAAATTGTACTCACCTACAATTTTGTCCTCACCTAGGCCTCACTTTGGCGTTTTGATTTCCAAGTCTTGGTTGTAATGTTGATTCTGCTCACACCACCCATCATCCTGCATTTTCATCAATTTACCAGTTCTACCCTCAATTTGGAGTCTCAATTTCTAGGACCAAGGCGTACCACGCCCTGGGCCTCTTAATTGGGCCCCAAATTGAACCCTCATAGTGGTCATCATTAATGAGCGGGAATTTGGATCATGTGTTGGCTAGTTGTGGAAATTCAATTTGATTTTCAACAATCAAGAATAAAAGGAGGTCTACCCCTCTCATTTAAAACTAATAAATCCTAAGATCTCAATTACACTCTAGAAAATTCAAGTGAGCAAGAAATCAATCATTCATCAAGTATTGGAGTAGAAGTGAAGTCAAGTTCAAGTATTGAAGATGGTATTCATGATCAATGTTTTATGTAGACATCCCACATGAAACCCTAAAAGCTTTGTTTGAAGAAAAACAAAACTTCATCAAGGTAAACATTTGTGGTCTCAAGCATTGCATTTCAGATTCAGTCTTTCTCTCAAAAGGAAAGTACTTTATTTCAATCTTTCATTACATTTGTTAATTCAATTTCATGGTTAATTCCAAAGCTTGGGTTTGACCTAAGGCAAACCCCTATTCCTAACATATATCCCTTTTTTTGTGTGTAGGAAATAGGTGCAAAGCTATACTCGGGAAATTCAACAAAGTCGATAGTGATGAGCAGGTTCTCCTTTTGATAGCAGAAAGTTTGGAGAACCAGGGTGGATCTATGCTACCTGATCCTAAAAAATCAAGCTGAAATTCTAATGTCAAGTTCTACACGTCTCCTTTTTTCCTGAAATCCAAGTTGGTGGCTCAGTGGGACATCTGTAGCTTACTGTTTTGTTAGTTTACTTCAATAATTTATGGTTTTATGCTAATTTCATAATTATATTACAATTCAACTTAAGAAAGAGGCTAATATTACCAATCAACTAAATCCAATTAGAATTTCAGTCTCTTTCCCATTGGAATCGAGCCTAGATCTATTGGGTTCAACCCTCTTTCAATTTTGTGGTGTTAATTGGGCTATTTAGTGGATTTACTTAGTAAAACTCTAATTCCTAATTTTCACCATTACATTTTGGTGAGCCTGACATCTTGCATGCCTAATTCAAAATTGCACTCAATAATTTTTATTTTCAAGTGAATTTCATAAATTTAGAGGTTAAATTCATAAAAAATCTAATTTATTATTTTAAAATTAACTTGTGGGTTGCATCATTTTTCAAGTGTATTTTCAAATTTGATTATTATGAAATGTAATGTTATGATTTAAAGGAATTTATTATTCAAAATCACAATTCAAATTGCTCAATTAATTGGTTAATCGATAATTATTACAACAAATTTCATTGTTTAATTATAGTTTTTGCATTCAAATCTTCCTCTTTTATGCATGAGTTTTGTTACCATTAGTCCTACATACATTATTCCCATGAAAATAAGTTGTAGAATTAAGGCTTCCCAAGGTTTAATCACTAAGGGTATGGAGCCTCAATTAGATCACTTATTCCATGAGAATGTTGGTGCTTCCTCTAATCCAACGAATAAAATCATTTATCCCCATTCTCCTCATAATTCTCATGATGTGGATGAATCACTAACCATGGTTACTATTGACCAATTGGAGAATATTAACAATGAATTCAAAAATATTCAACAATGGACGAGTCAATAATACCCCGAAAGTGAGGCAATCCCTTTACTTGAAGGATTAAAAAGAATGGTGCAAAGTGATAAAATTGGTGTTGATTTGTTGTGTGGCCTTGCTCGTATTGTTGACACTAATATCATGCCAATCAAAAGTTGTGCCAAAATCCTTGGTTACTATCAACTCACTAGTCAAGTTAATCATTACATTCCTATGCCTACATCCTTGCCTAGCATGCTTACATTTATATCTTCTATCATGGCTATTTTCACACAAAATGTTAATTCTACACATGTTAGTCATGGGGGCAATTTTGTTAATCAGTATTCTTACATACCTCCTTTCGTGAGTCTTCCATTTGTATCCCAATCATCTCCCATACCAACATATCGTAGTATCCCACCTCCTCATTCTGAACCTCCACCTACATTTAACAATGTTACTCCTCCATCACAATCCAACATGTCCAATTTCAATCCATCTACCGAAGAAAACATCAATAATCTAACCCAAACTATTACATCCCTACAACAACAATTGGCTTCCATTACTCAATTCATGTTTAATGTGCCCACATTTGATTGAGCAAGCCCATTATCTAATGACATTTTCCATGCAGTTCCCCCTAAACATATAAAAGTCCCTCAATTAGAGTTGTATAATGAAAAAGGTGACCCCTTGAATCATGTGAAGACATTTCAAACTTTGTGTAGTGATTTTTCTCATGACCACCGCAAACTTATGGCCAAATTGTCTACTAGAACTTTTAGGGATTCAGATTTGCAATGGTATTGTTATTTGTCTCCTTATTCTATTACTTCATTTCAACAATTGGCTAATTCTTTCATTCAATAATTTCACAATAATATTGGTCCTAAAGTTACTTTGATTGATTTGATTTATTGTAAGAAAGGAGTTAAAGAAAAAGTGATTGATTTTATTGGTAGATATAAATTGCTTATCAAGTGCCTGATCATGATGTTTAAAGAATTTTTATTGCTTATTTACAAAAAAACATTAGGGATAAGCTTCTATTTTCTAAGTCTACTTCATTTACGCAATTGTGTGCAATGCTTCATATTTATCAACTTCAAGTGAGTCAATTTGAATCATCTCCTTCAATGGCTCTGGTTGATAAGAATGAGGGTTCTCAACAATTGTTTGCTAAGTTTAAACTAAACAAAGATTACATCAAGATAAATGACAACATCAACACTCAAGTGGCAACCACGACATCAAGTGTGGCCTCTTTATCCAAATATTGTAGAAGATAATTTACTCCTCTTTCCGAGTCTTTGCAAAATATAATGTCAAAGTTGATAAATGCTAATGTGTTGAAACTTTCTCCCACCAATCCAATTGATACTTATAAACCATTGCCATCCTACCATGATCCCAAAGCCTTTTATTAATATTATTGTCAACTTGGCCATGATACTGAGAAATGTTATACATTAAGGATTAAGATTCAAGACTTTGTTGATAATAATACTATATTTATAGTTGGTGTGAATGAAAAGGGAAACAAGTTCGTAGCTCATCCTAATCGAAACCTCCAGATCTTCACCAATCCTTTGCCTTCTCACTCTACTAATGTTGTTGAGTTTAAATCTCTTGCCTTTTCTCCCGATGACCTTGGTATGAAATCTAACAATGTTGTGAACCTTGTGGATAAGCTTATACCTCCTAAAGATCTATGCATTACTTTTGATCCTAGGGAGACTATTGTTACACCTGATGAACCATTATATGTCACTGTGAATATCAAAGATAAACTCTCATGAGGAGTGCTCGTTGATCTAGTATGTATGGTGAATGTGATTACTGAAGAATATCTTTATACTTTATGATTGCGTCAAGTTACATATGATAAATCTAATGTTATGATCAAGGTGTATAATGTATTCTCTTGCCCTACTATTGGTTCTGTAGACGTATAAAAATGACCATGTTTCTAAATGAATATTTTATGTTCATTTCTCTATTTAATTAAATCCAATTTAATTAAATTATCCACATTCCTCTATTTAATTAAGTAAATTATTCAATTTATTTAAATTAAATTCACTATACCCATTTAATGAATAAATCATTTTATTCAATTAAATTCCCCCTATCCACTTTAAATTAAATTCAAATTTAATTAAATAGTTATCCTAAATTGAATAAATCTAATTTATTTAATTTCCCAAATTACAACCAAATTGAATAAAATTCATTAAATTCAATTAAATCCTATTATCCCTCCATCCACTTGCAAAATCCTACATCTCCCACTTGCCTTCCTAAACCCCTTTCTAATCCCTTCTAGACTCTTCTAATTGCTTCTAATTAGCCTAACCCATCTTCCAAACTTTGTCACATCCCTAAGCAAGGGGAGGTCACTTCTCAAATCCTCAAAGTCTTTGATAACCATTAAAGGCTTCAAGCCTTCAACCACTTAATTCCTCAAAGTCTTTGATAACCATTAAAGGCTTCAAGCCTTCAACCACTTAATTCCCCAAAGTCTTCGTAACCATTAATGGTTAACTCAAACCCTCTTACATGGTTAAATAATTTCTTTTAACTCAACCTTGATCCAACCCAAGGGTCTCATCAAGCCTTTAATGATTTGACCATGATTATCTCTTAATCATTTGCACAAGGGTTTATCCTTGGATTAACTCTTAATCCATTGGGTAATCTTAATTTAGGCTTGACCCTTACCCTCTAGATAACCATAAGGTCTTCTCAGGCATTTAATGTCTCCAACCCCTTCTCTCAACCCAACCCTATGTTGACACTTGTCACCATTTCATTGGTGCAAATTGCAAACATGGATCCCCAACTTTCAAACTCAACCCTTGATCAACTCTTTCAATCCTGACCATCCATTGCCCTGTTTTTGCTATAAATAGAGCTCTCATTCCTCCATTTTAATCAATCCTCCAAATTTGTAGTATCATACTTATGCTCAAATACATTCAAGATTTCATATCTCATTTTATGCTCATCATTTTAACCTCTTTTAAATCAGGAACTAGTCTAAATATGCATGTTTAGAATATTTTCTTTATCATTTAGCTCAATCATAGACTAAATATATCATGTTAGGATAGTATTTATACTAACCTTGTCATCTTATAATCTATTTTATTGCATTTCTAGAATCATGCATAGCTTAGGATGCATCTCATACTAAAATCTATCAAAGCATCCCTCGTTCTTGCATTTGTCATCCCTAAACCATTTTGCTCAGTGATCTGAGAGCAAAAACATTGGTTTGAGGGACATTGTAAGATAGAGAACCATGAGACCCACCTTGGGAAGCTGAGTTATACTTCATGACTCCATAGCTTGCACCAAGAAGTCCTGTGTGTGTGTGTGGACAGGTATTTTGGAACATTTTTCACATATTGAGTTCTATCGACCCACTTTTCTCACATACAGGTTCTATTAATCTTCCTATTGAGGTAGGTACTAAGTGCTTAGATGTGAATTTTGTTATCATTCCCACATTGGATCAATTTCGTGTGAAGTTGGGACATCCTTGGCTCTCTTCCCTGAAATCTATTGGACTTCTACAGTCCATAAATGTTTGAAATTACCTCATACTGGCACTATCATAACAATTAACCATAGCCTTTACCAACCCACAATAAAGCGTGGTAATTTCACCCTTGATTACTTTTGGCCTGAACAACTTGAACCTCTTAAACCTTCAAATCTTATCTTATAAAAAATGGAAAAATGAGATGATCATGTCCTTGGGTAAGCCCAGAGATCCTATACCTATGAATATTCCTCCTCCTCATAATGGACCCGGTATTATTCCTACTCCTTCTATTCCTCTTATGTATGCCTCAGTCCCATCTCCTACATCTTACAAAAGGAAAGCATTTGGAATCTTCTATGTCTCAACCTAGTAGGGTTTGTCTTTTTACTCCTATTTTAAAGGAAGACAAGTAGCCTATGTCCATTTATCCTCAACCTTCACAAGTGTTGACTAAAACTAAACAAAACCATTATGTGAGAGAACACCAATGAAGATGTTGTGGTAAGGCTCATGCCATTGCTTCCCAAACCATTTCTTCCCCGAAGACACCAAATGTTGACTTGATCCCATTTGTCCATCCTTCGCCTAACCCTAGGGAGAAAGTTCAACCTAAATCACCAAGATTAAAAGATGTGTAAGAAAAATGATGGTTCATGCTCTTTTTGCACTCAAGATCCTATTTTTATTAATCTAGATGATGATATGGATGATGATGTTATTCATGCTAACAATGTTTATTTTAATGATTCCGATGACATCTATGGGATTATTGATTTTAGTCATGACTTATCTTCACATTTTTCAAAAGAATTAACCCTAGCTCTTGGTTACAAATAAAGTGACTCATCATTACAACATGGTCCTTGAATGGAACTTGTAGTAGCTCCATATGTTGTGCTCGAAGTGTCTCCTCTTGCATCTTGTCCACCTTCCCTAGATGATGTTCAACAAGATTTGGGGGTGGATGATTTGCTTTATTAGCTTCATTTGTGTCGTAGATCCTCTCTTGTGTGTTTGCTTGTTTGTGATGCACTTCCCCTGTGATGTGCTGCTTGCTGTGCTTTTATGTTATATTAGGTTCTTTTTGGATGATCCTTGTTACTCCTATGGATAATAAAGAGGTTGAATTTTTGTGACATTCTTCTATTTGTATCACAATTCTTCTATATGTTGTCCCTTGTGTTGTCTACATGGGGAAGATGCAAAGCATTGAGATCTCTTTTGGTCTCTTCCATGTTGACTCAAAAAGACTCATGTTCTCTTCTTCCATTGTGCTTTTAGTTCCACTCCCTTGGGGGGATGAGGTCAATTCAATACAAATATTCTTGATATACATTATTTATCATAAGAGCATACTGACGCCAAAGTTAGTGGATCCCTTATGTTCATTTTCATATATGTGTTTTGTAACCATTATCCTTTGATTTGTCCTTTCTTGGAGACATCTCATTGTGGCAGCATGCTTGTATTTTGGATGCATGGTACCTTAAAGAAATTACTCAGAGAATAAGGTGTATACAATTTCTTTAATGTGGGGGCATACACTCCCCTCAATGTTACACTTTATGCACACACTATGACATGTGTGCATACTCAAGTTACTTAGCAAACTGAGGCTTTTGCTTCATAATTTGGTATTTTTCTTTTTCATGGCTCATAGTAAGTAAATCTTACTAGTTTAGCACAATCATGCGTTCTCTCTCCTTATCTTATGTTGTCCCTTTTATCTTGATATTAGAGTAATGAGATCCTAAAGTCCCTAGGGTCTTAGTGTATCTTGTCTCTTTGATATCTTGATATAATTTTTTTCAATGCAACTTTGTACTTTATCGTGAGTATGCTTAGTATCATTCTCCTACTAAAGTGGGGCCAAAAGTAGCATCCTAAATTGTACTCGCCTCTAATTTTTTCCTCACCTAGGCCTCACTTTGGCATTCCAATTTCCAAGGCCTAATTGCAATGCTCATTTTTCTCACACCACCCATCTATCCTACATTTTCATCAATTTCCTAGTTCTTCCCCCAATTTGGAGTCCTAATTTCTAGGACTAGGGTGTACCATGCCTTGGGCCTCTTAATTGGGCCCAAAATTGAACCCTCATAATGGTCATCATTAATGAGTATGACTTTGAATCTCGTGTCAGTCTGTTGCAAAAATACAATTTGATTTTTGATGATCAAGTATAGAAGGAGGTCTACCCCTCTCATTTAAAACTAGCAACTCCTAAGATCTCAATTACACTCTAGAAAATTAAAGTGAGCAAGCAATTGGTCAATTATCAAGCTTTAGAGAATAAGTGAAGTCAAGTTCAAGTATTGAAGATGACATTCATGACCAATGTTTTATGAAGACATCCTACATGAAACCCTAAAAGCTTTGTGTGAAGACAAACAAAACTTCATCAAGGTAAACATTGTAGTTTCAAACATTACATTTCAGATTTAGTCTTTCCCTCAAAAGGAAAGTACTTTATTTCAGTCTTTCGTTACATTTGTCAAATTCAATTTCATGGTTAATTCCAAAACTAGGGTTTGACCTAAGGCAAACCCCTATTCCCAACATATTTTTGTTTCTTTCTGTGTGCAGGAAATAGGTGTGGAGCTGTACTTAGGAAAGCTGGCAGAGTTAACAATGACGAACAGGTTCAAATTTCAACAACAAAATATTCAGAGGACCAGGGCAAATCTATGTTGCGTGGCCCTGAAAAATTAGGCCTAACTTTTGAGATCAGGTTCTACACATCTTGTTTTGCCTAGATCCAAGTTGGTGGCTCAGTGGGACATTTGTAGCTTACTATTTTTGTCAGTTTAATTCAATAATTCATGGTTTTATCCTAATTTCACAATTACATAATAATTCAACTTAAGAAAGAGGCTAACCATACCAACCAGCCGAATCCAATCAAAATTTCAACCTCTTTTCCATTGGGATTAGCCCTAGATCTCTTGGGTTTAACCCTCTTTCAATGTTGTGGTGTTAATTGTGATATTTAGTGGATTTAGTTAGTAAAACCCTAATTCCTAATTTTCACCATTGCAAGTATTATGATATTCATTGATTTATTTATAGGTATCCTAAGCTTGTAGTTTTCTTTGTTGATTGCATTAGATGGTGTATCTGGATACAAATTATTTCGCTTGATTCACCAAGTTAACTCGCATTGCTCAAACAAGATTCACTCTTGAGGTCTCTTTATGAGGTCTTGTTTAAGGATATTCCTAGAGCCTTGGATTTAGGTCCTTAGTTGGATCCCCATCTATGGTATTGTGACTTGCTCTAACATGACCCCATGAAGTTTCATGACTTTGGAATTCCTTAAGAATATTGTTGGCATATGCATATGACCCCTAACAACAAATTTTTGAGTGATCCTATACTGGATAGTGATTTTCAAATGATATTTGTTTAGGAAAAAAATATTCATTTGTAATAAATATATTTATTTCTAGATTGAAAATATTTTTCCCCCACAAGTGCCTCAATACTACATTGTAATCAAGCTTAGGAACTTCCTAATGTACCATTTTCATTTTAATTAAGGGTTGAGAACTCTTCATTGAGTTTCCATGATTTAGTCCTCAAAGATAATTAACTTGTTAAACCAAATTTAATAAATGAAAGGTGTATATATGTTCTTTCACTATGATATGTTCATGTTTTGTTGCACTTTTTCTATGTCATAGTTCACTTAAAATTGGGTTTTGACCACTTTTTGGGCCTCCATATTTGGCCTCCGTATTGGCTAAACTATATGACTTATAAGGATTCACAATGATGGATGAACCATGAGAAAGTTGATGGGATAGAATATAGATTAATACATGAATGACCAAACTCTAATCAAGATGGGCTAGTGAAACACAAACAAGGGGGATCCAAACCCTAAGTATATTTGGTATCAAAGGATGTAGCAAAACAAAAGGAAATATGGAAATTTCCTTAACTAAAATGAAGTATAAATCCCAAATCATGTAGGAATGTCAAGTTCACAAAAATATGAGAAAAAAGGACCACCTTAAATAAATGTCTAAGTTAATTATATAATTACTAGCATTTAATGCATGGTCAACCTAGATAAGAGCTAGGATTGATAATTGAAATAAATGCTACCATTAACTATTAACAAAAATTAAATGTACTTAATTGATTTTGACAAAGAAGCCATTATCTAGATGTTAAGAATCTATTCGTTTAGGTTCCATAATTTTAGATATCGTCTAATAACTATTATTAATTTTAATGAAATTGACCATGTATTGTTTGGGTTCACTTTCATGTGCATGTAAGTGATCTCTATATGTGTTAACCTAAACTTGATTGTGGATTTGAACTTGTAACTTGCGAACTTGGTAGAATGTTATTGTGTGAAACTTGTTCACATTTGTATGCGAACTCTAAATAATAAGGAATAGGTGGTGTTTGCAAACACTCTTAGGGCATGTTCTCCTTAATTCAACCCTTGGGTGGACAAATCAATGAAGGTCGACCGAGGTTGAGAATAGTAAAGAAGTGTGCAATATGCTCCTAGGATGATAACACAATGCTATTGTAATCCCATTTAACCATTTGTAATAGGTTTCTAAATATAGTTCCTACTTACGAAATATGATTCATTTGAATTAGGGCTAGTCTTTAAATATACCACTTTAACATACAATCTAACTTTATTTGCCATTTTGTCATCTCATGACGAATACTGAAAATAAAGAGGATAAGGCCCAATTTAAAAACTTGAATTCAGAACTTCAGGGTTCAAGTATACGACTGTGGAAATGAGTTCGATCAAATTTGTACTCAAGAACTTAAACTAGAACAAATAAGATATATAAGAATTAATATCAAAATTAAAATTAAATAATATTATTTATCATCTTACTAATTAATATATTCAAAACCAATCCGATCCTCATAAATCCAAAATACAAATGAAAACAACATAAGCAAACAGATTCCACAATTAACAAGTTGACATTATATACATATATATTATTAGTACTTGCCGCTAGGCTAGTACTATTGCAATCGGTTGCACCCAATTTTCATTAACTCGTTATTATTGAATTGGTTTTCCACCAATTATATCAATCAATTTTTTCTTTCCATGTTTTATTTTAATTTTAAAATAGTTAAAATGCATGATTTTTTATGTTTTCAAATTACATAAATTGTTTTTCTTCAATCTAATTGTTTCAAATAATTTGCATCTTATTACCGGATTTCCCAGATCCACTTTCTACATGAATTTTTTTAGGCAAATTTTTAGGTTATTAAAATAATAATTAGTATGTTTTAATTTTTTTTTCAAATTATTTAAAATTTGTATCTAAATCTTTCTTCATGCAATTTAATAATATAAAAATATATCTTTGATAATTATATTAATATATATTTTCTATATAGTATATAATTAAATTAAATATTAAATAAAAAATGAATAAATAATTTTAATATTATAAATATTATTATATTAGGATTAAATATATTTTCGATATTAAAATAAAATCAAAATTAAATATGTTAATTATATATAATCAATGAACAATAAAATTATATATAATAATATATTAGTAAAGTTAAATATATTAAATTATTAAAATATAAAAATAAATTAGAGATTAAGGTTTTAATAAATAATTTAATATTATGCATATTATTGATAAATATTATTAACCTAATTAATTATAATATAAATTATATTCATAAGAAAAATAAAATACAATATTATATATCCTTATCATATAATATTAAATCTATATATTGCAATACTATTAAAAAGATTAATATATTTGTTATAAATAATTTTTTAATAATAACATTACCAAAAATATAATAATAAATATATTATTAATAATTATATTAATTTTTTTCATTAAATAATTATTAGTTGAAACTAAGATTATTATAGTTTAATTTATAATTCATAATTTAAATTTAGTTTAATTTATAATTCATAATTCTATTATAAATTTAATCTTAATTCTTGGGTGGCTGCAAGAAGTTGAGTCCCACTTTTGGGCAAAAAGTGGAAATGTTTTCTCTATTTTTCAAATTTTATGTTGATTGATGTCAAAATTTGATGCACTTAGAGATTGAATCTCAAAAAACCCTACTAATAGAAAATGTAGTGCTCAGAGACTACTTTTCAAATATGTAATTTATTTTAATACCCACATGGTAGAAATCACTTTTTAGTAGGCATGTTTAAAAACTAGTTTTTCAAAATGCGTGTTTCAGGACCATACCACACATGTGTACGACCACCCTTTTTTGATGCAAATAAATGAATTTTTGCAAATCCTTCTGGTAAACAATACCTAAGACACCAAATATTGATGAGAATATTTTTTCTTATTTTTTAATTGAATATATATATTTTTATTAATTTTTAACTGACAATAAAGCATATTTTCAAAATATTGGGTGTACGACCACCATAATTTGATGAAAATTTCATATTTTTCAATTTTATTTTTTTTAATATTCAAAAGAATTGTATGTAGATCGATGTCATATAATTTATTTTTCTAAAATCCTAAAAACAAAAAAAGTTATTAAAGTTTTAGTGAACCTTGGTATTTTAGGTTTAGGTTCTACTTTTGATTAATAAATAATACAAAAATAGTAAAAATAATCTTATCAATATGAAATTTATATTTCTGAAATTAGGACGTTGAAAAGTCCAATGGGTTTTCGTTTCATCAAAAAATTCAATTAGAAAGGCCCTCAAAAAATTTGGCCAAGGTAGAAATCTGATGTCATTTTACCTTAGTCATTTTTTTGGAGGTCCAAGCAACCAAGCCTATCCCGAAGCAAAAAACAATGCTAAGGGTTGTTTCCCGTCCCTAATTTTAACAAATAGGCATCCATTTTTTAAATTCAAAATACGAGCACCTGTTTTGCTTTGTACCGTTGAAAGCGAAACGAGCGCGCATTTTTAAAAACAGGCACCCGTTTCATTAAATAACGGGCGCCCGTTTATGAAAATATTCGTTGGGCCAGAATCTGGCCCACAAGCACAAATCCCAATGATTGAATGATTTTTCAATTAGTGCCTGACAAGTATGATCTGCAAAGAGAATGTTTTGATTAATCATTCTCTTTTTTTGTCTTATTGTCGATTTGGTAAGGAGATCGATTCGAATTCAAAATTTGGTGCAACCATGGGATCAAATCAACGCAGGAAGAGGCAAAGGAAGGCTCTGACAATTGAGGAGATTGTAGCAAATAGGGAGAAGGAGGCAATACGTCAACGAGAGAGAAGATCAAGAATGAGACAAGGAGCTTCAAGTTCCACAATCGTTTCAGAAGAGGAGAACATCAATGAGACCACAAATGCTGACGAAGGAAACACAATAGAACCATTTAATTCAAGTGCATCTTCTAATCCATTATTGGATACATGTATGTCTTCAAAGCCCTATGTTTTTTCTCATCAAGAAATTGGTGATTTAGTAGAAGCAGGTTACTTATTAAATCAAACACCAATTGAAAATCAAACCCCAAATGAAATTATAACTCAAGTTGAAACTGAAATTGAAATCCAAATTGAAACCCCAAATAAAACTAGATCTCAACTTGAAACTAAAATTGAAACTGAATTTGAAACTCCAAATGAAATTGAAAATCCACCTGCAACTAAAACCAATAATGTGTATGTAGACATGGAAACACCAATTGAAAATGAAACATGTTTGAATGATAATCAAATGAATAAAAATTTTGAAATTAAAAGTGATGTACTAGACAACCTTCCTGGCTTGGTTTCATGGAGACAGATTAGGACACATGTAAATAGATTGTTTATACATTTTTTTTATAATAAGAAATTTGGGTTTCAATGTCAATTAATGGTACAACTAATTAAAATGACTAAAATGCAAAAAGTGATGAAGAAGTTAGGTTTTTATGTCAAACCCAAGAAGAAGGATGAGTCTTTAAAACAAGTTGTATCGACTGTTGCTAGCGCCTTTGATACAATCGGAAAGAAAAGTCATTTTAAAGTTAAAAATGCGGCACGATGGGCAATAACAATAGCTTTAGTAAGCCAAACAACTTCTAATAAAAGAATGATGAGTAACATAAGTGGATATCTTAATATTCATCGTAAAACTTTGTCAAGAGCTGTAAAAAGAAGAGTTAATTTTGAAAGTGATCCGACAAACAAATTGTGGACTTTTAGTGGTAGATTACCAAGGTCTGATATGAAACTTACTGGTGAATTCAAAAATTTGATCAAAAAATTCTGGCACGATAATACGAGAGTATCACCTAATGTTAGAGATGTTCTTAAATTAAGTGTTGGGTCAAAAGTTCATGATCCACATCCAAAACACCTATTGGACATGACTCAAACTGAATTGTACAAATTTTTTTTGGATGATAAGGTGTTGACTATTAGCATTTGTCAAAGGTCTTTTGAAAAGTGTAAACCTTGGTATGTTCGAATTAACAAGGAAAGAGTCACATGTTGTTGCAAAAGTCATGTTCAATTTCGCTACTATTATGATGTAGTTCGATATATACGTGTTACCATGCATAGTAATGGAATGTTCCAAGAATGTGGTATAAATATACCACCTAAAACTATAAAGGAGTTTATATCAAGTTTTTTTTGCAACCCACCAAATGAGCAAAATTTTCTTTTCAATGCATGTGTTTCCGGTGTATGTGATATATGTGGCAATCTTGCATTGTTGGATGAATGTTTGCATGAAAATATTTCAAATGATTTTGGACAAAAATTAGTTGATGTTAAAAGATTTAAAACTATTGAGTATCCACTGAAGGATGGAAAGGTTGGAAGATGGTGTGATCTAATCACTGAAAAATTTAGTGTTCATGCATTTATGAATGAATTTAAGAGTAACATCATACCTAAATATGTTAAACACACTCAAAATGCTAGATGACTCGATGGTCAGTTTCGAATATGTAAGGATACATTTCCTGTTGGTAGTATACTTTTGGTCATTGACTTTGCAGAGAACTACACGCTTGCACCACAAGATGAGGTCCAGTCACAATACTACAATTCAGTGCAAGTATCAAATTTTGTCCATATTGTCTATAGACATGCACTAGATAGTACATAAGAGGATCGCGAAATTTTGAGAGAGTACCATTTCTATATGAGTGATAATAAATTACACTCATCTGAGTTTGTCTAGTATTGCTTCAAGACCTTTTTTTCAGAATTTGAGGGAGAGAGAAATTCAGATGACACAACATCTAATATGGTCAGATAATTGCACAGGGCAATTCAAGAATGCTAGAATGTTTTATTGGTTGAGTAGGATTTATAAGAAAACTAATATCGAACACATGTGGAGTTTTTTTGAGGCTGGACAAGGGAAAGGAGAACCTGATGGTGCCGGTGCATGTGTTAAGAGAGCCCTTTGCAGAGAGCAACTCAAATTCAAGGAAAAGGCTAAATTTAAAAATGCAAGTGCAATTGTGGATTGGTGTAGTGCAACTTTATCCACAGGATCAAGTCAGAACTCTAAAATTAGACGTTTCTTCTAGCTAGTTAAAGAGGAGAATATCCTTCCAAGATATGACTATGATACAATCAATGGGTCAGCTAGATGGCATTCATTTAAGAGTTCTAATTCTAACACTTGGACTATATGGACTAGAGAGCTTGCATGTTTTTGTCAATTTTGTGTTGCAGGTGAATGGGAAGAATGCGAGAATACGGAATGGGTCGAAGAATGGCAACACAAATCCTTAACACCTAGTGAGACACAATATCAAGATGTTAGAAGAAATGAAGACCCAGATCATGCATTTGCATCAGAAGATTATGATCGTGTTTCAGACCTCATACAACCTGGTAATTCAATTCAATTTCTTGTTTATAACTTCAAATTATATATTTTTAAGTATTGTCATATAATTTATGATTGTATTTGAATTATTAATTCTAACAAGTTTTATTTCTACATGTACTTAAATTTGTTTTCTAGGACATGTGTATGCTGTTGTTGCACCTGAGGATAATGATGAGTAGGTTGAGTATTGGCTAGCTAGATGTGTAGAACCTAAGAAAAAGTTGATATGTGATCAAGTAGATGATGATGGTTTTTAGTATCCAGTTGGGTTTGTTGTGGTAGTTGGCACAAGGCTATGCAAATACTTAACAAGAAGGAATGGCTTACCAACTTATGAAGACTACCAATCAGAAAAGAAGATTATACACTATTCTCATTTGGTGGTGGCAACAAACATCAAATTAGAAAGATACAAAGGTAGACTTGCTAATAAGGTATTATGGACACTTTTAGTAGAAGAGCATGAGGCAATCATAGACGCATTGCGGAAGAGAGAGGATGCAGATGGTACATTAGGTTGAATCAAATTTATATGCATGTAAGTTTGTGTTAATTATGTGAACTCTTTTATATTTAATCATGATAATTGTTTTTCTTTGTCCCTTTAACATTGTATTTGTCTACATTTGATACAATTTTGGTTTCATAAACAACATTGTATTAGTTATCTTCTTCTTAATGTTATTTTGTGCACATTTTAATTGTGTTACAATCATTCTAATTTTATCGTAATCTCTTCATAGATTAATTATAAGTTCTTGATTTTATTATTATTTTAAGAATAGGATGTTATTGTAAATTGGGATAATTATTTTATTAAATTATAAACTGTTGCACTATAAGATGATCAATCACAATGTTAAAATATAAAGTCATAAATAGATCATATATAATCACTAGAGGGCACCAAATCACAAAACACCATCACATATATATAATCACTAGAGGGCGCCAAATCACATAACAAGACCTGATATCATAATAGCAATGAAATGACATAATAAAAAATCCTATATATAATCACATAACAATTCTTGATGACATAATAACAAGTCTTGAAAAAATAATAATAAGGAAATGACATTAAAACAAGTCTAAATAACATAATAACAAAACAACATCACATATATAATCACTAGAGTGCGCCAAATCACAAAACAAGACCTGATATCATAATAGCAACAAAGTGACATAATAAAAAGTCCTATATATAATCACATGACAATTCTTGATGACATAACAACAAGTCCTGAAAAAATAATGACAAGGAAATGACATTAAAACAAGTCCAAATAACATAATAACAAGTCCTAGGATAACATAACAAGTGTCATCATAAAAAGTCCATAATACAATAACATGACATGATCTAAAATATATAATCTAAGAACTCACATGCATCTCATCTACAGTCCTCTTCACTCCACGTGAAGGTGGCTGAGATGAATCATCCTACTGTACGTGGTCCTGAGATGCACCATCCTTTGTGTGTGCAGTATCAGTGTCTCCACCCTCCTGTACATTATTAAAATATTTTACATGAGAAGAAGATTTAACATGAGAAGAAGTTACTTGCATAATTCACTTATATATTAATTAAATACTAAAAATTTAAAATAAATTACCATACGACTGTGCTCTACAATGCCCTCACTAGTACGTGGAGGTCCACTATCATGAACAAGAAAAGTGGTTGTAGTTAAGTCCTGCAAAAAAACATTGTACATCAATTTTGATAATCCCTATGAAAGCCAGGTACATAGTATAAACAAATTAGAAATTATTTTTCTAATCATCACCGCAAATGACAATATCGACGGTTGCATCTGGCTCAATCCCATAGCCATACCAATACTGGTAGTGGTATCGACTTGAACAACATATATAAAGCATCAATCAAACTTGTATATATACATAAATTATAAAGTATATATATAGACTACAACTTTATCACAAAAAAACATACATATTGTGTGTCATGTGCAGGCAAAGTAACTGATGGGTGAAGGCGTACATGTGATGCCCCATCAACAATCCAAAAGCCTACAATTGCAAAAAATAATGAACATGAATCAAAGTTGTACATAAATTAGTAAGCATATAAACACTTCAAATTAATGGATGAAAAACATACTAGTGGTATATGAGGCTGAGCCTCAACGGTTGACGGGTCACGTGAAGAACTACCCACCTCGGTGCTACATGAAGCACCCTACAAAATTGAAAAAACATATCATACACATCATTACATTAAAATTTTTATTGTTTATTTTAAATGTACATATCAATATAATGTATCTAAATGAAAGTGCATACCGTAAATGGGGCACCAACATCTCTAGGTATCGAGGTAACATGATGTCGGTTCCTCAATAACGTGGTATGATCCATCCTCTGTTCCAAAAAAATTGACTCATGTTATGGTTCATATGTGTATATATAAGGAATTTAATATTACACTCTAAATTATATAAATAAATTTGTACCTCTGTAGGCTGATCATCATCTGCCCATAGGAGATCAACATATGAAGAGACGACATCAGCATGTGCAGCCTCCTCAGCATCATCATAACCACCATGGGTAGCATTAGCATAATCAAAATCACCATCTCCTCCAGGGGCAGCCTCACTCTATGGACCCGTACATACATTCCTGCAGCTCGTGCAAACATGTGCTAAGCTGGGGGCAACCCTCACCTCGCGCAACTACTGTACCAAATTGCCCGACAGGGCACTCAATGAACCAAGAGCAGAATCCACTGCTCGATGATGGGCAGGTGCTGGAACAACTGGTGTAGGAAGAGGAACCAAGGGATCATCGTGCACACAGTTTCTAACTCTGTCGCTCAATTTGGCCCCCGACCTATTTTGGGGCATGCCTCTCCTGACCCCCTGAAATGATCTAATATCAAAGTAATTGGGCTTATTACCCAATTCAAATTCGGCCTATAATTTTTTCAAAAAATACATTGGACCTCATGATTGGAGTGTGGTGGATGGTCAAACCGCTCCCAAAAGTGTCTAGCTATGCCTGGGTGCCTACACCATCGAATTGAGATCCGTGTCTTCTTCGGATCTCTCTTCACCCGTCTTAGGGTTCACAAAATATTGTTTCAAATCCATTTTTGTTATTTTTAATTCGTTGACTTGTTTGTATGTTAGGTCATCAGCGTAAAATGAACGCAATCCCTCCCGCCAACTACGATAGCTATCCAACTCGCTATCTAAAGCCTGTACAGACTGCACAATCCCTTGCACACTGTCTGCAAGGCGTAATAGCTGCGGAGGTAGATGAGGCTCACATCTAATGGTATGGATATCTCTAATCAAAGAATCAATATTCCTCCTAATGGTCTGCCTCAACTGATCGGGTGGAGGTGGAGGTGGAGGTGGTGCTAGACCTAATAGCTCATCTATCTCAAACTCATCCATTCTGTGAAAATAATCTACATATATATACAAACATGAAAATTTACAATTACTATTTAATTTACATTTCACCTTCCAAAAAAACTTATAATTAAATACAATTTATCAACTTAAATATAAAAAAAGAAACTCACATAGATCTATAATATTATTAATAGGTGGGTCTATTTTAATAATAAGCATCATTTAAGAAATATTATCCACTTAAATCAAAGTATAAGAAATACTGTACAAAATAAAACATCATAATGCCCATGCAACTCAAACAATACTTTTTAACATCTAAAGATGCATTAATATAAGTTCCATCAAAATCATAAAAATAATCATGAGAGAGAGAGAGAGAGAATAGATAATGAATAAAATGACTCCACTAATTTAGATAATGAATAATCATCTCCTCTAGACTCCACTGAGGGCTCATTCTTGATTAATTTTTTTTTTTAGTTGGCATTTTGGACCATCATGGTGCATTTGTATGTTTGTTATAGAGAGATGGATGATTACAATACCTATGATAGTTGTACTTTGGGACCCATAATAGTTGACCATCTTGTCATGAGAGGCTTCTAATCATAGTTTAATGGTAGCGTCATGTAGTTCATCTTTTCAAAGAAGGTAACTTTCATGGAATTACAATTTAGTACCTTTGCAATATTTAACCATTATTGTCAATTAGGCTACCACTTTATATTTTCAACTTGATAGGAATCGATTCAACTACTCTCTTTTGGTTTTAACTAAATTCATTAAAGTCATAAGTTATATCTATGAACTTGTCAATACATGTACTGCTTTGTTGTGTTCTTTGCTAGAATCATGGGATGATTTAGTGATCGCAACTAGTAGTACTACACTAAGTTGAAGCTTGAATAAATAGTAGGTTCTCTACTCTTGGAGGAGTTAAAAAAAAAAAAAAACTATTTTTTTGAAGGAGGCATTGGTTATTAGAGGAAGATAAAAGGATAAAGCAAAGAGAAAAAATAAGAAAAAGGACAAACCTCCAAATCTAAAGTGAGATCTAAGTCTCTCAATAAATCCTATGTTAAGCTTTATAATTATGTGAAGAAAATCCACATAAAAATGAATGCAAGAAAAATATTTAAAGAATGAATTAAATGATGATTTAGATTCAATAAATTATTAGGATGACAATAGTGATATAATTGTTATATATTTGGAATGCATATATGTGAGGATACATGGATGATTAAATATAGAGATTCTTTCCACATGACATTCTATTTCTCATCGAGGCATAATTTTACATTTAGTGTAATATTTTTTAAGTTAAAAAACATCTTTAGATGCACATTGCAACATTGGTAGAAGGTGGACTTTAGGAGTAGTTGAAATTTAGTATAATAATATCATTTTAGAAACAATTGGGATGCTTCACCAATAATGTCACTTTGATGACAAGTTGAATCTTTGACAGCTTTTTATGACACTTTAACAACACTTAATGTTACTTCAATAAGAGCTAACATTTAGTGGAAATCTATCATTTTGGTAGCCATTGGACTTTATGGACATACTACCTCTAGGTTGGAATTTAATATCTAGCATCTCAATGACTCAAATTTAGAAAAAATGCTTTCAACAACCATGTTTTCAAAGCAAAATAGGAATGGCTACAATTTTTTCTTTGCTGAGCAGTATAAACAATTGAAAGCATTGCATCTTGGAAAGGATAGGGAGATCACTAAAATGATTGGTGATTCGTGGAATAATCTAAAAGAAGAAGAAAAATCCATGTTTTCAACAACCATGATTTCAAAGCACAAAGTTTGGAAAGAAGAAAGTTTAGTAGTAGGATTGTTCCACATGTTATTAAAAATATAGGGACTTGCAAACTCAAATTGGATATGGGATGTTGACATTAGGAAGTCTAACATTGACTATGTATTTAGTCTATGTGGTGGTGCAATTAGTTGGATGAGTAGGTGACAGGTTGTGGTTTCTCTTTCCACTATTAAGTCAAAGTATATGACATGTTATCGTGTTTCTAAATATATAGTATATCTTTAGAGATTGGGCTAAGTTAGGAAGTAGTGAGGATTAATAGTTATAGTTAGAGTATTATCAAATTTAAGAACCCTATTTTTCAAACACACAAAAAAGCACATTCATATTCATTATCATTTTAAAGTTCAATTTAAACATAAATTAAACATCTAACTTTTAAAAAGAATCCTATAATTAAATACAACATTTAGAAATATAAATTTAAACATTCAAACTTTTATGCATGATTAAAATAGAGAGAGAGAGAGAGAGAGAGAGAGAGAGAGGGAGAGTAGGTAATTTGAGATACAACGAGTTAGAGAGAGAATAGATAATTTGAGAGATAGAGAGTAGGTAATGATAAAGAGAGGGTAACATGTGAGAGAGAGAGAGGGGGGTAATGTGTGTGTGTGTGTGAGAGAGGGGGTAATGTGTGTGAGAGAGAGAGAGAGGGAGAGAGGGGGTAATGTGTGTGAGAGAGAGAGAGAGGGAGAGAGGGGGGCTAATGTGTGTGTGTGTGAGAGAGAGGGGATAGTGAGAGAGAGAGAGAGAGAGAGAGAGAGAGAGAGAGAGAGAGAGAGAGAGAGAGAGAGAGAGAGAGAGAGAGAGAGAGGGCAACGTGTACGTGTGTGTGTGAGAGAGAAGGGGGGTTTATTGTTGATTTTCATCTAGGGTTTATTGTTTGTTAATTTTTTAGGGTTTGTTGTTCGTTTATTTTTTAGGGTTTATTGTTCGTTTTTTTTTAATCTAGGGTTTAGTGTTCGTTTTTCTGTTAAGGGTTTATTGTCTGTTTTTTGTGTCTAATGTTTATTGTTCGTTTACGTTTTTGTTTTTTGTTTTTTTCCTACGGTTTTTACTTTTCATGTTTTTTGCAATATTTAACAACTAAGAACTATTTTAAACATGAAATAAAATAAAATAAAAAACGTTTTTCAAACTTTAAAACACTAAAATTAAAAAATAACAATAAATTAACACTTTTATTATGAAAAATAATAACAATAAATTAACATTTTTTTATGAAAAATAATAAAAATAAATAAAACAGAATATAGAAAATAAAACTACGTATCTAGAAGAAGGTAAAAAATGGTCTGAGGGCCAGCTGGGATGAAAAAAATGAGTACCCATGCTCCTTTGAAACGTTTACTCGTTTTTAAAACAATGAAAATGATGAAAAATGGTTTTTTAAAAAAAAAAAACATTCAAGAAACGGGCGCCCATTTAGCTTCAGGCGCCCGTTTTTGAATGGCTCGGGCACCCGAAGCGAAACGGGCTCTTTTTCCAACCCGCGGACTTCCATGGGATTGAGACCCTACTTTGTGCATTTACCCTCTTATTTATTATTATAATTCTAAAATCATTTTAATTATGATTAAGATTAAAGTTAAGTTTCTTAATAAGAATTAGTATTAGAATAAGGGTTAAGGTTAAGGTTAAAAATAAGATTCAAATTGTTTGGTTAAAAATTTGGGCTACCTACAAATTATATTAAGGTTAAAATTAAGGTTATTGTTAAGGTTTGAATTAGTTATAGATATTATTGTAATTTTATAACATAGTTATAATTATGGACACTCTATATTATATTATTATTGCAAGAATATATTATCTCAAATTGCTATCTAATCTAATTATTGTTGAGATACTTGTGTCTCAACCTTGCAATTTTTAGTAAATTGTTCCAAATGTAGTTGGGAGGTTTTCCATGTGTCGATGCCTTGGAAAAAAGTATTTGAGTTGTCAAAAGATGCCTTGTCCATAGTATAATATAGGAGGGCCATTTTTAGAGATTATATGACACATTTCATGTTAGTTATGAGGGTCAAAAATAGGGGATAAGAGTTTGGACGTGAGTAACTATTTTTAACCTGGTTTTCTTATCTTGGAAAAACAAATGGCAAGGGTGGGCAACACATGTCATGGAGATTTTGCCCATGGTATTGTAAAACCACAAATGGTTTCCAGGTTGTAAAATTCCTATATAATGAGGGCTTGGAGATGAGTTTGTATGATGGAGTTTGGTTTGCAAGGCTGGGTGCTAGAAGGATGCTAGTGAAGTCTCTCTGAGCTTGAGTTGAGGTGATGCTCTTGTAAGAACTTGCATTGCAAGTGTATTGTAATCTCTTGTTGATTTGTTAATATACTATGCAGGTTTTAGAGTGTGGGGTTTTTCACCCGTATGGGTCTTCCCCACGATAATCACTGTGTTATGTGTTTCTTGTTTTATTTCTACTCTATTTGCTTCTTGTGATCTCTATGATAGTTAAGTTGAAATTTGCAAAATCGTCCTCTCAAGATTAGCGTATGAAGCGTTTCCACACACCTTTGCTTCCTTACAAGTGGTATCAGAGCCTGACTAGTTTTGGTTCTATTTGTTGGGTACATGGTTTTTTGAGCTAATCAAGGTTTGAGTGGGAGCTTGTGCAGAGTATTTCATTTCTGTATTGCAAGATCGTAAAGATGGCAAGTATATCAGGGAGGATTGATGTAGAGAATTTTTCTGGCACAAACTTTGAAATGTGGAAGCTGAAGATGGAAGATCTGTTGATTGATCGAGATCTATGGGATGCAGTCGATGAGAATAAGTCGAGGCCTGCAGATCCGACTTTAGCTGCACAATATGATGTAATGGATAGAAAAGCTAAAGGTCTCATAAGATTGTGCCTTGCAGACTCAATTCTGATTAATGTCCACAAAGAATCTACTGCGAAGAAGCTTTGGAAGAAGCTAAGTGAGATCTACCAAGCAAAATCACTTGTGAATAAAATTTTCTTGAGGAAGAAGTTGCATTCCTTGAGAATGGAAGAAGGTGGACGAATTTCTGAGTATCTGGAAAGTTTTAATATGTTGGTGACTCAGTTGACCTCAGTTGGGGTACCAATGGATGAAGAAGAAAGGTGCCAAATCCTGCTATGTTCATTGCCAGACTCATGGGACAACCTTGTGATTGCCATAGGGAGCACTACAGTTGTCTTGAAGATGGAGGATGTTGCTGGTTCTCTACTTTCTGAGGAGATGAGAAGGAAGGTTTCTCTGAATGCCAAAGAGGCTTTGAGTGTTCGAGGAAGACCAAAAGAAAGAGGCAAGAATGAAAAGCAGAATGGCTGTTCCAAGTCCAAGAATAAGGGGAGATCAAAATCTCCTGTTAAGTCCAAGGTAATTTGCTGGAATTGTGGAAAGCCCAGACATTTTCGAAAGGACTGTAAAGAAGAAAAGAAGAAAAAGAAGAAGAAGCAAGATTCTGATTCTAAGTCCGAGAAGGAAGATGGAGATGCTTTTATTGCAGCCTTGGCCACTCGTGTAGGTGACAATGCATGGTTGATAGACTCAGGTGCATCTTTCCACATGACTCCTATTAGAAACTGGTTTAGTAAGTATGAAAAGTTTGATGGTGGTAAGGTGTATTTGGGTGATAACTCCTGTCTTGATATTATTGGTCATGGAAGTGTTCATGTTAAATTTTCTGATGGTAGAACTAGAAGATTTGATGGTGTCTTGCATATCCTGGGACTAGCAAGAAATTTGTTATCTATTAGTAAACTAATAGATGCGGGTGTGCATGTACAGTTTTCTGAAGCAGGTGTGAAAATGGTGAGAGGTGCTATGGTAATAACAAGAGGAAGCAAAATGGGTACATTGTACCAGCTTGATGCATGCACAGTTGAGTGCAATAACACTTCTGATAAGAATGTGATAAAGACTATGTTGGAAAAGGAGAGGGTGTCTCTTTCAGTAGATAGTCATGGTTTTTGGGTACCCAAGGGTGCTCTGTCTACCGAATCAAAGTTGCCTGCAAAGAAGACAATGTTGTGGCACCTGAGACTCGGTCACATAGGTGAGAAGGGTCTACGAACTTTGAAAAATAAGAACCTTGGTAATGGGTTGAATGATTGGAATCTTGAATTTGATTTTTGTGAGCATTGTATTTATGGAAAACAAAACCGCATTCGGTTTTACTCCAGTTCTTATAAGTCTTCAAGTGTTTTGGATCTAATCCATTCGGATGTATTTGGTCCAGTTGATGTTTCTTCTATTGGTAAATCAGTTTATTATGTTTCTTTCATTGATGATTTCAGTAGAAGAACATGGATTTATTTTCTTAAGAGTAAAGCTGAAGTTTTTAGTCGTTTCAAAGAATTTAAAGCAATGGTTGAGTTGCAGACTGGAAAGAAAATAAAATGTTTAAGGACAGATAATGGCGGTGAATATTGCTCCAATGATTTTGACACATTTTGTAAAGATTGTGGTATTAAGAGATAGAAGACAACTCCGTATTCTCCACAACAGAATGGAGTTGCAGAAATAATGAACAGGACCTTGATGGAGAAGGCTAGGAGTATGCTAAGTGGTGCTGGTCTAGAACAAAAGTTTTGGGCTGAAGTTGTAGCCATTGCCTGCTACCTGATAAACAGGTCTCCTACATCAGCTCTTGTTGATAAAACGCCAATGGAAGCGTGGTCGGGCCACAAGCCTTCACTTAGTCATCTGAGAGTTTTTGGTTGTGAGGCATATGCTCATGTGCCAAAGGAGAAGCGGACAAAATTGGATAACAAAGCTGTTAAATGTATATTCATTGGATACAATTATAGTGTGAAAGGATACAAGCTTTGGGATCCTGTTGCACAAAAGGTATTTTATTCCAGAAGTGTTATTTTTAGAGAAACTAAGTCTTCTTCTGTTACAGTGCAACCAGAACAAAAGGAAGAAAAGAAAGATGTGATTCAACTGCCTGCTACACTTGAAAAAGTTGAATCGAGGCCCTTAGAAAGACAGGAAGTTGATGAGAGCTCTACGAGTTTTGAATCATCAGAGGAAGAAGAAGAACCTGAACCTGAACTTGTTCGAAGGTCTACTAGACAAAAAAAACCACCTGAAAGGTATGGATATTCTCCTGATGATTGGAGATGTATATTTGCTTTGAATGCTAATATTGATGAATCGAAATCTGTAGAAGAGGCTCTTGGTATGAATGATTCAGAGTCTTGGAAAATTGCCATGGATGAAGAGATGACACCTCTTAAGAAGAATGACACATGGGACCTTGTACCATTGCCTGAAGGACGAGAGCCTGTTGGTTGCAAATGGGTGTTTAAAAGGAAGATAGGTTCAGATGGAAGAATAGAGAAGTTCAAAGCATGTTTGGTTGCAAAAGGTTACTCCCAGGTTGAGGGTGTAGATTATGGTGAGATTTTTTCTCCTGTAGCCAAAATGACATCCATTCATTTCTTACTTTCTATTGCAGCAGCTTATGATCTAGAGGTCGAACAAATGGATGTAAAAACTGCTTTCCTTCATGGAGATTTGGAGGAAGAAATTTATATGACACAACCAGAGAACTATGTGGTAAAAGGTAAAAGTAATTTGGTCTGTAAGTTGAAGAAATCCTTGTATGGTTTAAAACAAAGTCCTAGGATGTGGTACTAGAAGTTTGATACATATGTATTGAGTTTGGGGTTTGTGCGGTCTAAATCTAATCACTGTATACATTTCAAATCTGATGGTGATCGTTTCTTGGTTATTGCCTTGTATGTTGATGACATGTTGTTTATTGGGAAAGGAAAAGGTTTGATTGTAGAATTAAAATCTCAACTCTCGGCAAAATTTGATATGAAAGATCTTGGTGCAGCAAAACACATTTTGGGAATGGAGATTGTAAGAGATGGATAAAACAAAAAGCTTTGGCTAGGCCAAAATAAGTATGTTGGTACTATTCTGAGAAGATTTAATATGCAAGATTCTAGACCATTGAGTGTTCCTGTTACAATGGGAACAAAACTTTCTAGTTCACAGTGTCCTACATCCCCATTGGAGATGGAAGAGATGAGTCAAGTACCACACCAAAGTGCTATTGGAAGTTTGATGTATGCTATGGTTTGTACAAGACCAGATATTGCCCAAGCAGTGGGAGTTTTTTCCCGTTACATGTCTAATCCAGGAAGAGCACATTGGGATGCAGTAAAAAGAGTTTTTAGATACTTGCAGGCTACCTCAGAGTACTCTATATGTTTTCATGGAACAAGAAATGAACATTCCTTGGATATTAGAGGCTTTGTGGATTCAGACTGGGCAGGTGATGTTGATAGAAGAAGATCCACCAGTGCATATGTGTTTACATTATTTGGTGGTGCAATTAGTTGGATGAGCAAGCGACAGGCTGTAGTCGCTTTGTCCACGACAGAGGCAGAGTATATGGCAGTTACTCATGCCTGCAAAGAAGCCATTTGGCTTAAGAGATTGTGTTCAGATATAGAGTTTAAACAGGGTGCAGTGACAATTTATAGTGACAGTCAGAGTGCAATCTGCCTAGCGAAGAACCTGACTTTTCATGCTAGGACCAAACACATTGATGTACAATATCATTTTGTGAGAGATATGGTTGAGGATGGCAGGGTGAAGCTGGAGAAGGTAGAAACTTTGGTGAATGTTGCTGATTCATTAACTAAGCCCGTGAGCACAGAGAAGTTCAGATGGTGTTTGGAGTCTATGAGCCTCTTGGCCCCTGACTGTTGAGTCCATGGTAATATGGATCCCCTGACTCTTGCAAGGTATTCGACAAGTGGGAGAATGTTGAGATACATGTGTCTCAACCTTGCAATTTTTAGTAAATTGTTCCAAATGTAGTTGGGAGGTTTTCCATGTGTCGGTGCCTTGGAAAAAGGTATTTGAGTTGTCAAAAGATGCCTTGTCCATAGTATAATATAGGAGGGCCATTTTTAGAGATTATATGACACATTTCATGTTAGTTATGAGGGTCAAAAATAGGGGATAAGAGTTTGGACGTGAGTAACTATTTTTAACCTGGTTTTCTTATTTTGGAAAAACAAATGTCAAGGGTGGGCAACACATGTCATGGAGGTTTTGCCCATGGTATTGTAAAACCACAAATGGTTTCCATGTTGTAAAATTCCTATATAATGAGGGCTTGGAGATGAGTTTGTATGATGGAGTTTGGTTTGCAAGGCTGGGTGTTAGAAGGATGCTAGTGAAGTCTCTCTAAGCTTGAGTTGAGGTGATGCTCTTATAAGAACTTACATTGCAAGTGTCTTGTAATCTCTTGTTGATTTGTTAATATACTATGCAGGTTTTAGAGTGTGGGGTTTTTCACCCGTATGGGTTTTCCCCAAGATAATCACTGTGTTATGTGTTTCTTGTTTTATTTCTACTCTATTTGCTTCTTGTGATCTCTGTGACAGTTAAGTTGAAATTTGCAAAATCGTCCTCTCAAGATTAGTGTAGGAAGCATTTCCGCACACCTTTGCTTCCTTACAATTATAAACAAATTTTTTACTATTACAATACTAAAAAGGCAAATCCTGACCACTATGTGACATTGTTTATCTATGAAAATGAAAACATAAATTTTTAACCAATAAAAGACATATCATTGAAAAAACAAGATTATTTTATAAGTGAAGAGGAGAATAGGATTCCTCTTCTTTGTCGCACTGGCAATTTTTACAAGAAAATGTATGTTTGGGACCCAAGGGACACGTAAGAAGTTGGCATGGCGCATTGGACTGAAACAACCATTGCGCATGAAACTGTCAGCACTTCCAATGGCCGGCATATTTGACTCTTCGGCCCTTTCTGGTATTGGCTGAGTCCAAAAATTGTACCAAATCAAACGTCAATTTGAAATTTTGTTACATCACCTCCACAATGCCAAAAACTTGGTATACACAGCTGTTAGATCTCTGTCACGCGGAAACTTGTTTCTTCCCTGCTTTCGCAGACCATGACATCAATTTTCTGTAGCATTTTTGTTAAAAGAATCTATGGTTTGGTTAAAATAGAATATTTTAAGTTTTGATATGTTTAGGTAAGAATTCTATTGGAGAAACCTGTGTGATTTCAAATGATTCATTAGAAATTTTCAAATTTAGAATATGCAAATGACTAATTAACACCCATTTTATTCAATATGAAAGATTTTCTTAAAAAAAATTGTCAATAGATTTGTTACATTTATTTCATAAAATTAATATAATTTAAAATAAACCATCTAAAAAAATCAGAACTAGAATATATTGTTTATTGTTTATACCTAGCTGTAAACCATGGATTAACGCCCATTTCTGCCTAACAGAAAGACTTCTTTTTAGATTTGTTGTAGAACTTCCCTACATATATCTTGGGTTTGCCTCATAATTACCATTGCCCTTGGCTTTCTCCTCATTGACTCATTGAGATCATATCTATTTCCCCTTTGATAGCTTCAGATTATCCATGGTGCTGGTATTTTTATGTCTAGTCATGACCCAAATTGCTTATTTGCAACATGCCTCTGCAAATTTTTACAGCGAGTTTGATATCACCTGGGGTAATGACAACGCCAAGATCCTTGACAACGGCCAGCAATTGCAGCTTACTCTCGAACAGTCCTCAGGTATAGATGCATATTATATATCTAATATATGGTTAGCTGTTGAACGATTCATGGCTAGCCTTACGTTATGTCCTCTTCTTTTGTGAATTGAAATATGGTTAGCTGTTGAACGATTCATGGCTAGCCTTACGTTATGGCTAGCCTTACGTTATGTCCAATCGAAGAATGAATATCTGTTTGCAAAAATTGATATGCAAATCAAGTTGGTGCCTGGCAACTCGGCAGGCACTGTAACTGCTTACTATGTAAGTCTCTCTTTCCTCAAAATAATGTAATTGTTCAATTACTATTTATTATTAGACATAGTTTTTATGAAAGATTTTATATCATCTACAAAATTTGTTTAGTTATATAATATAGATGGATGAGTTCATGTTGATGTCTTTTTGGTTAAGATTCAAGGGCGTCTGAGAGCTTTCCACTGCGTCAAAGTTATCTGAAATATATCTCAGCCTCATTCCTTATTAAGGTTATCCATTCCGTTAAAGTCACATTAGACATTGATAGTTTAGCTATCTGATATGAGAATACAAATTTCTGTTGATATCTCTTTGGTTAAGATTCAAGGACTACTAAGGGATTATCCACTCCATCAAAGCCATCTAAAACATATTCCGGCTTTATTTCTTATTGGGGTACTGTCGAAGTCACCAGGAATACAATCCCGCCATCATCTTTTATATCATTCTTTCTGAAATTTTTGAGCTTTGGTGGATGGCCTAATCAAAGAATAAACCATTACCCTCACCTGTTGAGCTCAACCAATTGAACTACAATCCTTTGATGCTGATATTTCTTTTGTTAAGACTAAAAGATTGAGGGTTACCTACTCCATCAAAATAATCTAAGTTCTGACCTCATTCATAATTAGGGTTATCCAATCCATCAAAGTCCTCTGGGACACAATCCCACCCTCATCCTTTATATCATTTTTTCGAAATTTTTTAGTTTGTCAATTATACTCAATCAATTGAATTAACCTTTTGATATTAGAAATAAAATTTGACCACTACTAGATTGAATATACAATATAAATTCATTTACTAAATATTAAGGGTTGATGGGTGCAGCTTTCATCTCAGGGAGATAAGCATGACGAGATAGACTTTGAGTTTCTGGGAAACCTGTCCGGAGATCCCTATATTATGCACACTAATTTGTTCTCTCAAGGCCAAGGCAATCGTGAGCAGCAATTTTACCTCTGGTTTGATCCCACTGCAGACTTCCACACTTATTCTGTGCTCTGGAATCCTCAACAAATTGTGTAAGTACAACTAATTTAATCCCCTTCAACTTAACTGCTTTAATTTCTATTTCGGTTTAGGTTTTAGATTATTATTAACATGTCTATTTTTATCATTGTTGTTTTTGAATTAGATTATGTTGTTGTTTTTGAATTAGATTATGTGAGAGTTCTTTGTATCAATATTTTGGATCAACTCAAAGACTTGGAAGATTTTTCTGGGTCTCTTTTATTTCGATAATAACAGAATATATGCACAATCTAAACCAAAAAACAATAAAAACAAATAAAAATTTGACATCATCTTTATAACATGAATCAGATTTTCTGTGGATGGAACTCCGGTGAGAGTGTTCAAGAACAAGGAGAATTTGGGTGTGGCGTATCCCAAGAATCAGGCCATGCGAATATATTCGAGTCTGTGGAATGGAGACGATTGGGCAACTAGAGGGGGCCTCGTGAAGATCGACTGGAGCAAATCTCCCTTCGTTGCTTCTTACCAAAATTTTAAAGTTGAAATGTGCACTTCTTCCTCTGATTGCTCTGCAAATTCATGGTATAGTACAGAAGCATTGGATTCAAATGACCAGCAGAAGCTTGAATGGGCCCGCAAGAATTACATGATATATGATTACTGTTCGGATACCAAAAGGTTTCCACAGGGCCTTCCAGCTGAATGCACCACTTAAACATCACATTGAATCCGAATGCTGAATTAATCCACTGTAGACTCCAGAACAGGAAAATTTCTCACCGTTCTTTAATTTTTTATTACTCTTACAATCTCATTCATTCAAAATCTGGACAATTTCAATGCAGGTGATTTCTTTGAATATTGAATAAAACAGAATTTAGACCGATTGGAAAGTATGGATGCAAAATATCGTATGTCGAAGTGTACACATTAGTGCCCATTCAAATCAGTAGGCTTAAATCTGGTTATAACGGTCCCTGCGTGGACTTTTGAAATCACTCAATTAAGTTTTATAACGGACTTAAAAATTGTGCATTTATAATTGTTAAAGGAAATTTTTCTTAATGTTAATCTAGTTTAATTAAATAGAAATATTCATATTTAAGCACAAATCAATTTAGATATCAATTATGATTGTAAATGGATGATTTAAATATAATCTGTAAAATTAAATGTAAAAGATTGAGCATTTGGTTATAAGAATTCAATATTGTAAAATTGATACTTTCTTGTTTGTGGACTTTTGAAATCATTCAATTAAGTTTTATAACTGACTTAAAAACTGTGCATTTATAATTGTTAAAGGAAACTTTTCCTAATGTTAATCTAGTCTAATTAAATAGAAACACTCATATTTAAGCACAAATCAATTTAGATATCAATTATGATTGTAAATGGATGATTGAGCATTTAGTTATAAGAATTCAATATTGTAAAATGGATACTTTCTTGTTTAATAAAAACCCTAGTTTTTGAACACTTTAAAAAAAAGTGGATTGGATCTGCATTGTGTGGGACCATTCTTAAGTTCTATAGAAATGAGCTTGCCTGTAGAAGCATTCTAAGACTTGCAAGATTAACATCATTGACTATAGATTGTTGGAAATTGTGTCATCCATATCTTTGATACTTGCTTAGGTGCACAAGGATTTGCATTGATAAAAAAAACATTTGAGAAATTACTGAATGACAAGGGTCATGTTCTCATAGGTTGACCCCCTTGATTAGACCAATTTCACAATTATGGAAGAATATCAAAAGTTGAATGAATTTAGTATAGATTTAGATTCCTTTTAGTGCTTTAAACAAAGTGTTCTTAAAATGATTTGTGTTTTCAATGAAAAATATTTTTAGATATGATTTGCTTGCAAATTAATGCACATTAAAGTGGTTAGTCCTAGAAGATACTCACAATATACCTTTGGAAATATAATAACAGGTCATGCAATCTCTCTTGTCCTTAATGAAATCTTGAGGATCAAAAGTGGTTAGTTCTCTAAGAAAATGAGCCATATTATGTACAATCAATTATAGTTATGTTTGTGGGCTCACAAAATTAAAACACTTTAATTGAATGTTAAGTTGTTGTATTTTGTACATATTCTTATCTGTGATCAATTTATGAAAATCCCAACAAATTGTTCCAAATCAACCTCAAAAAAACAAAACAAAAAAAAACAAACAATGTCTTGAACTAAAGGTCCAAAATCTATCATTTAATATCCAAAATTTGATTTTTCTCAAATTAATCCCAACACACATCCTAAATCATCCATCTCAAGAATTTGGCACTTAAATAATCCCACCTAAACCTTCCTTCAAAACCTAACTTTTTTCAAGTTACAAATTGATGCATTGCAAAAAGGATGTTGGGAACACAATACAAGTCAAACATTAGTGTTAGTAGTATCAATCATAAACGAAATACAAAAGAAACTACAATCCTATGCATGCATATCAAGAGAGATATCAAACATATTATAGAAAGCGTACAAAAATGAAGAAAAGACACTAAACCCTCCCTAATTCTCTCAAACATGCTCATAGCTCCTCCTCCCTTGTTCCTCTCCTCTCTAAGTTCCACATGAGTGTAGCCCTCAACTTTTTGCACTACTATGGATGTCTTGTGGAGATTCAAGATTTATAAATAATGAAGATAAAATACTATGCAAATGCAAACAAACTAGATATGAGAAAATACCTAATTAATCTATATTGATTTTAACCAAAATAATAATTTAGATATGATTTGCTCCTAAATGCTCTCTCAATTTTAGTATAGGTTAGATGCATACAAGATTTTTGGATCTGGATATGAAGGAAATTGGCTCTATTTATAGGAAAAATAGAGAAATGGATGGTTGAGATTGAGTAATCTCAACAAGGGTTAGGATTGATGGGTTTATGATCCATGTGAGGGCTTTCAACCTAATCCCAGGATGACAAATGTCAACATGAGATGGCTTGAGAGGAGAGGGAAGAAGCATTAAATGCTTGATGACATGAATGTTACCTTGGGAGGTAAGGTTAGGCTTGAGTTGAATGAATAAAGCCTTTATCCAATGAATAATGCTTTTATCCAATGGAAAAACTCTTGTGCAAGAGTTAATGGGGATAACTGTGGTCAAATCAATGAATGCTTGAAGAGACCCATGAGTTAAATGGAGGTTGAGTTAGAAGGAAAGTCTCTGACCACGTGGGTGAGTTGAGTTAACCATTAATGGTTATGTAAGACCATAAATGGTCATGTAAGAACCATTAATGGTTTGGAAGACTTTAGGGGTTAACTTGTTGGAGACATAAAGCATTTAATGCTTTTCAAAGACTTTGGAGGCTTTGAGAAGTGACTTCAAGTTTTTTTAGGAATGTGACAATAATTAGGGGATGAGTTTAGGCTAATTAGGAATGGTTTAGAAGAATCTAGAATGGGTTTAGGATGCAAGTGGGTTTGGTGGGTGAGAGAAAATAGGATTTTAATTAAAATAAAATTACTTTATTTCAACAAAATAGGTGCAACTTGCATTTGTAGGAGAATGCAAGTGGGGGGGTAGTTTAGGGATTTTAAATAAATGTTTTATTATTTATTTAAAAGAGGAAAGGGGGTTAAATTAACTAAATGTGTTTTATTCATTTAATTGTGTAGACACTTAAAAATAATTATTTTAATTATTTTTAATTCCTCACATAATTAATTATGTTAATTCAAATTCCTCTCAATATTAATTAAATATAATTAATATTGTCACTATAGCATATGATTGATTGATTTAATAAATCAATCCCTTTCTTTATTCTTCTAAAAAAATCAAATCCTCACAAATCTTCCTCTTAGCTAATTAATTTCAATTAATTAGTTAACCTACATGATTCCTACAAATCATCTTCTTAATTCATTATTATAGAAACTCCCTAAACTCACTTAACATTATTCTTCTAATTTTTTATTCCCTCCACTCATTCTCTCTCCTAGTCAAATTCTCCTACAAATATTAATCCCACCTAACATTTCCTCTAATCCCCCCTCCTAATGAGTCGTTAATGGTTAATCATCATAATTAGCCACAAAGTCAACTCTTTGTCCTTTTCATCCAACCACTAGCTTTAAATGCTCTTTTCCTAGGTGAATGTAAGATTTTTGAAATCAACATTCATCTAGGCATCCCCTCTCCCAAGGAATTTTTAATTCTTTTTTATTCCTCCAATCCCCATGATATCCTTTTTTGGAGAATTTTTAATTCCTCCAATGCATCTTGTGGAGTGTGGAGATACGAAATGCCTTTAAGGCATATTTCTTGGTCTCCACACCCTCTCTTGGACATTGTGTGAGCTCACAAGTAAATCTTAGCCCTTCATCTCGAATTCATCCTAGCCATTCGTTTTCCTCTCCTCTTCCTATAAAATAGGGTTCCATCCCTTCATTCAGAACATCTTGAAATCCAGTAAGTTTATGCTGCCCTTTTGAGCCCTAGAAATCATCTTGGCAACTTGATCATCTCATCCTTATCATTTTTCAAATCCATTCCATTTGTGCACAACATCGGAGAGCCATCCACATCCAGCAATCAAAGGAGCACATCAAGTGGAGCATTATCAAGGGGCACCTTCACTTCATCAAGCTCAATCCAAAGGAGAAGGTAAAATAGCAAGGTGAAATGGTCTTTTAATGATATTTTAGCATTCTGCATGTTTATTTCATTATGTTTTGATCATTTGACCTTCAAATCTATTTTCCCCTCTTCAAATTGATTTTGAGTGTGGCTTAGTGAATTAATTTAAATAAATTCAATAATTTATTTAATTAATAGGAGAAGAGTTTGAGGATGAATTTAATTAACTGATGACTGGTGGTTAAATAATCAAATAAATATTAAATATTCATTTAATCAAGTGGACAAATTTATGTGACTACACAAACCAATCAAAACTCACATCCCCTATCTCAAAAAAAATCCTCCAACATTCACTCTTCAATGCATCTTTCTTTAATGCAAATTAAGTCAAAATCCACTATTACTCTCCCATCCCAAAAAATCATTATTTGAAGTATTAATCTTTGTTAAAATCAAATCAGTCCAACTCTCAAACCCCTTGAATCAAAATCCATCCTTTGAAGTTTGAACTTTGTCCAGCCTAACCTAAAACAAATCCTCGATCTCCCAAATCCAAACCCAAACCTTTGAATTAAACCCAATATTGAACCATCTCAAATCTATCCTAAGGTCTTACCCATTCTAAAATCCCATATTCCAAATGAAAATCAAGTCTTAGAAGTTCCAAAACCTAAAACCTTTTCAACTCAAATCCAACAAAAGATCTAAAATTAAAAAAACCCAATCAAATCCCAAAATTAATCCATCTTCCATCCTTAAAAATAAAACCTTTCTTTATCATCAAAGTTTTGTCAATTAAGTTTAAATCTAAAATTTAACCATCCAACATCCTAAGACCATCCTTTAAAATCCTGTCTAAACCATAACCAAACATCCAAACCATACAAAATCATCCTTTATAATCTTAAATCTATTCCAATCAAATCCATTCAATCTAAGTCAAACCAATAAATATAAATTAATCTATTCACCCAAAATCACCACTACATATTTTAATTTATGCAATCCAAGTTAAATCAACCCTTTGAATCAAAATCAAATTCAAATTCCATAATTCAATTAAACCTCCAATTTCCAACATCCCTTTAATCCTAAACATTTATTTGTATAGACTTAGAAGCATTTCTCCAAATCCAAATCTAAATTGATAAAATCTTAATTCTAATTTCCAACATCAATTCACAATACAACAATCCAAAAATCCAACTTCAAAAATAAAATCTAATTTTTCAACATCAATCCATCATTTGAAGTACAAATTGCAAACCTCACATCATTCATCCAAATCTATCAAATTCATCCGTAAAATTTAAAATAAAAGGAGAGAAATATCAACCCTCTGAGACTCTAATTAAAATGTTCCACTCACATGCAAACACATAAAATCCTTAATTTCCAAAAAATTATAATAACTTGAATGTCATTGATCACTCAACAATAAGATACATTTATTATTGAGTTTTATGAAGAAAATCCTTTCTTCACTAGACCACCTTTGGTTCAATCCCTATATTTGAGTATCATTATGTCCTCATTACAATGATATTGATAATGACACACCTAACCAAAGTGAATATGACCATAACTATCACAATTTCTTTGAATTTGGACAAGCATGCTACCTAGTAGACATGTTTATAGAGATAAATAAAAATGACATGATTTTACATGTGATTAAGTTAAGAGCCAAGTTACTATCTAGTTATGATCTTTCAAATATTAACAATATAATTCCCATTGACTCCCCTAATCATGACCATGATAATGACCAACCACCCCTCATGAACGACTTAACCAAAATCATGACCATACCAACCACACTGTGACAAGAACATCAAGGCCAACCCAAAATGTTCTCTTATCATCAAATCCAAGATATTAAATGAAAACCAAATCCAACACAAGATGTGTTCATTGCTAAAGCTCTTTTGGTAATCTCATCTTGAGCCAACCCCATAAATCAAAATGAAAAATACCATAAGAAAACATCCAATCCACCCTCACCAACTAATTTAACCAATAAATATCAACCAAGACCAAGATATCACATCCACTCATCAACCCAAATCCACCCTCACAATTTAACTCACAACCCCATCCACTCTAATTATCTTGGTGTTATCTTCAATTTTGGCTTGCTCAAATCGTGGGATAACCCCTACAATTTTTTGTCCAAATTGTGACCTATATACTCTAAGTGTGTCAATAAAAGTGAATTTCAATCCCCTCTCTTGACTTGGTCTTTAAGTCATTTTGTTTGAAGTCTTTACTTTGAAAGTTTTTATCTTTCATTTTTATGTTAGTTCTATTTCATTTTTATTGATTTTGGTGTCAAATTGGGTCCTAAACTCGATTCTACACTCGTATAGGGATTTTTGGTGTCAAATTGGGTCCTAAACTCGATTCTACACTTGTATAGGGCTTTTTGGTGTCAACCCGAGTCTTAGATCGGATTATGCACTTGTGTAGTTAGATTTGGTGTAAATTGGGCCTGTAGACTCGAAATGAACTTGACTATGCAAATTGGGTCTACGGACCTGAACAACACCATCACCACAACTTTCCCAGTGTAAGTCGAGTTAATAGACCCAACCTACATTGCCACAATGTTATATCTTTTGTGGTGTAAGTCGGCCCTATGAACCCAACTTACACAAGTTGGTCTTGCCTTAGGTGTAATTGGGTCCATAGATCGGACCTACACCATTATGATTGATTTACCCCTTTCAAGTGCAAATTGGGCCTATAGACACGACTTACACTTATTTTTGATTTACCCTCTCCAAGGTGTTAATTGGGTCTATAGACCCAATTTGCACCAAACATTTCATGAGTTCTATCCTAGGTGTAAATCGGGCCTATAGACTTGATTGACACCAACACTTAGTAATTTTTCTAAGTGTACAAAAATATTAAGAGGTACAAATGTTTATTTAGATTTTTTCTAAGTAATAAGAAGAAATTCATATTCTTGGAGGACCTTTGAAGACAATATTTTCAGTTTTCTTGTTCCAATGAAGATCTTTTTCTCATGAGGATGTTTTGGCTAACTTAGGAGATTTTTCTCACATATATTGCGGTCGCAGTTTCTACCCGATGACTTCACTTTCTTCGAGTCAGAAAAAGATTAAGTTCAAGAAGCAAGACTCCTATTCGATCTTCTCACCATCCTTAGTGGTGTCAAACATTGTGAACACCAGATCATTCTGAAATACAGGCTCCTGACAACAATATAAAGATATTTTGAAGAAGGATGATCATAACAAAGATGTGTCTCTAGTCACTTAGTCATTTTTATGCATCTCTAGTGTAGTGTCATTTTGTAATTTCAATCAACACTTCAAGTGTCATTTTGTATATATAGTTTTGCATGTAGGAGTGCACAAGTCCTAAGTCAAATTGAACTCTACTTTTGACCTAGTCATAGTTAGTTGAGTCTTTCCTATTATTTCTCATTGCACCTCTTCTATATATATGGGGGTGCTCATTGTATCTATCAATCTTTATTTTATGCAACAAAACTCTGCCAAAGTGAAAATCAAAGTGAGACTTTGTGTTCAAATTGTGATTTTGCAAGCTTAATCAAAGAAGAAGGCAATTTTGGTTCACAAACTTTGAGTTGAGATCATCTTTGGTCATGGTATAGATGTTCTTATGTCATTTATGTTATATTATTGAAAATATTAAATTGAGTAGTGTGAGTTGTGAAATTTCAAAGAGTAGTTTGAATTCGCTAAGTAGACTTTTTGTTACTTTGTGGATTTGAAAGTAGGAATTGTGTGTGAATAATAATTCAAAGGCTTTGTGCTTTGCTTTGTTTTGATTAAGTAAAAATAGGTATTTGAAAGGTACCCGAACCTTTTACTAGCCAAGAAAACATAAATGCTAAAAAAAGTGCCTGATCACTTCAAAAAGTCAAAATGAACCCACCGGAAGGGCACAACTTAATACATCATTACATAAAACTCGGAACAGACAGCAAAAGGAAAGCAAAAGACAACAAAGAGACATAACCAAGGACAACAACTAGAACTAAATACAATTCAGAATCTCCTCAGCATGAACAACCATTTGTTTCATGTTGTTCGCTGAGGTCTTCATATCCTCCAGCTCATGACCATCGATGTCAACCTTATTCTTTGTGTTGGCTCTAGTCCTCCTTTCATGACCCTTCTTGTTCACCTGCTCTTTATCACCATCCTTCTTTGCATTATTCTCGAACCTATTGATAAAGATGTTCATGTTGTCCACCGAATATTTAAGGATTTAGAAATTTTGATCAGCAAGTTGCTTGACATTGTGCTCCAGCTTGTCAATTTTGCTGCCAAAACTTTTAGTTTGTTGTCCATTTCCTTTCTATCTCCCATCTCATTGACCTTTTTCTCCGTGGCTAAGATTTTTCCAACCATACATTCAATAGTTTGCGCATTATGCAGAATGGCCACTAACTCTTTAACATGCTCTGCCAAGGGCTTGTCACCAACTGTAATTCTTGCCATGGCCTATGTATCAGTTTTCAAACTATTAATATCCTTCACCAAAGTAGTAATGGTCTCACAGAAAGCTTTAATGGTATCTTTGTCACCACTATCACTTTGACCCCCTTTTTCCTTGTTATACAGACTAGTGGTATTCATGGTCTCCACGGTTTCCAAATTATCCTTAACCGGGTTATCCTCCCCTTCTTTGTCCTGACTATCAATCCTTTTATTATCATCATCCTCCTCTTCAGACTCAACCAAAACATAATTGAGATCAAAATTGCTACCCTTTTTAGTGTTCTTTTTCTGAGCCTTCTTTCCAGAGGCTTTCCCTTTCCTCTTTTTAACAGGTTTTCCTCAAGGGAATCAGTTTCAGATTCCAACATTTTAGATTCCACAGTAATCCTCCTCTTCTTGGCCCTAATCCTCCCTTTTTTGCTAGTTTCTTTTGACTCTCCCTCGGTCTCAGAATCAAAGTTGAAACCACTATCCTTACTTTCCGTAGTCTCATCTCTGGCATGTTTGCCTTTAATAGGCTTTTCAATGCACTTCCCCTTTAGCATTTTATAAACCAGGACCATAAGCCCCTCATGGAGGGCATGATCGCCTTTAGGGTCCTTCTAGATCTCCTTTATAGTATGATCCATTGAACAGGCCAGGTAATAGGGAAGGCTAACCTTTTCTCCATGACGGAAATGGTTAAGAAGGACGAAGTGATGCCCATAAGCCCTAGTAAACCTACTGTCTAAGGTAATATACTCAATAGAAGCAAATAAGACAAACCTCCATGGCCTGCAAATTCTCTTCGGGGAGTGGTAGGAGTTGTCAATTTTGATCATCTTTCTTCTCTCACCATCCGTAATGGGAAACTTGTCTGCAACTTTATCTAATATCCTTCTGTCCCTATAAAATTTCATACCCTTGGTAGTCATCCCCGTGGCCTCAGTGATAACCTCTTCGTCTACATTCATCATATGTGACCCAATCAGAACTTTTCCATTTTTCCAGTTCTTGATGAAGTAGCTGGTAATTATGGGGTCCTTCCCATTCAGTCATTCCATGAAAACATTGAGACCCCCCTGCTGAAGGATACTCCAGACTTCTTCGTTCTTTCTCCATTCAGAGCAGGAAGCAGGTTCAAATCTCTTCTTGTTTCCTCCCATTTTTCTAGCACCTTCCTTGCAATGCCTTCTCTTGTTTGATAACTTTTCCTTTGGTTTCTGTGGTTATTCTGTAAGAGCACCCATAATCCGTGCCAAATAATGATGATATGACACCTATTTAATAGCTCATTATCTTCAAGCAAACCCTGCATCGAAAAAGGCGGAAAGGTCATTAGAAATAATGATTAAAAGTACCACTTTGCCTTGTATAGCTTCGGTCTTGATTGAGCAAGGATTTCATTTCACTTGCAATCTCCATTTCACCATAACTAGTGATGATGTCTCCTGATTGGCAAGCCAGGTTGGCTGCCCAATCAGCGCCAGAGTTGGCCTCCCTATAAACATGTGTAAAAACACACATTTCAAACTCTTCGCTGATTTTCCTAGTTGCTTTAATAGCATTACTAATCGACCATGACGGTGGGAATTTCATATTTAAATAATTGATAATGTTTAAGGAGTCTCCTTCACACCAAACTTTAGTGCATTTGGCTTCTTTGGCAAGGATAATCCAATGATAAGCCGCAATGGCTTCAGCAACATGGTTGGTTTGTTTTCCTATAGGAATACATTTTATGATTTTACATATTCCCCATTCATCCCTTAGGACCACTTCACATCCTGCAACCCCCGGGTTTCCCTTAGAGGCCCCATTAAAATTGATTTTCATCCATCCCCTAGGCGGACTGGTCCATATCACTCCCTCTCTAGGGTTACTCTGGATACTCTCTTGAGCTTTTAATCTCCACTTTTTATAGACAAATTGATCCTCCTTAGTATTAGGATTATCAATACCACCTATAATATTCATATTTTCCACTATGCTTCTTCTTATTTTTTCAAACACAATGTTAGCTTTAGTATTCTTTTCTCTAAAAATTCTATCATTTCTCTCTTTCCATATACCCCAGCACATGTGTGGTAAAACAATTCTCCATAGTAAGGTAGTGGTTATGTTTTTTGAAGGATGATGCCATGACTTGAAAATCTCCTGAATCGAGTTGGGGAAGCTCCAATTGATATTGAATTGATCCAGACAACTTCCCAAACATCAGCTGAGAAGGGGCAATGAAAGAGCATATGATTTATTGTCTCCTCATTTTTCTTACAGAGTGTACAGAAACTTGGTATGCTGATACCTCTTTTTCTTATATTCTCTGTAGTAAGAATTTTGTCTTGGAGGGCTATCCAAAAGAAAATCTTGATCTTGGGGGTAAGGCCTTTCACCCATGCTTTAGCCCAGCAAGGACTTTCCATGTTATTGTACTGTTGATGATAAAGAGATGCCACAGTAAAAGTACCACTAGCTGTGAGTTTCCAAATTAACTGGTCTTCTTCTTCAATCCTCATCATTGAGTTCATGACTTTGTTCAAACTACCCAAAGACTGATCCACTTGAGATAAGTCTTTCCATTGTCCATCTTTCCAATAATCCTCCACCTTGGTTCCAAATCTTTCCTTGCATTGGTTCTGATATCTGTTCCACTCAGGTTTTTCATTTAAAGGGATCTCCAAAAGCCAAGGGTCCTCCCAGAACTGAATAAGATTCCCTTTCCCCAACTTCCATTTTGTACCTTTGATAAATAAGTCTCTAGTCCTAGAGATATTTTTCCAAATATTGGATCCAATTGGGATAATCTCCGCTTTGAGGAAACTTTGAAGATTTGGACATTGGCTTTTATATTTGTTGTCCCATATTTTTTTCCACTCTCCTTGATTTCTATATCCTCTCCAAATTTGCTTGGCCATAAGGTATTCATTTATGTCTCTTATTCTTCTAAGGCCCAGACCGCCTTTATTCATAGGCTTACATACCTTCTCCCAAGAAATTAAGTTCATTCTCTTCTTCTCCTCAACCCATGTCCATAAAAAGGATCTCTGTATTTTTTCAATGGCCTCAACATACTTAGTAGGAATCCTAAACAGACTGATGGCATAGAGAGGGATACTTTGAAGAGTGGTTTTTAGCATTTGAACCTTACCTGCTTGACTAAGTAGAGCTCCCTTCCATCCAAATAGCTTTTTATGGAATTTATCCACCAAGGCTCCCTAAAAGGTATCTGGAGGATCTTGACCTAAAGGGAGCCCCAAATAGGAGGCAGGCAAGCTACCAATTCGGCCACCCAAAATGTTACTAATTTTAACTCTCCTTCTCTCCGGGGTATTGATAAAATAAACAAAGCTTTTAGACCAGTTTATAAGCTGACCAGTAGCCTCTCCATAGTTATCCAAAGCCTTTTTTAGTCTTCTAGCGTCCTTCACAGTGGCTTTTCCCATTATTATAGAATCATCAACAAATTGCTGATGAGAGCATATTTGATCTGCCGAAGAAGGATTCAAACCACAAAACTCCCTTTTCTCAACCAGTTTTCCAATACATCCCCCCAAAAATTCCGCAATGATGATAAAGATCACTGGAGATAGGGGGTCCCCCTGCCTGAGATCTCTTGAGGCTTTAAAGAAAGGAGAGGGGGAGCCATTCATTAGCACAGAGAAAGTAGCCGAAGAAATAAGTTGCCTGATAAGGCCAACACTCCTAGGATTAAAACCAAAAGCAGAAAGAACATCCATCATAAAATCCCAATCCACTCTATCATAGGCTTTAGAAAGGTCAAGTTTAAGAAAAAACCTTCTTTTTTAGAAAAGGCTAGAGAATGGATGTTTTCATGAACAAAGATGATAGAGTCCAAAATTTGCCTTCCCGGAACAAAACCACTTTGTTGAGGCGATATAATGGAAGGAAGCAATTTGAGAATTCTAGAGGTAAGGACCTTAGAGATAATCTTGTAGAAAGAGTTGCATAAGCTTATAGGTCTAAAAAGATCCATTGAATCCGCCCCCATCTTTTTGGGTATAAGAGCTATAATAGTACCATTAACTTCTTTCAAAAGTTTTCTAGCACCAAACAACTCTTTCACAGCTCTGGTAACATCATCTCCAATAATATGCCAGTACATTTGGAAGAAGAACATGGGAAAGCCGTCCGGACCTGGGGCTTTGCTGCCCTCAAAGGACTTAACAACTGTCAGAATTTCATCATGGGAGGGAATGGCAGTTAAACGATCATTGTGATCTTCCCCCAGAATGGTAGGTATACTGTCCAGAAGTTCCGTTTGGGCCTGTATATTCAAATTCTGATCCTTAGCAAGTAAATTAGAGAAAAAATCCATAGCAACCTTGCTCATGGAATCATCATCTTCAACACATCTGCCATTCACTTTAATCTGTACAATTCTATTTATGGCCTTATGTCTAAGGATGGACATATGGAAGTATTTAGTGTTCCTATCCCCCTCCTTTAACCAGACATTTCTCGATCTTTGTTTCTAGTAGGTTTCCTCTTTAGCTATTATTTCATGATATCTCATCAGAATAGCATCTTCAGTGTTTCTAGACATATAGGTATAACCATTGTGCTGTATCTCATCCTGGATTTCCTTGAGTTCTAAGAGGGTTGTTGCTTTTGAGGTAAAGATGTTCCCAAAGCAATCCTTATTCCACTTCTTGACATTATCTTTAACATTCTTTAGCTTTTTGACCACTTTATACATGGCATTGCCTTCAATACTGACCTACCACCAAAGCTATAGATTGTATGCAAGTAGAAACTTTAAGATTTTGTGCTTCATTTGTTACTTGAAAAGTATTAGTTAAGAAGAGTCATTTGTAAAAGGTTGATAGGATAACTTGGTAAAAAAAGACTCTGTGCTTTATTATTACTTTCCCATCACATAAGTTATTTTCAGTTCTTTTCAGAAAAGGAAGCAACATGAGATTTTGCACTCTTATGTACACTTTTCTTCTGAATTAGCATAGATTTTTAAGATTACTGCAAGTTAGAATTGTTTTGTTCTTCTATTCTAAATAGAGAATTGGATAAACACTTGTTCTAAAAAAAGAGAACTAAGTTATTGTATCATCCTGAAATTAGTGTAAAGTTAGTAGGTAGATTAACAATAGATATATATTGTAGTAGAAATGGGGAGCCTTCCCTTATAAATAGGAGAGACCATATCTTGCCTTTTGAGAGGTATTGTCTCACACACTATGGTGAAAATCCACATTTTGTAAGCCTTCTCAAGTTTACAAAATTTTCACCTAACACTTGGCTATCTCAACCATATAACATAACGTCAAAATGACCACACATTTTATCAAGGAAATGTCCCTACAACAAGCTACCACACTTCACACCATCAATCCAACCTCAATCATCAACAAGCATCCATCAAAACCACCTAGTCAAATACATACCACCTCCACCTCTTGGTACTTCATTTGATGAAGAATTGCACACCATAAAAGGAATATAAAATGGACACAAATCAAGTCTATGTCCCTCCCTTTTGGTCAATTAATCTCACAAATTGCCTTCTCCCCTAACTTTAAAATCCTAAAATATGACAAAGATATGGGTAACCTAAGGGAAAATGTCAACTAACTTTACATGGAATGTAAATAGGACTTATACAAAGATATCTACTTATTCCACCTCTTCCCCTGAAGCTTGGGAGGCCAAGACTTGGAGTGGTTCTACACTTCCCAAATGGGTCTATCACTTCATTAGTGGCCTTCTCCAAAAAATGGGAAAATATATCTTATATAAATTTAAACATGAATTTATGATGACTAGGGGAAACCTTCTCATCCTTCCTCCAATAATGGAGGATCCTTGCAAGTAGATTCCAATGGTTTGTCCTAAAAAGGTAAATTGTTATCACAACCTTAAAACCAAAATAAATTAGAAAACCCAAGTTATTTAGCAAGAATAAAATCATAGTTGGTGATGGATGTATAAAATTTGAACTTGTGCAAAATCCATATAATCCCCACAAATATCACCATGCCCTCCAACAATTCAAAGCAAGAAAATAAAAAATGATAATATACATTATTGGAAGAAATTGTGGAAGTGGCCTAATACAAACTCATTAAACCTAACATGATCGCATTCCCCTTGACAAAATCATTTGATGATAATGAACCTAAACCTAATGGTACAAGGAAAATGAGTATTGAAAGTGTAAAAAAATCAAAGTTTATGCCACTAAAAATATATATGAAAGTAAATAGTGCATCCAAGATATCATCCATAAGATAGATCAAAATAGAGGGAACCTCATCTTTATCACCTACTAAAAAAATGTGAATATTTCAAGACCCCTTCGACAAGAATGAGAAAAAGAATCCTCATAGAAGAAAACTAGAATCAAAGCCAAGACACTAATTCTAACAAAATCCACCATCGTAGAACTCCACATAACTACAATCTTGTTGTTAGCGTTGTTAAGAAATCTTGTGAACAAGTAAATTACACAATAATAAACAAATCCCATGATTGTTCCATTACCACAAGACATGTTTGATTCATCACCTAATGGCCTCAATGAAATACTATTGAAGGATATACAACCTCATTAAACATATTGAGTGAAATCTAACACACATATACTTCGAAGAGCCCCTAAAAAAAACCAATGTTCATAGGAACATATTAATCAAGTATTACAATAGTCGAGAGTTCTTAATGTCATCAATTGGTTAAAATTTTAGGCCCTTATCAGGCATGTATCCTTTGATCACTACCTCAACTTTAGCTCCAATAAAATTCCAACCATAAATGGTTCTCATGCATCCATCCACTACATATTGAAGCCATTATTTTTAACATAAAATCAAATGAGCACTCATAGATAATGCGAGCTTGTATTGAACATATATACACTTTGGCTAATACAATATGTAGGCTTCTTAGATAAATCTTTATATCTATAAATTGTCACCATTAAGGTGTATGACAATACATAACATGAATTAATGGGAAACATTCACCTTCCCTCAATGTGGGACTCATGTTGCAACAAACCTTTTGCCACATCATTGATCCAAACCTTCCTTATAATATTCTCCTAGGCCACCCATGGATCTATACCATGATGGTTGTCCCATCCACCTAGCATTAATATCTCAAATTACCTCATAATGATGTGGAAGTTACTATTCTAGTTATCGATATCCCTTTCTAATATTGTAAGATGATGAAAGGACATTTCCAAGAAAAAAATCCATCCTTACCCAATTTCTAAGTTAATACCCAATCACACACCCATAAAATCCCCATCCTCAATAAATCATCATGATCTCCTTTCCGCTTCCACCAATCCCAACCCTAATTAGTCATCTATTAAATCCTAATCCTCTGTCAAGATAATTGAAAAGGGCTGTGGGGAATATCAAATATTAAATGCCTTATACATAGAAAAAATTCCCCCCTCCCTTGATCCTTTGGTTGACCTCATGTTAGGAAAAATCATCCACCAACAAAGCTACAAAATTGGTCAACCACATTCATTGAAAATGGTTTCTTCACCAATACATAAATCAAAGAATTAATTAACTACTATCTCCCTAAAGATGAGGATTAAGTGCATGCTTCAAAAATATTGACCATCCCATGGATCTCAGAACATGGTGGAGCATGGATTTCAAAGGAAAAGGTCTTGGGCTAAATAATCAAGGCATCCTTGACCCATACATGTAATAAAAAAAAAATTACAACATGTTGACTAGGATATATACCTTGGGAAGAGCAATCTAATACCATTAACAACACCTCCAAAACCATTGGAAGCTCTTATCCCAATATTAAAAATATCAAGTAAAATCTACCCTTACTCCATATATATAACTTATCACAACTAACTATTTCCATGAAGATGTCATCCTTACCATCTCCCTAGACCTTAAATACCCGAAACTCATCAACTAGGGCCAATAAGATCTTGCACCATTAAACACATTTCATAATGAGTTTAAGAAATCATCAATCTCATGAGCCTTTGAGATCATATTCTCTCAAGAGATCATAAAAAAGGTTTTAAGATCACACTTAATGCATCACATACTTTAAGGAATAGGAAGAGTTAGTTCAAAATAAATAAATAAAAGACAACCCCCTAGTGAAACTTCTCTCAGCTGCTAGATAAAATTCAAAAAATCAAGAATATGATGACATTTCTAAGGTTTCAGTAGATGAGGAAATCAACATTCCCCTACACATACATAATTAAAATATGGTTTGCACCTTTTCATTGAAGAGGTGATGCACATCAATTTGGAAATTAATGACAAAAAATCACACAAATTACAACTACTCAAGGATTTTCTTGATATATTTTCATGGTCCTATGATGATATGTTAGGACTAGACCACTTACTTAAGGGCACCATTTTTTAGTGCATCTTGATGCTAAACCAATGTGTTAAACACTGTTAAAGATGCATCTAAAGATTGCACTCCTCATCAAATAAGAGCTCTTTTATTTAGAGATGTAATTCATCAGGTCAATTGACTATCTTGGGTGGATATTAAATCTAGTTCATGTCAACAAAAATAATAAATAAATCTATTTTTACACCAATTTTTTAAATATAAACAAGGCTAACTCTAAAATGACTTCCCATTGCCCAATATCGACATTATAGTCAACCTCAACCAAACATAAGATGTTGTCATTCATGGATGGTTTCTTTAGCTACAACGAAATCCAAATCATCCTCAATTATCAATATAATATGACTTACATCTAATTGAACACTTATTTCTATCAATTCCCAACCTTTAGATTGAAAAATGGTGGGTAAACGTACCAATGAGTCATAACTATCATCTTTTATGACATGCTTTATGATATAGTTGAGGACTATGAATGAAAAATTAGGAAAATTGAAGTTCAAATAAGAACATCTAATTGTCTTACACTACATCTTCCAAAGGCTCAAGGAGTATAATATTTACTTAAATCATAAGAAATGCATTATTGGTGTCACTTCTATTAGGCTTCATTATCTCTAGATAAGGTATCAAAGTAGATCTAGATAAAGTCAAAGTAATCATAAAGATGCATTCACCTCAGAATATCAAACAACTTCATATTCTCTAGGGGAAAGTTTATGCTATACGAAGGTTGACTGCTTAACTCATAGATAAACATTTGCCATATTCAACCCTGCTAAAGAAAAATATAAACTTTTATTGTGACGAGTCATGTTGGTAGTAATTTGACCAGCTAAATTTGCTAATCCTTGTGGTACCTACTCCAAACAAGCCCTTGTTGCTTTATATTTAGATACACAATGATATTTGGGGGTTCTCCTAGGAAATAGGAGGATCAAAGGTGAGATTGGTCTATCTATAACCTAGTAGAACACTATTTGGGTACAAAATCAACAATAGGATGATCCCATAATACTATGTCCCACTTTTGAGAAATCTTAATTTTTGCCTGAAATCTCATATTTTTTAGAAAATATAATGATTTAAGCCTTGAGAGGTTGCATTTAAAGGATTTTAATTGAAGAAGGTTAGATCAAATCCCCTTAGATAGAACCCCTCTAGTCTTAAATCGTACTTGCAATAAAGTCTCCTTTGCACCTATCAAAATCCTAACAAAAAACCACTTTTTCTTTACTTGTTCGGGGGTCATATGAATTCATTTACAAGTTATGTTTTGTAAGCATGTATCCCATTTACAAGTTTTTGATAAACTATAATTTTAAAGATATTTGATTTTATTATTATATTTGTTTTTTTATTTATTGTGAATGTAGGTTTTTCACCAAACATTAAGGTATTTGTTTCACACATGTGGAAAATAAAAAAATGGAGAGAAAAAATTCTAAAAATATCTCTTCACTAGGTATTTATATTCTCATTTCAATCAAAAAGAAGTTAATTCAAATGCATACAAAAAAAGTTATGTGATAGGATATACAACTATGTCCAAATTATAATATCTGACTTAAAATTATGAAAAAATATACAATGACTAGTTATTGGTGTGAAATATATAGTATTTTAAAATTAGAATTTTACTCTTTATATAATTTTTTTTTAATGCATTATGACATAAACATCTTATAAAAAATGTTGTTTACTATCAAAAATGTGTTATTAAAAGTTAAGTAAAAAAATTTATAGTTTATTTCCAAATTGTGTGTGTGTGTGTGTGCACGCGCGCGCGCGCGCGTGTGTGTATACACATATATATACATATATAAATATATATATACTTATGTATATGTATATGTATATATATGTATATATGTACGCACACACATATACATATACATATACTTATATACACACACACACATATATATGTACTTATATATATGTATATGTATATATATGTATATATATGTATATATGTACGCACACACATATACATATATATATATATATGTATATACACATATACATATATATATATATATATATGTATATACACATATACATATATGTATATACATATACACATATACATATATGTATATACATATACACATACACATACACATACACATACACATACACATACACATACACATACAAATACACATACACATACACATACACATACACATATGCGTATATGTATGTGCATATGTATATGTATATGCATATGTATATGCATATACACATACACATACACATACACATACACATACACATACACATACACATACACATACACATACACATACACATACACATACACATACACATACACATACACATACACAAACACAAACACATACACATACACATACACATACACATACACATACACACACACATACACATACATATACACATACATACACATACATATACATATACATATACATATACACATACACATACATATACCTATACATATACATATACCACATACATATACATATACATATACATATACATATACATATACATATACATATACATATACATATACATATACATATACATATACATATACATATACACATACATATACACATACATATACATATACATATACATATACATATACATATACATACACACATACATATACACATACAGACACATACACACACATATACATATACATATACATATACATATACATATACATATCTTCAAATTCTTAATGGTTTAGCTTCTATAACTATCAAAAAGTGAAGATTTGGTGAAAAATGTTGATTTCGCAATCTTGATCTTGCCAAAAAGTGGAACTCATTATTGTGGTATGACCCAATAATTTATAGAAAAATTATGTTCAAAGTTCCGTCCTATTTGCATCACAAAGGCTCTAACTTACACGCTTGGATTGACCACTGGACTCATCACCAAAATCAATCTTCATAAACATATCTTGTCCAAGAGATTTCATAGGTAGAATGGCCAAGTGCATCATAATTTTGGGGAATTTGACATTGAGTATGTAAACTCGAAGTAAATTAAAGGATATGACATTTCTTATACCACATGGAGTTCTTATACCAAAATACATTTGAATTGGGTTTTCCTACACCAACAACAATATAGAATATGAAGCCCTTGTATCAAGTTTAAAATCAACTATCCAATACAATATTTAGCATCTATTGGCCTTTGGTAACTCTTGATGAATCATCAATCAAGTTGATAACAAATATCTCATTAACTATGAAAATCCCATCCCCTATAAGAGAATGGTTGACAAATTTAAGTAGTACTATACATTGATCAATTTTTATCATGTACCTTAAATAAACGAGGGCGTTGATGCAATGACTATCATAGGGTTTCTCCTTGATATGGAAAACAACACATAAGAGTTGATTTTAGTTGAATAGCTATTGGTCCCAACCTAAAATGTTCCTAAACTAGAAATAGCGTGTGAGATTGTTGGCCCCAAATCCCCCTAGTATTACAACAAATACACCTTTCTCTATAGTCAAACTCTTCCACTAAACCTATCCTAAAATCAAAGTAAATCCTTTATCCAACAAGCATCCCTTTCACCTTCCTTAATAGCACACTCTATAATATAAGCTATCATGTCACTTTGCTAATATTCCTTAATTCAAAGGAAGCTACTCTCATGACCTAAGACATCCACAATGGTATCCATGATACTTATACTAACAGTATGGTTGTGGATTAAAAAACTAAGAACAAGATATCAAAATCTCAAAACATATTGAAATAAACCACACCATAGCTATAATAAGCACATTAAAACTAAAGAATTTGAATTTGAATTTAATTTATTGAATACTAACAATGAACTAGGATCTTTCAAAGAGGCTTTATATTTAAAAGATAGTAAGTCTTGGATGCAATCCATTAAAGACTAGATGATGACCCTAGATAGTTGTGATACCTACGATCCTCTTAGTTTTCCTAAGAGAATAAACCTCATTCATTTCAAGTAAGGTGCAAAAAAATAAAATTGTAGATGGATAGATAGATTGGCACAAGGCTAGAATAGTGGCCAAGGGATACTCCCAAAGAGTTGATTTTAGTGAAATTTTCTCATGTCGCTAATTTAACTTCTGCTAGATTCTTATTGTCTATTGGTGTAGGTTGTAATTTTGAGATTTAACAAATAGATGTTAAAATTGTTTTTTCCATGAAGATCTAGAGGAGGAGATTGATATGCGACAACCTAACAATTTTTTTCTCAAGAGGAAGGAACATTTGGTTTGCAAGTTGATATGTTAATTATATGGTCTAAAATAATTACCAAATATATAGTACCAATAGTTTGATGTTTTCACATTGAGCTTGGGTTTTTTGGGAGAGAGATGATCATTATTTTAATGTTAAAATTATTGATGATGAGATTCTAATGCTATCTTGTGTGGATGGAATGTTATTTATTGGTAACTACATGCTAATGATAAGGGGGTTTCAAAAATCAAAATTTATATGAAATATTTAGGGGCTACAAAATAAATTCTTGAAATAGAGATAAGTAGCCTAATATAAGTAATGGTTTGCACTAAGCCAAATATTGCCCAAGCACTAGGAATCTTGAGCAGGTTTATGTCTAACCATAGTAATGAGAATTAGACTTATGTTATGAAGGTTTCCATATATTTAGCAAGGGAATTATGATTAATATTTATGTTATCATATAATTGATGATTTGGATAAGTTATTATGTAATGCCCCGCCAGGAAACCTCAAAGGGATAAACCAAAACACAAGAATAGAGTGCAATAATTTTTTATTTTTTATTTTTTTTTAAGTTACACCACATTAAGATACAACAAGATATCAAAGATTCAAATTACATAGCGGAAGACATCAACTAACACCTAAAGAGTTTCCCAACGAGATTACTTAAATTTCACAATTCACTTAACTCACACAATTAATCCAATAAGCTGATTATCTTAATAACGAGATAATTCTTAATCAGGATAATTTCTTTCAAAAGATGGAAATATAAATCACAAGCAAAGATTCATCCAATAAGATCTATTCATAATCTTCATTCAAGCTTTTCATTAAAAATACAAGCCATACATCTAATATTCTAACACACTAGAATTTCATCATAAACATATGAGATCTTTTCAAGCATACTTAATTTCCTTAACAACAACTGAATGTATTCCATTACTCTAAGTTACATTCTTTCATATTCCAATTTATTGCATTTAAAAGACGATTGCATACATGCATCTATGATACATCTCATCTAAACCACTTATGCATTCGATCAAAATGGCATTCAAGAAGGACTGCATAAAAGCATTTAAAGTTAATTCCATTTATCCACTTATCCATTCTAACATAAGCTATTCATACATGATAAAGTTGAATAAGGGAAACATGAGAGAATAACATCACATAACACCATAATGATCTCGGAGTTCACCCCTAAAGGGCTACATCTCCGGGTCTGCTCAACTACAAGACCCCTCTGATAATTAATAAAGTTAAGAATACATGAGGTTACACCATTACAATCCGGCCATCAAGGCGAAATATAAACAATATACAAACGACCACATCGGTCAATTAATACATAAACGATCCCGGAAAAGGAAAGGATCCAGCTGAACATAATCAAAGCTAAAACAAAGGTCCATTGGAGCATCCACAAAACAGAGTCATCACCACCCAAGGTCTAACATGATAACGATACTCACAAGGGCATAGACAAAAGGACGACCCACAAAGGTACTCCTAACAGGACAAAATGACAACACACTAGCGAACGTAGGGACAAGTGTCATCACACAACCTGGTACGGTTACCATGGCAGGTCTTCATAGGTCCCGGCCCCATACACTGGGTTACCCTGGCAACCTAATCCGAACCTCGGGCCCATCCAAGCCTCATGTGGACCCACACATCCTCTCGTGAAGACAAGGATGATGGTTTGCCATTTCAGGCCTTCTCACAGCATGTCGAGTCTATGTTAGCACTCGTCCCATGTGTGAGGCACATTATCTTACTTAGAGATTACATTCTAATCTACTGCTAGGTTATCACTTATTAGACTCACTTTCAACGGGTTACCTAGCAGCCACTTTGGGTGCGGCCCCCAATCGAAAGCCACTTTCCCATACGACACTAGACTAAACTTGGACGAACTCAAAAACCAAGGAAAAGACATGTTCAGACGAACGGAGTTCAAGGAGGAAACATCCCTCATTTGGTCAAACACGAATCATCATTCGACACCTACACAAAGGATATGACCAACTATGACACCACCACAATACAACAGTCAACTCGGGACCGAGGACTGAAACAGGTACCCCAAGTCAATCCATACGACAGGGGCCTATCAAACAAAGTACGACTTGCCATTTCATAATCAAAAGCGAATACAGAAATTAAACTCGCATAGGCAATAATCGGAAAAGACAATATTTTCTCAAATTGATTTAAGCATAACAGTTGACCCAATTCTCTGATTGATCTAAGTTTTCAAAATGCATTGATGGGAAATCACCATTACCAGGTGAGTACAATACCACAATTAGCAATAGTACCATTGTCTATTTCTCAAACAGAGGAAAAATATAATTTAACCATTCATTTTACTAAATGAGAATATCAGTAACTAACAATTTTCCCAAATGATACTTAATTAAATTTTCAAAAGCACATCGTTTAAATTCAAATATCCAACGATAAAATATTTCACTTACTTCTCAATTACTCAAATGATATGTTCTTGAATAATATTTAACATCATCAATTAGTAAATATATCATATTTCATCAATTTTCCAATAACATAATATTCTATTTTATTTTTAAACAATACTTCCTCAATTAGCCAAATACTCTAATTAGCTAGAAGGTAAGGTATATATTTATTAATCCTAGATCAATCAAATTATAACCAAACAATATTCAATTGCGAAATTAGCAATTCTAGAATTTAATTAGAAAATGTGCATTAATCATAAAATGAAATTGAATATTAATTAATGTATATATATTTCACTATACAATTAATTAATATCAATTTATCATTAATTATGATTATGCCACATTAATCATAATTAAAAAAAAACTAATTAAAAACTTAACATGAAATAATATTAAAATATTATATATATATTTTTTTGAATAAAAAAAATACATAAAAAAAAACATTCTTTTTAAAACTTACAAAAACAATATAATAAGGGGGGCGGCGAAGGCCGGGCCCACCTCCCAACGCGGGGGTTGGGCGGACCAAACCCCAGCTGCAGAGAACCCTGGCGGCGGCGCCACTGCGATGCACGCAGGTTCTGCGGTGCCTTGCGGCCGCCGCGGCCCCTGCGGCCATCGCAGTGAGCCGCGGCCACTGCGAGCAGTAACAAGGCGCGGGGGAGGGGCGGAGGAGGCGGGTGGAGCTCTGCTCCCCGCCCTCCAAACCCCAACCAAGTAAAAATTCATTTAAAAAAATCGCACAGTTCGGTATAATAAAAAAAAAACCCCAACTCAAATTTGTTTTTATAAATTTCGATTTACAATATGAGCAGGTTCAAATGAAATATGCTTTGGTATCATATTATTTTTGATGGGTGTTCATTTATTCAAACACAAATGGGTTTCAACACCCAAATTAGATTGAGGAACATCAAAACTCCAATAAATTTATTTTTATTTTACAAAAAACCAGACATGGCAAAAAGAACCATTTTTTTTTTGTTTTTTTAAACACAATGATTCAACTATTTTGCAAGAACACCAGTCATGCATAGTTTTTAAACCCACAAATCCAAAATTAAATCTAAAATCAATTTAAGAAGATTGGATTTTTAGCAACAAGCATTTTCATTCAACAACAGACTATTTCCATGGCAACAAGGAAGAACAGTTAAGGTAATTCCTACCTTCATATGCATTCCTGGAAGAGTTGAAGGAGAGCCCACCTGCCAGATCCAGAAAAACTCCTTCCTCCCAAAACCCCCAAATTTCATCCCAAAAATATTTCCCAACAAAACATTTTTTTTTCCAAAAACATCCCTTCTCCAAAATTTCCCAAAAATTTAGGTTATAAGGAAGAGTTGACCAAAATTCCATTTTTGGAATTAAAATTTTTATTTAAAAATAATTCTCAAAAAAATTCTTTTCTAACTATTTAAATAAATTAAATTGTTTTCAATTCACAATTGATTTCTCACTCAACTGAAATTTAACCTTTCTATTACAAAAATGCCAAAAGATTAAATTAATTCTATTACAATTAAAATACAAAACTTTCTTTTCAACAACATATACAAAATGCATTTAATATTCAAAATCAACCATTTAATTGAACTTACTCCCAATTTAAAACGAGCAATCCAAATTAATGATAATCGCAGAACGAAATCCTGATTAATTTAGTCCATTACTCTTCAATGCACAAACAAATATTTAATCGAATTAAACACTAATGACTAATTAATCAATTTAACCATACACACCAAGCATGCAAACCGAGAAGGTCAACCAAACAGACGAATCGCAAACCCGAACAAAAAGGGATTACCGACGACGACTGACGATGCTCACTTGAGCACGACTAAGGTCAACTAGGGTCTTACGACCACCTAATCCAACTCTAAGGATAAAAGAGGTACACTCAAACGTGTAAATCCAGGTGAGGACGAACCTCGCACTCATGCGGCGTTGTACCTGAAATCTCCTGCAACCAAGAGCCATACATGCATACATATATAAACTTAATGAAAGCGTTAGCCCGATATTAATACCACGGAATAGGAACACTAAACAACTTGCATACAACTAGTGTGAAAACCACATCAATAGCTATGCATTAAATCAAACATCTGACTATAACATTATATTAAGATAAACTAACCAAGATTAAACCAAGATTAGAAATTGGTTAGGGCAGGGGTACTACATATTAGACATATAGGGCTTTGTGAATATAGATTGAGTAGGTAACTTGTATAATCAAAGATCCACTAGTGTTTGTGCATTTTTTTCTATGTGAAGGTATATAGAGGTTGGATGAGAAAGATCTGATGCTCATGATTATTTATTTACTAATTAAGTAAAGCATATGGTTGCTACACATACCTCTAATCAGACAATATGGTTACATAGACAATGTATAGGCATTAGATTTGATTGCAAGGTTGTTATAATTAGTTGTGACAATCAAAGTGTTATTTATTTAGCCAAGAAATACATATACCATGCTTATACTGAGCATGCTGATGTTCAATATCACATTATGGGAGAGATGGTAGAAAATGGAAAGGCCTTTTTAAAGAAGATTGACACTTGGGAAAGTATTGTGAATTCTTGAAGGAAGTTGGTGACAATAAATAGGGAAAATGCACGAAGTTATGATACCAAATAGGTGCTACACTTCAAAAAATTGAAAAAATGGGCACCTTAAACAAACCATAAAATCCGCGTTTTCTATTTTTCATTCCTCATTTCTGCTTGCCCGCATTTTGGGAAATTTTTTGCTCCTTTGTATTGTGCTCACCAAAAGAAGAAGCTGGATCTTAGGCTTGAAGTTATCCATTCTTTATCAAAATGTTGTCATGACAATGGAGAGTTTAAAGAGGTATGTATTTGTATGCGGGAAAAGCGGGTCGATAGAACTCAAAATGTGAAAAACGGAGCTGTAGGGAGCCTTGCTCACACACCCACAGGACTTCTTGGTGCAAGCTATGGAGTCATGAAGTATGGCTCAGCTTCCCAAGGTTGGTTCCATGGTTCTCTATCTCACAAGGCCCCTCAAACCAATGTTTTTGCTCTTAGATCACTCAGCAAAGTGGTTTAGGGATGACAAATGCAAGAACAAGGGATGCTTTGTTTGATTTTAAGATGAAATGCATCCTAAGCTATGCATGATCTTATAAATGCAATAAACTAGATTATAAGATGACAAGATTAGTAGCAAGACTATCCTAGCATGATATACTAGTCTATGATTAAGCTAAATGATAAGGAAAGTACTCTAAACATGCATATTTAGATTAATTCCTATTGAAAAGAGAGGCTAAATGATGAGCACGCATGATATATTTAAATATTGGATGGATTTTAGTATAAGTATGATGCTAAAGACTTGTATGATGAAAAATGGAGGATGGAGAGCTCTATTTATAGCAAAAATAGGGCAATGGATGGTCAGGATTGAAAGAATCAATCAAGGGCTAAGTTTGAAAGTTGGGAATCCATGCTTGCAATTGGCATCAATGAAATGGTGACAATTGTCAACATAAGGTTGGTTGAGAGGAGATGAAAGAAGCATTAAATGCTTGAGAAGACCTCATGGTTACCCTAGGAGGTAAGGGTTAAGGTTAGGTTAGGGTTATCCAATGGATAAAGCTTTTACCCAAGAGGTAAACTCTTGTGCAAAGGTTAAAGGGATAACCATGGTCAAAGCAATGAATTCTTGATGAGACCCTTGGGTTAGATGAAGGTTGAGTTAAGAGAAAAAGTCTCTAATCATGCTAGAGGGTTGAGTTAACCATTAATGGTTATGAAGACTTTGGGGACAAATTTGTAAGAGTCCTTCCAAATTTGGGGGTATTCAACAAGTTAGCTTGTTGAATGGATAAAGGCTTTAATGCTTTTAGAAGAATTTACTCCAAATTTGAGAAGTGACCTCCTCAAATTTAGGGAAAGGGGATAATGAATGGGTTTGGGTTAATTAATTAGGATTAGATGGATTCTAGAAGAAATTAGGAAGATGGTTAGGATGCAAGTGGGAGGTGTAGGATTTTGCAAGTGGATGAAGGGATAAAAATGGATTTAATTCAATTTGGTTGCAATTGGGGAAATTAAATAAATTAGATTTATTCAATTTAGGATAGCTATTTTAATTAAATTTGAATTTAATTAAAAAGTGGATAGGGGCTTTAATTGAATAAAATTATTTATTCTATTAAATGGAAAAAGAGGTATAGTGAATTTAATTGAGTAATCTACTTAATTAAATAGAGGAATGTGGGTAATTCAATTAAATTGGATTTAATTAAATAGAGAAATGAACATAAAATATTCATTTAGGAATATGGTCATTTTTATACGCCTACAATATTTTTTATTTCTTAGTGTCAATTTTTTATTAAGTTGCAGATTAAACTAAGTTTCTTAATTTAAATTTATTTTAATTGTCAGGAATTGAGATTTTGCAAGAAAATGTTAGGATGTTGAGGTGTTCTGCTCTGGTGAAGGATTTAGCTAGTAAATCATCCACATAGTCTTCCATGAAGGTATGCATCATGTCATGAAAGATTGTTGTCATTTCTCGTTGATAGTAGCTCCTGCATTCTTTAAGCCAAAGACATAACATTCCAACAGTACGTTCCCCAAGGATAGGTAAACGCTATTTTATCTTGATCCTCTGGGGCTATTTTTATTTGATTATAGCCTGAAAATCTGTCCATTAGTGAGAGCATTGCATGACCCGCTGTGAGGTCTACAATTATGTCGATACTGGGTAAAGGAAAGTCGTCCTTTGGACAGGCTTTGTTGACATCTCTGAAATCAATGTAGATTCTGATACTGCTGTCTGGTTTTGATACTGGTATTATGTTGGAAATCCATTCTACATAGTCGATGGGTCGAATGAATCCGACATCTAATAGTTTCTTTAGTTCAACCTTGACCATGAGTGCTACTTGTGGATTCATTTTTCATAGTTTTTGCTTGACTGGCTTAACTCCTGGAGAGATGGACAAGTGATGCATGATCAAGTGTGGATCAATTCTGGGCATATCTGCATATGACCAAGCAAAGTTAATTTTCTTTTCTTTAAAAAAGATGATAAATGCTGATTTTTCCTCCTCTGTCAGAGATTCTGCTAGGTGTATGTTTTTGACTGTTTCTGTAGTACCAATGTTGATTGATTGAGTGGGCTCAATAAATATGGGTGATTGCTCATGAAAATGTTCAGGAAGAGTGTCAAGTCTCCCATCCTTAGGTGCCTTAAAAAGGTTTTCACCCTCAGATGCGTCCTTTATTTTTACTTTTTTTTTTGTGATCGAGAGCTGCCATTGACTAGTTTTCAGCATCAGATCTTTTATTTGGTTCATTTTTGCGACTGAGAGACTTGGCACTCCCTGGTTTGTAGACATCGTTACTTTGTTCACTGGTAGAGCCCGTTTCCGAGTTAACGATACATAGGTAGTGGATAATAGATTCATCGTCTAGGAAAATTGGTATATCATGTATTTCGGGTTCGTCCCAGTCAATGAGGTCGGGAAAGACAAGTGGTAAGGAATCGTTTGGCAGATCAAGTTCTACTACTGTAAGTGTTAAGATAGAGGTTTCATTGTGATTGGTTTTGGTTTTAAAGAAGTCAATGATTTCGTCGAGGTCTTCGATGGTATCATCCTCCGTATAGACTTGTTCATAATGTTTTTATTTGCTTTCCTTGGCGTCATAGATATTCTGTGGTCCAAATTCAGGTAGTCCATCTTCTGCGTTATGCTCTTCTTGAGAAAGGGATATGGAGCTAGTATTGTCAGTGGTATCTCCAGTAGCATTTGAGCAGCTACCCCATTCATATTCATTGGAATCAGTCTCTGAGTTATCATCCCAGATTTTATCAATGCTATAAATAGGTATGTTGTATGGTGAAAATAGATCTTTGATGATGGATACCAGTTTGATAGTCTTTGCTGATTCTGTGTCGGATCCTACTTCTACCTTTTGTATTTGTTCATATACTGTGCCTCCTTGGGGAGGAATAACGGTATCAGGAGATGATTCTATTTGTTTTTGAGATATTGGTGTTTGAATATGAGCTACTACTGCAGATATGGCCTTCTTATGAATGAGGAGCTTTTCCTGATGTTGCTTCTATTCTTGATGTTCACGTGCCTTGCGGATTGTTTCTGCTGACTCAAATAGTGCTTCCTACCAGGATTCTTCTTTGTACTTCTTCTTTGCTTTCCATTGAGGTTTTGGAGTTATGCGTGGTATCTTTCTTAATAGGAAAGTGAGTTTACAGCCCAATCCTGTTTTGTCTCTACTGAGCTGTGAAGGAAGGTCTATTGGTTCAGTGACTCCTTCTTTGCGTTTTCCAATAGGTCCTTTACCATCATATCCCATTTGTTGCATGATTAAGTAGCCCTCTCCATATAGGTGTGTTGGTAGAACTATGTCCAGAGCAGCTGCTCTGTTATCTTCTTCCTCATCTTTGTATAACCAGCTAAGAATGTCCTTTTCTTCTGATTCATGTGCTAGAGTGCCTAGTTGGATGAAGGTACCATCAAATTTGGTGATGGGCTGAGTTACCTGATGTGTTGATGTTGTGGGTAATCCATGAGATCTGGGTGATGTTGGTAAGTTGGCCAAACACATGGGTTCCAAAGAGTATTCTCCCATACCTTGTTCTCTGATTTGCATTTTCTGCTTGAAATCTCCAGGTAATGATTCGGGATTTGCCTTATGTAGATCTGATGTTGAGGATTTCTATTTTTCCCTATTATGGGGAATTAAACTATCCTGGGTTGCCCCCATTGCATTACAATGTTGAAATGGATTGTGATCAGTAGATATAGAGACCTCTTGTTTGTTATAGGGAAATTTGACACACTGGTGATACGTAGAAGGTACTGCTTGCATTTCATGTATCTAGGGTCGACCTAATAAAATATTGTATGTGAGGTCTATGTCTAAGACCTGACACATAGTATGCTTTTTCACTAGTCCAACTTGAATGGGTAACATCACGGTTCCTTTAGATGATCTTTCCTCATCATCATATGCCTTTATGGTAATATTTTTACGTGGATCAATAGACTCCTCTGAGAAGCCTAATGCATGAATAAGTTTTAAGGTACATATATTAAGTCCAGCTCCTCCATCTATCAATACTCTTTTTACTCGGTGTTTATAAACGATGACTTCAATATGGAGGGGAGTGTTATGTGGATGACTTAAGGAAGTATTATCATGCTCTGAGAAGGTGAGATTATGAGGCCCTGTCATATGAGTGACCATGGCTTGGAATTTGTCAGCATCTAGATCTTGAGGTACATTGGTTTCCAACAGTGCTTGTTCCAATATGTCTTTGTGTTTTGGTGATAGTTTCAGCAATTCTAGTATAGATATTTGAGCAGGAGTTTTGCGTAGTTGGTTGACTAAATCATATTGGATTCTTGGTGTAGTGGTTGTCGGTGACGTATGTCCCTTCAAGACATATTTCTGAGCTCTGGTTGTTACATTGACAGATTCATGATTATGCTGGTCTTGGATTGTGATGGCATTTACATGATGGTCTTCAGCTGATATGTGATTGATGGTGTTATTGTAGATGTGATTTACGAGATCCATGTGTATCGTTTGAGGTTGAAGCTCCATCTTTGTTGTAGTTTGGAAGAGGATTTTTATAGGCTCCGTGGTCACCATTTGTTTTGAGACCATCCACCGTTAAATCACCTCGATCAATCATGTCCTGAACAATGTTTTTCAATCTCATGCAATCGTTCGTTCGATGACCTTTGTTGTGATGAAAATCACAAAATCGTGAGTCGTTCCACCAAGGTGGTTTGACTTGGGGTTCATAGTTGTTGATTGCGGGCAAAGAGATAATCTTGTTTGCCAAGAGTTCTCTGAATGCTGACTCCAGTGATTGTCCTAGTGGTGTGAAGACACATTTTTGGAAATTGTTGGTGCCGTCTCATGGATTGTTATTAGGTCCTTGATTTGTGGTTTTGTTTTGAGTATCGTTGGTGTTGTTTGTGTTGGGTTGACCTTGATTGGTATTCGGTGCGTATGTATTAGCATCTGGGTTAGCACCTTTAGGAATTTTCGTAGCTTGAGTATTTACTGATAATGCGAGCACTGGTTGTTTAGACTTTGGATCATGTGATTCATTGCTGCCTTCATTTTTGTTTCGAGTCCAGAATCTAGATTTGTCTAAGTTGTTGTTGTTTTGGTTATTGTAGTTTGATGAACTTGTTCCTTCTTTGAAGAATTTGAGCATTCCCTTTTTGACACATACCTCTTGTACTTGAATGTCATTTTCAATCAATTTAGCAAAAGATAGTATGCATTGGAGTTTGAGCCTGTAACTCATCTCACCATTCAAGTTGTCGATGAAAATTTCCATTTTCTCCTTTTCAGGAACGTCTCTAGGATATCGTGAAACCATACGTCGCCAACATTGAAGGAATATCATGAATGTTTCATTGTTTTTCTATTTGGTGTTGCAGACGTCTAGCATGGTTATAGCATGTTGAATTTTATAGGAATATTGTGTTATGAATTTGTTGACCAATTCATCAAATGATCTGACAGGAGGTGTAATTTTGGATAACCATTCCATTGTTTGTCCTCCCAAGCTTCTTGGGAATAACCTCATCAGATAGGTGTCATCATGAGAAAATTCAAGACTCATGGTACAGAATTCTCTGACATGATCACAGGGATCACTTTTTCTATCATACTTGTCAAATTTAGGTACGTCTGAGTTTGGAGGAAAAGGGATCATGTGCAATCTTCTATCAAAGGGATAAGGACAAATTTTGTTTAATGAGTACCGCACTGTCATCCCTTGTTGCATGCCTTGCATTTGTCTTTGTAACATTTGCATTTGTTGAGTAAGGGCAACCAAAGGCGCATTGTTTTGCCGAGGGAAGATTTCTTCCCTTGCATTGATCCTGGGTTGAAATGGTGTATGGAATGGTATGTTTTGCTCAGGGATGTGTTTCTCAAGGATGTTTTGCCTTGGTGTATGTTGTTCTGGTATATTTTGTTCAGGATTATCGTGTTCAGGATCACGTGCTCCCCCTTCTCACTGTCGTTCTTGATATTCATAATGTTGAGGTCTCATTCTAAACACGTCTGTGTCAAAGTCTTCAGGGAGTTTGACCCCTTTGCTTGTGAGCATGAGCAAGTATTTTTCCTTGTCATTTTCCATGAGTCTTTCCACAAATTTTTGGAATGAAGCACTTTCTTGGCATTCCTGAAGAAGTTCTTCAGAAATTTCAGTATCCTCTAGATGTGGACCTTCAAAAGGATTTGATAACCTTCGATTCATATTGGATTTTGCTTGTGCCTCGCTTTGTTTGTTTTGTTGAGAGTGAGTAACAAGCATTTTAGTAGAAACTTTCTGTGACGAAGGGGACAAAATCCTCTTCAATATGTTGTTCGGGAGTTGGTGGTTCAAGTCGGGGTGTGTTGTAAGTGATGCACTCGTCGGACAAGAATGCCGAATTGATCTTTCCTCCACGGTTTATGATTTGATTAAATGTGGATTTTTGACAATATGCCCTAGTCTTTAAAGACTCTTTATCAAATTCATTGGATTTGTTTTGGATATAAAGTTTGACGTGATGAAGGAATGTTCGATGAGATTTGAAGAGTTTACGATTGATGTATAAAAATTTGTTTCTTTTGATAAATTTGGAAAAACTTGGTTGTTGTTTCTTCAATGTGGTGTTACGATAAATATTCTTTCTTCTTAGAATATGGGGATTAGTCATGCATAAATGATCAATGATTTCCTTTGAATTGTTTTGGATTCAGTTGATCTTGCTTTGAAAATTCAGGTTTTACTTTATCAAAGTGAAGGTTTAGATGCCCCTTCATGACAAAGCGTGTCAAATGATATGGATAAAGTCTCCCGATATGGAAACTTGATTTGACAACCTGAGGTTTTAAACAAGTGTTTTTGAGATAAAATCCACGAGATGATAAAGGACCTATTTGTCACTTGTGATGATATTTCCTGATTTTGATAGGATAGATATATTTTATCGTGCAACCAGTTTTGGATTTTTACAACTTTTGTTTGACACAAATTTTGCTAAGAAATAGTTTTTAAAGCTCTGTTTTTGATACTCTGTTTTGATGAAAAACGATGCTGATGAAAAGAGGTTTCCAAAAATGTCTTCTAAGTTTTCAAAATTCTTCACTATTTTGCCCCTTGTTTTTCTGGGTTTGGTCACGCGCTAAAACAGAGACGGGATGCGCTATAGAAATTTCTTCACACGCTAAGTAAAAGACCACATGCTAAGCTGCCCTCGCCCACGTGCTAACTGTTTTAGACTGCTAAAATTTGTTTTCTGTTTTGCTCGAAAAGTGTATGCGCTAATATGGGTCTGCTATGCGCTAACTGTTAAACTTTATGTGCTATTGTTTGAATCCTACGCGCTAAGCTGATGTTTAATGCGCTAGGCTGTTTTTCGGATGCGCTGACTGTTTAATGTTGTTTTAAAATTTTGGTAGAACACTACTGTTTCAACCAGACGCGCTAACTTGATGTTTTGATGTGCTAACAAATGTACCACACGCGCTAAGAAGTTGCTCTCACGCGGTAGACTATCCTAATATTTTCCTTTGGTTGGTTTTTGCAATTTTTGGATTTTTGTTATGAGTTTTTCAGTTTTGATAGATGATTTTCTAAAGTAATAAATGCAAACATAGTACCAAAGAGACAACCATTTTGCTTAATCTAACAAAAAGTGTATGTTCCACGAGGATGTGTTCAAATCCCCAATGTTTTAACAGGTTTGGATACAAATAATACACTTCAAGAAGACTCTTTATTCAAAGGTCATAAGTAACATCATAGCCCACTAGTCTCGATACTTTGTCAGCTCAAACAACCGTGTCACCCCCTAGAGGGCGCCCATTTTTTTGCCTTTTTCTAGAAATTAACTCAAAGTGAATTGCTTCATAATTGAGTAGTTATCTTGGGAGATATATGGTGAGCAATCTTGGGGGTGGATTCTTCCCCACCCTTGCACTATGATATTACAAATGTCTAGTTACTGACTCAGCTCAAGGTTTCTATTTTTAAGGTTCGTAATCAGGCTTCCTATTCGGCCGTTAGTGATAAACTCCCTCAGGAGGCTTCCCAACCTTTAGAACAAAGGCTTTACGTATCTCAAGGATACTGGGGGAAGACTAATCACTGTGCGTAACCGTTGAAAAGGACTTTCGTCACTTTCCATTTTTGATTATAGTGGGTTGGAACACTTGGCGTCAAAGCCGTTTCCCACTTAGGTTGTTCCCTTCACACTGGCCATAAATGGCTTTAAGAGTTGATTTCAACTCCTCGGGAAGGCAGACCTGCTAAAGGATTTATTGCTTGAAGTAAAGAAAGCTTTAAGAGTGGTTTGGATTTTTGATCACCCAGTTAAGGGGAGTGCATATTCCTTCCACTTTCGAGACAAGGTAGACAAGTTGTTCTTTTTAGCCTTCAAGATAATGATTTGCTAACTTCTACTTGGAGATGTTGCTCCAAAAAACATGATGTTCTTTTTAACCCTTTATAACAAAGTGTGTATTTCCAAAACTTTTTTAAAACAAGTCTGGTCAACAAAGTAAATCGTGATGTTTGGTCAACAAAATTAAAGTCGATAGGGGAAAACTTTCCCTCTTTGCCTTGCACAAAATGAAGATGAGGTTCTTTTACTTTGCAAAATGAAGTGAATCCTTTTAAACACCAAAGGATGGTGAGGTTCTTTTTAAAGCTATTTTTGCAAAAAGAAAGATTGTTTTGTTCTTTTTATAACCCAAATTGAGAATTTTCTCTCCTAGAAAAGCAAGAAAAATTGTTGTTGTGGTTTGTTTTTACAGCCCAAATAAGGTGAGTTTGATTTTATTTAGCAAGTGTTTAAATTTTTTTAAATTTTAACTAAATTAACTAAGTTAGTAAAAATCCAAACTATGTATAACTCTAAAAATAACTAAGCTCATCCCTGCAATAAGATGTTAGAAATCCTGCAGAACATCAACTCAAAACAGTTAGAAAGATTTTGGATCTGGTGGACTTCTACAAGTCTAACTTTTAAGTTCGGTTACAATTTTATTTTATTTTGTTATCTATCGGTGATGCGCTACAGGACAAACTGTACGCACTACAGAATGGCGAGATGCACTATCAAACAAACCCGATGCGCTAAACTGTTTTTTGAAAGCGCTAAACTGGTTTCCGGATGCGCCGCACTATTTTTCTCCCGCGCCAAGACCTACAGAAAAATATTAGTGGGATGATGCGCTAATTTAAAGGCTTCATGCGCTATATGATGGACCCAACGCGTTGAACAGTAAGCAGGATGTGCTAGGCTGTTAACCAGATGAGCTAGGGAATGCTTCCCACGCGCTGATTCTTGTTTCCCATGGACCTGCAAAAGAGGTTAAATTTAAAAACCGATTTGATATATGGGGTCGGGCCCCACGGTGGTCACCAGAAATGTATGCGGGAAAAGCGGGTCGATAGAACTCAAAATGTGAAAAACGGAGCTCTAGGGAGCCTTGCTCACACACCCACAAGACTTCTTGGTGCAAGCTATGGAGTCATGAAGTATGGCTCAGCTTCCCAAGGTTGGTTCCATGGTTCTCTATCTCACAAGGTCCCTCAAACCAATGTCTTTGCTCTCAGATCACTGAGCAAAGTGGTTTAGGGATGACAAATGCAAGAACGAGGGATGCTTTGTTTTATTTTAAGATGAAATGCATCCTAAGCTATGCATGATCCTATAAATGCAATAAACTAGATTATAAGATGACAAGATTAGTAGCAAGACTATCCTAGCATGATATACTAGTCTATGATTAAGCTAAATGATAAGGAAAATACTCTAAACATGCATATTTAGATTAATTCCTATTGAAAAGAGAGGCTAAATGATGAGCACAAATGATATATTTAAAGCTTGGATGGATTTTAGTATAAGTATGATGCTAAAGACTTGGATGATGAAAAATGGAGGCTGGAGAGCTCTATTTATAGCAAAAATAGGGCAATGGATGGTTAGGATTGAAAGAATCAATCAAGGGCTAAGTTTGAAAGTTGGGAATCCATGTTTGAAATTGGCATCAATGAAATGGTGACAATTGTCAACATAAGGTTGGTTGAGAGGAGATGAAAGAAGCATTAAATGCTTGAGAAGACCTCATGGTTACCCTAGGAGGTAAGGGTTAAGGTTAGGTTAGGGTTATCCAATGGATAAAGCTTTTACCCAAGAGGTAAACTCTTGTGCAAAGGTTAAAGGGATAACCATGGTCAAAGCAATGAATGCTTGATGAGACCCTTGGGTTAGATGAAGGTCGAGTTAAGAGAAAAAGTCTCTAATCATGCTAGAGGGTTGAGTTAACCATTAATGGTTATGAAGACTTTGGGGACAAATTTGTAAGAGTCCTTCCAAATTTGGGGGTATTCAATAAGTTAGCTTGTTGAATGGATAAAGGCTTTAATGCTTTTAGAAGACTTTATTCCAAATTTGAGAAGTGACCTCCTCAAATTTAGGGAAAGGGGATAATGAATGGGTTTGGGTTAATTAATTAGGATTAGATGGATTCTAGAAGAAATTAGGAAGAGGGTTAGGATGCAAGTGGGAGGTGTAGGATTTTGCAAGTGGATGAAGAGATAAAAATGGATTTAATTCAATTTGGTTGCAATTGGGGAAATTAAATAAATTAGATTTATTCAATTTAGGATAACTATTTTAATTAAATTTGAATTTAATTAAAAAGTGGATAGGGGCTTTAATTGAATAAAATGATTTATTCTATTAAATGGAAAAAGAGATATAGTGAATTTAATTTAGTAATTTACTTAATTAAATAGAGGAATGTGGGTAATTCAATTAAATTGGATTTAATTAAATAGAGAAATGAACATAAAATATTCATTTAGGAATATGGTCATTTTTATACGTCTACAATATTTTTTATTTCTTAGTGTCAATTTTTTATTAAGTTGCAGATTAAACTAAGTTTCTTAATTTAAATTTATTTTAATTGTCAGGAATTGAGATTTTGCAAGAAAATGTTGAAAAAAATCAATCACCTCCTCATGAAGACCTTGTTGAACAACAAGCACATCGAGAACATCCTGCAATCCCAAGACATCACATAGGTACGTGCAAGAAAATCTAATAGGGAAAAATAACCAAAAACAACTTGAAAAATTGATCACAAGGCTAAAAGATTCCACTAGAACAAACTCTCATAGGACAAGCCTTGCTAATTATCTGCAATCTATAGTGTCTCATATACAATCAGTGAGTGGGCAAATCAATTTTTGGTCCAATAAAAAGGAAGAGCAAAGACAATTTTACGCCAACATACTATCATATGAGGGAGTGAAGGAAAGAAAAATTAATAAATTTGACTTGTGTGCACTTTTCATAGACCCCCAAATAAATCAACCTTTACGCCCTCGATGTAGGAGGTTCCTTATCCATTGGTGCCACCATGAAGGGTTTCAAAATAATTTTTTGGATAAAAGGTGGATTGTTTTTTATCAACCACCATGCAATAATCATGAGGTACTCAAATACTTTTTGAGGAAACTCTATTGTGATTTTGTCCTAAACGAGATCCCAAACTATTTTGATTATTTAGAATTTCAGGGTAGATGTGGGGGCTCCTCAAATGATAGAATGGGGCTACAAAATGACCCAAACCTCTCACCAAGACCCTTGGCTAGAGCTATGGTGGAGCATGACATTATTCCCTCCATTGTGAAGGAGAGTGTTGAGGTAAAAAAATTAGACTCCATTAGCTCACTCACTCAAACCCTTATATAGTATGTTAGGCCTCTAGTAGAGGGTGATGTGGGGATTCTTCTAGGCGTTGAGTTCTAACTCACTTTTGTCGATCTTGTGGGTCTCTTCGCACTAATGATCCTAAGAGTAGTGAGCATGCACGTGCACATGAGGAGTTTCCTACAAAAAACATTGTCATGACATAATCTTTGTTGAATGAAACATTTGGCATTAATAATCAAGTGAATTTAATTACAAGTTCATTTTATTATTTTTATTAAATTTTATTTAGAAATGTAGATTGGGAAAATCGGGTTAATCATAAAAAAACAAAGCACAATCAAAGCTAATCACAAACTACTTAACAATAATGCTAAATTATCCTAACTAGACCAACAAAGACATTAAAATAAAATGAAAATAACATGAAAACTTAAAAAGCGATATCACCATTCCTTCAACATGGATCCATTTTTCTTCCTTCTCCTCTAATTTGATGTCTCTCTCATTGTGCAGGTGCACATATGAATGAAAGAAATGATGATATCAAGGATGCTCAAAAATGCGATTTTAGGATTAAATAATTTTCATTGGAGTATAAAATACATCAGTTAAAGTAACAAACCTTGTCATTCAAAAGTTCCCAAGTCAATACAAACCTCATGTCATTGTGTCCATATAATTTTCCAACTACTATCCATACCATTAGCCAACAAATAGATTATATTCTTTATTTGTTCATTACCAGAAAACCTGATTTGAAAAGCAAACATTCCTTTGTGTCTTGTTATAGTCCAATGTATTGTCCAAATTATTTTGCCCAAGGCTCAATCAAGACAACTACAAATATCACATAAATCAGGCTTCTAGTAATAGATATTAAAAAATGAGAGGGAATGATCATAGAAGTTTTAACTTAAAAAATGGTCAATATCAAACAAACCCCTTTGATGTCTCTTCGATGTCAAGAAATAATGTAAGGACACCACCTAGAATGAATGTCATAAAAGAGACATGTTCAATCGAAGAGACAAATTTTGAGTCTCCTCGACTAGAAAGATCCTCAAAAGAAGACACTCATTGAAGAGAAAACCATGAGTTTCTCTAATATAACTTCCTACTAAAAGGATATCTCATTGACAAGATATTGGAGTTTGAAGAGACATTTCAGGAGTCTCTTCAATTATGTATTGACCAAAAGGCATATAAAAACGATAAGTCATCGAGGAGAGATATTTAACAATTTTCAACAAAGAATATTGTAAAGAAACACCATTCATCATTTGATATCAAAGAAAATTTATTTGAGTCTTTTCAATTGTATAAAGGAAACTTAAAAATATTCCCGAATGAACATAAAGAAAAAAATTTATCGAAGAGACATTGATAGATCAAGGAGAGGATTAATGTCTTTTTAAGATAAAAAGAAATCCTAGGGTTTGTACTACGAGGTAGATACACAAATGAAAACATTATATATCAAAGGAAAATTTCTTGAGTCACTCTGATGAAGTGATAGACAAAATAGAAGAAGTCAATAAAGATAAGCATCCCATCGAAGAGACTTCCCATCATCGAGTAGATGAGAAAATTGTCTCTACGAAACAAAATATCACCTTGACACATGAAAGGAAGCTATGAAAGAGACATGAAAAATCGAGGAGAGGTTTTTTATGTATCCTATACGACACTAATTGTATGCACATAATATATTATAGAAGAGACTTTCAAAATTGTTAAGACTCTTTATAAGTCTTGTCGATCAATCTGAGAGTGGGTTAAAAGGAGGATTATTGAAAATGATTGGGGATACATTGGTTTATCGAGGAGACTCTCATAAGATCTTACAAAAACAAATAAATTAGGTGGCATCACATCGAATATAGATTAATGGGTTTGATCAACTAGTCAAAAGGATAGCGAGAAACTTCATCGAGGAGACATTTGATATCGAAGAGACAATTTTATTGTCTTCTTGATCATATATAAGAATAAAAGAGATGGCTCCAAAAAAATACTTTATTCTCATCTGGCAGATAAGGGTTGTCACATTAGAGGCACAATTCAAAAATTTGAATGCATTAATAGTTGTTTTGCCAACAATAATGATCCCATGAGTGAAAATTTAAACACAAACATGGGTAGAAATTATACACAATTGAAGGGAATGAAAGGATATATGATTTACAAAGAGATAATATAGAGGAATCAAGTTGAAGGTTAAGAGCACCCATTTCATAATATAATTACAAGCGTTTGGACCCTGCCTTGTGTAATTTTGATAATTGAAGAAATTTCATCTTTAGGGTTTTCTATTTTAATTTAAAAGGGGAATAATTGAGTCATGGGGGATACCCTTGAGAAACTGAAAGCCAAAAGATAGAAAAAGGAGGGCAGGTAAATCAAGATCTGATAGACCTATGCTTGGTTCCGGTCCTAAATCAATGAGGAACCAATAATTAAACCCTGATGCTGAGAGATTAGAAGAAAAACAAAGAGACTTAAAAGATACATGGATTCTTGAGAGGGGCTATGACTTGTTTATGTTCCATTAAAAAAGAATTTTCAGACATGAACCTATGTGTAACAGATGTCAGCTGAATTTAGGGAGATTGGTTGTGCCTAATGTATATGTGAATGCAGAGCTAATGGAAATAATTACAAGAAACTATAATCCAAAGACAAAATGGATATGTGATACTCAGAGAACACCAATTGTTGCAATCAATAGAGAATATATCTCCTTAGTTTTTGGGTTGGATGATAGTTGTGATAAAGAACTGATATTAGGAAATCTCAAGGAGGAATATCACAAGATGGACACTACTTATAAGAGATGGAGATTTCCTTTGCATCAACCTAGGATAAATGCAAAAGAGCTTAGAAAGTTTGACTTTCATGACAAGCATCCTTTCTCTGTGGAATTGTTTATAGAATATTTTTAGTGTACTTACTATTTATTTTATCAAGTATTAGGTTTAGATGCTCCTCCTCTTATGCCACTCATTCCAATGGGGTTTTAGTAGCTAATATACAAGTCATGATGACCCCCTTTTGATTATGCAACATATTTGGCACATTGTATTGGCGTAGGTCTTCAGTCAATTCAAAATTATTATTATTATTTTTTGGTCAGTAATAGATTTTTATATTGATTTAAATCATCAAACAGTACATAGTTCATAAAAAATTCAACCCAAAAAGATTATATAGAAATCTAGTCAATCTAGAACATCATAAAAACCTTATAACATCCCATCAACCACTGCAAAATATGGAAGGACAGTACGTAACAATTTACTGGGCACATTTTTCGCCCAACAGTTATCAAGAAATAATGTAGGCGATATCTCTATCACTACCCAAGACACTGCTAATCTAAACAGAAGATATAAAAAACTAAACCGCTAACTTTCATTTTCATGCTCCTCATTGAACTTGACCAAGACTCTCCTTACCTCCTCTATATGCATCGTCAGTCTCAATCCATGACCCATCTCCACCTTGGCCACTTCACGTGCCACATTAAGATTCGCTTCAACCCACATCAACCCTGCAAAAGTCATAAAGACCTCCCAACCACGCCATGCCGATGCTTTACACCTCGCTTTCAAATCATCCTCCGACTAGTGAACAAAGGGAATGGGGTTCATAGGTTCCTTCATCCCTTTAGAACTAACAATGCCAGCACCCAAGACAACCCATTCAAATATTGATTCCATACCTTTTGCAATTAAATCCTCCAACACTCGTATAACCTTATTCATTGTATCTTTGAATTCTAAGCCCCAAGTAGCAATTAAAGAATAAATCTCCATATTAGTCCTATATCTATAACTAATATGCACAATATCTTCACCTAGAACATTAGTTTAACCACCTCCAAAATCGTTTCATCCTTGTACAAAAAGAGACCCTGTATGTGCCTATTTGATACCTTACCCACAAATGGCACTAATTTCTTCACCATTTTGAAGGTGAAGCTAGCTTCCATTTTCTACTTGTTATAGTTTCATCACCTCTGAGTTCGTATTCCAACTCTCTGCTAATGGCTTTCAGAAAAACCAATATGAAAATTGACATGTATAGCCACCAAAATACCATATAACATTCAACTCACCATTCATTCCGCTCGACACCAGAGTCCTACATTGCCGCCATAGGCCTAGATCATCAATGCACTTCCATAAATACTCTGTCCTAGCTTTTCTTTTCATTTTTTTAGTACAATTTGGTATTAAATCCATCTTTAAATTGTACCAATTACCATGTCCTTCAACTTATGCTTTGGCCATACACCATTCTCGGGGTTTCCATATTCATCATATCATTACCCATGTCACCATTCAACTGATTGTGAGTATCTTCTGATTGATATTCATGTACAACTTCAAACGTGCTAGCCCATTTAGATAAAACATCAACCTCTTTGTTTCCTTCTCTGTGCACATCAGCATTACTCCTTGCTTATGCATATGTTTCTGTATGTGGGCCAAGAAATGAACATATGGACATAGCATTTGAAAATTGTGGACTATGATAGGAATTGTAATTTGAGACCTATACAAATGTGGACTACAATATGGGAATGTAGATGCACCCGGTCTCATTTCCTGTACTTTGAAGAGTATTTTATTAAGCCACTGTATAAGCTTTTTGGTCACCCATGAGATTATGCATTGACACTTGAGATTCAAAGGTTTCTTCAGCCAAACGATAAGGATGAGAGAGGAAAATTAGACCACAATTGGGGAGGCTGGTATTCTTTTGAAGATTTCACAAAGATCGAGGTATATGGATTTGAAAATACTCCTTTCCTCATTCCCAGAAAAATGCCAAATAGAATTGTTTATTTGGAGATTGTTAGACAATTGGCATATTCTAGTTTCATGAACTTAAGTTCATTTGGCCAACAATCCCTCATGGAAGGCATCCTCCCCTTTGGATATTTTACTGTAGTGGCCACAAAATGGTATAATCTTATTGATATAAAACTGGCATACTATAATTTTTCATGAGGGAAGAAAAGGGAAGAGTTTGATCCTAAGGGTTTTATTAATGACATCAAAATAAAGCAAAATTTGAGCAAGTATAAGCATAAGCCTTTTATACATCATGATTTGATTAAGAACCTAGATGATTCACATGCCATTGAAAGGATTGATACATATAATAAGGTCATGAAAGAAGAAACATGGAAATAAAATCATGATCCATCCTACCATGGTGCTTTCCTAGAGATCACATACCCTATTGAAAGAGTTGAAGAATTAATTGCTCATGCTAATGAACTGATTAGGGATATTCCATCTTTTGTATTCAGAACTAAAATAAGTGAACCAAAGGGGGAGGATATTAAGAGAATAGAGGTAGGGAGTGAATCCCCTTGTTAGAACTCCACTAGAAGAGATGAGTTTTTCCTTCATCCTAAAAAACTTCATTATTTTCCCACTACTGTCCTATCTCATCATTGTATATATATTAAATTATTTTCCCACTACTGTCCAATTGATTGGAAATAACTCATTATTTTCCCACTATTGTCGACAAAATGATTAGTTACAGTATGACCATCACCCCTTGATAAAATGCGCCTTGCAAGAGTATCATAATTCAATGTGTTTTGTAGCCTAAAGACAATGTGGATCAGACAAATAAAAACCATAACAGGAACCTTAAGCATAACAAATAAAGAGGAAGAAAAAAAAAGATTTTTTTTTCATAAAAGACGAGATGAAATCCTTTTGTTTTTAAGATCTTAGCAGTATTTCACCAGGACTCCTTATATGTCCTAACAAAAAAAGGAAAATCATATCAGCATAACATTGAAGGCTGACAGGATGTGGACCATACTGTGCCGAAAATCAATGCCACACCGAAAACCAACATATCGGGAAGACATGCTTTAAGTCTCATCGAAATATAGATATCAATGTGAAACCAAAGGTCCGCCAAAGACAAAGGAGATCCTGTCTAAAAGGAAAGTCTCACTGAAAATTGACTTATCGAGGAGACATGTTTTACGTCTTACTGAAATATCAATTTTGGTAATGATGGTGAAAGTCTAATAAGAATGAAAGGAGCCTTGTTGAAGGATGATGTCACACTAAAAGCGGTAGTATTGGAGAAACATATTAAGGTCACACCAAAATATTAGAATTCAGTATAACAATGAGTGTCGAACAAAAGAGAGAAGGGTCTCACCGAAAGGGCATCTCACATCGAAAACATAGATGACTATGAATGTCGATAAGAGCTGCAAAGTTGCGCCAACTTGGTGTTATGTCCACATGTGTTTTTAAATCAAACTAATAAATGACCATCCTGAGACGATTTTAAAATGGTATGAACTTCCCAATTTGGATTTAGAGATTAGCCTTGTGTATGAATGATCACTGCAAGTGACTCAAAAGGCTACCAAGGCAAGGGCAAGGACAATTAAGAGTTAGACAATTATACTAAATCCATAATTGCTCTCAGAGCCCCAAGTAAGTGATGAGCATAGAAACTCCATTATTTTTACCCATTCTTTTTCCCTTTTTACCCTTGTATTTGTCTACCTTCTTGTCACCAATTATTGAAGGAACTCTAATTTTTAATAAAAAGTAAAAAGAAAATTAGAATTGATAATGCTATCAAAATCCATTAACATGCTAACTATTTTATGAACAAAATGACAGTGGACAATTAAAGAGGAAATCCAGCTGAGTTTATGTGGCGTGAAGGAGTCAAAATAGAGTTGTTAAGCATCAAGCAACTGATCATTTTGTTTTATTCACAAATTAGTGGATGTTATAGTGGCTGGTGGCCTTAATTTTTTCCTAGTCTATTTAGTTTGTTTTAATATGTTATCTATTAAACAATATCGATATAGTGGTCTACGACCCTAATTGATTATATTTAACTTCTTTTGTTTGCATTGGGTCAATTGATATGGTTCACCAACATGTGACAATCTTGGCATACAATATAGTATAAATATGTGTGTATACATAAGGTTGATAATAAGATAAGGAGATCATATATTTTGCTTAAAAATCTATAGCAGTACTTTTCAAAAATCCTTGTTATGCGTGTGAGTTGAAACAGACTAGAAGTACATCATTACCAAGACTCTGAGGAGGTAGGGCCCACTACAAAGTTACTCAATGATTGTTTAATTTCTATGTGTGGTATGCTTACTTGGTCATTGTTTTTTCATATGTAGTATGTGTTTAATCCACTTTAGCTCAGTATAGTATATGTTTTACGAAGAAGAATTAATGGTATGGTTTTGATAGTATCTACTTCAATTAAATCTACTAAGTTTGTTTATTTATTTTAAGGGTGTGATATGTGTTCTGATTTATAAGGATTCAAGTCTGTGTAAAATTAATGATTTGTTATCTACTGTGTGCAGAGAGTGAATATATATATATATATATATATATATATATATATATATATATTATAAATTAAACTATTGTTTTGATGACTGTGACTTTTCCTGTCAAAACTATGACAGGAAGGCAGTGATCAAAGAACTTACATTAGCACTTTAATTTTAAGGCTATGCAATTAGTTGCATTTCATCCCACTTAATTCACTATCTTCATCCCTTAGGCAAACAACCACTATACCTTTCATAAATTTACATTTTATGGATTGACACTCATTTAGGTATAAACTGGGAAAATTAATACTAAGATTCTCAATACCAGAACTAAGCACAAGAGAAATTACTATTTCCAATTTTAGTCCTCAGTTTTACCCAATCATTTTGGTGCCATTTCCAGGGAAAGGTATTAAAGGCGTGAAGCCGTAGTGACTTAATTTAGGACCAGTACGTATTGAGGAAAGCCAATACAATTGTCGACCTTGTTTGGGTGAATAGTGTTTGATTTGTACTGTTATAAGTCATATAGGTGCATGCATCGACCTAGGGATAGTAAAGGTAGATTTGTCAAGGTACACGAAGTAAGAGAAAATTCACAAACATAAACACAAAAAAAAAGAAAAATCAAGAAAAAATCCATTGGTAGTTGTACCTGATTTGGAAAAGTGTGTTGTAGAACCTTCTATTATTTCTCCACCTAGCATATCACAAATAATTCTTGAGTTTCCTCAAGAGCCATTAATCACTCCAGAGCTTGCCAAGCAGTTTGCTGATTCTTTTGAACTACATAGTGGCAAGCCTACTAAGAAACCATTTACCATCATTTACACTCCTTGGGCATCTGACAATAATATGGGGGATAACAACAACAACAACAATAACAACAACAATGGGGGAGAACTTTCAAACAACAATCCCATCACCTTCGAGTTCCCTATTGTCAATCCTAATGAGGATGCTCCAATGAAAAATATTCCTTAATCTGTATTACTAGTATTTAGGGGATTGACCATTGAAGATCGTGACATGTTCTTATTTGAATTTGAGGTGTTGTGTAACAACTATGACTATTGAAATGATACACAAAAGCTCAAATTGTTTCCAACTACCTTGAAGGATGCAACCCTCATATGGTTCATGAGTTTGGGATCACAATTAGTCCACGCTTGGGACAATGTGAAAGAAAAGTTCCTTGCTAAATATCAGGAATATTGCAAGGCCAAGGAGGTACGTGATGGAATCTTCAGTATGACACAACGTGGAGAAGAAACACTGGAGGATTATCTAGAACAATATTTGTTTAGACTCCAACGAGCCTGACAAAATTGTTTAAATAATAATATTAAAATGTTATTCCTTAGGGGGGTTTGGGATGATTGCATGGAGATATTAAATCTTATGGGTGGGGGTGATATTTCTAAAGTCTGTTTCAATGACATTTGTGAAGCATGCAAGAACTATTCATGGTTTGCCTGAACAATGCGAGGTTCTATAGGGAGAGGCAATGTGGCAGGAGGAAGTACATTAGGTATCACCAAAAGGGAACTAGGTACATTGCTTGAGGATTTAAAGATTGATTTGTTGAGTCATATGGGTAAGCAAATAGATACACTATATACTCATAAAAAGCAGGAAGAGGCTAAAAAATCTTTAGCAATCTTTTGTCCAACTTGCAAGAAAAGGCATGGTAATGAAGAATGCCCTTATAACAAAACTAAAGTTGTGTCTCTAGAAGAAGCTAGTAGACATACAATCTTAAGGCCCCTTCCTGTGGACATGGAAGAAGTTGAGTATACAGAAGAATCGATTTATTTTATGGCTCCTAGACGCCCTTGGCCACCTAGTCCTATGCAACTTGGAATGACAAATCCTTATTCTACAACTAGGGCTAGTCAACTTTCCTCCTTTACCAACCAATATGGGTAGTATGAAGGCTGGAAACAACCTAATCCTTATTATCAACCCTGGCCTAATCAGTATGCTTCACAACCTTGGCAACAACCTTGGAGATCTTAGCCACATTTTCCAGTTACACAATATCCACCATAATTTCCATCTTATCCATCGCTTCCTATCATAAACCCATATTGATCACCACAATAACAACTCCTTCCACCTCCACAAATAGGTAATCAGATGCCGTCGTCAGCACAACCACCAAAAGCTACACCTATGCCAACTCAACCAACTCCAAATCTTAATATAAACCCACACATCCTGTATATAATAATGAGGCAACTTGATACCCATCTTATCCTGTCAACTCAGTTGAAATTTATGGAGTTCAATTGTGGTCAGGAAAAGCCATTCAAGGGCCCACCTGTTGGATATTAGAGTTGTTGGAATTTGTTGTTGTCATTGATGTCATGTTGGAGAGAGTCAGTTTGGGTGATCTGTTGCAGATGTACTGATGCATATTAATGGGTTTTGAGATAATTATCTCTAGTTGATTTAGTATGAGTTTCAATGCTCTAAAAGTTGATTTGATCGAGTTATGTGATATGATGTGATGGTTGTTGTTTTTATTGGTTCTATATTATAGAGTTGTGATTTCTGGATTGTATTGCTCCAGAATTGATTCCTTATGTTGTGTAGATTTTGGAGACTGTTTGGGACATTCATGTGTGTCCTTTGTGTAGATGGTTTATTATTTGGAACTTTGTAAGCGTATCTTTTAGTTTGCTGTTGGTGTTCTTGAGCTTCGATGATGAAATAATGATGATTCTTGTTATTTGAGTTGTTGCGGTTATTGCGGTGGAATTCATGTTGCTTATTGATGTTCTCTGATCGTGTTCTATTCATTTTGGTGGTCTACGCTGATCATGGTGTGCGTTATTGAAGATTTTATTGGTCCAGTGGTATTCTTCGTGTTATGCAACATATTCAATGGTTTAGTGTGTTGTGGATGATCTTGGAGAGATATTCGGTGGTGTTGCATGTTCAAGGATTTGATTTGGGTCCATGCTATGTCCTTTCCGACATTGTATTGGTCTGCATATGCATTTATATATCATGTGGTATAATTTTGTAATTAGGTCTTATGTGTTGAGCCAACTTTAAGGTTAAGGTTGATGATTTGTACAAATAAGTGTTGTAATCATGTAAGATGTGTGTCTGTGGTTGTATCTATGATCTGTGAGAGTATTGTATATGCGAGCAAGCGAATTTATCTTTTGGTAGTGGAGAATAGTAGAGAAGTGTTGATGTGTAGATAGTGTGCTTAACCAAAATTGTGATTAGGCATTTGAAGATGCTATTCTTTTAGTTTATGTAATTTGGATTGTTGTTCGATCTTTGTAAGGCAGTGAGCCTTCTCAGGGTTGTTGCCCTTTGTTGTTTTTGCGCAGTGATCTCTAGGTAGTGTGCTTGAATGCATGTGCATTCCCCATTGTAATATTTACACATACTACTACAGAGTATCGTCATATTGTGGGTAGGTTCCCACCGTGGTTTTTCCCTTGATTGGGTTTTCCACATCAAAAATCCTTGTGTTATGTGTGTTATTGATGTGGTGTTTATCTTTTCTATTACTGTTCTTGATTAGATCTAAAGTTGAGGTTAATTTGTTTGAATTAGGTGAAAACTGATTCACCCCACCCTCTCAATTTTCCTGCATTGTTGCTGCCAACACCACCATCACTGAAATTGATGATTCACCTAGTGAACCTAAGATTGAACAAGCGAAGGAACCTCCATATCTTGACTGCTGCAAATTGAACAAATACAAAAGGAAGTTCCAAAAGCTACATTTGATTTTGTAAATGAATTATGTAATGTTGACATCAAAATTCATTCATTGCAAGATATTATAGACATTCCCATCTACACAAAGACAATTTGAGATTTGTCTACTCGCAAGCAAAAGAAAAAGACGAACCCAAAAAATGTTCAAGTTATTGGACAACTTGCTAACCTTATGCTTGGAAACCTAACAGTTCCTAAGTATGCTAATCTTGAAAGTCCTATGATAAAGGTACACATTGGTAATGTTGTCATTCCTAATACACTTGTTGATTTAGGGGCAACAATTAATGTTATGACGAATGAAACAAAACAAAAGTTGTCATTTAAGGGGCTTAGGCCTACTCCCATAGTTCTCCAAATGCCCGATCGATCCCTGGTCAAACCAGAAGGTATGATAGAAGATGTAATTCTTTCTATTGATTCATGGCAATACTCAATTGACTTCATGATTTTGTAGCCACCCCTGATTTTGGGACGACCTTGGTTGGTTGTTGCAGATGCATTCATCAATTGTTGGTCAGATAATATGGTAATTTCTAATAGGGAAAAAACAAAGTAATAACATTGTATCCCCCAACACAACCCTTGTTGGAAACAGAGGACCCCGTGTGGGTTGATAGTGATTTAGATGAATCATTGCCAATTATGACAATTGAAAAAACATTTGACAGAGGGGAATGTTTTGAAGATGATATCCTTGTTAATTTTATGCAAAATAGATATGCATCTAATGAAATTCTGGAAAGGATTGTTCTTTCTCGAAGGGTGAGTGATAATTGTCCTTTTGGTAATTTTCCAATGGTCGGTAGTTCATAGTCTATTCAACATTTCATTATGCTACATCAATTGCTGCCTCATGATTGTGTATACAATCCATTTTTGTCCTTTAATGATACACCATCTACTTCACAAGTTTTAGCTCTTAATTCACCTACACAATCAAAAGCCATGGAAATTTTACCTGGTCGCACACTTAATATTAATCCACACTTAAGCACTTAACAAATCCAAGATCTCATTGCCATGCTTAGAACTCATGAAGATGCATTTTATTAGGAATACCAAGATATGTGGGGCATTCACCCAGATACCTGCACACACCACATCTATATTGAATAAGGTAGTCATCCAGTTAGGCAACCACAAAGAAGGCTTAATCCTTTTTTTGCATGAAATAGTTAAAGAGGAGTTGCAAAAATTATTAAATGGGGGATTCATATATCCGATTTCAGAGTCAATGATTTTCTCCTCTTGTTGTGGTTCTTAAGAAAAATGGTAAGTGGAGAATTTGTGTTGATTATAGAGCACTTAATAAAGCTACTAAAAAGGACCATTTTTTGTTACCATTTATTGATCAAGTGTTGGATACTCTTGCAGGTAAAAGGTTCTTTTCTTTTCTAGATGATTTCAGTGGCTACAATCAAATTCGGATTGCACTCAAAGACCAGGACAAGACTACGTTTACTTATCCTTGGGATATTTTTGCCTATAACGTGTTGCCTTTTGGGTTGTGTAATGCCCCTGCCACTTTTCAAAGGACAGTCTTGAGTATTTTTGCGGATCTAGTTCATGATTGTGTAGAAGTGTATATGGATGATTTTACTATGTATGGTGATACTTATGAAGAGGCTAAGGCAAACTTAGGAAAGGTCCTTAAAAGGTGTATTGATACCAATCTCTCCCTAAGTCATGAAAAGTGGCATATCCTTATGACCGAAGGGATTGTATTAGGAAATTATATTTATTATAAAGGTATTGAGGTCGACCCTAAAAAGATACAAATCATTTGGGACTTACCTATGCCCACTAGCCAAAAGGATGTTTGTAGTTTTTTGGGTCATGCAGGCTATTACCGTTAATTCATTCAGAACTTTAGTAAGATTGCCTCACCTCTCTTTTCTTTATTAGCCAAAGATGTTGCTTTCTCGTGGACACCAAAATGTCAAGAAGCTTTTGAAGCCATTAAGACCAAACTTGTAACTACACCTATACTTAGAGGACCAAATCGGGAATTACCTTTTCACATCCATACAAATGCCTTAGATAGTTCTATGGGTGCTGTGCTTGGGCAGAAAGAGGACAACCTTTTCTATTCCATTTATTACATCAACAAAAATTCCACTAGAGTGGAGGTAAACTACATGGTAACTAAAAATGAATTCTTAGCCATTATTTATGCAATCAATAAGTTCCGTCATTATATCACTAGGTATAAAGTGTTTGTTCATAATAATCATTCTGCAATTCAATTTTTGATGAATAAACCCATTGTAACTGGTAGAGTAATTAGATGGTTTCTTTTGCTTCAAGAATTTGACATTACTATAGCATCTAAGTTCTTGGATTGCAGATACTCTTATCCTGTTGAATAGATCTAAGTTCTTGGATTGTAGATACTCTTATAGAATACTGAGGTTGAAGAGTTCTAAACATTTTACTTACTATATCATCATCTTCTATTTTACCTCTAGCACTCTTTGAGCCACCAACAAATTCTTTGATTCTCTGACCATACCGTGTAATATTTTCTCCTTCAAGAATTCTCATGTCATCGAACTTTCCTCTCAAGATTTCCTCTTTGGCTCTTTGAACATGCTCATCTCCTCCATAGATTGTCTCTAAATTTTTCCAAACCTCGCCTGTAGTTTCCAATCCTTGAACATAAATATATTCTGAATTAGATAAAGTACTTACAATAGCTTCTAGGGTTTGCATGTTATATTTCTTCTCTCTGAGTTCATCCAGAGTCAAGGGAGTAGTAGTAGGAGAAACATATGTTGTTTCATCTTGCTTCCAATATTGTGCACCGAGACCTTTGATGTAGATCTTGTAGTTATCCTTATTGAACTTAGGTTCCTCTTTCTTCATCATCTTGACTTCCTCAGAATCTTTCCCTCAAGCAGTTAGGCTTTCTGCACATAGAGGACCAAATATCTGATACCAATTGTTAATCCTATTAGGATCTGGTTAATATTGAGAGGGGGGGGGTGAATCAGTATTAAGACCAATGAAACTTTAAACAAAAAACAAACTTATATCAGATCTGAAACCATTTAACAAATATCTCAACTTCTTTAATCAGATCTAACAACCTCTTTATTAGATTTTCTTAACACATTAATCAAATAATTTCACGCGGTTTATGTCATGTTACCACCTTCATGTAGACTCTCCATTGATCACTGTCATAACAAAAATCATTACCGGTTTGATGATATCTTCACCGGTCTTAAACCCTACTAAAACCTTAGAAAAACTTCATCAGAAATTAGAAACATGCCTTCTGGTAATCTTCACAAGTTTCGGTTCCGCTCAGATACTCCTTTCCATGATACAAGTTCACATTCCAAACCGTAAATCACCAATCATCGTTGATCATCCAATTCAATCAAAACATCTCTGCTTTACCGGTTAAAGTCCTATTTCACCTACTTTAGTTCTCTGCCAGTAAACCCTATCTTTCGATAAACCAAATCACTTAGATGACAAAAAAAAACATTAGGAACATTAGTAATCATCATTTGACATCAGTTTCCATCAATGACAACACAAATAACTGATCAAGTCATCTAATCACAAAATTTCAATGTCTTCATCACAAATAGACTTCTATCCTCTACTGGTGCAGTCACCAGTCTTCAACTACATCACCTCATCTACATTTATTATGCCAAATGCCAATATTTATAATATTTTCAACCAAAGGATATGATCTCATAGAGTCTAAGCTTGCCTATTACGGTTTATCACATGGAGAGCCTCGAAAAAACTTTGATCTTGAAGGTTTCATCAGTCAGGCTAAACAATCACAGAGACTAAGCTCTTATGAGCATGTGCCATTGGAACAAGATGATCTTGTTAGGAATTTGGATGAATCATTAGCTTTAGAGAAATTAGAGGCATATGATGAGATTACCAAATGTACAGAGGGTTGGGGAAACAAATCCTTTGTTTTCTTTTGATCTGAATATAAATGTTGCAAAATTTAGCAAGGCATAGATAGAACATCTTGTAAAGGAAATGGACACTAATAAAACCAAATATGAAAGATTAGAAGAACTAAGATTTCAAAGTGAAGAAAGGATAAAATCAATTGCTGAAAAAGAGGGATTCTCATTTGAGCATGAGAAACAAGTTGTCCATGCATTACAAGATACAAATTATTGGAGATACAGGGTGGATAAACTTGAAAGAAAGATTATGGAGAAAAATCAACAAGAAAATAAAACTATATACGATATTATGGCAGAGTTGGTCACCCACTGGTTTAACGAAATGATGTTTTATTGTAATGATTATTGGAGTACATATGTAGGTACTTTGAGAGCTCACAAAGAACTTATCAAACTTACAAATATAATGAAAGAAAAGATTGATGAACTCAAGCTCAAGGATCATACTTCTTCTGAGGATTCGAAGGGAATTAAGAAATTGCTTGCCAAACATCAGGAATACCAAGAGGAGCTTGTGGAAGATGTCGACCGCCTAGACAAAGAAGATATAGAAAGTCTCAGGTTGCTATTATCCATGGTGATGATGGTTTACTCATTCCAAGTGAACAATGGAAGGAGATATTGGTGAAAGAGATTCCCAAGGCATTATAAGACATTAATGATGAAGGACACATGCTGGACAACATGAAGCTCATTATGAACTGGTAATACATGAAGGAGTACATCATGAGACACTTTGTTTCTAATATTGAAACTTATAAGGAACGGGGTTACATTGAGCATTTAGGAGTCGTTAATATGTTTTTATTAAAAAATTAAAAGACTTCTAAGGCTAATTAATCCATGTGGTGGAGTTGTGTTCTTTCACCAAAAGACATGTTGTTTTAGATTAGGTTATTACTCCTTATAAAAGAGGAGATCATTTGTCTTTGATGATATCATGAAAACTTCTATATTTTTGCAATCTATAAAATTTCACCTCCTCTTCTTACTGTACATGAGATATTGTTAAGTTATTTTATTCTATTTGGCTTATTATTTAGATTATAGTAATCAAAGATTGCTCGAATATTTCTATAGATTGTGGTTATCTTGTTATTTCGATCTATCGTATCAAGGATATTGTGGATTGATCAAGAAATTATTTATCTTTGGATGGTTGTTGTGTTTGGTTCTTTCAAGGAAAGATTAAATACATGCAAAACAACATTGTAATAGAGATAAATCAAGTATAAGAGATTGAATAGTTGAAAGACTCATGGTAGGTATGAGATTAAGAATTGTCTAATAAGGAAAATTATTAGGAACCTACTTGAATTTGTACCCAATAGAGGGAAGGCACTGATCTCATTTTAGAATCTTAAAACTCATTACATTTTGTAAATATTTTATGTTTGTGTATATTTTACTTAGAAGGCCAAAGAACATATCACACTATTGAATAAATCTGCTTTATTTCATTTAAGGTAAACCCGCCTAAGCACTAGCAGAACCTAAAGAGTAGGGATTCAACAACCAAGTCTGGTTCATTCCATTAATTGGCCTAAACTGACTGTTGAACTTAACCATAGAATTTGGCCTATTCTTAGAGTCCAACAAAACCTGCAGTTTTGAGCTCCAACACCCCCATTCAACACATTTCCTCCGAGTCTATGCTAGAAATTAGTTTCTCCATAGATACTCCACAAGAAGAGAATGTAGAGATTAGTTATCAAAGGCCAGAGATTGGAGAGTATCATACTCCACAAGATAGGATCACAACAATAGACCAATCATCATATGACTTAACTAATGATGTGAGGCAACTGGCATGTAATGAATTTGTTTCCAACAAGGATTTTGTACATACATCAAAATTTAAGGCATTTATATAAGTATAAAGGAATGCAAATCAGGAAGAGAGTTATCGAAATTACAGTGGTTAATGAATCAGAATTGTCACAAGAACTACAGAGAGATATTGATTTGGAAATGAGTAGAATAACTCTTGAGAGAGGTAGAGAGATTTTACAAGAAGTAGATTTCATGATATTTCAAGGGTGGGATATAAGTTTAGCTCTTGTTTTTGATAGCTTCACAAATAGTTAGGATAGAAAAATAAAATTTAAACCAGAAGTTATGGATAGGATATACACCGGGTCAGATTTTGATCTAGGTAAGAAGAGTCTACTCACATGGGCATTGTATCCACCTGACAAGTTGCCAATATTCATTGATACTGGTAAAATTTTTGGACATCTCATGGTACACCAAGTGGGAGAAACTGATCTAGTGGAGATTACTGATTTTAAAATAAATGTGGAAAAGTTTAATAAGTCTCAAATTAAGAAATTAGTCAAAGAGAAAAATATTTACAAATCAAGGAGTGAACTGATGGAACAAGAAAATGCAAAGCTTAAAGATAATTTAAATTATGCACATGACCCTTTACAAACAATTTTTCAATCGAATACAGTCTTTTTATAGGCACAAGGTGGTGTAGTTTATTCGAGAGTCAAAGCTATAAAAGTTCCAGAGGAAGCTAGAATAGAGAGATAAACAAGGAAAGATTGATATTTTTGGCGTTGTTTTAGAATTGGTTAAACACAAGTATCAGAAAATGATAGTGTTTTCTGACCAGTTTTGGAGTGTATATGTTAGAACTACTAAAGCGTTTGATGAGCATACTAGGCTTGATGGCAGGTTAAAAGCCATAATAGAGGAAATACAAGCAAAGGATCCTCTCAAAGCAAAGCTAATAAAAAAGGAAAATAAATTACTGAGGAAACATCAAGAGTATCATGAAGAAATAATCACAGACTTGCACTACTTCAATGAAAAGAGAGATGTGGAGCTATCACCCTTTATGGCTACGCAACAATTGCACAAGAAGAATGGAAGGAAAAGCTAGTAGCTATGTTGCTCAAGGCCTTGGAGAAGATAAATGATGAATATAATGTGGTAGGAAATATATAAAACCAAATGAATGATATGTACTCCTTGGAGTATACCATGAGGCACCTGATCCTAAATGTTAACACCTACAAAAGCCCAAAATGCATAGATCACCTTAAAGCTGTAAATATTTTCATTATAACACAATCATGAAGACACCAACAAAGATCAAGTGACATCCAAGAAATAAGGTGAACACTTTTCTAGGCTAACCATAACCACAAGTATTCATCAAGGGATTGAAGACTATGGATGTGTACTTGTAGATTTGTTATTTTATAAGTTCTTTTATATTACTATCTTAAAGAAACTTTTAATTTTATGGTTATAAAGTGATGTGTTTTTTGAGGTGGTGGTTGGAAGATTGTTTTCTCTCTACAAGGAGAACCACAATTGCTACTAAAGAAAAGATATGAAAAAATATTACAACATTTTTAGAAATTTTAGAACACTTGTTGGTTTTCTTCTTGAAGCTATGAATGAATACAATTGAGTTCTTTTAAATTTGGTTGCACCTGTTATATTGGTTAAAGTAACCAAGGTCATAGTAACAAAAGACAACTCATTTCATTAAGGGAATCAAATAATTGGTAGATTCATACAATGTGTAAATATAAAAATTGTCTAACATAGTGATACACAACCATTAAGGAAGCAGAAATTGACTCCATTGCCTAGTGAAAGGAAGGCACCAGTCACATAAATTTAAACTACATATATACAATTACTTCCTTTTATTTTCTTATCATAGTAGTAAAAATTAAATTTGTATATTAGTAGATCATATGCCAAAAACATTCTCTATATAACAATAATTTTCTACAACTATCCTCAAGGTATAATCACCTAGGCAAAGCAAAGCTTCAAGAGCAGGGATATTTAACTATTCTGGTTAATCCCATTCATTGGCCAAAGTTAATTGTTAAAATTGACCATAGAACCTGGCATACTCTTAGAGTTTGACAAACTTGCAATTTTGGTAACCAACAATTTCAACAAAATGACAAATATTAAAACTAGATGATGGCTAAACAATTTGACAGAGTAAAAATGAATGAAAGTTAGATGATTCAAACAAAAAATGAGGTCTCTATTTATAGAAAATTCGAGACTCAGAGGACTAGCGGGATTGCAAATATTTTTGGTAAATTGAACGAACCTGATTGAGTGTACGACAAAGTTGCCATTCAAGGAAGGATGAAGATGATGAAAATAAAGCAGAGGAGATGGAAGAAAGTTGATTTTCGAATGTGCATATCTTATTTTTGAATTTAAAATCAAGATAAAATGAGATCTTACTAAAAAGATTGTTTTTTGAAAATCAGGAAAGATATTAGTTTCCCAAATTCAAAAATTAGGAGAATATTATGAAGAATTAAAAATTAGGAAAAATAAAATATTATCCTCACATGACAGGATAAATAGAGATAATTAATAAATAAAAATTATTAAATATCTCATCTCAAAAAAATAGATAAAGATAAATTAATAAATAAAATTTAGGTATTATCTTTATTTTGGAAGAATATAAATACAATAAATTAATAAATATAATTTACTAATTTATTATTTATATTTATCATTAAATTAATTAAATAAAATAAATTTATTTAATGAACGGACAAAGGGGACAAATAAATAAATTATTAAATTTATTTATTTAACTTTAGAAGAATTATTAGTAAGACATAGAGGTTTAATTAATTAAATAATTAAACCTAAAAGGGTAAATAAGTCAAATTAACATCTAGAGACCTAAATTAGGTCAAACTAGTTGAAGTTGGGAAGAATTGGGAAGGTTTAGACAAAAAATTGGAAGAATTGAATCAAAATGGGAAAATTAGGTCAAACTAGGTAAAAGTAGGTCACAAGATTAAAATGGGACAGATGTGATGCCATGGAGCAGGAGAAGAGGTCAAAATGATGTCATAAATTCAAAATTGGGAGAAAATGATACAATATGGATAGAAAATGGGAAAGAGAAAATGATAGGATCAAGACAGGAGCAAATTGACCTAATCAGGACAAATTTTGGGATGAATTGACATTATAGGATCGAAATAGGAACAAAATAACATTGATGGGATGGATTTTAGGTCAAAATGATATCCCAAACTTGATATGGGAGAAAATAATATCAATGAGACAAAAAATGGGAAAGGGGAAGCGAGACGAGATCACGTGAATAAAAAAGACTATATGCGCGATTAGGTTAAAAGTAAAGAATGTAGGCATGTACCAATTTTTAGTGTCTACATTTTGCCCCTCTTTGAGACAATGTGATTTAGAAAATTGTTTTAGAGAAAATTCAAGAAAAATCACATTAAACATGCCCTAGGTATGATAGGGTATAAGGGTTCCCCCTCGAGAAATTGACCAAAAAATCTGGAAGAATGGTTAATTTGTTGACAATAATGCCAGGATTTCAAAACCGTGAGGACTGACTAAAGAAACGTTAGTAAGAGATAGAAATTAGACAAAGAAAAGTTAGTAGTGATGAATCCTTCCTTTCATAAATGCACCATTAGTAGTAGAGATCTTTATTTAATATGGAAAATGGTTACATTACACCATGACATATGGGGCCAGATTGATAATGTGATCCCTTTGTAGAATACTAGACATATTGAAGACAAGGAATGTTCCAATTCATTATGAAATATTGGTTTTTCTGTATGGTAAGGGTTGAGGTATGTTTGATAGTCACAAAGTGAACGTACCAACACAAACACCCAAAAAATACTTGTTTCATAACATCATGAAAACATCCTACAAACATAAGACAAAACAAAAAGATCATGAGTCATTCGAGTCACTCTAATTGCTTGTGGATATCCTTGAGTAGCACAGTGGTGTAGGGGCACCTATGGGTCCAAGGGACCTATTAAGTGTGTTTGTCATTTCTTTCATGTCTTGTTGTTCATTTGGATGTAATAAGGTCTCAAGGACCACCTTCATACATTTGAAGTCTTTTGAAGTCATTTTGTAAGGCCTTGATGCCAATTGATTGCATATCCTCAAATAGGACTACATTGTTCAATGTGGGTCAATGCCTCCTAAAGTGTGGTATGGGAGTGCCTATAATGTATTTGATTTTTTTAGGTGCTATTTGACATGTTTGCAAGGTTCTTAGAGGTCATTTTTGTCATTTGTGCAAAATGAGCAAAATTGTAAAAGTTGCTCGACAACTTTTCAAAGTTGTCAAGTAGCATAACACACAAGAGGTAGTTGCAAGGCTAACCAATTCAAAATATGGTTATATTAATTGGGTTTGGAGTTTAAATAGACCTCTCAAGTGTTGATAAAGGTTTGGGTGGTGATTTTGTACGGAGAACTTAGTTTGAAGGCAATTTGATGCTCATTTTCTCTTTAATTTTTTGTAAAAATGTTGCACTTTGCTTCATAACTTTCTTATTTGGATGATTTAACATGTAAGAGTGGACATGTTGGAAATATATCTGTGTTACCTTTCATTTGGGACTGGTTTGGTTTAATTTCATTGAGTTTTAATCCTTCTACAAGCAGATTTACCAAAACTAGTCTAAAACCGTAGGTTTTGGGGCTTTGTCAAAGAAAAATGTAGAACTCTCCATTCCATCAACAAGTTGCCTCAAGAATTGGTGGAATGGTTGATATGGCAGTGTTACATATGGGTTTTAAATATTTTTTGCACGGGAAGAACCTAAGTGGAATTTTGAGCATTTGAGGGCTTAACATCCTCATGTGTTAAGCCGGTTGGATAGGGTTTGAGAAGACATTTGGAGTTTTGGTACCAAAATAGTCAAGAAGACCATAAAAACTATGAAATAATTTCATGTTTGATATTCCATTACCTTCCAAGTTGAGTGTACAGGTTGGTGGAGTGTCTAAGGGGTGTCTCTAGTCTATTTGGAGGCCTAATAGGGCTCTTGGAGGACTACAACAGTCAGTTTTTGAACATTTAAGCCCAAAGAACCTCATCCTAATTTTGAAATATGTTTAAAAAATTCTGAAATTTTATCTGGAAGTGGGTTCATTTTTCTCCTTATGTTAGTGATTCAAAATTTATGGCTAAAAAGACCTCTGAGTAGGGATACTAGGGTCTAGTCCTCCTAGAAGACCAATGGTGTGGAGTGACTTAGAAGGGTTTGTTCCAAGGGTGAATTTGGTTGTTTTGAGTCCTGTTGAGTCTAAGAATATTTTGGAGCTCCTACCCCAAGCTCTTCTTATGTCTTTTGTTGAGTTGTCTCAAAGGACCTCCTTGTGAAGTGTTGTGAAAGGGGTAGAAAACTTGGTTGAGTAACCCATTGTGCAAATTGGAGTTTGGGGTTCAAAACCTTAATATTGGGTTTTTGTATAACCTCTTAGACTCTCTACATCAAAGTGGTATCAGAGCCACATTTTGTTTGGTAAGGGAAATTACACGTGTGTGATGAAGGGTAGGTGATTTTGAGTGAGCAATATGCCTCCAAAAGCCGAACTGCAGTGGCTAGGAAATTGAAAGCCCTAAGAGAAGAGGTAGAAGCATTGAAGGCAAAAGAGATAAGGAGATATAGGGGTGAAGAGAGTGATAGTGACCCCAAAGAGGAAGAAGGAGGAGAAGGTGAAGGTGAGACCCCTCCTGTAAGACCTCAGGAAGAGGAGATCCCTCCCAAAGAAAGAAGGTTCATCAATGTTTTGAAATCAGTGAAAGGGGATGTTGCTGATGTAAAGATGAAGCTTCCTATGTATGGAGGAAATATGGATGCTGAGGATTTGATAGAGTGGATTTATGACTTGAACAATTACTTTGAGTACATGGCGGTACCTAAAGATAAGAAGGTGAATTTTTCCAAAACAAAGTTAAAGGGTTTTGCCTTGGTTTGGTGGAACTACGCCCAAGGAGAAAGGGTGAAGAAAAACATATCCATGATTAATTCATGGGATAGGATGGTGAACAAACTGAAAGGACAATTCCTACCTATTGATTATGAGGTTCAAGTATTCAGAAGGATGCAAAACCTGAAACAAAAAGACATGGATGTGCCTGCCTACACTGAGGAGTTTCACAAACTCAACATGAGGTTTGGACATCTGGAGAATGAAAGAAAAAAGGTGGATAGATACCTTAATGGATTGAGGTTTAATATCCAAGATTAAATCAGCCTCCTTATCCCCAAGACCGTAGATGAGTGTTTCCAAGTAGCATTGAGGGTAGAAGAAAAGTTGAAGAGCAAGAGTGATCATAAAAGTAGAGGAAGAGGTAGAAATTTTAGAGGGAGAGGAACTTTTGGAGGTAGAAATCATTCCCAAAGACAACAAGGAGAGTCTAACCACAATGAAAAAAGTGGGGAGTCAAGCAATAGAGGAAGTTTTAGAGGAAGAAGACCCAATGGTAGAGGAATATTCGGTGGACCAGGAAGAGGTTCAAGCACCTTCACGAGTAGATGCTATAATTGTAATCAAGTAGGGCATCCTTCCTTCAAATGTCCTAAAAAAGAAAGCCTCTAGTTCTCATGGAGGAGATAGGAGGAACTAACTAGTGCAAGATGAAGATTGCCAAAGTTTCAATACACCACCTAAGCCTACTGATCTAGAATTTGGAGAGAGCCTAATGATGAGGAGAACTCTCTTGCAGGTGCCAAGTACCAAGGAGCCACCACAAAGGAAGTCTCTTTTCAGAACTTCTTGTAAGTCCAGTGGGAAGGTATGTAGAGTCATAGTTGATTCAGGGTCTACAGATATCTGTGTGTCATTAGAAATGGCTGAGAAGTTAGGATTGAAGAGAATCCCTCAACTTACCCCTTATAAGGTTTCTTGGTTGAGTAAGGGCCAACAAGTGCTTGTAAATGAACAATCTTGGGTAGAATTTCAGATTGGGGGGTATAGGGATAGAGTCCTATGTGATGTGATCCCCATGGATGCTTGCCATTTTCTTCTAGGACACCCATGGCAGTATGATCTCAATGCTCAACATGATGGGCATATTAATACTTATACCATAACCAAGAATGGTGAGTATTTTACCCTGAACCCTCTATCGGATGAAGGTGTGGATAAGAAAGTGGGCTCTAGCATCATGGTGGTAGGTGAGAAGGAGTTTTTGTAAACCATGAAAGAGGAAGGTGGTCTAGGATTTGCCTTGACTATGAAACCCAACAAGGGATCAGATTTGTCTAAAACCAAAGGAGGAGCCATACTTAGTGAGGTTCAAACTTTGCTAGGGAAGTTTAAGGGCATTGTTGTGGAGGAATTCCCCAATTCTCTGCCTCTAGTCAGAGATGTAAGTCATCATATAGACCTGGTCCTAGGAGCTAAACTACCTAATAAGGCTGCTTATAAAATGACATTGGCTCAAATGAAGAGATTGCAAAGCAAGTGCAAGAATTGTTGGACAAGGGCCTAGTGAGGAAACATTTGAGTCCATGTGTTGTACCCACCGTCCTAGCACCCAGGAAGGATGGAACATGTAGACTTTGTATAGATTCAAGGGCCATTAACCGGATCACAATCAAATATGGGTTTCCTATGCTAAGAATGGAGGCTCTCATGGATTGATTGGGAGGAGCATGCTACTTTTCAAATATTTATTTGAAGAGTGGTTACCACCAGATAAGGATCAGAGAAGGGGATGAATCGAAGACAACCTTTAAGACCAATGAGGGCTTCTATGAGTAGCTGGTGATGCCCTCTAGGTTGTCAAATGCACCTAGTGCCTTCATGCGCGTAATGAATGAGGTATTGAAACCTTTTATTGGAAAGTTTGTTGTGGTTTATCTAGATGATATTATTGTGTTTAGAAGGTCCAAAGAGGAGCATCTAATGCACATTGACATGGTTTTGAGAAGATTGCATTAGGTGAAATTGATGATAAAATTGGAGAAGTGTGACTTCATAAAAGAAGAGCTAGTGTACCTTGGTTTTGCCATTTCCAAGGGAAGTTTGAAGATGGACCCTTCCAAGGTGGATGCTATCCTAAATTGGCCAACCCCAAGATCAGTGGAAGATGTAAGAAGCTTCCATGGACTTGCAAGCTTCTATAGGAAATTCATAAAGAACTTTAATCACATATGTGCACCAATTCTTGACACCATCAAATGAGGTAATAAGGGTAAGTTTCCTTGGACCAATGAAGCTGATAAGGGTTTTGAGTATTTGAAGAAAAGGGTATCCTAACAACCCATTCTTGTGCTCCCTGATTTTGATAAAGTTTTCACCATTGAGTGTGATGCTAGCAATCAAGCAATAGGGGTTGTTTTTGAGCCAAGAGGGCAGACCAGTTGCATTATTTAGTGAAAAGCTCAATAAGGAAAAGAGGAAGTATTCTTCATATGATTTAGAATTGTATTCCATGGTCCAAGCACTTAAACAAGTGGAGACACTATTTGTTACCCAAATAATTTTTTATTTTTACTGATAACCATGCTCTTAGTTTCTTGAATGGATAGAATAAACTCAACCACATACACATGAAGTGGGTTGAATCTTTGCAAGCCTACACCTTTAATATAAAGCACAAGAAAGGCAAGTCCAATAAAGTGGTAGATGCTCTAAGTAGGAGAGCACTAATGGTGCAAGAATTACAACTATAAAGCATGGGGGTAGATGCACTCAAAGACATGTATCATCATGATGCATATTTCAAGGAGATTTATGAGGTTTGTAATCGGTCTTTAAATACCTTCCATAGTGAGTATTTTGATTTTTTACTTCAAAATGGTTTTCTCTTCAAAGGGAGTCAATTATGTGTACCTAGATGCTGAATGAGAGACAATATCATAAAAGAGAAACATAGTGGGAGTTTGGGAGGTCATTTTGGGATTGACAAGACTTTGGATCAGGTTAGAAGGTTCTATTATTGGCCAAAAATGCAGGTTGATGTAAGGAGATATGTTGAAGGGTGTTCTATATGTCAAAAGGCAAAAGGTACTTCATCAAATGTAGGGCTTTATCAACCCCGTCCAATTCCCAAAAGGCCTTGGGAGAGTGTGAGTATGGATTTTGTGTTAGGGCTGCCTAGAAATCCAAGAGGTTTTGACAGTGTATTTGTGGTTGTTGACCGGTTTAGAAAAATGGCAAACTTTCTTCCATGCAAATGTAATAATGATGCATCTTAGATTACAGGTTTGTTCTTCAAAGAAGTGGTGAGGATCCATGGTTTACCCTTGAATATTGTCTCTGATAGGGATTCGAAGTTTATAGGTCACTTTTGGAGGACCTTATGGAAGAAACTTGGCAAAAAATTGTCTTATAGCTCAGCCAACCATCCACAAATGGGTGGCCAAATTGAAATTGTTAATAGGTCATTGAGAAATCTCTTGACATGTCTTACAAAACAACATGGACAGGCTTGGGATCTAATCCTACCTCAAGTGGAGTATGATTATAATGACTCCATGAATATGAGCATTGGAAGAAGCCCATTTGAAGTTGTTTATGGGATGCATCCTAGAGTTGTATATGAATTAAGAGATTTACAAGGGATTGACCAGAGGAGTGCTTAAGGGGAAGACTTTGTTGTTGCAGTTAGATATATTCATCAGTAAGTAAGAGAAACCCTTCAAAATAATATGAAGAAGTACAAAGAAAGGGCATATTTGAAGAGGAGAGACCTTAAATTCAAGGTTGGTGATTTGGTGTTAGCACATTTGAAGAAAGAAAGCCTTCCCAAAGGAAAATACACCAAACTGACGATGAAAAAGAGAGGACCTTGTAGGGTGGTCCACAAATTTTTTCCAAATGCTTATGAGATTGAGTTACCCCCTGAGGTAGCCATATCTCCCATTTTTAATGTGTCTGATTTATATCTATAAGAGAGCATTGTGATTGCAGGTTCTGATGCAGGTATAGCAACAAATACGAATGATGATTGGGTGAAGGAGTTGCCTCCGAGCCAACCAATGAAGCTTGAGTGTATCCTTGATACAAAGGAGGTGAAGAAGACTAGAAGGAAGATATACAAGGAGCACTTAATCAAATGGAAAGATATTCCTGAAGAAGATGCTACCTGGACGACTAAGAATGATATCAAGTAGCACAGTGTATCTATTGAAGACCTCAACTCAAGAGGGACTTGAGATTCTTCTTTCCCCGAGAGCATGGTGTAGGGGCACCTATGGGTCCAAGGGACCTATTAAGTGTGTTTGTCATTTCTTTCATGTTTTTTTGTTCATTTGGATTTAATAAGGTCTCAAGGGCCACCTTCAAACATTTGAAGTCTTTTGAACTCATTTTGTAAGGCCTTGATGCCAATTGGTTGCATATACTCAAATAGGACTACATTGGTCAATGTGGGTCAATGCCTCCTAAAGTGTGGTATGGGAGTGCCTATAATGTGTTTGATGTTTTTAGGTCCTATTTGACATGTTTTTAAGGTTCTTAGAGGTCAATTGTGTCATTTGTGCAAAATGAACAAAATTGTAAAAGTTGCTTGACAACTTTTCAAAGTTGTCAAGTAGCATAACACACAAGAGGTAGTTGCAAGGCTAACCAGTTCAAAATATGGTTATATTAATTGGGTTTGGAGTTTAAATAGACCCCTCAAGTGTTGAGGAAGGGTTGGATGGTGATTTTGTATGGAGAACTCAGTTTGAAGGCAATTTGATGATAATTTTCTCTACAATTTTATATAAAAACGCTACACTTTGCTTCATAAATTTCTTATTTGGATGAATTAACATGTAAGAGTGGGCTTGTTGAAAATATATCTGTGTTAAATTTCATTGGATACCAATTTGGTTCAATTTCATTGAGTTTTGATCCTTCTACAAGCGGATTTACCAAAACTGGTATGAAATCATAGCTTTTGGGCCTTTGTCAAAGAAAAATGTAGAAATCTCCATTCCTTCAATGGATTGCCTCAAGACTTGGTCTAATTGTGGATATGGTAGTGCTAATGATGGGTTTGAAACATTTTTTGCAGGGGAAGAACCTAAGTGGAATTTTGAGCATTTGAGGGCTTAACATCCTCGTGTGTTAAGCTGATTGGATAGGGTTTGTGAAGACATTTGGAGTTTTGGTACCAAAACAATCAATAATACCATAAAACCTATGAAATAATTTCATGTTTTATATGGCCTTACCTTCCAAGTTGAGTGTGTAGGTTGCTGGAGTTTCTAAGGGGCGTCTCTAGTGTATTTGGAGGCCTAATAATGCTCTTGGAGGACTGCAACAGTCAATTTTGAACATTTCAGACCAAAGCACCTCATCCTAATTTTAAAATATGTTTAAAAAATTACAAAAGGGCATCTGGAAGTGGGTTCATTTTTCTCCTTGTGTTAGTGAGTCAAAACTTATGGCTAAAAAGGTCTCTAAGTAGGGCTACTAGGGTCTAGTCCTCCTAGAAGGCCAATGGTGTGGAGTGGCTTAGAAGGGTTTATTCCAAGGGTGAAATTGGTTGTTTTTAGTCCTCTTGAGTTTGAGAACATGTTGGAACTCCTACCCCAAGATCTTCTTATGTATTTTATTGAGTTGTCTCAAAGGGCCTCATTGTGAAGCATTGTCAAAGGGGTAGAAACCTTGGTTGAGTAACCCATTGTGTAAATTGGAGTTTGGGGTTGAAACCTTAATATTGGTATTTTGTATAACCTCTTAGACTCTTTGCACCACATAGGAACATGATCAAAGATAAATCAGTGAATGATAAGACTCACTAGACCAAGCGAGTCAACAACCATTCTGATCTTGTTGTCAGAGTTTGATAGTTTGCGTTTGATAGGACGATCATGATGTTTGGTTTTAGGAATGATGTACCTCATTTAAGACAAAAATAGTCTGGTTTTGATTGAACTGCACCCTGTATAAGACATAAGATAGTTGGATCGTGTTGGTTTATAGATTGATTGATATGACAAGTTGATTTGTCTGATTGTTGACTTGATTGATAGTTTACCTATTGTTGCGTGATTTGATAACCACAATGTTTTACAAGTTTTCCATCCGTGTCTTGTCAAATGTTTGTCCGTTACAAAGGACAAGTTTATTGATGGAATTAAAATGATTGTTTTTGAATTTTTTAAGTGTTCTGAAATTTTTAAGGTTTTGTGGGTATTCGACATTTTTCTGATTTCTTTAGGATGTTTTTTGAATTTTTTGGATTGAATGTTTTTTCAAGACATTATTTGGATACTTTTGATATTTTTTAAGGACATTATTTGAATGTTTTTAAAAAAATTCAGGACATTATTTGGATTTTTTTAATCCTTTTTCAAGACAGTTTTGGATGTTTTTGAAATTTTCCAAGACATTTTTCTATGTACATGTGTCATCCTTCGATCTTTGTACGAGGACTCCTTCAATTGATCATGATAAGAAAAATTCCCCCAATCTATGAAACTATATATAATGGCCAAATAAACATATATACAAGACTGGTTTGTGCTAAGGAAAGACAATTAATGACGACCAATTTCAAGCCAGAAAGGACAAAAGGGGTTGATGGCACGAATGTGAATAAGATTCAGATAGAGTGATGATAGATGACAAAGTAGTGACATGCTAAACGTGGCACCTGTTTGCCAAGTTTTCACCATGGTACTTACCCAGAGCGCCTGATTTCTAGTTTTTTACTAGCAAGTGAATGATTTTTCTTTACTATTTTTCTGGTTTTTTAGGATCTCTTTTAAAAAAAAAATTATTCTTATTTCAGGATCATTTTTCAATTTTTTTGTACTTTTTCCAAGATCATTTTGTTTGTACCTTTTTTAGGATCATATGCCCTCAAGTATAATATTCCTGAAGCTACATGCTATTTACAAGTTCAGACAGTAGTTCTCCCTCTAATGTTGCTAGCTAATATGTCATAGATCTGTAAGCTCTAGTAACTATATAGGGACCTAGCCAATGAGGCAAATTAATTTGCCTGACTTCTCCCCGTCTTGCTAATTATTTGGATTCATCTTGAGGATTAGGTATTTGATATCAAATTTCCTACCCTTTACTTTCTTTTTATAGTTCCTTTGGAGATGATTTTGATATTCTTGTAAATGCACTAGGGCAGTTTGGCATTATTCATCCAACGTACTTCGATATGAATTATGGCTTCAGTACCATATAAACTAAGGAATACAATGTAGCACCTATAGGTGTGTGGATGCTAGTTCAGTATGCCGATAAAGTAGGGTTGAGTTGCACATGACAGTCGCGACCAATGTTATTGATAGTTTTTTTGATTATTTTTATGATAGTTTTATTAGATGCCTCATCTTGACCATTACTCTACGGATAGTAGGGAGAGGAAAAACAATATTGGATATGAAACTTCTCACAGAGTTCCCTTATGTCTTAGTTTTTGAAGGGATGACCATTATCAGTGACAATGGCCAAAGGGACTCCATATCTACATATGATATAATTCAATATAAATTTGAAAATCTATGTGTCGATAATGTAGGTCATGGGAATGGCTTCAATCCAATTGGTGAAGTATTTGTGGTAGTGATAATGAATTTATGGCCATTGGTGGAGGTAGGTTGGATCTTACCTATGAGGTTGATTCCTCACTAAGAAAAAGACCATGGAGATATGATAGGTCAGAGCTCTTGCATTGGTGCATGAATCAGGTCTCTGTGAATTTGACATTTCCAACACTTTGCAAAACTGTGAGCCTCTTGTTCCATGGTAGACCAGTAGGATCCTACTCTTGTCAATTTCTTTGCAAAGCTTAAAACATTAAATTGGCCCTCACAAATACCGTTGCGAACCTCTTGTAAACTAGTTTGTGCTTCTTTGGAATCAAGACAACTAAAAAGGGTTTGGTCAAAAGAGAGACAATAAAGGGTGTCATCGATGATAACATATCTAAAAGGTTTGGCAGACAATGGAGCAACATTGATATTTGATAGGTTGGGAGGTAAGGTTTGGGATTGTAAGTAATTATATATATCTTGGTACTAAGGGGAGTTAGGACCAACAATTTCACACACGAGTTCAAACTGTGAAATTTAAAAGCCAAGAATGAGCAATTGTTCCACCAAGAACTCGCATTTAAAAATATTTTGTGGGATATCAAGCTTGGATGCAATAGTGACCATGCCATATTTTGGTTTATTATGTAGATGAAACACTTGACTAAATGTGATTGTAACAAACCTAGTCTTGTAGAACTCAACTAACTTCTTGTAAGGGAGAAGTTTCTCATCTTTAGTCTCATATTCATCGGTTGCTTTCTAGATGACCAATTGAGAGTCGCCATATACTTCAAGATGTTTGATATCCCATTGCGTTGCAATTTCTTGTACTGACTAAGTCTTCATACTTTTCAATGTTATTCATGCACTCAAAAGTGATTTTGTATGATTTAGGGATTGCATCTCCCTACAAAGTCAGAAAGAAAATACCTTCCACCGAGCCATGCTATGTGTGTGAGCCATAAAAATAGAGTTTCCATGTGGTGGTAGGTGTGATATTAAATATAGACTCATCTGGAAAATCAAATAGAAATGGGTGATCATCTTGGATAGGAGATTCAACCAGTTGATATGCTATTGCTTCTCCTTTTTAGCCTTGTAGTCTACATATTGGATATGAATTTCACTCAATATCATAACCCACTTAGCAAGGTGTTGGTGAGTGTTTATTTTCTTTTAAATAGATATTTCAATGGGTCGATCTTTGCTACAAGCAATGTTTTGTGACTCAAAATGTAATGTCTTAACTTTTGGGTAGCGAAAACAACTGGTAGGCATGCATGTTCAATGGTTGTATAGTTCAATTCATAGCCAACCATAGTTTGGCTGATATAGTGTATAACTCTCTCTTTTCCTTTTTTGTGTTATTCTAAGAGAGCCCCTATTGTTGTTGTTGATGCTGACATGTACAAGATGAAATGTTTTTCTTCAATGGGAGGCATCAAGATCGATGGAGATAACAAATAGTCCTTTAACTTTTGGAAAACTTGTTGACACTATTCGTTCCATTTGAAAATTACCCCCTTGTGAAGAAAATATTGGAATGGGTGGCATTTGTTAGCCAATTGTGTTATGAATCTCTTGATAGATTGTAATTTTCCATGTAGACTTCTTAGTTATTTTAGGTTTGAAGGTGGAGGCATATCCATTGTAGCTTTTTACTTTTGTTGGATCTACTTCAATGCCACGATGAGAGACAATGTATCCTATGATTTTTCCCGATGTAACCCCAAAAACACATTTCTTAGGGTTCACCTAAAGCTTATACTATTTCATTCTATCAAAGATCAATGTTAGGATACTTAGATGACTATCTTTTTAGTTCTGATACTAAATGTAAAGTACAGATGCCAATAGCTAACAAGATGAGAGGGGGGGGGTGAATCATACAAACTTAAACTTCCATAAAATCAATAGATTCAACCTCGGTAACTTATACTTCAACAACTTAACCAAAAACTGCTAAACATGCAAACTTATGAACACATAATCATAATAACACTCATAACACCAGATTTAACATGGAAACCCAGATAGGGAAAAACCACTGTGTGATTTAGGACCCACTAAGAAATATACTCTTCTAGAGTATGCTCGGTTAAAAGCAAATCCTGTTAAAGATTACAAACACATTGCTAGATGTGACCCGGTTAAGGGATTTCCCTCAAATCTGTTAGGATCTTCACTTTGTTAGAAGTGACCTTGTTAAAGGATTTCAAACACTCATTTAGAATGTTACCTTGCTAGAGGGTTTACATATAAGACTATTAAGTCCACTCGGTTAAGAGATTTTATGTCACTTACAAAATAATAGTAATAAAAATCTATCTGCAACTTCACATCTAAAATGCTAAAGCAGATTCTTATTTGCTCAAAACAATCTTGTCATAGGACTTATCTTGTCCCTCTGCTGGGCTCTCTACTCTGTTATTCAAACAAGTCTTCAAGCTTCCGTGCTCGGTAATCACTATGTAACATCCCTATGCATACACTTGTCAGCATACATTGTTTATCAACAATTCCTTATTTATAAACAATTGCTAACCACTGAATCTCCTTGATCACATTTCCCATGATTAATCTTAGCCATCAAATCTTCAAACTTGACCAGGTTCAATGTATCCTTCCAATCTGAAAATGTTTTACCTTACCTCGGGACTTGCATTCCTATCTTGGAACTTTCACAAGGTTATTGCGGTTCAATCTGCGCTGTAGATCTTCTTGCTGATTTTCCTTTGCCATAGATCCTTAACAAACTTCATGCACGACATACCAATCATTTATACATTTCCATCTAATCATTGTCCTTTATTAAATAATGCTTTTATCCATCCAATGCGCACTGTCAAACTCAGTTACAACTCGGTAAATACTAAACTTTACTCGGTAGACATTTTGCCTTCATTAACCGATATCGATAACCTTAGGGTTTACCGACTAGGTTCTTTACTCGGTTGCATAGTATAGTATTAGACTTACAATCAACAACACATGTAGGATATCAAAACAATCTAAACATCATGATCTCATCATTGTCTAACTCGGTAATAGTTGCCCATTGAATAACTTATTCCTCCCTTTATTCATCACATTCTTTTTGTGTCTTTTACCGACATCTTAATTCTCTTCTAATCAATCTTCTCAAGATATGGCAACATCATACTGAATCAGATAATCAATTTCTTGACATCAATGACAAAATAATATTATAAAGATAGTTATCATCCTTCTTCAGTTATATCAATAATCTTCAACAACCTTCTCAATATCCTTATTGAATATCCTTTTAAGTTGGCACAAAATTGGAAGGGATATGAATTTCTAGGGATAGTGATTTATGTTCCATTGTCAGGGAATTTTAGGCACTGATGATAAGTAGATGGAATCACTTTCATGACATGTATCCATGGATGACCCAAAATCATGTTATAAGGAAGATCTAGGTCTAGGACCTACGGTGTTATGCTTTTAGTGGCAAGTCCAACTTGGATAGGTAACACAATGGCCCCTTTTGAAGGGAGTTTTGCATCATCATAGGATTTGATAGTTATTTTTTTTGAGGGGTTAATATCATTTTCTAAATGACCAAGAGCTGTGATAAGTCTCAATGTACAAATGTTCAATCTTGCTTCACCATCTATCAAGACTTGTTTTATTTTACAATTGTGGATAAAGACTTCAAAATACAATGGATCATCGTGATTAGACTTTTTATGAGGGAAACCATTTTTAATAAATGTAACTAATTGTGAGGGAGCAATATGTCTTATCATGGCATGAAACTGGTCGATATTTATGTCACTAGGAATTGTAGATTCTTGTAATGCCTTGTCTAGGACTGCTCTATGGATATGGGATATACGCAAAAAATCAAGGATAGTGATTTGTGCTAGTGTTTTACCCAAATAATCAAGGATATTATACTAACTAGTGACTTGTGACATAGAAGGAGCTCCTTGTAAAATGACCTTAGATCGTTGGGTAGTTATCGCACATTGGGAACTTGGATCCTTGATACTTATGGTAGATACATGACTACTAGCATTTAGAGACAACTGATTATATATTGATGGGAAGTATTAGTGTAATTTACATTGCATTTTGGGCCAAAAGTAGATGTAGAGGCATTTCCCTTTCCATGATCAAGTAAGGGAGTTTTAAGTATGGTGTGATCTATGTTTGAGGATGTTGTTGGAGATTCTATTTCAACTAGGCCTTGGTCAATCAAGTCTTGTATAATATGTTTCAATTATAAACAAGAGGGGATTTTGTGTCCATTTGTTCGGTGATATTCACAATATTGGTTGTCATTCCACCACCCTAGTTTTATTGCTGGTTCATTTCTAATGTTGGGGAGTTGCACAAGGTTCAATTGAAGTAGTTGTTTTAACATAGATTCAATAGGCTCCCTTAATGGTGTGAACTGTCAAGGAGGTGTGTCTCTAGTTCTGGGAGGTTTTCTTTGTTGGTTTTTTTGCATGGTGTTGGTTTCTTAATGTTGTTGTTGAGTCGGTTGTTGAAAAGGCACGTTGTTTTGAGTTTCTTGTGGAGGTTAGTTATTTGTCTGAGTACTCGATGGTGTGGCCTCTTTAAGGGTGATCTTTGTCTGTGCATTGTTTACTATCCTTGCATCCACAACTCCATCATCGGTAACATTCTTTTTTCTAGACCATAATTTTCTCTTATTGTTGGAAGTGATAGGGTTGTTGGTGTTATTTTTAAAGATCTTAATAATCCCCTTTTGTAAAAGAGATTTCTCGATGTTTTTCCCTTTCTTGACAAGTTTGTCGATGGTGCTAAGACTCTTGATTTTCAACTCATACATTAATTCTAGTACTATATTTTCAATAAATAGGTTGACTTGTTGTTCTAGCTAACTAAGTTTTGCCATTTTTGTAAGAACGTTACAAACGATTCCCCTATTTTATGTTTAGTACTACAAAGATCAATCGTGGTGATTTCATTATCGATATTGAAGGCAAAGTGACAAATGAATTTCCTGGCTAATTCATTCCATGAAGATGTTATTGGGTAGTCATGCATAACAATCCATCGCTTGTCCTAATAGACTTTATGGGAAAAGACACATGAGATATGTGTCATTGTTATCACCAAATAATGCATCTGAGGTAAGCCTAAACTTAGCTTACGGGTGAAACATGGGATCTCTTTTAGGTTGTGGGTAACCTGAAACCAAAGAGAACCTCCAGAATAGGTTGGTTCCTTGTGATGCTTCACCTAAAATTACACTAAAACTACTGATTTGCTAAGGAAAAGGGAAAGGAATTCTTAAAACCGAACCTATCACTAACTTTGGTGATGCACCTGAACTGTATCAAACTTGTACTTCTATATCTCAGCATGATATTTCAATAAAACTCCCTATATTGCACATCTTCTAGTGCTTAACTTTATATGAAATATCATTTTGTAGAGAAAATATTTATATATTGTTGTTTGAAGGAAAAAAAAGTATTTCTCACAACTAGACGATCCTATATCCTCACTTTATAGTCTATAATCTGCGTAAAGATGTATAATTTTGTTTATAGGTGTTTGTTTGAAACATAATTCAAAGGTTTAATGTTGAAACACAATGAAGAACATGCATTTAATCATTCCACACACAATAAAACAACTAGAGTTGAAAGAAAAATCTGAATTCTATTGAAGATAAAGGCCTTTAATAATAGTATAAACTTGTGAAAATGACTCCATGTTGCTTTGAAAATCTACATTTGAAATGCTACAACAGTCACTAAGTGACTGAAAATGAGTTACAAGTATGATCTTATTACCAAGAAAGAGTTGAAAACTACAATATTGAGCAAAATTAAACAAGAACTAAAAAACTAAAAGCCTAACAACTCAATATTTATAGATTACATTGCTTAACATATTGCAACATGCGCAATCGAATGAGAGTGACATGTGTGTTGCCTTGATAGTTGAAAAAGTATTCTTCCTCTTGTTGGGTCAGATATAACTGAAAATGCCACTTTAAGACTCCTCAAACTGCATCAAACTATAAAATAAATGTAGGAAAGACTCATTTAATTGGTTTATGAGTAAGGCTTTAAATTATGCTCCCTAGATGCTTTGAAGTGGTTGAAAAGGTCCTTAGACTACCCCATATCTGCTCCACCACCTGAACAACTCACCAATATCCTCCTAGATTCCCTCCATCTATTGTATACTTCATCAAGATGCTCCTAAATTTCCTCTCCATGATGCATTTACTTGACTAACTGCTCAGGATCAAATTCAACTGATTTTGGGGTCATAAAGACCCCCAAACCAAAAATGCTCTAACCAATCTTCTAATAGCATCAAACTCTTACCCAACCATTTGTTTATCCACTGGGAAAATCACAACACTCCCAAGTGGCTATTATGATGCCCAAAACTTCCCTCAACACCTAAGTGTTTAGACTCATAACCATGGTCTTATGATCCACTCATAGCTCTTGGATGTCAAGGATTAGCAACCTTTTAGTTGTCATTATAACACCCTTTTCACTGTTCTTTCAAGGGCATCAATGTATCTTTTGTTGCTCTAAAGGATATAAATCTTATGATCTTCTTTCTGAGATGCTACACTTTAGAAGACTGGGATTGTATTTTGTGTCACCTCTTGTATCACTATCCTCTTTCACTGATATCACTGTCATGTGCTCGAGCTGATGCTTTGAAGAATCTGGAACTGCTCTTTGTGGCTCTGTATTATTACCCTCCCCTGTTGTAACAACCATATATAACTATAATCAGTCATCTCTTTCCCTATCATAATGTGCGGTATAATGACAAAGTATATTTTCTTCTTTATAGTCATTATTGACTACAAGTATGTCTATTGAGTTTTTCCAAATTTTTGTTCACTATGTTACTCTAGACTTATCCACAGAGCATAGACTTTTAATCTTTGTGATAGGCTTAAAAGAGACTCACTTCCTTGGGTTTGTTTTCATTAAATCTCTTAGATCACTATTATTATTCCGCTCCATAGTTACTTCATCCTCTTTGTCCTTACTTATTCTAGGACTCTGTCATGAAGCTTGATCTTTGTTTTGATAGTGATCCATTCCTTTGAACATCAATACATTGTCATTGCTTTCATAATGTGAACCTAATTCCATTGTCAAAGGTCTCTTTTTGCCTTAAGTATATTACCTTGAGTCATTGAGTGTACCATGTCTTATGGGGCTTCACATGAATGCAAACAAAAATCTCATGACAATATTTTAATAATCTTTGTAGATGATTATAATGGACTATCTTTAAGTATATGACAATGAAAGTTTTATTATACATGCTACTCTAATCTCTTTGCATTGTGAATATTGCCTAACATAAACTTTGACTTAATCTTTGTTGAATGCATGGATTTTTAGCGCTTATGAATTTGTGCAATAGTTGTTTCTGTTGTCTTGAATGTCTTTGATGCTCTTTGGATTGATTCTAACATTCATGGTGCTCTTACATACTTATAAGAGCTCATTGTCTTTTCTTATCTCTGTCATTGTTTGGATATTGTAGTTGTAACTCCGTCTTTATTGTTAGTACCTCTCTATTGTTTGTCTCAAACCTTTGGGTTTTTGTCATTAATAAAAATATTTTCTCTTTAAATATGCTACAAACTCGTTGTCATGATATTTTGAGTTACAAACATTCCCCTATATTTTCTTTGATGGATTGAGACAGAGATGAACCTTTTTACATTTGATAGTGGAACAAAATAATGAGTATGAATAACCGCCTTACTACTTATTGACAATGTTTTATGCTTTTACCATCCTTGGGACTATGAACAATACTCTGTAACAGAGAATATCTTACTTTATGTTCATATGCTTTCCATGCACCTATCTCTATACTATAACAATATTAGATTTTCATGTAGTAGCATGACTTCATTTGACTTGACATTGAATGTTGCTCATTGTTCTTTAACCCTTATATTGTCCTTGAGGTATTGTATGACTATCTAAGGCTTCTCTTTGATGGCCTTCCATATTGTTATTTCTCTGTATAATTTTGTTCTTAGACCATGCTTTGATCTGCAACGTCTGCTTTTATTCTCGATAAATATCATTGATGCTTCTATTTCTTATGATTCAGGGCTTTGTGACTATTAGGGTTGGATTTTTTTTTTTATCATTGATCATATAGAGTTGAATGGGACTACTCTTCCTATCCCTATACACTTTCAAAACCCCGAATCATATTGTTTTGACAGTATACAAAGCAATTTCCTTTGATTGTAGTTCCTTCTTTAAAGGATCAAAACACTTTTTTTCTAGAGAATGTACTCATTTCATAACCATTTGTTTTCTTTGTCTAGCATCTCTTGATATCAAACATGTCACAGTTTGTAGATTGTTTATTACATATCACTATTTTCTTCTTCTATAAGGTTTGTGTTGACTAGGTTGAAAGCACTAGAATACTGAGAGGGGGGGGGGGGGTGAATCAATATTCCCACATATTTAAAACTTTCTTCTAACTTTAATCTTCCATAGAGATATCAAACTTCATCCAACAAACTTAACATATATGAAACAAAAAATGTAGAATAAACATGAAGAACACAGTCACAAATCAAACGCTGAATTTCATATGTGGAAAACCCAAATGGGAAAAACCACAAAGAGTGTTAACTCACAGTAGAATATAACTAATTTCATATGTGGAAAACCCAAATGGGAAAAACCACAAAGAGTGTTAACTCATAGTAGAATATAACTAGTTATATGGTGATTACAATAGGGTGGCTCATTGCTGGACTACTCACTGCAAAGATATAAAGGAATGACTCACTGTCGGAATGCTCACTGCAACATAAAAAGTTGAACTGAAAAATATTGCATCTTCAAATGCATGGTATCATTTCTGTAGTAACCCGCTATACTTAACCCAAGAAAAATTTGACCTTTTTTTTTAATTTAATCATTTCTGTTTGATTCAATCGAATACTCTGGGCATCTATCCATTTGGATTAGGCATTCATCCATCTGGGATGAGCATATAACCATATGGGTTAGGCATCTGTCCATACAGGACAAGAGGTTTCATCTATCCAATACGGGATAAGCATCTACCCAAATGGGGTAGGCATCTATCCAACTTGGGATAGGAGGTGCTCTGGCCAAAGACTTAGACTCATCAGGGCCATTCGGGTCCTGAGTCGCTCACTAAGAACTACACTCCTTTAATAGGTGTGCACCAAGGTCTTCGTCCTTAGGAGCAAGTAAAATAATATATTGCAAGCTTGAATTTCATCTCGCAATATGGCCTAAAGCCTCGGGAAGTCAAGCAAATCCATACAGGATTTCTTCTGAGTATGCGTTGAATTACTTTTTCTTTTATTACACTTATCTTTCAATTAGGATTCTTCACAATCCTTCTTCTTACCAAATCCTAGACCCCATCCCCGAACACCTGAGTACTAGGACCAACTTCCTCCCTAGACTGCCCACATACCCGTTTCAGCACGGGATTAAGGCATATAGTATGTAGTTTTGTTTCTAATCTATGGTTTAATGTAAACTGTTTGGTGGGTACGCAACCCTTTCTAGGGTCAATGTCCCAGACAGTTTCTCTATGATTGCTACCCACAATGGTAGCATCTAAGAAAAGGCTCAAGGTGGCCTATTGCTTGTGGCCTAAAACAAATAGGTCCTAATACCTATCATAAGAGTCACCCTTGACCTAATTGTCAATCATCAACAACTCTTCGAGATTAAGCCAAGTTTATAAAATCATTTCACTCAATCAACCCTAAAGGGGTTTACTATGGTTTAACTAGTGGATGTAAAATCATTTAAAGATTATCTTATTAGATAATCGATCCAAGGGGTATTACTTGCCCCTTGCATTTTAACTTCCAAGTGCCCCTTATTACTCCCCGATGATTGATAGGGACGATGCCATAGACACCATTGATGCAACTTTATTAGGCATTAGGTGCAGTAGTTCAACACGATGACATTACTTGTAAGCGTGATCCAAAGACACCATATATACCGAACGCTGCTAAGTTTTTTTGTTTCCAACTCCTCTTGTTTAGATTTTTTTAAAAGAGGTCCAACTATTATACTCTGGAAGATTAAAATAAACATCACTCTAGAGTAATTTAAAGTTGAGACTATTTTGCAAGAATTAAATAATTAAAAGAAAATAACTCATGAATTTAATTCTGCATATAAAGGAAAGAGATTTACTTAAACATAACAACTTATTACTACTAGGTGGTTAATATTCAAAAGAGAGAGTTATCATCTAGTTCTCGTAAATTTGTATTAACACAACTAGTGAGGTAATAATGGCTCTAATGTGTAATTGTATGAAGCGGTTAAATGTATAAAAGGTGTACATTGTCTAGCAACCAACTAAAGGTGTACATTGTCTAGCAACCAACTAAAGGTGTACATTGTCTAGCAACCAACAAAAAAATTGCCTCCATCAAGGATTACACTTCGTGTTAGCAAATCGAATATTATAATAATCAATACAATTTATATTCAAGTTCAACTACCTATACAAATCAAAGTTTTTATTTGAAAAAAAAATGTTAAAATTATAATCAATTAATTCCTATTAACTTTGATAATTTACTAATGCATTAAAACAATTACCATATAATTAGCTTGTAAAGGTAATTTACTACCGATAATTCCAACTAAAAATAAATAACATGTAAAACTAATTTACTAATGTTAATTCCAATTAAGATTAATAATTTACTAGTACATAAAAATAAATACCATAATTAACATGTAAAAATAACCCACTTAGTTTATGTATTACTAATTAAATTTATTATTATTATTATTTTTCTTTGTAAAAACTTATGGTACCACTTATAACCATAACTTATATTTTTTACTTTAACCTTCTAATCAGTTAATGTAAACCAAATTACATTATTAAAAGAAACATTTATATCAACGAATAACTCCCAATTAAAATTTATAATGTATTTCAATAATATTATTAACATATTCCTAAAATCTATATGTATATAACCTGATTTTTATTAATATTCATTGATAGACTTTGATAAATAAACAATATGGACAACAAATTTAATTTTTCCCAGATTGTAGATAAATAAATAACCACAGATGTCAATTTAGTTTTCATAGAGAGACTTGGAAATATAAAATCAACTGCACAAGAGACTTAAATAAATAAATAAACATTGATGTCAAATTAGTTTTTATAGAGAGATTTTAATGAACAAATAATCACAGGTAACAATTATATAGTCACAGGAGACCTAAGATTTAGAAAACTAGAATAGATAGTAAAAAAAAAAAAAGATTTATCCAATTCAAGAGAATAACAAGTGGAGTAAAATTTTATCATAGATGCATTTTTTTTTATGAGTTTGTTCCCAGAAAAAGAAAATAAAATAAATAGAACAGTTATATTTGCAAGAGATATGAAAATGTATTCACAAAAAAATTCATTGACATGGAAAGGAAATTATGTTCACAAATGTACTCTTCTCATGTAATCTTCATAGGGCATAAAACACTCAAAGAAAAGAATCACATAGAAAGATCTTCAACAAGAAGATTTGAACAATAATAAATTTTGCTTAGAGTACAACAAGCCACAAAATCAATATTCAAAGGAGAAATTTTCTTTGACAATATTTTTATCTAGATTTACAAGAAAGCAAAAGCAAGGATCTGAATTTTTGTTTTCTTTCTCTTTTTTTTTTCCTCTAAAAATCTGATTATTCCTCCTAATAGATTAAGTTGAGCAAATTTCTTTTATAAATGAAGAATCAAGAGATGGATAAAAACTATATATATTTTTTTGAAAAATATAAATTTTTACTCGTATAAGAAAATGTAGAGAGAGGAGAACCTGGATCGTTGAAGCTTGATGTTGAATCATCTCCAACCTTCTAGCTATCCTTTCTAAATCTTCCTTGCAACTTGATGAAAATCCTCAAGAACCAACTTAACAATCCTACCAAAAGATTGAAACTACAAAAGAAATCCTACTTCTACCAAATGAAAAACTTAAGAACAGTTTCTTCACAATAAAAACCATGAACTCCTTTTTTGAAAGCTTGCATACATTATATAGAAAAAAACCCTCAATTCCACTATCTAGGGAAATTAATTGAAAATGAGATTCTTTTCCAATATTGGTTCCATGCAAAATTGATTAATAACTTAGTGAGGGAAGTTGCATGCAAGGAAATTAAAGAATGAAGATTCCTCTAGAAGTTTCTAATTTCTCCTACAACATGTGGCTATTTGAAAGTGAGAAATTAAATAATGGCTAATTAAATTATATTCTCCAAGTGTGTATGTAGGTCCATTATTTAACCTTTTATAATAATTATTCAACCATATTCAATAGCTCAACCACAAAAAGATATAATAGTAATAGTATCAAATCAAAAGTGATAAAGGAGGGTTATGACATCCTTCCCCCCTTAAATTGTGCATCGTTTCGATGCACTTATTCAATGTATCCATAAAAGAGTCTATAGTTCATGATTAGTCTAAAACAAAAAAAGGAAACAATTGTTGCATTTCCCTAGCATCTACTCATGTGGCATTCTTTTCATCATACCGATTCCATTGTACTTTGCATTGATCAACTTCTCTGTTGCGCAATTGGTACTGGCACCTCTCCAAGATTTTGAATGGCTCTATCATCATTCCCGCCATTTCCTGGATCTGTAAAGCATCTCAATTAAATATATGTTTCTCATCAGGTACATACTTTTTAAGAAGAGATACATGCAAGACATCATGGATTCGGCTCAACTGGGAAGTTAAGGCCAACCGGTACGTAACTGGATTAATCCTTTCCAATATCTCAAAAGGCCCAACATAATGAGGTGCAAGCTTAGTCTTTTTCCCAAACCTTATGGAACTCTTGTGTGGCCTAACCCTTAGGAAGACTTTCTCTCGCACCTCAAACTCCCTTGGTGTCTTGTTCTTGTCAGCATAACTAATTTGCCTATCTCAAGCTTCCTTCAATCTTTGCCCAATCTCCTTAATTTTCCTGTCCATTTCCTTCAACATATTTGGTCCAATAATTACTCTATCTTCAAGACTATCCCAACTCAAAGTTGTTCGACATGGACTACCATACAATGCTTCAAAAGGTGCCATTCCCAAAGATGTTTAATATGTATTATTGTAAGCAAATTATACCAGAGGTAGGCAATCTTCCCATTTCTTTTGTTGATCCATGCAGTACATACGAAGTAGGTCTTCCAAAATCTGATTTGTCCTTTCTGTTTGACCATCAGTTTCAGGATGGTATGCAGTACTAAAATTTAGCTGAGTTCCCAAAGTTGATTGAAGAGTTGTCCAAAACCTTGAAGTGAATCTAGCATCTCTATCTGATATGATTTTCTCTAGCATTCCATGCAACCTAAATATTTCCTTAACAAAGCGCCTTGCCAAGGTAGGTGCATCATCCATCAGATTCCCTGGTATAAAGTGCACCGCCTTAGTGAGTTTGTCGATTACCACCATTATTGTATCATGCCTAGAAGGTGACATGGGCAACCCTTGCACAAAATCCATGCTAATAACTTGCCACTTGTGTTGAGGTACATCATGTAACTGTAATAATCCAGCTGGATGTCTATGCTTTGCCTTTACCCTTTGACACTCCAAACATTTAGCCACATACTTAACTATGTCATTCTTCATCCCTTGCCAAAAGTATAGCTTCTTTAGATCTACATATTGTTTATTAACCCCCAGGTGCCCTAAGTAAGGGGTATTATGAGCCTCCGATAAGACTACCTTCCTTAAATCCCCTGAATGAGGAACATAGATTCTGTTATTGTATCTGAGCAACCCTTCTTCATCTAATGTATACCCTTCAAACTTAGGATCCGTGGGATCATATTCTAATGAAAATTTGACTTACTCATACCATGGGTCATGTCCCTACTCATCTATTACTTGCCTTTTGAAAGTAGTTTTGAATGTTGCTATAGTCATCAAGTGCCTCCTCCTACTTAAAAAATCTGCCACCCTATTTTCCTTCCCCTTAATATATTCAATTTCAAAATCTTATTCACTTAAAAATTCTAACCACCTTCTTTGTCTAGCATTTAAGTGGGGTTGAGTGAAAATGTGCTTTAGTCCTTGATTATCAAATTTTAACTCAAAGGGCTTCCCGAGTAAGAAGTGTCTCCATTTTTGTAGGGCATGCACAATTGCTGCTAACTCTAAGTCATGGGGTGCATAATTAACTTCATGAGTCTTCAACTTCCTGGATTCGTAAGCTACTACCCCTTAATTGTGGATAAGTACTCCTCCTAAACCTTCAATATAAGCATCAATTACGACTTTGAAGTGTCCATTCGGATCTGGTACCCTTAAAATGGGTGCTGAAGTTAGTTTTTCTTTCAAAATTTGAAATGCCTTATCACTTTTCTCTGTCCACACAAACTTTTTACCTTTCCTCTGTAATGATGTGATAGGGTTTTCTATCTTAGAGAATCCTTCCACAAACCTCCTATAGTACCCTGCTAGCCCCATAACCCTTCTTACCTCTGAAATGTTTTTAGGGATCGACCATTCTATTATTTCCTTTATCTTCTCTAGATGAACTGCTATTCCTTCCTTTGATATGATATGCCCAAGGTAGTGAATCTTTTCCTTGAAGAAGGAACATTTTGATAGTTTTCCATATAACTTATGTTCCCTCAACCTTTGCAAAACCATTTGTAGGTGTACTAAATGTTCCTCCTCATTCCTAGAGTAAATCAAGATGTCATCCAGAAATACCAAGACAAATTTGTCCAAGTAGTCATGGAGTACACTATTCATTAGGTTCATAAATGTAGCTGGGGCATTGGTTACTCCAAAAGGTACTAATTTGAATTTATAATGCCCATATCTAGTCCTTAAAGCTGTCTTTGGAATGTCCTCTTCTTTAATTATGAGTTGATGATATCCTGATCGAAGGTCTATCTTCAAGAAAATTTCTGCTCCTTTCATTTGGTCAAAAATATCCTCTATTTGAGGTAAGGGATACCTATACTTTATTGTGACCTTTTTCAACATCCTATAGTCAATGCATAGTCTTAAGGTCCCATCCTTCTTCTTAATTAATAAGACTGGTGCTCCTCATGGTGATACACTTGGCCTTATTAATCCCTTAGCTAAGAGTTCCTCTAATTGCATTTTGAGTTCTTGTAATTCAGTTGTGTTCATTTGGTAAGGTGCACTTGATACTGGTTCAACTCCTGGTAGTATGTCAATAGAAAAGTCAAACTTCCTTTTATGGGGTAAGCCTGGTAATTCTTCTAGAAATACGTCCTTGAATTCTCGTAAGAAAGGGTTATTTTCCTCTTATCATTCATCAATACCAACCATATAGATTAGGCCTCTTCATCTTCTTTCCTTCTTTAATTGCATGGCTGATATGGTTTCTATGTTAATGGGGTTCAACTTTCCTTGGATTTTGACCCTTTTCCCCCCATTATCCAAACATTCAACAACTTTTTTATAGCAATCTATGCTAGCTTGATGATTTGTTAACCAACTCATTCTAATAATTACATCATATAATCTTAAGGGTTCCACATAGAGATCTACCCTTGTTTCAAACTTAGGAAATTGTACCCTTGCCCTTGGCAAACACTTAGTTACTTCCCTAGTTGCCTTATCCCCATATTGAACCGTCCATGATGACTCCATTTGATTAAATTTTAATGCATATTTTCTTACTAATACAGGTGAGATGAAACATTCAGATGACCCAGTGTCAATTAGAATTGAAATTGGTTGTTCAAATAGTGTACCTGTAGTTTCCGTGGGAACATTCTGGAATCTTGTTCTTTGGTTCCTAACTACTGCATGAATCCTTTGTTGAGGCCCTTGTTGTGGTTGATTGGCCCTAATTGGATCTTGCATTCTGGGGAATTCTCTAGTAAAATGGTTTCCCCCACACATAAAACACCCACCTGGAGGTCCCCTCTTGCCTTGATTCCTAGGGGGATCATTCCTTGTTTCATTGGCCCTGGGTGGATAAGTTATCCTGTTGTGTTGGTCATTCCTGTTATAATTGCCCCTATTATTATTTCCCCTATTATTATTATTATTATTATTATTATTATTATTATTATTATTATTATTATTATTATTATTATTATTTCTATTCCTCTGATATTGATTAGGGGTGGCCTTCTTTCAGAAGAATTATTCCTTTCTTTTGTTGAAGTGAGTGTTCCTGCTTGAATTATTCCTGCTTCCTTTTACAATTCACAAAATTTACAACAAAGGCGGTTAGAGATCTCTGTATAATTGTCCTGCAACAAATTTGGTGAAGGACTACTACAACATTGCAACACTATCAACCTTTGTTGTTCGCAACTCACACTTTACACACTGCTACCTTTGTTGCTAATTCTCTTTCGCATATCACATGAAATTATTTAATATCCTTCTCACACACACATGATTTTTCATACCTCATACTACTACATATGTATATGTACATATATATACCAGAGGGCACAAATACAAAAGTGTATTGGCCAAGACCAACACATTATCAAGATACTCATGTTGGCCTCCGCAAGAACTCTACACGCTTCCTTTTACATACTTCATTTGCCAATGCATATACTGAGATTAATGGAATGGGGTAGGGTCATCCGGACCCAAGAATACCGACCCATTATAAAAAAATTAAGTACAACATCTCCAAACTGTAGACTCCATGCATACCAAGAATACTGCAACATGAAGCTCAAACAAATACTGTAGATATTGATAACAAATAGCTAATACCGGGACACATGAATGATACTGGGATTAATGAGAACTCAAAGTTCTAGAAAAAGGATCTTCTAGAGATTTCTACAACATATTACCTCGATCATACTACATCATAACGCCCGTCCAAAACAACAACATCTATCCATAACCAAAGAACTGCACATACTGACAGCATATAACATCAAACCAATCCAAGTCACATATATTGTCTGGTCTAAACTAGATAGCTAGTTTGACATCAATGACAACAATATCAACAATATTCACACAAGTCTAACAGGTTGTGTCTTGATTGTTCACTATACTTTCATGGTCTCAAGATTGCTTTGGGTCTTTGAGGAATCTGTTCTCTATTGGTCACTCTAATATATGCTTTTGTCAAGCTATCAAATGTCTTCTTTAGAGTCCATACCTCTTCATTAATGGTGATTGTTGCAATAGTTACTCTGTCACATGCCTATCTCTGCTGCTAGCTAGAGTTAAAAACTTATTTTGCAATTCTTCTAATATGTTTTCTTTAGACCTCTTTATGCTCCATGAAGCTCTATTATTATCTAAACCTTCAGGATTGCAATCTTATTCTCTACGTAAGATACATATTTATCTCTACTGGTCTACAATCATTTCTCATAACTTGGCTCATAGAGGGACCATAACTCAATGTTTGAAAACAAAAATATGCATTTATTATTCAATGATCATGGTCAAGAAAGGTCATAAAGGAGTAATAGAAGGAAGAGGAACTCCAAACCTATATATGATCATTACATGCTCATGTTGCAACTGGAAGATTTGAAGAGATGTATGCTCGAGCTATCCAAACTCCCTGAAACATCTCCAACATCAAGTTATGTGTCATGCATTAGAATTTCTCTGACCACATGGTTCCTCCATCTCTTCAACATGGGTCTAAAATGGTCCACCATTTATTGTTTTATGCTATGATAGGAGATTCGTGAACTAGAAACCCTATTCTTTCATTGCGTGGATGAAAGGCTTTGATAAAAAAATAGAGTAAACACATTCTATTTTCCCTCTTTTTTTTTACCCGATATTAACATTTCTTGCTCTCTTTTTTTAAGATAAAAAACTCATGCCCTTGAGTATGCACATATAAAATGAAATTGTGACCTATATGTAGGACTTTATGACCTAAAGCTTCTTTTTTGCTTTAACAATCATTTACATGTAAAAAGATTTAAAAACTAAAGATCATCCACAACTTAACAAAATTGACATAAAGAGACAAGGCACAAACCATTTAATCCTAAAAATGGACAAAAATGTATAACAGTCATCATAGTGAACTTCCATACAAGACGCATAAAATTCTTTGATATGATCTTTAGGGTCTCCTTTTCCTCTATACTTGTCAAATTTGGGTACACTAAAGTTCTTGGGGAAAGGAGCCATGTACAAACTTTTATCAAAGGGATTAGGACATAAATCATGTGGCATGTAGCTTCTTTTAATCCATTTTATTTGTTATGGTTCAACTTGTTTGGACAATTTTTCAATCTATTGCGTCATCATATCTAAAGGTCCTTGTCTGGGAGGTTCATCATTCATTCCTATGTGACCTTGTTGTCTATATAATATTCCTTGAAGTGGGTATTCTTCTAGATATTTGGGAATAGTCGATCGAGGTGTACTTTCCACTGACATATCTTGGTACGGGTCTCCATATTGTGTCGCAGTGGTGTCTTGGTTTTGACCTTATTGTTGTAGTTGTAGATATTGCATTGTAGACTGAACTTGGGGTTGATATGGAATGTTGGATTGTGTCTGAGGTTGAAATTGTTGCATTTGTTGTTCGGGTTGTTGTTGAGATTGAATTGTTATCAAAGGACAATGTTTTTGTCACTCGTGTTGTTGCAACTGCACTATCAATATTTGTTGTTGTGTCCCTCATTGAGTCATTTGTTGTTGGAATTGGGGAACTTGTGGTATCCGTTGTTGGTACCATGGAGTGTATTGTTGTTGATATAGTTGGTCTAGTTGATATTGTTGTATGGTAGATTGTTGTTGTGTCACTTGGTGTGTTGGTCCAACATTTTGATAACTTTGAGGTTGCAGAGGTTGATATTGGATACTGGCTTGCATAGTTGGTTCCATTTGTGTTGATATTGTGTAGAAACTTGTTGCTCTTGAAGAGTTGGTTGTGTGTATTCTAACCTCCCAATTAGATTGACAAGCACCTCTATTTTGTATTTTTGAAGTTTATAAGGCTTAGTTTCTGACATCACGTTTACACCCTCTTGTGGTAAAATGTTGCTTGGTTGGCCTTGTTGTGTGGAAGTGGGTATGTTAACTTGTGGTGTGATAGTTACTTGTTTGGACTTACGAGATTTTATTTGAATCTAGTCTATTTGGACATTTATAGTTGATTTAGAAGAGGTTTCTTGCATGAGGGAAGTATTCTATTGTGTTTGTATGTTCTCATCCAAGGGTGGTATATATGGCATTCTCGTTGTATATGTAAACACTTATTTGGCTATCTGTTATTGTTGACCTATTTGAGGGATATTTGATGTTTGGGATTGCATAGTGCTTGCTAAGGATCCCATCGTCACTTGTGATATTGACACCTTGTATGGATCTATTTTATGTGTTGAGGATGTGGTACTAAATAATGGGTTGTCAAATTTTTTGAATGACGTCTTTGAGGGAATTTGTATAGTTAAATTTTTGTGAGGTATTTTTCTTGAATCTACCTTTGTTGTTTCTTGCATCATCATATGTCCTAGGATTCGATCTATTTGTTGATGTTGTTGTGGAAGTTTTGTTTGAATTTTTTGTTGGACAAGGTGTGTCTGTTCTTACATACCAAGTTGGAACTCAGGTTCTCCTAACATGACTTGTTATTCAGTGGTCAATGCCAATTTTTATTTAAGTCGATTAAAAAATCGTAATGGATCTTTGAAGATTAACTAGTCTAGAGTTTCAACGATTCTTGGGTCATTTATGGCTTTGTCAATTTATTTTTGAGACACATTGGTTAAGGAGAAATGGCTCTCCTATGAGGAATCCGAGTTGGATGATGTGTCTGATTGCACATTTACATTTACAAGTGTCTCAGGTTGAATATATCTAAAGTCAAAATAAAAAATTGGTTCTACTCTTGAGGAAGATCCTTATTGAACATAACCTTGAGCTGATGGGTCTAGATCAAGACTTGGTGGCAGATTAGTCGATGTTGTCCATGAGATATTTCCTTCTCCTAGTTTCACTATTTGAAAATCAGGTTCATACCTATTTCTAGATTGAAAATTAGCTACATAATATTTACTATTTGTGTTGGATTTGATTGGGATCGCCTTAATGATGTCTCTTCCATTGATTCTTGTCACTTTCTAGAAATTTGGGACCTTGTTTCAACCATATGCACTATGGACTATGCTAATATTTTTTTTTGTTTTTGGATTTTGGATGCCATGCAACTAAATGATATAGCTTATATTTTTGTATTTTTTTGAGATTTTTGAGAGAAAATATGGACAAATGCAACTTAATTTTTGACAAGTGCACCTAATTTTTGGAGTTTTGTGGAATTTTGGAAAATGAGTGAGATGTGAATTAAGGACAATGAGTGCACCTATGTTTTTTGTGGTTTTCAAAATTTTGGAAAGATTAATGAATGCAATCTATGGAAGATCATATTTTTTTGTATTTTTCAAGATTTTTTGAGTCTTTGAGAGTACAAACCTAAATATGTGAGCTTGAGGGATTATAATGATGTTGAGACCTCTGAAGGAAAAAAATAACAATATTATGACAACATCATGCTCATAGCTAGTTTGATGAGATAACATTTTGACCTGATAGTGATTGATAATGAACATAAATTTTGACATGGTGTTGACTTCTTTGACAATGACGCAAGGTTTGATCCAAAGATTTGACGTTGCTTGGATTTTCAAAAATCTAATTTTAGGATCCAAGTGAAATATGAAAATTGATACTAATGAAATGATATGATCTAAAATGAGGATAGTCACGATATGTGATAAAGGGACAATGTGAATGGACTAGTATGATAACTTTGGAATTGGACTATGAAATGCCTAATTTTGAAGATAATGCAAATTAGAGATAATTATTTGACCCTACGAGTTATGTGAAAACTTGTCCTAGGATAATATGGGGTTTATATTAATAATGATTTTTGAGTAATGCTAGGATGGACCTAAAGACTAGAAAAGATTATCCTAAAATGATTTATGGATTGATGCAAATATTAACCTAAGACTTAGGGATAATGACAATTATACAAAGTCTATCCTAAAATGATATGAGCTAAAGGGAAATGGACCTAAGACTAATGTAAAATTTATCCCTAAATGGCATGAGACAATATGAAAATGATTTAAGATGAATATGTAGGGATACAATGAAACCTATGTATGGTTGAGACAATTTAGATTTCTCACGTGATATGGCAATGTTTGAAGTTGTTTGATGTTTCAATGTTTGAAAATTCTGGACAATTTTTTTGGAATGTAGAAGTTTTTGACAAGTTTTGATTTTTTGAAATGGTAATGTTTATCATGAATAGTCACAAAAGACATGTAGACAAAAATGATTGTTTGATTTTGCTTGACTCCGATTCAAAGTTATGACTGAAAAGGGGCCTAGATTAACCCAGATTTTTACAATACTAGTTTTAACAATAAAGAACTTGTAAGCATGAACAACCTAGGCTGGAAAGAGGATACCACTTGTTGAGTCCCCACTTGGATAAATCCATATAGTAAGACAAAGTGAGTAGCTAGAGATATTGGTGACATTGGCTCCACTCCAATGCACGGGAACACCAAATCTCTTACCTTGAAGATCTAGAGATCTTATGAACCAAGGAATGTTTTGTCTCCACAATGAATAGTACATGCAGGGTGGCTTCAGAGGTCCGACTTCCCACACCAAAAAGCAAAGGTTTTTTTTGGTGCTGCTAAAACACTAGTTCATAGTAATTTTTTGAGGAACAAGATCACAATACAGATTCTCAAAGCAAGCTACTGAAAGCTCTAACATCCCCTATAGGGAAAACCCCCAACATAGGTTGCACTTTGGCCATATGGAACCATTGGCAAAGCAGGGTATAGAGGGTTAACTATGTAGTAGGGTGTGTCGACTACAATGCTGGATGCTTCGATTGCATAGCAGAACACTCCAACTGCAAAACTCTAGCCTCCACCTACAAATCAAAAAGCAATTCAAGTCAATTCTGCGAATTGATGATGTAAAACACTAAATTGAGCATAAAATGACTAAAAATGATGAAAACGGAGTGTCAATCCTATTGAGGAGGTGGAGGAGATGCTTGAAGAGCTTTTTGTTGTTCACATTCTTGTTCTTTTTCTTTATGTAGGGCTTCTTCAAGACATTTTACTTTCTCTTCTTCTTTGTCCAAGAGAGATTATTTGTTTAAACTTGGCCCAACTAGATTTTGTTCTCCAAGATAAGGTATTCAACTCAAAGATAATGTCTTCTTGTTACTCGTGGAAATTGAAGTTGGGTTGAAGCACAAAGGCCTTGTCCTCTTCCTCACTAGGGAGAACCATTTTGATTTATTTTCAAAGACAAAAGTCTTAAACTAAGCATGCAAATTAAAACTAAAATTGACTAAAGCAAAGATTCAATTCTATCGAGGTTGTGGAGGAGGTGGTTGGAAGGCTTGGTTTCATTCTTTCTCTCATTGTCATTGTTGTTCTCTCTCTTATTCAAGTTGTCTTCCTATAGCATATGCATGATATTGGGCTCTTTCATCTTCTTCCTCTCTAACAAACATGGTTCACATTTACTCGACATAACTAGTTTTGGTTTTTCAAGTAAGGATATTTAACTCAAAGATAACATCATCTTGTTCATCTTGCAAGCCTAGGTTGAGCTGAAGTATAGGGGTAACATTCTCACCAGGGAGAACCATTTTGGATTATTTTCAAAGTTTAACAAAATTGAAATCATAAATGCAGGAAGGATGTCCTAATTTAGACTAAATAGGAGTTGATTTTAACAACCTTGCGAGATAAAATGGAAACTTTGTGATTCAGTCAACCTTCCTAATTAAGCTTTGTGAAATTTGTAAACTGAAAATAAAAGGTTAAATTGGCCTCCTGATTAAGCTATGTGAAAGTTGCATTGAACTAAAATTGAAAGGTTAATTGACCACCTACTTAATCTATATGTGAGTTGTAAACTGAAATTGAAAGGTTAATTTACCACCTAATTAAGCTATGTGCAAGTTGTAAAGTGGAATTAAAAGGTCAATTGACCTCCTAATTAAGCTATGTGCAAGTTGTAAACTAGAATTAAAAAGATAATTGACCACCTACTTAAGCTATGTGCAAGTTGCAAACTAGAATTGAAAGGTTAATTAACCACCTAATTAAACTATGTGCAAGTTGTAAACTAAAAATTAAATGGTTAATTGACGACCTACTTAAGCTATGTGCAATTTGTAAACTAAAATTGAAAGGTGATTAACCACCTACTTAAGCTATGTGCAAGTTGTCGTTCATTTTAAGCCCTTTAATTAATAAAATTTGATTGTTGGGCCTCCTGATTGAGCTAAAACCCTATATGCAAATGATTAGACCTTCAAACAGCTACATGAAAAAGGGATTGATAAAAGATACCTTCCATGTTAGAAATAATTCATGAAAATCAAGCTAACTAATCAACTACGCAGTATCTATGACCAAATGAGCAGGTCTAAGGGCCAACTGCGCAATTTTGAGGGACATCTGCACAATAGCTAGCTCTAACTATGCAATTCTAAAGATCAATTGTGTAGGTCTGGGTGGTAAATGTGTGGGTCTAGTATCTGAGAATAGGGAAGATGAAACACTTGATTTTGGATGGGAAATTGGACCTTAGACACCTATATGCAATCATAAACTCATGAGACATTAAATTAGATGCATGATTCATGCCAACTTTATCAGTTGCAGATGGGAAAATCGGGTTAATCATAAAAACCAAAGCACAATCAAATCGAATCACAAACTATTTAACGATTATGCTAAATTATCCTAATTTGACCAATAAAGACATTGAAATGAAACGCAAATACAATGAAAACTAAATAAGTGATATCCCCATTCCTTTAGTGTGGATCCATTGTTCTTCCTTTCTCCTCTAATTTGATGTCGCTCTCATTGTGTAGGTGCAAATATCAATAAAAGCAAGGATGATATCAAGGGCACTCGAAAATGCGATTCTAAGATTAAATGATCTCAACAAAATAAAAATATCAAAAGTAGATGATGGCTAAAAAAAATTGATAGAATGACAATACATGAAAGTTAGATGAGTCAAACAAAGAATGAGGAACCAATTTATAGAAAACTCGAGAATTGATAGATGGGCAGGATTGAAAAGATTTCGAATGGACCTAATTTAGTGCACGACAAAGCTAACATTTGAGGAAGGATTAAGATGAGGAAGATAAAGTGGAAGAGATGGAAGAAAGCTGATTTTCAAATGTGAATATCTCATTTTTTAATTTAAAATTAAGATAAAATGAGATATTACCAAAAAGATTGATTTTTGAAAATCAGGAAAGATATTAGTTTCCAAAAATTGAAAATTAGGAGGATATTACAAAGAATTAAAAATTAGAAAAAAAATATATACTATCCTCATATGAGAGGATAATAGAGAAAAAAATTAAAATTTATAAAATATCTCATCTTAAAAAAGAAGATAAAAATAAATTTACTAATTATCTTTATTTTGGAAGAATATAAATACAATAAATTAATAAATACATTATTTATTATTTATATTTATCAATAAATTAATTAAATAAAATGAATTTATTTAATTAATGGACAAAAGGGACAAATAAATAAAATTTTAAATTTATTTATTTAACTTTAGAAAAATTGTTAGTAAGATAGGGAGGTTTAATTAATTAATTAATTAAATCTAAAAGGATAAATAAGTTAAACTAACATCGAGAGACCTGAATTAGGTCAAATTAAGTCAAATTAGGTCAAATTGGTTAAAAGTGGGAAGATTTGGGAAGGTTTAGATAGAAAATGGGAAGAATTGAATCAAAATGGGAAAATTAGGTCAAACTAGGTCAAAGTGGGCAAACCAGGTCAAAGTGGGTAAACTAGGTCAAAGTGGGTCATATGACTGAAATGGGACAAATGTGACACCATGGGGCAGGAGAAGAGGTCAAAATGATGTTGTAAACTCAAAATTGGGAGAAAATTATGCGATTTGGATAGAAAATGGGAAGAAGAAAATGACACGATCAAAACAGGAGCAAAATGACCTAATCGAAATAGGTTTTGGGATGAATCGAGACATTACAAGATCGAAATGGGAAGGAGTTAACATCGATGTGATGCATTTTAGGTCAAAATGATGTCCCAAATTTGAAATGGGGAGAAAATGATATTAACAAGACTATTAATAGGGAAAAGGGAAGTGAGACAAGATCGTGTGAATAATAAAGACTATACGTGTGATTAGGTTAAAAATAAAGAATACAGATGTTTATCAATTTTTAGTGTCAAATAAATTAGGGTCAAAGTGTCAAAGTGTTGGAAATAAATTAGTAAATGATTATGATTAAAAATTAGGGTCAAAGTGTTGACAATACTTGCAGCGTTCCCACAACACCCTTTTTCATGACTTCATTGATTCCATAGGTATATAACCAATAAAGATGTATAATTATTGTATACATCTAAAAATGGTCTGAAGATAATTAATTAAATAAGCAATTATTTAATTAATCCCCCTTCCCAATTCAATTGAATTCATTAGCAATTTGATTAAATTCCCCCATTTATCTACTTATTAATAAATCTAAGGATTTATTTAATAGGTTCATTTCAATAATCCCCTTTGATTAATTAATCTAAATTAATTAACTCTCCCCCATTTTAATTCATTTCTTCTAATCCCCTAATTAATTAAAAAAAATCAATTTATGGGTTGTTGAAAGTTAATTAGCCTTTTCCTATTATTTGAATTTTTAAATTCAAATTACCCACATGCCTCCTAACTTTTAACCACCTAACCTAACCATCCACTAACCTAACCCATTCCATCTAACCCTGGGTTTAACTAACCCTATCCTATCTTGCACATCCTAACCTCCTATGGTGTGGATATTCTCCCCTTGAGACACAAGGCACTTAGGCCACATGTCTCCTCCCTTGGACACTTACCCTCTTATGAGCAAGGCTCCTTCACACTTGACACCATAGAGATGACAAGTGTCCCTCCCTCCATCCTCTTCTGCAACCTCCTCAAATTTGACCCTTGATATCTTTAGACTCAATCTTGGCAGTTGATTCCTGCCACCTTACCCCTAGACATGGAAATCCTATAAATATCCCCCATTTTGGAGCACAAAGGATCCCATCTCATATCATTTTAGGCATTGTTATTATAGGTGCATCTCATCTCGCTATCATTTAAGCATTGTTATTATAGGCAATTGCATCTCAGATCTATCTTAATTTGATCATTTTCTACCATAATTGTTCATCACATGGCATAATCAATCTCTTTTTCTAGCATAATCAATCTCTCACTTAGCTTAATCATGCATCTCATTAGCTTAATTAGCTTCTTGGATCAATCTAGCATAATAATACACTCATCTAGCTTGCATATCATATCCTTTTCAATCCTCCATCTAGGTGTAGTCAAGTCATTGGGACTGCTCATCTAGCTCTGAGAGCAAATGCATACTTGCATCTCTTAGGAGGCGATAGGTCGCTTTGTCATGGCTTATCTTTCATTTGCTTTTAATTTGCTAACCCTGCTTGTAATGATCTATTGAGTGTTTGTGTTGCAGCTGCAGGTATCCTACTTCACACACATGACATTTTGGCGCCCACCGTGGGGCAGGAAATCTAATTTCTTGGCCTCTCTCATCATCAAATCTTCAATCTCACAAGTTTCTGGCTGGGCCTGTTTCAGAATCTTGTACGAGTACCTTTACAGTACCGTATGATTTTCTTTGTGCACTCGTACGGGTATGTGAGAATACTTGTATGATCAAGTGATAATACTCGTATGAATTTATGCTTCTGCGTTTTCAAAACAATGTGCATTTTAGGGTTTTTGTGCTTGAAATTGGATATCACTAATGCTAACCCTTGCCTGATTTTGATTTTTCTAGAAGCCTAACTGGTTTTTGCAGGACGATTGTCAAAGATTATGCTTGCCAAATATTCAATTTCTCCAAACAACATGATTACTAACGTATTTATTTTGCAGGTTGCCTAAGGAAAATCAACAAGACTTTGTGTATTCTTAAGTTTTCTAGGCACACTTATTTTTCTAATGGTTAATGAACATCTTGTTTTCTATGTCTAAGAAGTTGTCTAAAAGGTAGGAGAGTATGCTCTTGTCCATTTGGACAATCAAAAATCCTAACCCTTGAAGCGCTTCTATGTTTGAGATTTGAATACCTTTAGTGGGCTTGTCACAGTGGGAAAAAGTAATCACCCTGTGAGAAGGACCCAAGTGAGTACAACTAGACCTAAGCTTTTCGACTCACTCTAAAAAATAGGCCTCTTGGGATTAAAGTCTTGAAGGATGGGATTATTTGAGTCTTCTCTTTTGAGATCTCTCATATCGTACATTTAGTAGGGCCTCACGATCTCAATCACACTTCCATGACTACTTATTTTGGTACCTTGTTGGGCTATAGGCCCTAATCACGCTTGTGTGACTGCAAGGGGTAATTCCAAATGAAAATCCTTACTACTATCATGCCTGTGAAGTGTATACATGTTATACCTGCAGTTGCAACACAAAACACTCAATAAATCATTACAAGCAATGGTTAGAAAATTAATCAATGAAAGATAAAACCATATCTAATCGATCTATTGCCTCCTGGTAAATGTGAGTATGAATTTTTCTCTCAAATCTAGTTATGTAAATTCCTGTGACTTGAATACACTTAAATGGAGGATTTAAATGATGAAGATACGTAAGCTAGCAATGATAGCATGATTAAGCTACACGATTTCATGATTATTCTAGAAAATAAGCTAGAATGAAGATGCAATTAAGCTAAAATTGAACATGATAACAATGCTAAGAATGATTTTCTAAGAGCTATATGCCTATAGTAACAATGCTTGAATGAAAATGAGATGGGATTAAATTAGGGACCCTTTGTGCTCCAAAATGGGGTCTATTTATAGGATTTCCAAGGCTAGGGGTGAGGTGGCAGGAATCAACGGTCAAGATTAAGTCTAAAGATATCAATGGTGAAATTGGAGGAGGTTGGCAAGGAGGTTGGATTAAAGGGAACATTTGTCATCTCTATGGTGACAAGTATCAAGAGGCTTCTAGAAGAGGTTAGATGAAAGGGAATACTTAGTGACAAGTGTCACAAAGATTTTAGAAGAGGTTGGATGAAAGGGAACACTTAGTGACAAGTGTCACAAAGCTTCTAGAAGAGGTTAGATGAAAGCGAACACTTAGTGACAAGTGTCACAAAGCTTCTAGAAGAGGTTAGATGAAAGGGAACACTTAGTGACAAGTGTCACAAAGCTTCTAGAAGAGGTTAGATGAAAGCGAACACTTAGTGACAAGTGTCACAAAGCTTCTAGAAGAGGTTAGATGAAAGGGAACACTTAGTGACAAGTTTCACAAAGCTTTTAGAAGTGGTTGGATGAAAGGGAACACTTAGTGACAAGTGTCACAAAGTTTTCTCATGAGAGGGAAAAGTGTTCAAGGAAAGGGGACATGTGGTTAGGTGGTTAAAAGTTAAGAGAATTTGTGGGTAATTTAAATTTAGAAATTCAATTAATAGGAAAAGGCTAATTAATTTCAACAACTCATAATTGATTATTAATTAGAGGATTAGAAGAAATGAATTTGATGGGGAAGAATTAATTAATTTGAATTAATTAATCAAAGGGGCTATTGAAATGAAGCTATTTAATAAGTCCTTAGATTTATTAATAAGTAGATGAAAAAGGGAGGATTTTAATCAAATTGTTGATGAATTCAATTAAATTGGGGAGGGAGATTAATTAAATAATTGCTTATTCAATTAATTATCTTCAAACCATTTTTTATGTGTATACAACTACGAACCCTAAGATAGAAGCTACCTGATTCACCTCCGAAAGAGGGATAATCTTTGTGCAAGAGATATAGTAACTCTCCCAAGAAACTTGCGATATCATGCGCCCATTAGCATTTGGAGTCGGATAATACGGTGTTGAGAATCAATTGTGTGAGACTCAACGGTCGTATTCTAATTAGCTATTGGGTGTGTACCTAAGTTTGCAAGCAAATGTTTTCTCTGTTAGCCAACTTCCTTAGGATTTAGCATGTTGTGCTTGAGGTCACTTATCATATCACGTGTTTTCTGTGTTTTCATCCCTGAAACAAAAACTCAGACATCTAAAACTGGAAAATAGAATCAAAACATTAAACATTTTTAGTCAAAAACCTATCAAAGTAAAAAAATGTCTTTGCTCTGTCCTTAATCATACGAGCTTTCTAGTTTGTCGTACAAGAAAGCTAGTTTATTGTCTGGTTCTATAAGAATTGTCGTATGAGTTAGATTAGCAAAGACTTATTTGTTATCAGTTGTCATCTGGTTCAGTGGGAAGTGTCAAACGAGTTTAGGCCTTTGGCGTGTGAGATTTCTAGTTTATCGTATGGATTTGCCTAAATTGTCATTTGGGATTGTCTAAACTATCGTACAAATTTCTATCTCTATCAGTCCAGAGCTATTTTCTTGCATGTCTTTTTCAAATCTTTCATGTTTGCTTGGTCAATTTACAATGAGCATATACACCTAATATCTGTCATTTTATTCTTAGATTGTCTTCTCAGTTCGCTCGGTCAAGTTATCTTCTATCAAATCAGATTCTAGAACTAGACACCCTCAAGATTTTCAAGTATTTACCTTCAACAAGTTCAAGATCTAACATCTCAAAGTGCATTATCACCTTCTTTGATAAATTGATCACTCAAAACATAGTTTCTCATTAGGATCTATCATCCTCTATCATGAAACTACAATGTTTGGTCAGGATAACCTTGTCCCACATCGTAGGATATATCATTCCTATTGGACTTGGTTTTATCAAAATCATCATCATTGCACTCCAAATTGAGATCAAAAAACTTGCAAATCGACAAGTACTTGAATTATCTTTTCGTGTCATATCACTCTATCACAACTACATTGATAATTGGTCACTTATCGAAACACCTTTTAGACAATCAAATACTTGCACAATATTCAACACACGTGTATGCCTGTTTTAACTAGAGCGCATAGATGAAAGATCGCAGAAATGAAAATAAAAATATTTAGGATAGCTGAAGATCATAGGAATATGGTATACCAAATAAAAATACAAGAAGAAGACATAACAGGTCAACATATCAGAGAAATCAAACAAGTCCAAAATCAAAAGTGAACTATGTCAAAACCTCACAAGGATTAAAATACATCTCTAAAGAAAGGTGGCTCTTTTATGCAACTCTTAAAGAGATCCCTAAGGGATTTTGCTGAGGAAGATCAAAATCACGCACCTATTACCCATTAGAGTGGGACCTTTGTAGAAAGACACAACATGCCATGTTCTAGACTTGGATTTATCATACAACATACTCCTGGGAAGACCATGGATACATGACATATAGGCTATTCCACCAACATATCATCTGTGCTTGAAGTTTCCATACAATGGGCAGAAAATCATGATCTTAGCATATTCAAATCCATCTCAGTACTGTAGTAGTTTAAAACCAGCTCAAGAGGTTATTGTTCCACATAATAGAGAGGCATCATCTTCAAACACAAAATCCAAGGAAAAATAATTTGCCTCAATTTTGTCAAGCATGGAAAAAAATGCAGCTAAGAGATCTATGAAACAAAGAATATTCACTATCATAGATACCACTTTCTCCTAAGTCTTATGAAAACCCATCAAACTCTAATCAACAACCCATTGTGAAAAATCTTCCTATATTTGATGGAGCATTTATCAGTGTTGGGACATTATCAGAGGAAATAGAAGACAAAGATGTGCTACATACAAAGAAAAAAAAAAGGTATCTTAGAACCTGTACAACCTCATACTCAAAAAGCTATAGACAAATCCGACTTGGGATATGGACAAATTACTCTACATGAAGATACATTTGTTAAGCATAAAAAAGTTGAATATGATAACAAACAAGAGCAAATTGAAATTGAAAGGGAAGCAAAAGATGTAGATGTCAATGTAGTTCATGTGTATGTAGGGAAAACGTTAGGAACCAGCCCGCTTGAATCAAGATCACATTTCATTGACTTGGACTTAATTGAGGATGATCAGGAGCTACACGTGAGAGGTCATTCTGATGAGAGTATCGTTCCAAACATTGAAATTCATATTAAAATTTGACATCTCTATCATGACCCCTAATATCTTTGAAACAATTCAACCTGAGGATCCTTTACCCTTAATCCATCCTGAACTTATGGACTGGGAAAATGAAAGACATACAACCATTGATACCTTTCCTAATGACCATGCCATATCCTTCTATCTTAATGCAATTGAACTCGCAACAAATTTCACCAGGAATTTCAACAACACATCTTCCAATCAAGTGGGTGCCAAATCTCCTAGTCGCAAAAGCGAAAATAAAGAAAACAATATCAGGTCTACTGTTGAAAACCATTTATTGGCAACATTAGACCACAAAAAAGTAAAAAGAAAGGACACATCTAATGGTGAAAACCTCCTCGAGATGCCAGAAGATGGGAGATTTGACACCTTACCTAGATTTTATCAAGAAAGGTCATCTATCCTGATAGAACCAATAGAGGCAGTTAACATTGGCACAACTAATCTACATCAAACAATCTCTCTATAGAACACGAAGTGCAGCAATATTTGGAACCCTTCAAAATATGGCAATTTGTTTTTGCTTGGTCATATGCAGACATTCCAGGGTTAGATCTGGATCTTATAATACATCACTCGAATATCAATCCAGGAGCAGACATCAATAAGAAACACAACATGGATTCAGAGTAGGCATTCTATTCATCACACCACAGGGTCATACAATTCCAAAAGCGTACAAATTAAACTTTCCATGCACCAACAACAAAGAAGAATATGAAGCTTTGGTCACAGGTATCAAAATGTCTATAGAGTGGAACATTACACAGCTTCAGGTCTTTGAAGACTCTCAACTCATCATCAATCAAATCAATGATGATTATCAAACAAAGGATGAAAAACTAATGCCTTATAAGAAGGTGGTTGATGATGTCAAGAAATACTTTGTTGAAATAACTTTTCAACAGATTCTGAGGAATAACAATAAAGCAGTAGATGCCATGGCAACACTTGCTTCTCTACTTCAAACACAGGAAAATCAAGAGCGTAACAAATTCCTAGTGGAAGAGTTGTTTTACCCTACACATAATTATCCTGATTCCCAAACTATATGTCACCTTGTTGGGCATGATTCCTCCCGCTATGGCCAAACTTATACATACCTGAAAAATAATATCCTCCCTCCTGACTTGTTGACGAACCAAAAGAGAAACTTTATTCGCCAATCCTCCCATTATACTCTTGTCACAAATATCCTTTTTAAACAAAGTCTGGATGGTACTCTCTTAAGATGTATTGAGCATGAAGAATCTGAGAAAGCCTTAAATGAAGTTCATAATGACATTTGTGGCACCAATTCAAGTGGTCTTACCCTTTCAAAAAAAACTCATATGCTTGGGCTTTTATTGGCCAACTATGGAACGAGATTCTTTTTAGATAGCTAAAACATGCAAACAATGTCTAATCCATGGAAATTTAATTCATGCACCAGGGCAAGAGCTTCATACTTTGGCAACCTCTTGGCCTTTCTGCCAATGGGGTCCTGATCTAGTAGGAAAGATACATCCTCCTTCATCCAATGGTCACAAATTCATCCTTGTAGCTATAGAATATTTTAGAAAATGGATTGAGGTAGTACCTCTCACAAATATCATAGGAAAATAAATTGTTGCATTTATCTTGAACTACATCATATGTCGCTATGGCATACCCATGACCATTATCACTGATAATGAGCAATCATTCAAGAATCAAGATGTACAAGAGCTATGTGATAAATTCAAGATCCAACACAGATTCTCCACACCCTACTATCCACAAGGAAACAGACAAGCAGAAGCATCAAACAAAACTATTTTGAAAATCCTCAAAAAGACAGTGAATGATGCTGACAAAGATTGGCATATTCAATTGAACCCTACTCTATGGGCCTACCATACTAGTATCTGGACACCAACAAGCACCACACCTTTCTCTCTTATCTACAGATCATAAGCAATAATTCCAATAGAAGTGGAGATACCTTCTCTACAAGTATCATTAAAAGGTCTTATCCCAGATGAAGAACAATGAGTATCTAGACTACAAGAGTTAGAATTGACCCATGAACGAAGACAAAATGCCTTTGATCATTTGAAGGTGTATCAACAAAGAATGTGTCACAGTTACAATCACAAGGTCAAACCACAAGCCTTTCAAGTTGGAGAACTAGTACTAAAGGAAAATCCATGCAACCAGATATCTCGAGAAAAGAAAGGCAAGTTTGAACCAAACTGGTTGGGTCTGTTTATGGTCACAACAGTATTTGAATCAAGAGCATATCAACTATCAACAGAGGACAGGGATCAGCTTGAGGAACCCATCAATAGCATGCATTTGAAGAAGTTTTATGTCTGAAAAAGAAGAAAAATAAAAAAATAGTGAAAAAAAATACAAAAAAAAGTGGAAAAGCAGAAAAATCCAAAAACAATGAAAAAGCAGAAAAATACAAAAAAAGTGGTAAAGCAGAAAAATACAAAAAAATAGTGGAAAAGCAGAAAAATAAAAAAAATAATGGAAAATCATAAAATACAAAAACAACGAAAAGAAAAAGAAAAAGAAATCAAATATGAGAAAAAGTGCAATAAAAACAGATGGTGAACCTGGCAACAGGTGCTATATGTCAACTAGCTCTTCCATCTATTAGTTCATGCATCCTTCTACTTGCATTCATTTCCATCAATGTTGAACACAAGATCAATTTATCAACCATCAAACCTATCACATGTTAGTTTAAGCACATCACACACATATCAATGGCTGCTATCTTTTGGATAATGATTTTAGCACTTTGGTTCAACTTTTATATCTTGATTTTTTCTATCATGATTTTTGAGTGACTCCATGATGTCTTTGACTAGAGGAACAAGGAAGGAACATGATATTTTTCTTGTCTGTTGTCTGTAAATTAATCATTAATATGTGTAAATTTATCTCAGGACATGATCATCGGAGTATTATTGAAGACATTTCCGATTTGTGTATGGAAATGGTTAATACTGTCTGTTTTACGCAAGCAACACTCAGGTCATCTTGGTTCAATTATACCTCAATGCTTATGCTAACTTGCAATATCAAAATCCAAGTAAGTAGTGCTTAGGTCATCATGGTTCAATTATACCATCGATGTTTGCACTCACTTCCCACATTTAAAAAAAAAAGCTCAATGATGACACAAAGCAACAACCCAGTGACTGGTCCGATTGCAGTTTTGCATTTCATTTGCATTTGCATTTGCATTTATCTTGCATTTCATTCTTACATAGGATCCCAAAATCTCATCTTCTCTAAGGCTAAATCTATAATAGGAATCATCAATAGGTGTATACACAATCAGAACTATGACTCATCTCTCTCTAGATATTGTCGACCCAAAGCAAACCTAATGCTATTTCCTCAAATATGCCAACATCAGCACATCTGAACTTTCTTGCAACATGATATCAACAAAATGTTAGTTCTTTATCCAATCAATCTTATCAATTCTATCAATCCATCTCATCTGATCCATCCTACCAGGTCTTATACAGGATGTATCTTTCCTGAAACAAATTGTTTTAATCTTTGTCTTATACATGAGGTATCATTCCTGAAACCAGACTAGCTCTCGATCTCATCAATCTAATCAATATTATCAATTCAATCAAACTCTATCAGTCATCTCATCAAGAACCACATCATAGTGATCAAACAACTCACACTTTCATATATCAATGTTGCAAAAATCAAATCATTTCTAATCGAGAAATCAATTTTGCCACAATTCAAACATTCCAAAGGTCAATTATCTCAATTGATCTCCCGAGGGGGCATCATCGCATCACAATTTATCAATCAATGTCTGGGGCATCCTATCAAACCAATATTGCATCAACATCATTAAAATGAGAGTATTCTTTGAATCAACATGTCATCACACCTTGCTTCAAAGAGGGACAAAATGTATACACCTAAAAATGGTCTGAAGAAAATTAATTAAATAAGCAATTATTTAATTAATCCCCCTTCCTAATTTAATTGATTTCATTAGCAATTTGATTAAATTCCCCCATTTATCTACTTATTAATAAATCTAAGGATTTATTTAATAAGTTCATTTCAATAATCCCCTTTGATTAATTAATCTGAATTAATTAATCCTCTCCCATTTAATTCATTTCTTCTAATCCCCTAATTAATTAAAACAAATCAATTTATGAGTTGTTGAAAGTTAATTATCCTTTTCCTATTATTTGAATTATTAAATTCAAATTACCCACATGCCTCCTAACTTCTTACCACCTAACCTAACCTTCCCCTAACCTAAGCCATTCCACCTAACCCTATTGTTTAACTAACCCTATCCTATCTTGCACATCCTAATCTCCTTATCCTAACCTCCTATGGTGTGGATATTCTCCCCTTGAGACACATGGCACTTAGGCCACATGTCTCCTCTTATGGTATGATGAATCAATAAGGATCCGGTAAACTATTGAGAGGGGGGGGGGTGAATCAGTAGATAGAAAAGTGATATAAACTTTTCACCAAACAAAAACAACCTCTCAAGTCAAACTCATAACTGACAAATTGCAATATCACTATCAAGTAAATTGGTTATCTGTCATAAAAGAATAACAATAAAACAACTCATCGACCTTATAAACAAAACAATAGGTCAGTAACACATCACAAACCTAAACATCTCATAGAGATTACAAACAAATCGGTTCAAGTATGATTGTTGGATTACATAGTAATATATGGACATCATTCAAGACAACTTCGACCACTCCTTGATCACCGCTTCATTGAACTTTGTAACTCATCATGCGGTTTCCATTACATGTAATGAACTTGCTCATTCCCAAGACAAAAACCATTATCTCTTTGTGCCAAAAACCATTTGAAACTCTTCTCATATAACATGCATACGTGTCATAATCATTACCGTTCATCTTTTGATCATAAACCAATACAACCGATTCACCAAACTTTGTCGGTTAGGGTTTACGAGTTGATCTCACTTCTTCTCTAGTAATATTGGTTTCCTTCACAAGCTCTCTTACCGGTTACAATTCCATTTACTATTGATGAGTTGATACATTATCTCTTTTTATTCCCAGAATTCATAAGTTTTTCCCATGTTTTGATTTATATGATGGGATAGTGATGATGTATTAAAAATTGACTATATGCATTTCAGATGTTAGTTGAACCTATTAAATCATCTTTTGTCTTTGCTAGTTGTTCCTACAGCCATGTGATTCATTCATGTTTCCATCCAGATTGTCTTAGGCAATATCATGTGTGAAATTAATAGATGTTTTGATTAATTAAAATAGATGTGTATGTGCTTGTATGTTCTTTCTTTTGAATTGCAGGAATAAATAAGATGTTGCGGTGAAAGCTCTCTTGTCACGCCAATTGCAATAAGAGATATTCAAGGAGGTGACTGAAAGATCAAATCAGCGAAGAAGATGATGAGTGTAAGGAACGACAGAGGAGAAGTAGGTGCGCAATACTCATTGATGTATGAGTCAAGTGGGCGTCAGTATTGTAAATACCGCCACACTATGTTATGGTTGTGGTTTGGTTTAGATCCATATTATTAGTGGCTTAACTCTGACTATTTCCCTTCATGAATATTATCTGCCTCTTCTCATCGGTGTGATCTGTGTTGTAGGAAGTAGTTGTTTTCTTTTAAATAAGTCTTTGTCTCTTTTCAGAGGTTAGAAAGAAAAGAGAAGAAAAAGAGCATAAGATTTAGAAATAAAGTTGCAGAGTGTTTTGAGTTTCTTTTGATTCTAAATAATGTATCGACTTTTGAGGAACAATGAATAAAGATATGTTATTCTGAGCACTTAGAGTTATTTTGGCAGCCTGGAAGCACTCATCCAAGGGGGCCCACTTGGTGAGTGTTCTTGTGCCTTTGTTAAAATCAATTTTCTTCTTTAGCTACAGTAGACATTCTTGCATTGACTGTTCCTGCAGCCATTGGAAACAAATCCATTGATTGTTCCTATAGCTAAAGCAAACAGAGTAATTCATGTTCGATATTTTTGGACATAGTTAGTATTTCTTGAGTGAAATTTATGTTAATGCAGAGTTTTTCTTGGGTCCATTCAATTGTTTTAATTCTTGTTTACCTTTCCCGCATAGATGTTAGTTGCTAAAGTAATGCAGGGTAGCTATCACAGGAACTTAGTGCATATATAGTGTAGACCCATTTCAAGTATTATGTCCCTGGGTTGACAATCAAATGAACACCAACTATGGAGATAGTAACTTCACAGAGTGAATTTCCAAACTTCGGGTTGAGACTTTAAGTATAGTTATTATTCTTATTGTTGGGCTGAACATTTTTGGCGCCGTTGCCGAGGATGGTGTCAAACTAAGAACCTGTTATGGTTATTATCTTTCTGGTTTTTAGTTTAGTTGTTTTTGATAGATTTTGTTGTTAAATAATTTCTATGAACCTGCATGCATAGGCGAAGAAGAGATTCTCAAGGTAGATTCCTCCCCAGATATCCTAATCATGCAGGAATTGATCCCCTAGATGTAAATCCTTTTTCTAAACTTTATCAAACCCCAGAGAATTCGAATCACCCTGAATCTGAATTTCCTGAGAACAACCTCCATTTCCTTTTTGCACCTCTAGAAGATGAACTTCATCTAGTAAACTCCTCTAAAAGTCTAATGCAAGGAAATCCACCTCCTAGTGGGATAATCCACCCCCACCTTTGACACCAACATTTGAGTTTCCTATCTCTGATCAGCATGATAATGCTAGTCTCAAGAATATTCCCACTTCTTCCCTCCCTAAATTCTATGGATTAGTGACAGAGGATCCAGACACATTCATGTTTGAGTTTGATGTTCTTTGTAGGAGTTTTGATTATACTACAGATGCCCATAAAATCAAAATATTTCTTGCCACTCTAAAAGAATCATCTTTAAGATGGTTTTTGAGCCTAGGGAGCAACACAATTACTACATGGGATGAGATGAAATGATTGTTTCTTGCAAAGTATAAGGATTATTGTAGAGGCACTGATCGTCATGGGGATGATATTTTTAGAATGATACAGAAAGAAGATGAGTCTTGAAAATTATCTGGAGAGATTTCTATTCAGTGTCAAAAAGTCCAAGCATAGCACTCTAAATAAAGATTTTCTCAAGCTGATATTTTTGAGAGGAATCAATGAGAACGTACTGATGCTTTGGATGTTATGGGAGGAGGTGACATAACACAATCCACATGGAATGACATTGGAAAAATTTGTCAGAAGTATTCCAGATATGTTTCTAAAAAAAATAGGTGTTTCAAGCCAGAAGTTTCTTCATCAACATTTGGTACTGGAGTTTCTAGAATGAAAATTTGTTATTTGTTGAAGGACTTTAAGGAGGATATCATAAATAGCATGGCTACTCAATTGGATACACTCTCAGCTAAGAAGAAGTATGAGGAAGCTGATGCAGTTCTTGCAAAATTCTGCCTTCATTGTAGACAAAGGAAAAGAGACTGGAGATATAAAATGGTTGCAAATCTTGAAGTTCCCGACTTCAAGACAATACAAGGTGATGATGAGCAAGTTTCCTATGTTTTTCAAAGAAGGCCAAATTTTCCAAGACAAGGTATGCCTCCTGATCCACTTTCTTTTTCTAGTTATAGTGGAACTTCCTATGCACCAAATAATCAATGGAAATCACCATATGCTCAAAATTTTGGTAGTTATCCAAACTAGTATGGTCCTTAAGGCCAAGGGAAGCATTTTGCTAGTCAAACTCCACAGTGGCAGCAACCACAAGGAAATTGATCTCCACCTCAGGGATAATGGCAATAATTTCAAGGCAATTGGCAACCTTCTCCTCAATGGAGGGGGAGTCAACCATGGACCAATCAGTCTTTTGGATATAAACATCCTATTCAACAACCACAACCACCTGCAATAATGCCTCCCCCTTTAGCCACTACTGTTCCACCTAAACCCACACATTTCCCACTCAACCAATGTTGAATCCATCCCCTCCAGTTATAACTGAAAACAAGAAATCTCTAGTCCAACAGCCCCAATACCTCAAAAACAACAACTACCCCTATTTCCTCAGAGGTTGCAAGAAAAAAAGATTCTTCCAGAATAGGAGAAAGGTTTTGATATTATAGATCAACTGAAACACGTATGTGTTAAAATCCCATTGTTACAAGCAATAAAGGATGTTCCTATATATAGTATGGCACTTAGGGAAGCATGTCTAAATAAGTTTGGCAGAAAGAAGAAAGATCCACAAAAAGTGCATGTAATGGGTCAATTGGGAGATATTATGCTAGGAAAGGTTTCAATTCCTAAGTATGTTGATCCTGGTAGCCCTATTGTGAATATAGTCATTAATGACACTCAGATAAAGAATAATTTGATTGATTTGGGAACAATAATTAATGTTATGACAAGGGATATTATGCAGTGGCTTGAAATCACTAGTCTCAGACCTACACCTACAATCCTACAACTTGCTGATAGTTCTACAGTTTGACCTGATGGTATGATTGAAGATATAGTTGTTGCTTTGGATTCTTGGGAATACCCTGCAGACTTTTTGATCCTGTCTACTAAGGCCACATTGGGAGGATATCCAGTGATTTTGGGAAGACCTTGGCTTGCTATAGCTAATGCATATATTGGATGTAGGTCAGGGGATATGAATATTTCAGATGGGAACTATACCAAAACATTAGCTTTGTATTCTCCTGCTTAGCCCCAATTTGATCAACAACAAGCCATTTGGCCTAACTTGGGAGAAGAATTTGAAGAAGGAGTTGACTCTATCAATCACCTTATGATGATTAATAGAGGACCTTTCATCCAATTTCATGATGATGACTCAATTCTTTATTAAATTCTGACAAATGAGTTAAGACAAGAGCAACAATCTCAGGAGTTAGTACCAAATATTGCATAATCAGACTTTCTTGCAGCCACTGATATATTGCATACTCTGTTGCCATAGGAAGTCTGCACTTCTCATTTTTATGATATATCCCTGATTGATCTTACTATCAAAGTGGAAGTTGATTCAAATAAATATTTGAATATCAACAATAATCTTACAGAAACTCAAAGAGTAGCACTTGTGGATTTGCTCAAATGTCATAAACATTCTTTTGTATGGGATTACAAGGATATGCATGGAATTGATACAACAGTTTGTACCCACCGTATGTACATAAAAGAAGACTGTAGACCACTTAGATAGCTACAAAGAAGAATCAATCCTACATTAAGAGAAATAGTTAAAGAGGAATTGCAGAATTTGTTGAATGTTGGATTTATCTATCCTATTTTTGATGGTCAATGGGTATCACCTTTGGTAATAGTTCTTAAGAAAGGAGGAAAATAGAGGGTATGTGTTGATTATAGAGCCTTGAAATTAGCAACCAAAAAAGATCATTTTCCATTGCCATTTGTGGATCAGGTGTTAGACTTTGGCAAGGAAGCAATACTTCTCATTTCTTGATGGATTTAGTGGCTACAACCAAATTCAAATTGCCCTAAAGGATCTAGAAAAAACTACATTTACTTGTCCTTGTGGAACATATGCATATTTTGTTCTTCCTTTTGGATTATGTAATGTTCCAGGTACTTTTCAAAGAGCAGTGATAAGCATATTTTCAAATATTTCTCAAGACAACATGGGAATTTATATGGATGATTTTACAACCTATGGTTCAAAATTTGAAGAAGCATTGGAGAACCTGAAGAAAGTTTTGCAACGGTGTGAAGACTATAATTTATCATTAAATAGTGAAAAGTGCTTCATGATGATGCAAAAAGGTATAGTCCTTGGTCATCATATCTCTATAAATGGAATACAAGTTGACCCAGCAAAAATTGAAGTTATTCAAAATATCACTGCACCAGTAAAGCAAAAAGATGTCAGAGGTTTTCTTGGTCATGCGAGATATTATAGAAGGTTTATCAAGGATTTCAACAAAATTGCAAGTCCCTTATATTCTCTTCTGACCAATGATATGGAATTTAAATGGACTTCTTCATGCAATGAAGCTTTCTTAAAGCTCAAACAAGCTTTGACCTAAGCACCAGTTCTTAAAGATCCAAGCTAGTCCTTACCATTTCAAATTCATACAGATGCATCTAATTATGCAATAGGAGCAGTCTTAGGACAGAAGATTGATAAGTTAGAGAGTGCAATATATTATATCAACAAGAACATGCAAGGGCTTGAGTTAAATTACATAGTCACTGAAAAAGAAATGTTAGTAGTTATATATGTACTCAACAAATTCAGGCACTATATAACACGATATCCTATATTTGTGCACACTGATCATATTGCAATCAGATATCTCATAAATAAGCCTTCAATTACTAGAAGATTAGCTCACTGGTTATTGTTGATGTAAGAATTTGATATCACAGTTATTGATAAACCAGAAAAGTCCAATGTGGTTGTAGATTATCTTGCAAGGCTTCAATTGCAGGAAGATCCTGCAGCCATAGATGATGCTTTTCCAGATGAACATTTATTCCTTATACAAGCCCACACTCCCTGGTATGTTGATATTGCCAATTATTTAGCTGCTGCTAAAATGCCAATCCATTTCTCTCATCAAGAAAGAAGGTTGTTAGTTGAGAAATCTTTAACTTCTCATGGACTGTTGATTGTTTGTTTTATACTAGACTTGACCAAGTCATGCGAAGATGTGTTAGAGAGGATGAAACATATGATATCATGCATGCGTGTCATGATGAACCATGTGGAGGACATTTTGCTGCTAAGAGAACAACACTTAAAATACTGAACACATGATATTATTGGCCAACATTATATTAGGATACAACACAATATACAAGGAAATGTGACAGATACCAATGCATGGGTAGGCCTACTAGATATGATGAGATGCCATTATACCCACAAATATTACTTGCACCATTTGATAAATGGGGATTAGATTTTGTTGGGCCAATTGATCCCCCTTCTAATGGAAAATCTTACATTCTGGTATGTACTAATTATGTAACCAAATGAGTGGAAGCTCTAGCTATGACACATGCAAGAGATAATAAAGTGGTTGAGTTCCTTTATGAAGAGATGTTTACTAGGTATGGAGTTCCAAGGGAAATTGTATCAGACCAAGGACCACAGTTTACTTCCACATTGATTGTAGGTCAATGAATACAATATAAGGCACATAAAATCTACCCCATACCATCCACAAGAAAATGGACAAGTAGAGGTCACAAATAGGGAGCTAGAAGCCATTCTTACCAAAACAGTAGCTGTTCATAAAAAAGACTGGTTTCACAGACTTCCAAAAGCCATTTGGGCATATAGAACAACATGGAAGACACCAATTGGTTTTACACCTTTTGAAATGGTGTATGGAAAAGTAGCAATGATGCCTATTGAGTTTGAACACAAAACTCTAAGGACAACTTTGCACTTGAATATGACACTTTCTAAAGCACAAAAAGACCGTATTCAGCAATTGAATGCTTTGGATGAGTGGAGAAAAATGGTTGTCCAATAATAAGAACTAATTATGGATTTAGAACCTATATGATTCCATGATTTGGATCACATTGACGTATATTGATGCTTCATTTTATGCATTATGATGATGAAACTTTATATGTTACTAGAATAGAATTACTTTGAAATGGTGAATGTCATTATTGGAATTGCAGGACTTCATTTTGATGATAGAAAAATGATGCTTATTTTGTGAATGGTTCAATTTTGAGAATTATAATAATTGCTTATGTGGAATCGAATTTGAATGGATGGGATATTGAATTATTATTGTCAAATGCATGAGGTTTGATGTGCAATGAAATCCATGTATTTAATTATATATAATTGTGATTATTTGAAATTACTAATGTGTTAATTTAGATGCGCAGGAAAATTATCCATGTGACCATGGAATAAATATGGAGAACCAAACCTAGACCAATGTACATTTGTTAAGCCAGGGGTTGTCTATTTGGAGAGACAACACCCCGTTTGTAATGTATTTTATTTGTGAAAGTAAATGATGCATGTGTGTTAATTTGATTTTATTTAATTGTGTAAACCTACAAGAGACAAATTCCATGTGTGATTTTTATATTGTATTTTATTGTGTCACTTGACACATGTGATGGTTAGTGTCATTGATTTTGACTTGTCTCTTGGAGGGAGTTTTGTTTCTACCAAAGCCATTCAAACACATGAGTGTGGTCCCAAATTTGCCTTGGGTAGGGAGTCTTGGGAGTGGTCAACTCAGGTTTGACCCGTAGGTTAACTTCAGTTGGGTTTCTAAGGGGTCAAATGGACTCTTAGGGTCAGTTTTAGGGCTTTTCCAAAGGTCCAAAGGGTAGACCTATGGGTTAGGGGTATTTTTAACCATGTGACTACTCCCATGTGACTGTTTAGTCACCTCAAAAAGTGGTTTTCCCAAGGTGAGCGAAAATTCAACTTAGAAGGTTCTTCTTAGGATAGACAACCTTCCCTTTTGATGTCAAACTCTCTTCCCCATCCTCTCTCACATTTTTCCTTTCCAATTTTAGTAATATGTAAGAGGTTGGGAAGAGCAACCAATGGGAACTCTCACCTTACCCAAGGGGTTGGGAAGTGTGTGAGAGGCCTTCTTAGGAAAGGATTAGGGACTTAGTGAGTAATCACCCACTCTCCATTGTTGGAGATTATGTAATTTTTTTGAAAATTAGTTGTAGGATAGAATTTTGGGAAGTGTTGGAGAAAAGTTTGTGTGGATTTGGGCAGCTCATCCCCAACTAAGTCTAACATACCTATTGGCAGATTAAGGTTGGTTTTACTTCCTTTTGTTTATGTTGGTTATGTTGTTTTTGAAAGAAAGAAATGCTTGTATGAAGAGATGTGTATATGTAATTTGTTTGTAGGAGAAAAATTTAAATGTTCATTTCCATGTTCTTTGTTTATGTGTTCTTGTTTTGGGAGTGTCCAAGGCCTCCTACTCTTGGGAGGGTAGGATGGTCTTGGGGTGGAAGAAGTATGATAGCCTTGGGTGAGAGGCTCTCCTTATGGAGAGTGATCTCAAGGGTGTCCTTTGTGACCCTTGCTGCATAGCCTTGTGTATGCATTTGGGGGTCATAAGGGGAGAAAATATGGCTTTTATGCCTTTGGGGGGGGCATAAGGTGTGGAGATGAAATTTGTTGTATGTTTTTTTGCCATGAGGTGGCTTGAGTTGTATTATGCTTGCAATCTCCCCAATGGTACTTGGTCCACTTCCACCCGTGGAAAGTTCATCACAAGTTGTGGTGAGAGTGTAGCTTGGGATGGGAAAATGCATGTTGAGTGTTTGCCCCTTATTTGTTGTGTTGGTTGTTTGTTTGTAACCCGTCTAGTGCTTGGTTCTCCAAGCTCGGGGGTGGCTTCTAGTAAGCCTAGGCTGGGAGGTGAGCTCTCCATGGTCAAGTTGTGTTTTATTACAGGTTGCTTGGGATGGAAAAGAAAGGATAAAGGGATTTGTTGCTATTTTATGTTGCAGAAAAGTTTAAGGGAAAAATGTATTTAATATTGTAGCTTGCAAAAAAAAAAAGAGCCATTGTTGTATTTATATCCCAAGGAAAAGAAGAGTATGTATTTTTTTTATTCATATTCCTATGGAAGGGAAATATTAGTTGGGTTTTCAAACCCATTTGTATTATTATTACTTTGTATTTTAATTTGCTAAAGAAATGTATTTCTCCTATTTTGGTTAGTTTTGCAAAAAGGGAAGATGAAATATAAAAGCTTGTATTTGAATCTTCATTTAAAAAAAAAATATAAAGTTGTTGCATTTATGTTTATTGTGCAAATAAATTAGTTCTGTTATTACATGTTCATCTATGTTTATTTATGCTGCTGAAAATAAATTAAATCTGTTATTGTGTGATCATTTATGTTTATTTGTGCTGCTGCAAATAAAATAAATCTGTTATTTGTTCTTTTATTTATTGCAGAAAATAATTCCTATTGTAGTAGCCTATTTTTTTTTTTTTAAAAAGAGAAAAGAGGGTTAGCATTTTGATTTAGTTCTCTTGTTAAACCAAAAAGGATTACATTTAAGTTGTTGTTTTATGTGTATTTTAAATAATAGTTTTCAGAATGCTTTAAGTTAAAAAAAAGAGGGAGAACAGAATATTAAACTCATATTTTCAGCCTTATAGAAAGTAATATTTCACCCATTACCTTGCTGTAACTAATGGTAATAATTTCTGCATGTGTATTAAGATTTATTAAAAAAAAAAAAAAAAATAAATTGCCTAAGTATGTTATTGAATATATATATATATATATATATATATATATATATATATATATATATATATATATATATATATATATATATATATATATATATATATATATATATTAAACAAAATGATATAGATATTTTGTTTAAGATATATATATCTACATACATATATATATATATATATGATAAACATATTTAAAATAAAAAAAAAAAACTTTTTGCAAAAAATCGAGGGTTTGGGAAGAGCCGAACCACTGTGAAAAAACACAGTGGCCAACGCAGCTCGGGCCGCCACTGTGGGCAACCACAGTGGTGGCACGGGGCCTTCCACTATGGGTAACCACAGTGGAAAGGCGCCCGGCTGCCACTGTGTTTACCCACAGTGGGCGGCGCTCGGCCGCCACTGTGGGAAAACACAGTGGCATCCGGGGTTACCTTCGCCCGACGCTCCCTATACAGTACACCCTCTGCCGCACCGCTTCCTCCCCCTCCGCGAAAACACTCGGCTCGGCCCTGCGCGCCCACAGTGGAAAAAAAAAATAGAGCACCGCCTCCCATGGCCGCCGCTCCCACACCTGCGCACACACACACACACAAAAAAAAACATTACACACACACACAGCACACAAAAGAAAATATTAATGTTATCACACCCATGCCCTAACCCTAATTTCGGGTTAGGGCAAGCACACATAGGTTTTAAAATAAGATATGTGTGGGACTGGTGTAATTAAAAAGAGAAATTAGGGTGAGTATGCCTATATTCTCACATTTGGGTTTTATGGGTTTATTTTTATATAAAATAAAATGTGCCTCATCTTCTCATATAGTTGTGTTCTTTTTTTCTTTTTTTTTCAAAAAAGATATAAATGAGTGTCTAGTTGAAATATGTATTTAAATGTATTTATAAAAAAAATATATGGGAATATATATATATATATATATATATATATATATATATATATATATATATAATAAAATATAAAGGTATAATCCCATCTTTAGGAAATTTTATATTATAATATAATATCAAAGGATATATATTTTTTTTAAAAATACCTTGTTAGTATTTATCCTAAATGGAATTAATTATTTATATAGGCCAAGCATTAAGTGTCTTTTATAGGGTAAAATTTCATTATGGACCCCATTAACCCCTTTAATCAAATTTTAGACAAATTACGCATATTGTTATAATAGACTTAGATTTACTTAAATCTAAGAGATAGGACAAATTTATTCAGACCCTAGGTAATTGAAGAACTATAAGAGATTATTGATCAGTTAATTTTGAGATTATTTGTTAAGTTTGAGATTTTAATTATTTATTAATGGAAGTTAGTAACAACTCTTTTGGAGAATTAATATTAGCTCGCTTATAACTTAGATTTTTTTATCGCCTAATTAATTTAGTTGTTTGATTCACTCAAAACATAGTTAAGACCAAACTAGCTGCATTATTATAATTAAGTTAGTCGTACTAGGTTAAGTATTTAAAAAAAAAAAAATTATTCTGTTTGTGCCCAAAAGTTTGGGCATGACAAATTCAAAATCAGAGAGCTAAGTGGCATGATAAATACATCAAGGAGAAGAAGTTTCAAGCAGGTGACTGGGCACTTCTATATGATTCAAGATATAAAAATACTATGGGAAAGCTGCAAACCAGATGGTTAGGCCCATATGAGATAGAGGAAGTTTTCAAAAATGGAGCTGTTCATTTGACCACTATTGATCCAGTTTTATTTAAGCTTTTAGTAAATGGTCACCGACTAAGTCTCTATCATAAGCCTGCAACCAAAGAGCAGTTCCTACAGCAATTCACTAAGAAAGATCAAACATCAGTTCCTGCAGCAACTGGACAAGTTCCTACTACCCCAGAAGGGAGCATTAAGGGTATGGTTCCTGCAGCTTCTGCAGGGAACATTCCTAACACTCTATAATTCTTCAAGCATCATTTTATAAAGATATTTCCATGTCTTATGAAAATATTATTCTTGAATCAAAGGATGCAAGAAGCACTAGAGCAGAATTTACGCACCCCAGAGATGGACCTCTAATGGTGGACAAGCAGGGAACCAGACGGGTGTCTCTTCCAGTAGAATAGCCCCAGGTGGCCTTGTATATAATGAAGTACATTACCTGTGATGAAAGGTATTCAAATTTACATTCAGCCCATTTTAAATTGCTTAGTCATTTACGACATGGCCGGAGGGTAAATGTTCCAAATTTTTTATACCACCTCATTTCCATAAGTGCCAAAGAAACATAGAAGAATGGAAATCATTTTGTCAGTCATCATGGTCTGATAAAATTGTTGGTAGAACATTCTCTTAGGGATGTTTCACATATGGCATGGGGGGTATTTGAAGATATACTGCAATTTAGGGTTGAAGATGCTCCTGTTGTAGATGAGTTAGTAGTTCAAAAGGGGGATACAAGGGGGCCCTTGTCTCCTATAATTTCTGTAGAGAATGAATCCCTTGTCACCAAAGAAGCTTTGACTATTATGGAGGAATAGATGTCGAAAACAAACATTGAGTAGCCCTCCACTTATTTCCAAAGAGGAGTGACATCTTCTAAGAGAAAAGGGAATGAATTAGAAGCAATTAATGTAGAAGATGAAACTATGGTTCAGCCACAGGCAACACAAGTTTCTCTTGCAGCCAAGAGGCGTAAGCCAAAGGGAAATACCCCTGCAACAAAGCCTCTAGTAGAAACCATTCCTGCAGCCACTCCAAAGGTTTATGCAAGAAGGACTCGGAGTAGTACCTAAAATGTTTGTCCAACAGGTGATGCAACAAAGGTTATTTCAGGTGAAGCATCAGAAGAGGAATGGGAGAGTCCAATAGAGGTTGAAAACCAAGAGGAACATGACATTGACAAACTTTCAAGTCTGGCATATGTGGCAAAACAAATTGAGGAACCTGTTGAAAAAATTCCACATCCTAAGGTAAAAACTATTAGACCTCCATCATTTCTCACCAGTTTATCTATTACATTAACATTCTATAAGCAGTGGGAGATAGAGGGGGCTAGATTACAGGGAATTATTGATAAGCAACAGAGGAAAATAGAAAGAAGGGATGATAAAATTGAAGAATTAGAAGCCAAGATTGATATAATTACTAGTATGGTCCCTGAGTTAATGCAATGTAGGGCTCCGCCAAGAGTTTATGCTCTGCATCTAAAGGAGTGGTATTTAAATTTTAAATTAAACTGCATTATTAGGGACCTTATCCCTTCTTTAGATACCCCTCAAGAATTTTATGATTCCTATCAAAATTCTCTAGTAGCTGTGAAAAATTTATTGTGTGAACTCTACTTTCATAACTATGTTGTGACTTCTGACAGTGAGTGAAATCCCTTGCTATACATTGGTGATATCCACATAAAAGCCTTAATGCCATGGATTCAGAATGAGATCAACATGGGAACTCAAGCCAAAACACATAAGAATATTGAATTTGATTGTCCATTGCCACTTAGGAAGGAATCAAAAGACCCAAGGGTTATTTATTATGATTGGCAGAAGCTATTGGCAAGGCCAGATGTAAGGGACCGAGTATTTCCAATGAGGGAAAAAATATTCCAAGCATATGAACACTTAATTTAGAATGAAAGTGAAACTGCAATTGACTTCCTGACTTAACGTTGGAACAATTTGCCAGAGGAATTAAAACAGGGAGAACCTCATTCATTGCCAAATTTTCATGTAGCTATACAAAGAGCCCCTAAATATATCCATCTGGGCGGGATGAAAAACCATTACTGGTTACCTTTGATCTTTTAGCCCCCTATCCTCATGTGGCCATTTTTAGGATGTAGGATTATAGACAAACCCTATGAAACAGTTACAGAAGAGGCCAAATGGTCCAGGATAGAAAAGATGAAGGGGTTTTATTGGAATTTGGCTTCAGGAGGAACAGGTCAAGGAACTGTTGGTGACTTAAGAGTTAGTGCCAGAATCAAGAATTTTCCTCTTGCTGGAGGATCAACAAGACCTTAAGTTTGGGGGCATGATGAGTTGAGACATTAGCTCTTTTTATTCCCATAATTCATAAGTTTTTCCCATGTTTTGATTTATATGATGGGATAGTGATGATGTATTAAAATTTGACTATATACATTTCAGATGTTAGCTGAACCTATTAAATCATGTTTTGTCTTTGTCAATTGTTCCTGCAGCCATGTGATTCATTCATGTTGCCATGCAGATTGTCTTAGGAAATATCATGTGTGAAATTAATAGATGTTTTGATTAATGAAAATAGATGTGTACGTGCTTGTATGTTATTTCTTTTGAATTGCAGGAATAAATAAGTGCTGCAGTGAAAGCTCTCTTGTCACACCAATTGTAGTAAGAGATATTCAAGGAGGTGACTGAAAGATCAAATTAGCGGAGAAGATGATGAGCATAAGGAATGATAGAGGAGAAGTAGGCGTGCAATACTCATTTATGTCTGACTCAAGTGGGCGTCAGTATTGTAAATACCACCATGCTATGTTATGGTTGTGGTTTGGTTTAGATCCACATTATCAGTGGCTTAACTCCGACTGTTTCCCTTCATGAATATTATCCGCCTCTTCTCATCGGCATGATCTATGTTGTAGGAAGTAGTTATTTTCTTTTAAATAAGGGCCTTTGTCTCTTTTCAGAGGTTAGAAAGAAAAGAGAAGAAAAAGAGAAGAAGATTTAGAAATAAAGTTGCAGAGTGTTTTGAGTTTCTTTTGATTCTAAATAATGTATCGACTTTTGAGGAACAATGAATAAAGATATATTATTCTGAGCACTTAGAGTTATTTTGGAAGCCTGGAAGCACTCATCCAAGGGGGCCCACTTTGTGAGTGTTCCCATGCCTTTGTTAAAATTAGTTTTCTTCTTTAGCTGCAGTAGACGTTCTTGCATTGGCCATTCCTACATCCATTGGAAACAGATCCATTGACTATTCCTGCAGCCAAAGCAAACCGAGTAATTCCTATTTGACAGCTTTGGACTTAATTAGTATTTCTTGAGTGAAATTTATGTTAATGTAGAGTTTTTCCTATAGCCATTCAGTTATTTTAATTCTTATTTACCTTTCCCGTATAGATGTTAGTTGTTGCAGTAATGCAGGGTAGCTATCACAAGAACTTAGTACATATATAGTGCAGACCCATTTCAAGTATTACGTCCTTGTGTTGACAATCAAATGAACACCAACTATGGAGATAGTAACTTCACAGAGTGAATGTCCAAACTTAGGGTTGAGACTTTAACTATAGTTATTATTCTTATTGCTAGGTTGAACAACTATCTCTACCCACCGATTTCAAAACAATATTATTACAACATCATTATCGACTATAATTAACATCAATGACAACATAAAAGTTCGTCAATGCAATCTTCATGCAAATGCCAACAATCTCCCACTTTGGCATTGATGGCAATACAAGTATCAATACCCTTGATTGCTATGATTGTGAATAGGAATCCTAGTTTACATTTTACCATGTACTCTCCTTCAACTGAATCTTCATGTCTTCAGTTGGTAGCTAGCTATAGATCTTCTTTGTGTCAATCATATAGATCCTCTCTCCAATCATATAGTTCTTCTCCCCCTTTGAAAATAATGTCAAAGTGAAAGTAAAACATGCATTTTCATACTTAATTCTTCTACAACATCAATCTACAACTTGATGCTCCCCCTGTGGAATAAATCCACTCTACACCAATCCTACTTCAAGATTTTCCAATTTGCTCCGAGACTGATGTATTTCAGATCATGCTCAATTGACCTCATGTAGGGGCACAACCCCTAGCTGACCTCTAAGATACTCAAAAGTAGTCTTAGGAAGAGGTTTAGTAAAGATATCTACTAGCTGCTCCTTTGTAGATACATGCTCCAATAACACATCTTTACTTTGCACTTTCTCTCTCAAGAAATGATATTTCAGCTTAATATGCTTGGTTTTAGCATGCAAAACAGGGTTCTTTGAAATATTTATGGCACTGGTGTTGTCGCATAAGATCTTTACCGGTTTTGAAATCTTCAACTTGAATCCTTCCAGAATGTGTTTCATCCAGATAGCCTGAGTCCGATTCATATATGCTGCAACATACTCAGCTTCAGCAATGGACTGTGATATACAACTCTGCTTCTTTCTGCTCCATGAAACAAGTCTTCCTCCAAGAAAGAATGCACCACCAGTTGTGCTCTTCCTATCATCAACATTACCTGCCCAATATGCATCCATATAAACCTTCAAATCAAAGTTATCTGCATATGGATACCATAATCCATAGTCAACAGTACCTTTCAAATATCTGAATATCCTCTTGGTTGCTATCAAATGTGTCTCCTTTGGATTCTTCTAAAATCTGGCAACTAAACCAACTGCATGAGCAATATCCGGTCTGCTGTGAACAACATAATGCAATTTCCCTATCATTGACCTGTACTCCTTTTCATCAATAGATGCGGCTTCATCCTCCTTAGACAATTTACAACCTATAACCATTAGTGTCCCAACTAGTTTACAATCACTCATTCCAAATTTCTTCAATACCTTTTTCATATACTTAGACCGTGTGATAAAAATACCACTCTTCATCTATTGAATTTGCAAGCCTATGAATTTTTCTCTCTCTCCCACTAGAGACATTTCAAATTCATTTTCCATCTCATCTACAAATTCATCACTCATGTCATCATTGCCTCCAAATATGATATTATCCACAAACACTTCACTAACCAGTATCTTATCTCCTTCAGATTTTAGATTTATATAGTTGTCTTCACTGGTTCTCTGAAAAACCTATCTTCATCAGGTGTGAATGTAGCCTTTCATACCATGCTCTTGGTGCTTGCTTCAAACCATATAGTGCCTTATGCAATTTACACACCATATTATTTTCATTAGTCAAAGCATAACCATCTGGCTGATCAATGTTGTGTGTGTGAAAAGTGGAATAAGGATTTGTATCTGCAAGAAACAACACTTCAATTAAGTCATTACATGTATGGTTAGACAGATATAAGCATGAATAATAAAACCATAACAAATCGACCAATTGTCTTCTAAAAGATGCGAGTATAAGATTGCTCTCAGATTTTTCTAAGCAATACCAGTGTCTAGACTACACCAAGACGAAGAATTTAATCTATATGAGCATGATATTAAGCTAAAATGGATGCAAGATGGATGAAAGATTCAAGCAATAATGAATTCAAGCAATATGGATTCAAGCAATCATCAATAAAACTAAATTAAGATGCAAGTAATCTAAAAAAGCACAATATATTCAACGAATCCAGAGAAAAACCAGCATAATAATAATCTCCAAACGTGTTCTCAAAAATATCTGGGGTGTTTGGAATGAGAGTTGAAGGCTAAATTTATAGAATTCACAAGAGAGATGATAAAAAAGCTCAATTTAGGATTAATTGAAAATAATTGAGAAATCGGGTTCAGTTAACCTTGAGATAGATTCCAATTATAGTTTAATTGAAATGAATTCGAATAAGAAGTTCAAGTTGCATTAGAAAATAAGATTTAATTAATTCCATGCTTTTGTGATAAAAATAGATAATTCTTTGATTTATTCAACAAAACAGTCTTTTCAATGCAACTGAACTTCTTTTTCTGAAAAGCTTTGAGTTCTAATTTTAGAGAATAATCAATAATTCAATTAATTTGCTTTTCTGATTTCAAGTTCTAAATTTAGAAAAAGAAATAATATCTCAAGTTTGATTTCTCTCTCAATTCAATTCTTTTATTTTATTTTCAATTCAACTCTTGCTTTGTAATTAATTCCTCTTTTGAAATAAATTAATTCCTTTTTTTGCATGATTAAATGACAAATTTATTAATTAATTAAATATGCTAGGATATTTAATAAATTAAAACAGGATAATTGATAAAAAATGATATTCTTGGAATGATTCAATTAACTAAATAAATATTTAATTAATATTGAGTAATTGACTTGCCATGTGACTTTTGATGATTAAAGAATTAATTATGTGCTCAAGATTGATTTAATTGCCTTTGGTTAGGACCTTGGTGATGTTGTCGAGATTAGGGGCCCATGGTTTAGATGACCATTTTTAGGGTATTACATTTTCCCCTCTTTGAATTAATGTGTGAGCAGTGTGTTGGTTCAAAGAATAGTGATGTCTAGGAGATACTAGTTCTGAACTTGATTGATCACGAACCAGATAAAGAGCAAGGTGTTTAGCTTGATTCGAAGTGATGAAGCTGAATGAAGTCTGATTAAAGTGATACCAATCTTGAACTTGATTGAACTGAGGAATGATAGAAAACAAAGATACCGAACTTGAACTTGATTGATCAAGAAGCAGATCTTACTGATCTAGAACTTGATTGAACTTAGATACAGTGAGAAAAGATAAAATCAATCTTGAACTTGATTGATCAAGATACGATGAGCGAAGATAAACTGTCCAGCTTGATTCGATGCAATGAAACTGAACACCTGCTTAGATTGAGCATGTGATCAAAGATACTCTTTAAACTTTTGATTGAGTTTAAACAAATAATCAACTTGATGAAAAGCGATGAAACTGATTAACGTTAAGAGATTAATTCAAAAGAAGACAAATATCAACTTGATATGAAGTGATGAAATTGATATGCCCCTAGTGATAGATTCGATTTAGATAATCGAGAGATCTCAACTTGATAAGAAGTGATGAAGATGATATGCCCCTTAGCAATATGGATTTGATTTTCTTTAAAAGATTTTTGCTCTTCAGAAGAAGACAAATATCAGCTTGATATGAAGTGATGAAACTGATATGCCCCTAGTGATTGATTCAATTTAGATAATCGAGAGATCTCAACTTGATATGAAGAGATGAAGATGAGATGCCCCTTAGCAATAAGGATTTTATTTTCTTTAAAATATTTTTGCTCATCTTTTGATGAAGATTTGAAAAACTTATTGACATTGAAGATGTGAGGTCATAAGGTCATGAGTATGCCCCCTCGGGAGAGAAATCGAAAGATAGCGAGGGTACTTGATAATAGACAATTGTTGGCAATGATAAGTTATTCGAGCACAATTTGATTCAGAGAAATTTTTGAAAATTTGGCGATGATGTTGAATTGATTGCAAAGTTTATTTGTAGAATAAGATTGAGATTCAGTGTTGAAATTGAGCGCAATTAGAAGAAAGAATGAGTGTTTGATGAAAAGAGCACTAAGTGATCAAAATTGTAAAATTGATTAGAAAAATGATCTCATATTTTGATTTCAATCCTGAAAATGGAGTCAAGACGGGCGAATTAGCTAAGGGTACAATTTTCGTGTCCATTGGAGCAAGTTGAAAAATTAGGGTTTTGGCTATATATGGGGTAAAAGTGTCATTTTCAATTCATTTTAACCCTCCAAGTTTGAAAATTCAAAAATCCTTCTGCGAAGAAAATGGTGGTCCCTACTCGTGAGCATCAATTCAAGCGAAAAAGATGACATAATCGACCTTGACACTATGAGCCAATGGTAAGTGATCAATCTTAAGCCTGTTATTCATTTCAATTTTGAATTTTTTTTGTTGATTTTTCAATTTTTTGGCACGTTGGAAGTCGGTTTTCTCGTTTTGTCGTGCGAAACAAGATCTTGTCTCGTACGACAAATTGTCAAAGTGTGTTTTGTTATTTCAGACCATTAGTTTTGTTGTTCTAGCCCTACCCTTATGTTGTACGACAACCTTCATAAAAGACCATTTTGTCGTTTGGGAGTCTTTTGCCGTACGGGGCTCAATCCTAACTCGTACGAGTTGCTGCCCTTATGTGTTTTGTCGTTTGAAAAACAGTGAGCATTTTTGAAGGTCTAAACTTGAATTTTTTATTTTGCAATTGACGTAGTTGGATTTGTGTGATGTTTTACTTCTCTTGTAGGCTTATTTGGAATGTTTTCTGATGCTTCGTTGTTTAAATTTTGCAGGTTTGATTACCTCATGTACTCTTCGGATGTGTTTATCCACCCACCATGACTTTAGTTTGGAAGCTATCAGAGGTTGAGTAGGCTCATATTGACTTGTGCGGTTTGACGCACCTTCTTAGATTACCTGATATCCATGTGAATCGCCATATGCTCACAACATTGGTTGAGCGATTTCATTCAAAGCATAATACCTTCCATTTGCCAGTTGGGGAGATGACTATTACTCCCAAGGATGTATATAGGATCCCCCATATCCCTTTTGTTGGGGATAAGGTGGATTATGATGCAGCACACCTTCCCGGATTACAGGCAGTCAGGAATGTCTTCAAAGATCCGGATATATTGACATGTTCCATCAGTTGGGACATCATGGTGAGCAGGTACAATGACGAGTTTCCTCTAGCTTGCGTCCTAGAAGGTTTTATCGGTTGTTTTCTAATGCCGGATAGGGGACAATAGGGATTCCAGTGTGGATGGGGTAGGATGCTAAAGAGGCTAATTGAGACACCTCAGAGGCTTGGTTGGGGTTCTTGCATTTTGGCCCACATGTATCGTGAGATGCATGAGATAGTGTACAGGGAGGGCAAGAGCATGGCCATTGGAGTTTTGATCTTACAAGTTTGGGCTTACGAGCACCTCCCAGTTTGTCAACCGATTGTTGATGATAGCAGAGAGCCCGGGCAACCGATTGTATATAGGTATGCCGGTTATGTTACGCAGCCCCATCTGGGCAAGACTGATTTTCGGTGATGGCTGCTAGATGATTTGATAGCTATTGTATGGAGGCCTTACAGGGGCTTAGAGCCATGGGATGACTGGTGGCTTGTCTGTAGGGACCTTTTTGTTACACACCCACTTATTGGCAGATCGCAGACTATAGTGGAGCAATTTGTAGTATCACGGGTGATGAGGCAGTATGGCAAGCCTCAAGAGGTGTCACAGGAGTTCATAGCATATGCTCGATATGCTAATGGGGAGAGGCGGGGATGGTCACCAAGGTTATCCTATGCCTTGAGTAAGCAAGAGCTGACCGGACTACAGAGACTCCGATGGGACTATATGGATGATGTTGCGGATGCGGGGGTATTGCCCTAGTACACGGATAGGTTCCAACAACATCCATTCCCTAGGTTGACAAATTCAGCTGAGCAGGCTCCTTACATTGAGGAGATTGAGGATGATGCCTCTACACCAGGATAAGGACAAAGAGACGAGGCTCTGAGGTGGGCAGGTGGTGATCCTGGTGCTAGTAGCAATAGGGTTCCAGCTGGGCTTGGACAACAGAGGGGTGAGGACAGATCCCTTGAAAGCTTTGGTGTGAGATTGGGTGGAACTGAGGAGGAGCGAGCAGCTCCGAGACAGGGCTGGCAACGGTGAGAGGAGCAGGGTGGAGCTAGAGGTGGAGATGGTGGTGGAGAGCCTGCAAGAGAGAAAGGCGCTAACGCCGGACGGTCGATGAGGGCACGTCTAGCAGAGCTGCAGTCATAGTTGACAGTGGCTCAGACTCGGCTAGTGGAGCGAGACCGATAACTTGTGGAGCTCAGAGCAAAGCATGATCGTTAGCTCACAGCAATGAGGGAAGAGTGAGACACTCTTCAGTAGGAGGTTTTGCAACAGACCAGTCGAACGACGTATTATGTTGCAGCCTACAACGTAGCAGTTCCAGTTGTGCAACAGGTTGTACCCTACTCATAGTACAAGGCATGGTCTGAGGGAGCTCGGGCACCTCGTCAGGATCCTGGTGAGCAGGCTCCTCCTCCTCCACCTGGCGATGAGGGAGAGGGCGAAAACTAGATACTCCTTTTTGTAGAAGTGATATTTTTTGTAGACACACCCATTTTTTGTAGCCTATACGATTCTTGCTCCGATGGGAGTTTGTATATGTCATTTGACATCATTTTGTATTCTGAGACCTTGTACGATATATATATGAGATCCGATTTGACTTCATTGTACTTGTGTTGATTCAATTTTTGAGATGCTTTCTATATGCTTTATTCTATATGTATGCATTTCTTTTCAGCATGGATGTATGTAATACAAATTGATTATGGATGTCAATTTTTATTTCTTTTCATATGCAAATAAATGAATGAATACAAATGAGTAATAAGTAATGCAATGCTTTCATTTTTCTATGCAATAAGATGAATGCAAATGAGTAATAATGAATCTATGTAAGATGTTTATGTATGCAGCTAAAATCTCAAAACACAAGTACTCGATCAGAGAAATAATGAAAAGGAGACCACTTAGCTAAGAAATGATGATGCTTCCAACTCTCATTCAAAAGATAAAGAGATCATTTTTATCACACCGAAATCACTCTATATATACAAAATACAACATGATATGCAAAATGATATGCAAAATGCAGCCTAAACCTAGTCACTAGATTTAAAATGCTTAAGATTCATCACCGAGCATAACGAACATAACAGGCAGATTAGAGTTTGTTTCTTTTCAATGTGCAATATTTATTATCTTGTCCACAATGACCCTTTTTTTGTTCATATCCTTGGACAGATTTCGCATGGACCCGAATTGCATCATAAAGAAATTCCCTCAAAATAGACAAACGAATGATATGGACCTCCCTGTAGCATTCAAATAAATGGAGTCAAGGTATGTGAGGCGATTTCACCTTGATGTGAAGGCTCTTATCACAGACACCCAGCTAATTTAGATGTTTCCAGATCATTGGGATCATTCCTACAAGCATAAAACAAGAAAATAATATGCCCCCAATCCTTACTCCTCTTAGTCAAGATAGACTTCATCGAGTTACTCAGAGGGATAATAATCGAAAACCAATATAAAAAGACAACATACAAAGAAAATTTTCATGCATAGCTCAAACTGTTTAGTGATTGTTTTCCATTATATTGTTTTTCTTGTTAACTCAGTGATAAAACTCTTCAGTAGTCAAGAGATAAGTGATTGACTCGAAGTGGATGACCAGGTTTCACTGACAGAAAGATGACTTGATTGATATTTCTTAGGACATGTAATGTGCTCTGTTGATTAACCTAAGACTAGGACATTGATTAGTTTCAATCCATGAGGATTCTAACAAACCGGGATGTCACAAATAGCGACTATAAAATATGTACAAGAGAAAGCAAAGATGCAGGAAAGCGGGAATGCCAACGTTGCATTGATAGATGGAGTGCTTGCATACAAGAGGCGCCTGTTTACCAGGTTTTCACCTGCTTGGCAGAGATTCATTTTTTTTTTTACCAAGGTGCTTGTTTACTAGGTTTTCACCAGGGCAATTTCTCTCTTTATAATTTTTTTTTCTTTTCTTCTTTTTTCTCTTTTTTTTTGATTTTTTTAAGGACTTTTTCAGCTGTATAGTTTGCTGGAGCAAAGAATGGTAGGTGAAGAATTTCTTCAAGTGGATGGTGTTAATCGGTTCATGAAGCTATTCTCCTTCCGATGTTGAGATCTGATAGCCACCAAAGCTGAAAATTGTAGTAATGATGTAGGGACCCAACCAGTTGGGTTCAAACTTCCCTTTGTTGTCTTGAAACTGTTGATTTTTTGGATTTTCTCTCAGGACTAGGTCACCAACCTGAAATTCTCTTTGTCTAACCTTCTTGTTATATCCTTGGGACATTCTCTTTTGATACACTCTGAGATTATTGAAAACCACTTGTCGACGCTCATCCAACAATTCGAGTTCTTGCAATCTAGATATTCTATGGTCTTCATCAGTAACAAGACCTTGCAAAGAAACTCTTAGAGGTGGTATTTCTACTTCAGTCGGTAATACTACTTCGGACCCATACACCAAAGAAAAAGGTGTAGCCCTAGTAGGTGTTCTGATACTTGTTCTATAATCCAATAATGCAGGATTGAGCTACATATGCCAATCTTTCCCTGATTTGTTCACTGTTATGTGCAAGATAGTCAATAGGTTTTTGTTAGATGCCTCAGCTTGTCCATTACCTTGAGGATAATATATTGATGACCAATGTTGTTCTATTTTGAATTTATCACAAAGGTCGTCAAGGTCTTTATTCTTGAACTATCCTCCATTATCAGTCACGATGGATGAAAGTATCCCATACCGGCAGATGATATAGTTTAAGATTAACAAGGCTAGTTGTTTACCAGTTGCTTTAATGAGCAGAACTGCTTCTACCCACTTGGTGAAATAATCAGTGGCAGTTATGATGAATTTATGTCCATTAGATGAAGCAGGATATATCTGACCAATGAGATCAAAGGCCCATTACTGAAAAGGCCAATGTATAGTGAATGGTATGAGATCCCTTGTCGAGGCATGTATGAGGTTCCCATGTAGCTAACATTTCTCACAAGTCTTAGCAAATTTGATGGCATCCTTCTCCATGTCTAGCCAGTAGTATCCAGCTCATAGTAGTTTTTGCGCTAAAGTAAGACCATTCGAATGAGATCCAGAAATACCTTCATGGACTTCTGATAATGCATGTTTAGATTCTTCAGTTTCTAGACATCTAAGCAATGTACCATCCAAACCTCATCTAAATAGATCATTAGCTATGATAACATACCACGAAGCATTTTGGGTTAGGCTTCTTTTCTCATTTAGGGTAAGATTTTAAGGGATAATTTGGTTGCGTAGATAGGAGTAGATGTGGTTGTATCAAGATTGGTCATGTCCAATAATAGAATAGACTATTTGGGTCTCAGGAGAATCATAGGCCGGGTAATGTAACTCTTCCACTAGGAATTCAAAGCGAACATTGGACTCTTGTAACTCAGGTATGGATGCCAAGGTGGCCATAGCATCTACTGCTCTATTTGTGGATTTGAGAATATGCTGGAATGACACAAAAGCAAAGTGGTTCTTGAGATCATCCACCATCCTCTTGTAAGGAATCAGTTTCTCATCTCGGGTTTGATATGTATGTTTAATTTGATTGACTACCAGCTGAGAATCTCCATAGATGTGTAATTTAGTAACCTTCCATTCAATGGCTAGCTTTATCCCATTTACCAAAGCTTCATATTCTACAATGTTGTTTGTGTAAGGGAACAAAATCTTATAAGACTTTGGGATTGATTACTTCTGAGGAGTAATAAATAATATGCCAACACCTGCACCATTATGAGTAAAAGACCCATCAAAGAACATCTTCCAGGGTTGTTGAGTAAGGTGCATTATTTATTCATCTGGAAACTCTATATTCAGTGGTTGAGAGTCTTCAATCGGAGCTTCAGCAAGTTGATCAACAATTACTTGTCCTTTTATGGCTTTGCATTCCACATATTCAATGTCAAACTATGTAAGGATCATGACCCATTTCGCTAATCTTCCAGTGAGTGTTTCTTTCCTAAGAAGATATTTAAGTGGATCAATTTTAGCCACCAGCTTGACTAAATGTGTTAACATGTAGTGTCTTAGTTTTTTGATGCGAAGACTAATGCCAAGCATGCTTTTTCTATTATAGTGTAGTTCATTTCATAAGACACCAATGTCCTGCTGATGCAATAGATAGCTTGTTCCTTTTTATTGTCATCATGTTATGCCAGAAGTGCCCCCAGTGATGAATCAATTGCTGAAATGTATAATATCAATGGTTTACCTTGAATAGGTGGCATTAATATTGGTGGATTCAAAAGGTACTCTTTGATTTGTTGAAGATGTTGCTCACATTCTTGATCCCAGTTGTATATTACTCCTTTCCTCAGTACTTTTGTGAAAGGTTGAGCTTTGTTTGCTAGCTGAGAAATGAAGCGTCTGATGGATTGGAGACATCCCTGTAAGCTTCTCATTTGATTAATCGGAGGCGAAATTTCCATTATGGTTTGGACCTTCTCAGGGTCAACCTCGATTCCCTTCTTTGAAATGATGTAGCCAAGTAGTTTACCAGATGTCACTTCAAATGCACACTTTTTTGGATTTAACCAGAGTTTGAACTTTTCCATTATGTCTAGTATAGGACCCAGCTCTTGAATATGTGTTGATCTCTTCATAGTCTTCACTAAAGTGTCATCAACATAATCTTCCATATTCTTGTGCATCATGTCATGAAAAATAGTAGTGACTACTCTTTGATAGGTTGGTCCTGCATTCTTTAGCCCAAATGACATGACATTCCAGTAAAAGGCTCCCCATGCATAGGTGAAAGCTATCTTTTCTTGATCTTCGGAAGCTATTTTGATTTGATTATAGTTGGATAATCCATCCATCAGTGAGTACATCTCATACCTAGTAGTCATGTCGACTATCATATCAATGTTTGGTAATGGAAAGTCGTCCTTCGAACACGCTTTGTTGAGATCTCTGAAGTCTGTGCAAACTCTGATAGATTTATCTGCCTTCGACATAGGTACTATGTTTGAAATCCATTCGGCATAATCTATAGCTCTAATGAAACCAGCTTTGAGCAGTTTTTCTAATTCAGCCTTGACTAACAGTGCTAGATGTGGGTGCATCTTGTAGAGTTTTTACTTCACTGGTTTAACTCCTGGTGAGATTGAAAGGTGGTGGATAATGAGATTAGGATCCAAGCCTGGCATATCGGAGTATGTCCATGCAAATTTTATTTTCTTTTATGAAAATAGCTAAGTGAAATCCTTCAATTCCTCTACTGATAATGATTGAGCTACATGAATGATGTGTGGTGTCTCTTAACTCCCAATGTTCACTAGTTGAGTTGGCTCGATCAATATGGAAGACCTCTCCTGAAAATGACTTGGCAGTATATCAAGTATCTTACCTTGAGGCACCTCAGAGAGGTTTTCACCTTTATGTACATCCTTTATTTTCTCTTTTTTAGATTCTGACACCGCCACAATGTGGTTTTCGCCATCAGATCCTTTATTTTTATTTTTCTTGTTTTTGCGACTAAGATACTTGATATCCTCTTCAGTCATGCTTTCACTCTATTCACTGGTGGAAGAGCCTATAGGTTCAATTGCATTGAGATAATAGGCTAATGTATAGTCATTGGCAAAATTAGGTATATTCATCGACTGGTTTTGTAACTTGTAGTCAATAAGTTCTGGGTGTACTAATGATAAATTTTGGGTAGGTTTGAGAGAGTTCATGGTATTGTCATCATAACTATGGATCGAAAAGTCGAGTTCTAGAAGTATACCTTGTGTAAGTGTCTCAAGACCAAGAAGAGTCAGATCATGATTATTAAAGTTCGCGTTAATATTGAGTAGACCTGATCCAATAGACAGACTTATAGCATCATTTTCTATGCCAAACTGGACTTCATATCATGGTTCGACAACAATATGATCAGTAGACAAGTTTTCATTATTTTCATCAAATGATTTATAATTTGATGTTGAGTAGATATTGTCCTAACTAGGATTGTTGTCAGAGTCATTAGAGTCATCGGATGAAGTTTTTCGACTCTTTTTCAAGTGATTTAGTGAGTATATGTATGGTATCAACACCAACATCTTTAATGTTGCAAGTTCCTTCAAGCTCTGACTCATTTGTCATTTGTATCTAACACACCTGTTGACATGATCTTAATGTTTCTGTGATTTGTTGTCGTCAACTTCTTCTGGACTGATGACTGGTTCTTGTTCTGTAGCTTCCAACTCTTCTTGTGTAGTGTTGTACCTGATTTGTTCTGTCTTAGTATAGGGGTACATAGATGAAAAGCTTTCTGGTATTCTTCTTTCTGTCAACGCTTGTTCATAGTTTACCTACCTCTTTCGTCTGATTTCCTATATTTCTTTTTCTAGTTTTATGCGCATCAACTCTTGAGTATCATCTGTGATGGTAGTAGACTCTTCTGGAGTTTCTGTAGTGGATGTGTCTAAGAGGTGATTTGAACCCCACTCATAATCATTTGAGTTAGTCTCTGAGTCTTCTACCTATTGTCTACCAGTGTATGTGACTGGGATTTTTAGCGGTGTAAACATTTCTCCGAACCTTTCCATTTCTTCTTTCATACCTTACGGGACCTCTACTACTTATAGTCTTGTAAGTGATACCATCAGAACTTGAGCAATGATTGCTTCTTCTCTATTCATTGTTGGTTCCTCTCATTCTATTTTGTAGGTATCTTGAAGTTTTTGTTGAGTTTTTATCTCTTGTAATGTTAAAGGCAATGCCTTTTTCTTCCTTTTAGTCTTAGAAGCATTTTTTGGTCTAATGTTTTTCTCAAATTGTATCCTAGTCCAGCTTTATCATTTGTGGATTTCTTTTGTAGCTGAATTGGTTCAATAATATCTTCCTTTTTTTTTCCAGAGGACCAGTACCTGAATATCCCATGCACTGAATCATTTTATAACCAGGACCATATTGGGTTGGAGAAATCTCACAGTGTCGTACTTCCTCATTTTGACTATCTTCCTTATAAAGCCAGATAAGAACTGCATCCTCTTCTATTTCATCTACTAGGGGAGTGGAAGATAGTACAAAAAGACAATTATATATGATATTCAGAGTTGAAGTATGTGTTCTCATAGCCTTTGATGGTTTACCCAACTGTTTTGGTGATGGAGGGAGAGAGACTAACGAAAGTATTGATTCTATCTTGTAGCCATCCATGCCGATATTTGTGATCTTCAACCTCTTTTCTAAGTCTTTCATCAAAGCTTCTGGATTTTAATTTGTACAAGCTGCCCTATTATGAGGCACAAAAGTATCTGCACCTTTTGTCAATGCATTATAGACGATATTTGTATCAGCAGGAATACTGACTTCAACTCCATTATAGGGAAATTTTAAGCATTGATGGTATGTTGATGGAACTTCCTTCATCTCATGAATCCACGGCCTACCCAATAAGATATTGTATGACAAAGGAAGATCAAGTACCTGCAAAAGAATTTCTCTTTCTACAGGTCCCACTCTAATTGGTAATGATACCAGACCTTTAGAGGTCCTTTCTTCTTCATCATAGGCTTTAATTTTTATTTTCTTTGAGGGATCAATGACATTTTCAGAGAATCCTAGTTGTGTGAGAAGATTGTAAGTACAAATATTCAACCCCGTGCCTCCATCTATCAAAACACATTTGACTTTGTGTTTATGGATCATGGCTGGTTATGTAGATGATTTAGCGAGTTGTCATCTTCTTCAGAGAAGGTCAGATAGTGAGGTGAGGTTAGATGACCCACCATAGACTGAAACCGATCAATGTCTAAATCCTTTGGAATGTTAGTGGTGAGCAATGATTTGTCTAGGATCTCTTTGTGAGCAGCAGAGATTTGTAGCAATTCAAATATTGAGATTTAAGCATTTGTCCTTTTCAATTGTTCAACAACGCTATATCTAGAGGATGATGTTGAAGTTAGTCATTTAAATTTATCCAAGTCATTTAAATTTATCCAAGGTTGATTCTTTTTGTTTGTTTGATGGTGATGGTAAGTCTGATGTTGCTTGAGCTGGGTTGGAAGAACTAGCTCCTTGGAGAGTGACTTTCTTTTGAGAACGGGGCAGAGCTCTTGCATATCATGAGTCATTTGGTTTATCTTGGACTATAATCACATTGCAATATTCTAATTGGGAAGGCTCAATCATGTTGATGGCGTTGTCATTGCTGGTATAAGTATAATTTACCTTGGCACCTCCTTTGGTCTTTGAGTAATCGCCTTGTTCATAAATAGGTAAAGGGTCTTTAAATGCTTTGTGATCAGCATTGGTTGGGTGATTTCCGACAATGATTTTACCAGTGTCTATGAGATCTTGAATCTCATGTTTGAGCTTCATGCAATTGTTTATGTTATGACCTTTATTCTAATGGAAGTCACAGTATTCATTTTCTCTCCACCATTTTGGTTTGATTTCTAGATCATATGGCTTGGAGTTATCTGGTAACGTTATCAGGTTGTTTGCCAATAGAGTTTTGAAAGCGGATTCATATGATTCTTCAAGAGGAGTGAAATCACGCTTAGGTTTGGAGAGCCAGGGTTTCTCTTTGAACCACTCTTTTGTTTTCTTTGGAGGATTTTTTGCTGCAACTTCAACAGCTTTGAGTGCTTGTGTGCCACTAGCCAAGTTGAATATTGTGGGCTTTGAGTTGGTTTTAATAGTGTCTACTACTCCATCACTAACAACATTCTTGTTGTTGTATTTGCCAAATTTCCAATACTTGTTCTTCTCTTTAGAGCTAGATCCTGGTTGTGTTTCTTTCCAAGGTGAGATATCCCCTTTCTTTATGAGCACATCTTCCATTCGAATTGAATTATCTACCATTTTGTTAAATGATGGGTGTACTTGCATTTGGATACTATATTTCAGTTCTGAGACCAAGTTATTGACAAATATAACCATTTTCTCAGAATCTGGGATAGGTCATGAATACCTAGAGAGCATCTTTCTCCAACGTTGGAGGAAAGTGAGAAAAGGCTCCCCTGTTTTCTGTTTAGTATTGCAAAGCTCAATCATAGTCACAGGATGTCGAATGTTGTATGAGTATTGTTGCAAGAATAGTTGGATTAGTTCTTCAAACGTTTTCACTCCTTTAGGTAGACTTGAAAACCATTCCATGGCTTGTCCTCCCAAACTCCTCGAGAAAAGGTGCATGAGATATGTTTGATCGTGCATGAACTCCATACAGGCAGCACAAAACTCTCTGACATGATCTTGAGGATCTGAGGTACCATCATATTTGTCAAATTTTGGGATCTCAACTCGTGGAGGAAATGGAGGAATGTATAGATTTTTGTCAAATGGTAAGGGGCATATTGTCTCTAGAGAATATTGTTTCGGGGACTTATCCTTATTCTTTAGTTCAGTGATCTCAATTTGTAAGGCTTGTAATCATCTGTGCACTACGAGTATAGGTGACTCTTCCTTTTTAGTTACGAGTGTTTGAACATCATATCCAGTAGGAAGTTTGGCACCTTGTTTTTATAGTTGTAAGAAATAGTCTTCCTTCTCTCTAGCCAGAATAGCTTTCATCATTTTTCTAAAGTCTTTGTCCTTTTGACAGTCACGAATATCTTTTTCGGGAGATTCATCATTTTCTTCAGCCTCACTTGATGAGGAATCATTATCAATTTCATGAATACTAATGTTGTCATTGTGCTTGTCATTGTGTTCTATCTCATATTTAGTAGGAGATTCAGGTTCGTCAAAAACCAATACCCTTGATGATGAAGGTTTGTCAGTGAGCGGGTCATCCATGTAATATGGTTTATCTTGATATATGAAGGGTTGTCCTTTTCCTTTGGCTTCTTTCTTACAAGAACTATTGGTTTGAATAGGCATTTTTATGGATTAGTGTGATCTAAAGCTATTTGTGATGCAGAGGTCAAGATCAATTTCAGAGCTAGTTGTTTGGTTAACGTATTGTTTGGGAGAAACAACTGATATTTTAGTCTAGTTTCAGGAAAGATCTATCTTGTATTAGACATTTACCTAAGTTGATTCTAGAGTAGTGACTAAGATTCGGTCTGGTTTCAAGAATGATCTATCATGTGTAAGATGTTATCTAAGTGACTTAAGTTTGATAGGTAGTTGATTGAACTAGCTGAAAGATGAACGACCAAATCGTGCAACACAAATGGCAGAGGTACACTGTCTTGATCTGTTTATGCTTAGGATGATGATAACCAATATTATACTCATTGTGGACTATTTTAGGCAAGTTTGATTGTTCTGTACTGACAAAATCAGAGATTCGTACGACATGGTTTACTGAGCTGGATGACAATTTAATAGCTTCAGAACAACAACAGTTATGTTTCGTACGAGTTGTTGCCTAGTACCGTACGACAAGTGGGTATATCCCGAACGAAAAAAGATTCAGTGCAGTTTTTTTTCGTATGACAAAAGATTTAACTCACGATGATAGACTTCTGGTTTCATACGAGATAGGATGTAACTCAGGACAACAAATTAGAATACTCGTACGACACAAGATATGGTGCAAGACGATAAATGATCAGATTCGTACGATTGTTCACAGGGCAGAGACTAAAATTTTAAGTTTTTTGATAGCTGAGTATGACAACTGAGTATGACCAATTCTGAGATGGACTGATTTTTGACCCGGATAGACTAGTTTTGGATAGAATTTTGACTTAGGATAGACTAGTTCTGACATAGACAAAGTTTTTGATCACTAAGTTTTTTCTTGTTTTCTCCAATTTTGGTATTTCAATTTTTGTTTCAGGGATGAAAATACAAAAAACACGTAGTATGAATAGTAACTCCAATCACAGCATGCAAGCGTTGTGGAATTTGGTGAGGAAAGAAAACCTTTGCTTGTAGACTCAGGTACACACCCAATAGCTAATCAGAATATGGCCACTGAGTCTCACGCAATGGATTCTCAATGTAATGGGGGCACGAAATGACAAGTATCTTGGGAGAGTTACTATCTCTCTTGCACAAAGATTATCCCCCTTTTGGAGGTGAACCGGGTAGCTTCTAATTTTAATTGGATCTAGTAAGGGTTTCATTCAGCACGTCGAGGTATAAACTCAATTAAGGGGTCTCCCAGCCTTGAAAACCAAGGTTCAATATACTCGAAGGTACTGAGGAGAGTTATTCCCAAGCACTGTTGTTGACTTGATTTTCATCAAATCGCGTTTATTTTATAGTGGGTTGGAGTACTTGGCATTTAGTTGTTCCCACTTAGGCCATTCCCCTCTCACCGACAGTAAAGGCTTTAAGAGTTATTAGCTCCTCGGGAGGGCAGGCCTGCTAAAGATATACAAATCTCAAATAAAGAAAATGCCTCAAGGGTCTGGATTTCTGATTGTCTAGAAAAAGACAAGAGCATACTCTCCTACCTCTCAGATTTTTCTAAAAAACATGAAAGATAGATTTGTTCATTAACCATATAGCAAGTTAGGTGCCTAAAAAAAGAATTTAAAGAATACATGATGTTTCGTCGATTCTCCTCAGGCAACCTGCAAAGACAATGAATCAATAGTCATATTGTCTTTGTGCGACAAGAATATTCTTCGACAAGTGTTCTGCAAAAACTGATTAGGCTGTGAAAAATTCTGAGATAGACAGATAAGAAGTCAGGGTCAGTTGTCAGAATAATCAATTTGAATCAAAAAAAAAAAATCATGAAATTTGTTGTTTTGTCTTTTTAACTAGAAAAATACAGAATCGTACGACAGAGTTTAATCTCGTACGATATAGGATTCCTTCTCGTACGATACAAGATTCCTACGCGTACGACACCTATAGTTTGTCGTTTCAGCCTATGAAAATTGTCATACGAGATGATGCAGAGGCTGTATGACCGAAAATACGAAAAAGTCAAAAAACTTAAAAAATAACAAAAATAAAAAATCAATCTTGGAGGCCGAAAAATGTAGTCTCGAGCCCCACGGTGGGCGCCAGAAATGTGTGTGTGAAAAGTGGAATAAGGATCTGTATCTGCAAGACACAACACTTCAATTAAGTCATTACATGTATGGTTAGACAGATATAAGCATGAATAATAAAACCATAACAAATCGACCAATTGCCTTCTAAAAGATGCAAGTATAAGATTGCTCTCAAATTTTTATAAGTAATATCGGTGACTAGACTACACCAAGATGAAGGATTTAATCTATATGAGCATGATATTAAGCTAAAATGGATGCAAGATGGATGAAAGATTCAAGCAATAATGAATTCAAGCAATATGGATTCAAGCAATCATGGATAAAACTAAATTAAGATGCAAGTAATCTAAAAATGCACAATATATTCAATGACTCCAGAGCAAAATCAGCATAATAATAATCTCCAAACGTGTTCTCAAAAATCTCTGGGGTGTTTGGAATGAGAGCTGAAGGATGAATTTATAGAGAATCCACAAGAGAGATGATTAAAAAGCTCAATTTATGATTGATTGAAAATAATTGAGAAATCAGGTTTAGTTAACCTTGCGATAGACTCCAATTATAGTTTAACTGAAATGCATTCAAATAAGAAGTTCAAGTTGCATTAGAAAATAAGATTTAATTAATTCCATTCTTTTGTGATAAAAATATATAATTCTTTGATTTATTCAAGAAAAGTTTCTTTTCAATGCAACTGAGCTTCTTTTTCTGAAAAGCTTCGAGTTCCAATTTTAGAGAATAATCAATAATTCAATTAAATTGTTTTTCTGATTTCAAGTTCTAAATTTAGAAAAAGAAATAATATCTCAAGTTTGATTTCTCTCTCAATTCAATTCTTTTATTTTATTTTCAACTCAACTCTTGCTTTGTAATTAATTGTCATGCCCAAAATTTAGGGCAAAAACGGAATGATTTTTTTTTTTTAAATACTAATTAATTAACAAAGTTCGCTAACCCGACATGCATTAACATGTTTGCCATATCTATATTCGAGCTAACTCTGATACTAAACTAAGTAACGAAATTAATTAAAATTTATTTGCGGAAAACTAAATGATTTAATTTATATTCTCATCAAACGTAGTCAATAGTTTAATTAAGTCAAACTCATTAAAAATAGAAGATGAAGATAAATTTAATCTCCAATAAGACTATATAGTCTAAAATCCATTTTTAAATTAATAATTAAAATAATCAATTAAAGTGTCATTTAGTTTAGATAATTAATTTACACGGGCAAAATTAATTACAGGTAGCTATTAATCGACTTTAGAAAGCTAATCAGAAAGCAAAGTTTACAAGATGTTTCTTTATTTAAATACAATCACTAATCTCATGTCTATATTTCGAATTTACAATTAGCCTCTCATTCCAATGAATGAGGGTGTATTTGTCCTTTCAAAACTAATAAATACAAATGCAATTAGATTTCTGCAACAATAATCTTCTGCAACTTTTCACCTGTCCTATTCTTTTCTCCCAACAATCCTACATAATAAATCACAAATATGACCATGGAGTGCTCACCTCCCAGCCTAGGCTAACTGGTAGCCACCCCCGAGCTCGGAGAACCAAGCCCTAGATGGGATACAAACATGCAAACACATAGAAGACAAAAATACACACAGATTTCAAACACACTCCCATCCCGGCTACACTGCACCACACTTTGGTGATGACCTTTTCAAGGGTGGTAGTGGACCAATACCCTGAGGAGAATCTGCAAGTATGGAAAACATGTAGCCACCTCATGGCACAACAAATACATCAAGAATTTCAAACCCTTATTCCTTATGCCCCCGAAGGCATTCTAGCCTTATATCCCTCGTTATGACCCCCATTACACAAACAGGCCATGCAGCAAGGGTCACACAAAAATCCCTTGTGATCACTCTCAAAATGAGAGTCTCTCACTCGAGGGTTGTCACTGCTACCACCCACAAGATCCTCCTCTCTCCCAAGAGTAAGAGGTCTTGAAAAACTCCCAAAAAACACATACAAAACATAATGCAAAATACCAAATGAAATTCCCAATAGGGACATACAATAAAATAGAGTTCTTACACCAACATACCTTCAAAACACATGCAAATAGAAGTTATTTAAAGAAGAATGTAACCAACCTTAATTTGCCCAAAGGTAGGATAGTATTTGAGGAAGAGCTGCCCAATTCCACGGATCTTCTTCTTCTACCCTTAGCCAAATTTTTCTATTCAAAACTATTCTATTCTTTTTCAAAAGTTCTCATCTCCAAAAATGGAGAGTGGGTGATTACCCTCAAATTTTCAAATTCTTGCTTAAGAAGCTCATTCTCTCAGTTCTCACAAGTTTCTAAAAACTAAAGAGGACGGTAAGACAGAATGGGAAAGAGAACTCTCATTCGAATTGGAAAGTTTACAACTAGGTTCAAACTTCTAATTTCAATTTTCGCACAACTCAGAAAAGCCAAATTTTAGAGTGTCTAAAAGGTCACTTAGGAGTAGAAACTTGCCTAAAATTACCCCTAACCCTTAGGTATACCTTATGGGCTTTAGGAAACCCTATTAAACTACCCCTAGGTGTTCATTTAACCCATTTTAAACCCCTCTGAAGTTTATTTTCGGGTCAAACATATGTTGACCTCTCCAAAGATTCTTTTCCCAAGGAATTTATGACATCACGTTACATTAATTGAAAAAGCTATAGTTGAACACTTTCCCACCAAGAGACAAAAACAAAACATTTAAATTTAAATCCACACGTGTCAAGTGACACAAATAAAACACTTTTACAATTTAAAACATGAAATCGTCTCTTGTGGATTTTACACAATAAATTTAAATAACACTTAACACACATGCAACACATACTGTTACGAATAAAATACAACACAAACGGGGTGTTGTCTCTCCAAATAGACAACCCCTGGCTTACGAACATACATAAGTCTAGGTTTGGTTCTCCATAAATTTCCATGGTCACATGGATAACTTCCTGCGCATCTCAATTTACACATTAGTACTTTCAAATATCCACATATAATATAATTCAAAGGAATAATAATTCACATCATCACTTGCATACAATTTACATCTGAACAAATTAAATACATCTTTTATCCAAGCAATTTCACATAAGCAATTCATCCTAATTCTCATAAACTTAAACATACATCAAAATTCTATAATCATAGTAAAGTCCTGCAAATTCAATAACGACATCTATCATCGCAATATCATCTTATCTAACAATCATGTAGTGTTCTCTCTCATAAAGCATATAAGTAAATCATCAAAATATAGCAATGTTATCCAAATCTTGAAATCATATAAGTTCTAAGTTTCAAAATGCATCAAAATAAAGTATCCATAATAGTCTAAATATAAAATCCACTGAAATGTCAGACTGAGTCAAGGTAAGGCCTCACACCCTCCCCCTCTAGGCATGAACTTCCTCCTGGAGTTCATCAAAGAGGTGGGGGTACTCTGATCTCATACGTGCTGCGTCCTCCCATGAAGCTGTAACCTCATCATAGCAATCCCACTGGACCCTAACCTGGTCCACCTCTCGACCTCGAAGGGCCAGCGTCCGGCATGCCAAAATGTGAATGGGCTCCAAAGCTAGCTGCTCGTCCGACTCCATCTGCAAGGCATCCCAATCTAAAAGGTGAGACTCATCATAGATATATTTTCTCAAAACTAATACATGAAACACATCGTGGATGCGTGACAGGCTAGGTGGCAATGCTAAACGGTAGGCAACTGGGCCTATCCTCTCAAGAATCTCAAAAGGTCCTACAAAGCGAGGTGCGAGATTAGAACCCTTTCCGTAATGGATTGGACTCTTATGCGTTCGCACTCTCAAGAAAACTCTGTCTCCAACCAAGTAGCTACGATCTATCCTCTTTGCATCAGCATATTTCTTCTGTCTATCCTGAGCCTCTCTGAGACGCTGCCTAATCAAATCCACCTACTGTTCCATATCCCGAACTATCTCAGGACCAATAGCAACTTTGTCCTCTGTGCGATCCCAACTCAAGGGCGTCTTGCAAGGCCTGTCGTATAATGCCTGATAGGGTGGCATCCCCAAAGAAGTGTGATGCCCATTGTTATAGGCAAACTCCACTAAGGGAAGATACTCCTCCCACCGAGTCTGATGATCCATGACGTACATGCGAAGCATATCCTCTAACACTTGATTGACCCTCTCTGTCTGACCATCTGTTTCCGAGTGATAGGCTGTACTAAAATTGAGCTTAGTGCCCATAGCTGACTGTAATGACTTCCATAAGGAAGAAGTGAAAAGAGAATCCCTATCAGAATTAATCTTACGAGGCACACCATGAAGTCTAACAATGTCTCGCAAGAACACCTGTGCTACTGCTGGAGCTGTGAATGTAGTATGGACTAGTGAAAAGTGAGCTACTTTGGTCAACTTGTCAACTATCACCAAGATAGCATCATGGCAACAAGAAGACATAGGAAGACCAATGATGAGATCCATGGATATAGTATCCCACTTCCACTCTGGTATAGCATGAAACTGGAGCAACCCACCTAGATGGCGGTGCTCCGCCTTTACTCTCTGACACTCGAGGCATCGAGCTACTATCTCAGCAATGAGCTGCCGCATTCCCAGCCAATGATATAACTACCTCAAGTCAGCATGCAACTTTTTAACTCTGGGATGCACTGCATAAGGAGCTCTATGATCCTCCGTGACAATGAACTCTCGCAACCCTCCGGAGGAAGGTACATAAATGCGCCCTCTGTGGCATAACAGTCCATCGGACTCCAAAGAATAATCCACATATTTCCCCTCTAGAGTAACCTGAGATCATATTACCTGACCAACCTCTGCATACCATCCATCCTCTAGCAAGTGTTGTAGTATACGGTCTCTCAAATCCGTGCCCATAGATATGGTGTAAACCTCATGACGTCTCCTACTCAAAGCATCTGCAACTACATTTTCCTTTCCTTTGATGTAGTGAACGTCAAAATCATATTCGCACAAGAACTCCATCCATCTTCTCTGACGTGCATTAAGGTTCGGCTGAGTGAAGATGTACTGAAGACTTTGATGATCTGAATGCAACTCGAAGTGATGACCTAAAAGGAAGTGTCTCCACCTCACAAGTGCATGCACTACTGCTGCGAGCTCAAGGTCATGAGTGGGATAATTAAGTTCATGAGTCTTAAGTTTCCTAGACTCGAAAGCTATGGCCCTACCATCCTGCATAAGAACTGCTCCTAAACCCTCTGGTGAAGCATCTGTACAAACCATGAAATCAGCTATGGGATTTGGTACAACAAGGATAGGTGCACTAGTAAGTGCCTTCTTGAGTTCCTGAAAGGCCTTCTCGCACTTCTCTGTCCACTCAAATTTCTTCCCTTTACGCTGAAGAGAAGTAATAGGGTGTGCGACTCTGGAGAATCCCTCGACAAAATGCTGGTAATACCCTGCTAAGCCCATGAAACTCCTGACCTTTGTCACACTGGTTGGTGGTGGCCAATCCATAATAGCCCTAATCTTTGATGGGTCAACTGAGATCCCATCACCAGAAATAATGTGCCCAAGGTACTTGACCTCTAACCGAAAGAAAGCACACTTCATCAAACTGCCAAACAACTGGTTATCCCGCAAACACTACAATACCCGTTTCAGGTGCTCCTCATGCTCCTTCTCATTCCGAGAATATATCAGTATATCATTGAGAAACACAATAACAAAGCGGTCCATAAATGTACGGAACACCCCATTCATGAGGCTCATAAAAACTGTTGGGGCATTTGTAAGTCCGAATGGGACTACGGTGAACTCATAGTGACCATATCTAGTGCGAAATACGGTCTTGTGGATATCACTCTCCACTATTCTCAGCTGATGGTATCCTGACTTCAAATCTATTTTGGAAAAGACTTTGGCACCCTGAAGTTGGTCGAATAAATCATCAATTCTGGGCAAAGGATATCGATTCTTGATGGTTACTTTATTTAGCTGTCGATAATCCATACATAATCGGAGAGATCCGTCCTTCTTCTTAACGAAGATGACTAGTGTACCCCAAGGGGATACGCTAGGATGAATATGACCCTTCTCAAGGAGTTCCTCAAGCTGTATTTTGAGTTCATTAAGCTCATTTGTGGTCATCCTATAAGGTTCTCTGGAAACTGGCTCGTCTCCTGGTACTAGGTCTATATGAAAATCGATCTCTCTACGGGGCAGCATTCCCAGTAACTCTGAAGGAAATACATTTGAATATCCCTTAAGGATAGGATGGTCATCAAGTGATGTTTCTTTTTCTTCCTCTTCTCCTCTGTCACTAATAGTGATAGCAAAAAGTTGACATCCCTTTCACATGCTCTGCTTAAGCTGCATTGCGGAGATCATATGAAGAGACACGGGCCTCTGAATCCCGGTAATAACTATGGGCGAACCATGATCATCCTCACACTCGATCTTTTTCAGGTGGCAATCCATCTTGGCTCTGTGGGCATAAAGCCAATCCATGCCAAGTACGATTCTGTAAGATCCAAGTGGAGTCACTCTAAGGTCTACTAAAGTGGTGGTCTTGCCAATCTACAACTGACATGCCCTAACCTCTGATTCCACTGACACTCTAGCCCCTAAAGCTAATTCCACTTCCCAACTGACACCCTGTCTAGTTGCCACTAGCCCACAATGCTCCACAACCAATGGAGATATAAAGGAATCAGTAGCTCCTGAATCAAACAAAATAGATACATTGTTACCTTTGATCATACCTGTAGATTTGATAACCGTGGCCTGATGCTCAGCCTGGTGGTTGTCAACCGCTGCGAATACTCTATGGGACCTATCCATATCACCAACTGTCGGCTCTGAAGCGGCCATCCGCTGATTCCCTGCCACCTGACCCTGAGGGCAATCCCTCACCATATGCCCCATGGCTCCACACGTAAAGCAAGCACCCCGTGCCTAAAACTGGGTGCCCTGAGGCCTAGAGAAAGCCTGACCTCCTGTCCTACTGGATCCGCTATACCCACCCCTGGAGGACTATTGAGTCCTCGCCGGCTATGTGTACTACCCCTGTGCTCTCTGATCACGTCTCTGTCCCTGAGTCTACCACTGCTTGGGCTTGGAGCCCTGCTGATACTGTGGAGGCTTTTGCCTCTGGTTCTGTGGTGTCTGTTGTGGAGGAGGGGGTTTGGAGAACCCTTGAGAATTTCAGTTGTTTCCTTTCCAATGTGGTTTCTGGAATCCATAAGTCTGAGGTGTGGGATTTCGATTCTGAAACCGATCCCTATTGTCCTATGGTCTGACCTGAATTTCCTCGGCAATCAGTGCCTTCTCCACAGCAACCCGAAGGCTCTCTGGAGCGGACATCCTAACAGGCCCAACTATACTAGCATTTAACCCTTTGATGAATCGATTTACAAGAAGTTTCTCATCCTTTAGATAATCTACATAAGGTAACAGCTCAAAGAATTTGCTTTCATATTGGGTTACTGATAAGCCTTTTTGTTGGAGATCGTGAAATTCGTCTATACGACGCTGCCTGAAGTGTTCTGATAGGTACCTCTCGCGGAACCTCTCTGTGAATATCTCCCAAGTGAGAGTATCAGGAACTAATCCGCATTTGTACTCTTCCTGTCTCCACCAAGTGGAGGCCGACCCTCTCAGTAGATGAACTGCGACACGTGCTTTTAGCTTGCTCTCGTAAGAACGCAACGCAAAGCACCTCTCAAGACTCAAAAGCCATGCCTCGGCCTCTACCCTGTCGGTAGAACCTCTGAAGGACGGTGGCTGGAGGCACATGACCTCCCTAATAAGATCCCCTGGATCCCGACGAGCTCTCTCAAAATAAACTGGTTCCACCACTGGAGGTGGTCCTGGCATATGCACAGACTCTGGCTCATTTCCACCCTGACTCTCTACAGGAATAGGAGCTAGGCTCCTGCTTCGTTCTCTATCAACAGATCTATGACTCCCAGAGTCATCACTTCTAACCTAAGGGTTCTCTGTTGGGATCCTTTCCTGAACTATGCCAATAAGATTTTGTATCGCTGCTAAGAGGTCTCAGTTAGGTTCATTTGGCTGTTTGGGAGGTGCTCCTGGGTTCTCTTCTGGAACCGATGCCTCCCTCACTACCTCTTCGCGTGCTATGCGCACACGTCTAGGACCTCGTCCGTGCTTGTGAGCTTGTCGCATTGTCGGAGGCATCCTAAGAGGAAAATAAGGCAAACATAATTAATTAATTTCTTTTTGAATAATATTAATTCAATTAAATTCAAATGTCTTATAAAATCAATTAAAAAAATAATTTGAATAATCTAAGGCGAAACGTAAGTGGAGTAAGGTTCCTAGTGTGGAAACCTTGCTCTAATACCAAAATGTCATGCCCAAAATTTAGGGCAAAAACGAAATGATTTTTTTTTTTTTAAAATACTAATTAATTAACAAAGTTCGCTTACTCGACATGCATTAACATGTTTGCCATATCTATATTCGAGCTAACTCTGATACTAAACTAAGTAACGAAATTAATTAAAATTTATTTGCGGAAAACTGAATGATTTAATTTATATTCTCATCAAACATAGTCAATAGTTTAATTAAGTCAAACTCAAAAAAAATAGAAGATGAAGATAAATTTAATCTCCAATAAGACTATATAGTCTAAAATCCATTTTTAAATTAATAATTAAAATAATCGATTAAAGTGTCATTTAGTTTAGATAATTAATTTACATGGGCAAAATTAATTATAGGTAGCTATTAATCAACTTTAGAAAGCTAATCAGAAATTATTTTTCTAGCATCCATTCTAACCTCAAAATGAAAGGTGCTTAAATTAATCCCTTTTAAATCCAAACTTAAAAGTAAATACTCTAATTAGATTAACTAGGCACAATTAAGTATTTACCATACTAAACAAATTTTAAAATATAAGGTTAGGCTTTATTCTTTAAATTTTCCCCAACTTCCTATTAAATATCATATATGGGTATTTAAACATTTGTATCTACATAAAAATACTTACCCAAATATAAATATATGTATATGTTTATGTATATGTCTGTGTGTGTGTGTCTATATATATATTAGCCTTCATATAAGATTTCCCAACTTAATAGCAATTAAGCCCTTCAAACCCTAATTAGGGATTGTTCAATTATAAAATGGCCCTAATCTAAAAGAGTTACCATTTTATTTTATTTATTTAATTACCCTAGCCCTACCCGGGCTAGGGTTTAATATATATATATTTTTTTTATTAACACTTGATGGAGGGCCGAATCTAGGGGAGATATGGCGGCGCAGAGGAGGAGATACGGGAGGCGGGGGTTTTCTTAACGCAGCGCGGCCATGGCCGCCCACTGTGCATTGCACAATGTTCGGCCTTGCCGCCCACTGTGCAACGCACAATGTGCGGCACCGTCGTCCACTGTGCATTGCACAGTGTGCGGCTCCGTCGGCCACTGTGCATTGCACAGTGCACGGCTTGCCTGCCGATCACTGTGCGATGCACAGTGCTCAACCCCTTTTCCCCCCATTTTTTTTTGTATTTAAATTATTTTTTTTGTTTTATTTAATATATATATTTTTTCCAATATATTTTACATGCAAATCTTTTTTTTTTAAACAAAGAACAAGGTAATTCATTAAGTTAAATAAAGCTATATATATTTTTATATGTATATATACAACTTCATATGCATATATTCATATATATATATTTAGGTTTACATCTTCATTTGTTTTGCAGGGTATTTTTATGATATGTTTTATATATAAGTATATATAAATATATACATGAATTCTACATGTATATAAATATATATATTTATTTATAACTTATTTTATTATTTCTTTTCTAAAATAACACTGATTCATGGAAGATTCTGATTTACAATTGTAGGAAATGAAGTATAGCAATAAATCTGTTTAATGGAAGGATATTATCCAGAACTATATTGTACTTTTTTTGTTTTACAGGAAACAGAATTATAAAATTTATTTTTAATCTACAATATGCATGCAAATCTAACTTATGCATTTTCTATTTAATCTTATTTTGAATGCCTAAGAATGAAATAAGTTTCTTGCTAAACTATTCATCATTGCACATCAAATAAACTCTATTTCTGAACTTAGGGAATACTAATTTAGGAATACATTATTCTTTTCTGCAATAGATACATTTACTGATTCTGCAATTTCTACAACAACTGACTAGATATTTTATTTAAAATCTAACAACAACTACAACTCATATTTTCTACAATTAAAATGAAGACAAATTCACAGATGAAAGAAAAGCACAGAATTAAATAAAACTAATTTTCATATTACAAGACTATTGCATGCAATTCAAAAGTAACTCTTTTCAAATAGAAATAGGAATATATCTAGCTTTTTACAATATTAAAGATATTCTGCAAAGTTTACAAGATGTTTCTTTATTTAAATACAATCAATAATCTCATGTCTATATTTTGAATTTACAATTAGCCTCTCATTCCAACGAATGAGGGTGTATTTGTCCTTTCAAAACTAATAAATACAAATGCAATTAGATTTCTGCAACAATAATCTTCTGCAACTTTTCACTTGTCCTATTCTTTTCTCCCGATAATCCTGCATAATAAATCACAAATATGACAATGGAGTGCTCACCTCCCAGCCTAGGCTTATTGGTAGCCACCCCCAAGCTCGGAGAACCAAGCCCTAGACGGGATACAAACATGCAAACACATACAAGACAAAAATACACATAGATTTCAGACACACTCCCATCCCGGCTACACTGCACCACACTTTGGTGATGACCTTTTCAAGGGTGGTAGTGGACCAATACCCTAAGGAGAATCTACAATTATGGAAAACATGTAGCCACCTCATGGCACAACAAATACATCAAGAATTTCAACCCCTTATTCCTTATGCCCCCCAAGGCATTCTAGCCTTATATCCCTCGTTATGACCCCCATTGCACAAACAGGCCATGCAGCAAGGGTCACACAAAAATCCCTTGTGATCGCTCTCAAAATGAGAGTCTATCACTCAAGGGTTGTAAGAGGTCTTGAAAAACTCCCAAAAAACACATACAAAACATAATGCAAAATACCAAATGAAATTTCCAAAAAGGACATACAAGAAAACAAAGTTCTTACACCAACATACCTTCAAAACACATGCAAACGGAAGTTATTTAAAGAAGAATGTAACCAACCTTAATCTACCCAAAGGTAGGATAGTATTTGAGGAAGAGCTGCCCAATTCCACGGATCTTCTTCTTCTACCCTTAGCCAAATTTTTCTATTCAAAACTATTCTATTCTTTTTCAAAAGTTCTCTTGTCTCCAAAAATGGAGAGTGGGTGATTACCCTCAAATTTTCAAATTCTTGCTTAAGAAGCTCATTGTCTCATTCTCACAAGTTTCTAAAAACTAAAGAGGACGGTAAGACAGAATGGGAAAGAGAACTCTCATTCGAATCGGAAAGTTTACAACTAGGTTCAAACTTCTAATTTCAATTTTCGCACAACTCAGAAAAGCCAAATTTTAGAGTGTCTAAAAGGTCACTTAGGAGTAGAAACTTGCCTAAAATTACCCCTAACCCTTAGGTATACCTTATGGGCTTTAGGAAACCCTATTAAACTACCCCTAGGTGTTCATTTAACCCATTTTGGACCCCTCTGAAGTTTATTTTCGGGTCAAACATATGTTGACCTCTCCAAAGATTCTTTTCCCAAGGAATTTATGACATCACGTTACATTAATTGAAAAAGCTATAGTTGAACACTTTCCCACCAAGAGACAAAAATAAAACATTTAAATTTAAATCCACACATGTGTCAAGTGACACAAATAAAACATTTTTACAATTTAAAACATGAAATCATCTCTTGTGGATTTTACACAATAAATTTAAATAACACTTAACACACATGCAGCATATAGTGTTATGAATAAAATACAACACAAACGGGGTGTTGTCTCTCCAAATAGACAACCCCTGGCTTACGAACATACATAAGTCTAGGTTTGGTTCTTCGTAAATTTCCATGGTCACATGGATAACTTCCTGTGCATCTCAATTTACACATTAGTACTTTCAAATATCCACATATAATATAATTCAAAGGAATAATAATTCACATCATCACTTGCATACAATTTACATCTGAACAAATTAAATACATCTTTTATCCAAGCAATTTCACATAAGCAATTCATCCTAATTCTCATAAACTTAAACATACATCAAAATTCTATTATCATAGTAAAGTCTTGCAAATTCAATAACGACATCTATCATCGCAATATCATCTTATCTAACAATCATGTATTGTTCTCTCTCATAAAGCATATAAGTAAATCATCAAAATATAGCAATGTTATCCAAATCCTGAAATCATATAAGTTCTAAGTTTCAAAATGCATCAAAATAAAGTATCCATAATAGTCTAAATATAAAATCCACTGAAATGTCAGACTGAGTCGAGGTGAGGCCTCACATTAATTCCTCTTTTGAAATAAATTAATTCCTTTTTTTTCATGATTAAATGGCAAATTTATTTATTAATTAAATATGCTAGGATATTTAATAAATTAAAATAAGATAATTGATCAAAAATTATATTCTTGAAATGATTCAATTAATTAAATTAATATTTAATTAATATTGAGTAATTGACTTGCCATGTGACTTTTGATGATTAAATAATTAATTATGTGCTCAAGATTGATTTAATTGCCTTTGGTTAGGACCTTGGTGATGTTGTCGAGATTAGGGGCCCATGGTTTAGATGACCATTTTTAGGGTATTACAAATGTATACTTCTTCTTCAAGTATTTCATTCAAAAATGCTAACTTCACATCCATCTAATATACTTTGAATCCCTTATATGTTGTAAATGCAAGTAAAGTCCTGAAACCTTCCAATCTAGCCACTGGAACAAAAGTCTCACCATAGTCTTCTCCTTCTTCCTGTTTATAACCTTTGCATACCAATCTAGCTTTGTTTCGAACCACTACTCCATATTCATTCAATTTGTTCCTGAATACCCATTTAGTACCTATCACATTTTTATTCACCGGTCTAGGTACTAGGGTCCATGTATTGTTCTTCTTAATCTGGTCAAACTCCTCCTCCATAGTTTTAATCCACTGATCATCTCCAAATGCTTCCTTAGCAGTTCTAGGCTCAATAGTGGAGATCATGCAAGAATTTTCTCTTATTCTTCTTTTGGTTAATACTCCAACATCTTTATCTCCAATAATTTGGTCAGGATTATGATTGAGTCTCACATACCTTGGAATAATATGATCATTTCCTTCAGGTTCTTCTTCTTCATTATCATCATCTTCTTCTGAATCTACTTGTTTCGGTTGAACTGGTACTACAACATTCACTTTATCAGCCTCTGGTTTCAATGTTTCTGGTTCTAAAATCAGAATACAAGGATCTTCATCCTTCTTCTCCTCACTGGTTTCTCCTGAGACTTCAGGATACTCATCCACTTGAACATTGACACTTTCAATGATTCTCTGTGTCCGGTTGTTGTAATATTTGTAGGCCTTACTCTTGGTAGAGTAACCAAGGAATATGCCTTCATCACTTTTAGCCTCAAACTTACTAACATAGTCACCTCTCTTGATAAAACATTTACTACCAAAAATCTTAAAATAACTAATATTAGGTGATCTACTATACCAGTATTCATAAGGAGTCTTATCCTTACCTCTCTTAACCAATATTTGTTTCCTAGTGTAGACAATTGTGCTGACAACTTCTCTCCAGAAAGTTTTTGCTACTCCTCCTTGTATAAGCATCATGCTAAAATCTTCAACAATTGATCGGTTGTTCCTCTCTGCAATACCATTCTGCTGTGGTGTCCTCGGTGTAGAAATTTACCTCTTTATTCTATTGTCTTCACAATATCTAGTGAATTACTCTGAAGTAAATTCACCACCTTGATCAGTCCTCAGACATTGTATCTTCTTACCACTTTCGTTTTTAGCTAAGGCCCTGAATGCCTTGAACTTACTAAAGGATTCTATTTTGTCTTTCAAGAATGTGACCCACATCATTCTTGAGCAATCATCAGTGAAGATCATAAAATATATGTCACCTTGAATACTTTTAGTCCTTATTGGTCCACAGAGGTCTGTATGAACCAAATCTAACAGATGTTCTGCTGAATAAGATTTGCTCTTAAAGTTGAGGATGTCATCTTTCCCAACTGACATTCCTTACACAAATAATTCACCGGTTGTCCAACTGAGGCAAACCTCTTACCGACTTGGATTTACTGACCTTAACAATGTTATCAAAATTTATATGAAAAAATCTCTGATGCGAAAGCCAACTATCATCTACTTTAGCAATTAAACAGTTGTTGACTTTAGAATTTAGGTGAAATAGGTTACCTTTTGTCTGATTTTCAGTTGCAATCAGTTCACCTTTTCTCCCATAGATTTTTCACTTTCCATTCTTGAATTCCAATGGATAACCTCTGTCATTGAGTTGAGCGACATTGAAAAGATTGTGCTTTAATCCTTCAACCCAGTAGACATCGTCTACATTGCTTTTTCCATTAAGAGAAATAGTTCCCTTTATTTTTACCATGTAGGGTGAGTCATTTCCAAATCTTACAATTCCTCCATCAAATTCCTTCAAAGTAATAAATTTACTCCGATCACCGATCATGTGGTGTGAACAACCACTATCAATGATCCAATCATTAGAATTACCCATGCGAGAAACTAATACTTTCTAATCGGATGTTTCCTCTTTAATTGAAACAAATACAATGTCTTCATTAGCATCTCCTTCAGATTCCTCATCAGTGATACCACCATCAACTGCAATGACACAATTTCTTTTGCCTTTTCCTTTGTACTTCTTGTACTTCTCATTCTTATGCTCATTGTCACCATTATGACAGTTAGCTGCAATGTGTCCAATCTTGTTACGTGCAAAACATTTCAAAGGTAATTTACCTCTTTATTTACTGGTACCTCTGGGCAACCGCTTGGCCAACAATGCTTCAAGCTCAATCAAACTGTCTTCATCATCAACTTCTCTGTTGGATCTAGATTCATAGTTGTGACTGACATCTCTACTTTTCCTCATAGAAGGGTTAGAAACTGAAGCTCTAAATGCAGATTTGGATTTCTAAACACTACCATCATAACCATTTAATTTAAATGCAGTAAGCTTACCAATGATGGAGTCAAGAGTTACCTTAGTTTTATCAATAGACTTTAGCTCCTGAATGGCTGCAACTCAGATAACGTAGACCGGTAGAAGGGTTCTCAACACCTTACTAACCACTGTGCCATCTTCCACTTTACCACTAGCACTCTTGATCTCACCAACTATCTCTTTGATCCTTTGACCATACTGTTGTATATTATCACCTTCAGCCATCCATATGTCATCAAATTTTCCTCTTAGACTCTCTTCTTTGGAAATCTTCACATGCTCATCACCGCTATAGATTTCCTCAAGTTTCTTCCATACCTCATATGCAGTCTCCAGACCACGGACATCAACATACTCTGAATCAGACAAAGAATTGATAATGGCCTCCAATGCTTGATTATTTTCTTGTTTCTCTTTCTTTTGATCATCAGTCATAATCCCACTAGGTGCAACATATTGAGTACCAACATGTTCCCAGTATTGACTTCCTAGAATCTTGATATATATTTTTATTATATCACTCCATATTTTGTAGTTTTCTCTATTAAACTTTGGACCTTCTTTCTTCATCATGTTCTTCAAGATCTTTACCTCAAGTTGTTAGGCTTAGACCTTAGAGGACCTAAAATGCTTTGATACCAATTGATGGTATGATGAATCAATAAGGATCTGGTAAACTACTGAGAGAGGGAGATGAATCAATAGATAGAAAACTGATATAAACTTTTCACCAAACAAAAACAACCTCTCAAGTCAAACTCATAACTAACAAATTGCAATATCACTATCAAGTAAACCGGTTATCTGTCATAACAGAATAACAGTAAAACAACTCATCGACCTTATAAACAAAACACTAGGTTGGTAACACATCACAAACCTAAATATCTCATAGAGATTATAAACAAATCAGTTCAAGTATGACCGTTGGATTACATAGTAATCTCTACACGTCATTCAAGACAACCTCGGCCACTCCTTGATCACCATTTCATTGAACTCTGTAACTCATCACGCGGTTTCCATTACATGCAATGAACTTTCTCATTCCCAAGACAAAAACTGTTATCTCTCCGCACCAAAAACCATTTGAAACTCTTCGCATACAACATGCATACGTGTCATCATCATTACCATTCATCATTTGATCATAAACCAATACTACTGATTCACCAAACTTCATCAGTTAGGTTTTAGCATATCAACAGGTAGGGTTTACCGGTTGATCTCACTTCTTCTCTGGTAAGACTGGTTTCCTTCACAAGATTTCTTACCGGTTACAATTCCCTTTACTATCTCTTCCTACTGGTTTCAAAACAATATTATTACAACATCATTACTGGTTATAATTGACATCAATAACAACATAAAATTTCATCAATGCAATCTTCATGCAAATGGAAACATCCTCCCTTGGAAACTTGCCCTTTTATGAGAAAGGCTCCTTGACACTTGTCACCACAAAGATGACAAGTGTCCCTCCCTCCAACCTCTTCTCCATCCTCCTCCAATTTGAACCTTGATATCTTCAGAGCCAATCTTGACCGTTGATTCCTGCCACCTCACGCTGGCCTTGGAAATCCTATAAATATCCCCCATTTTGGAGAATAGAGGATCCCATCTCATATCATTTTAGGCATTGTTATTATAGGAACGACTCATCTCATTATCATTTAAGCATTGTTATTATAGGCAATTGCATCTTAGATCTAGCTTAATTTGATCATTTTCTAGCATAATTGTTCATCATATGGCATAATCAATCTTACTTAGCTTAATCATGCATTTCGTTAGCTTAATTAGCTTCTTGGATCAATCTAGCATAATCATACACTCATCTATCTTGCATATCATATCCTTTTAAATCCTCCATCTAGGTGTAGTCAAGTCACTAGGATTGCTCATCTATCTCTGAGAGAAAATTCATACTCGCATCTCTTAGGAGGCGATAGGTTGCTTTGTCATGGTTTATCTTTCGTTTGCTTTTAATTTTCTAGCCATGCTTGTAATGATCTATTGAGTGTTTGTGTTGCAGTTGTAGGTATCCTATTTCACACACACAAGAACTATTATATGTGAAGAGTTGAACCTTATGCGAATGATTTTCTCATTACTCATTTTGGATGTCAAATAGTTTAATGCTAGAGCTTCAACATTGACACCTTGCAGTGAATTTCAGTCTTTCACCCAGGTAAGCAATTTATTCTTTAATGTCGTTATTTAGAATAATTTAGATAGTTTAGGTAATTGATCAACATACATTGTTTCATTTTTAGATGTTGACATCAGAGACTCTCTTGGTGTTCACACCATTATGGAGCATGGTGTTTCTTTTGTAGACACCTAAATTTGATTAATTTAATTAATTGAGTTTAGTTCTCTCAAGCACTATTTATTAAATAATTACACATTATTTAATTAATTGGTGATCTTTCCCTCTAGCTAATTAATCTTATTAATTATGCTATAGTTCACTTTTAATTAATTAATTGGTAATTAATATCAATTAATTAATTAATTTGACCCTTCTATTGAATATATCAAATTTTGCAATTTGATAATTTAATTCATGTTGACTTTTTCCTCTCAAATTCTCTCATTGAATTAATTAATTTAATTCCCCCACATGTCTCCTAACCTAAACCTCCCATCTAACCCTTCCTCTAACCTAACTTGCCTAGCTAGCAAAGGGTATTAGTCAACCCTATCCCTTTTCCCTCACCATATGTATACACATTCCCAAAATATCTTAAATTTCAAGGTTTGGGAAATGCATTTGAATTTGGAGAAAATTTCCTAGCATTTGGGAAAATATCCCAAATATCCTAAAACATGGGAATATCTCTCTTTTGGAATAGAACTTTCCTATTTGTGTGTCTCATTTCCAAATAGGCACATGTCATTCCTTCTAATGACACATGTCCTTCTTAAGGAGACATGTGATTCTCATCCATGACATTTTCCCTTCCCAGGGACGTGTCTCATTCTCATGCCTTCCATCTCTCATTCAAGTCTATTTAAATCCCCCATTTTCCTTCCAAATCATCCACTTTTTCATTTTCATACCCTCATAATACATAAATGTTTACTCACCTTTTGCACATTCATATCGACTTAGCATCCATCTTGCATTCCATTTTATCTTAATCCATCTTGCATTCACTATCATGGACGAAAATCAAGTATCTATCAGATAGAAAATACATCAAATCAGGGGACTATCAAATCGAAGGATGAATATAGAGTTTGCACTTCAATTAGTGTTTTGTTTTGTTTATTTGGTTTTCGTCCTTGTAAACGTCCTAATATCAAGTGTCTTTGAAATATGTGTTTGTCTGATTGTTAGTTTTGTCTTTTTAGTCTCTTTAGTTTTACTTTCACAATTTTATGCATGCATTTTTGGCATGCCTAGTGGGACTCACTTCACGGGTCCAATCAAACATTTTATGTTGTTTTAGTGTGTTTTTTGACAGATTTTTCATACTTGAAAGAAAAAACGCAAGAATTCAGGTGGATTTTCGCCTTAGTGGAGGTTTGTTTTAACGAAATTTTGATTTATAGAAATGGTGGGATTGACTAGAGAAACAACAAGAATGTGTTCCTGTCGTCCTAGGCAAGTATAATTTTTCAGATTTTATGTTTCAGGTTTTTTTGTTTTAGTCAATTTAATTTTACCAGTAAAACGATGGGATTGTGAGTAGAAACAAAGGGAACATGGGTAGAAACAATGGGTTTTCTCTAAAAAAATTTTTTGAAGAAATGATGAGATTAGAGATAGAAACATCAGGAATGTGGGTAGAAACAACACTTTTGCACTAAAAAAAAAATTGTCTTTGAAGAAATAGTGGGATTGAAGGTGAAAATATCGAGAACGTAGGTATAAATGGTGGGATTGCTTGAAAAAGTGGCAAGATTGCTTTTTCTATGTTCTATAAAAAAAATTCCACAAATTTAATAGTGAGAACGTAGGTAGAAATGGCAAGATTGCTTGAAAAAGTGATGGGATTATTTTTTTTGGTTTTTTGTGTTCTGTAAAAAAATATTTTCACCAATTAAATAGCGGGAACTCGGGTAGAAACAATGGGATTGCTTGAAAAAGTGGCAGGATTGCTTTTTTTGGGTTTTCTGTGTTTTGCAAAAAAAAAAAATTCACTAGTTAAATAGCGAGATTGCTTTCTGAACTGGTGGGATTGCCTTGTGAAATGGTAGGATTACTCTGTGTCTTATTTTCTATCATTTTCCCGAATTAAAATGTTCTCATCTTGTTGTTAGCTCACTAATCTGTTATTGATTTCTGGTTTTTGGCTAACATTTGGTGCAAGTTTGATAGTAGAAGACCCCAAACTCTTGAAACACTAACTTATTATTTGTAGGACCGCCAAAGAGTGGTGCAATTGCCAAATGCTTTGTGAGTTAAAATGAATCATTTGTTTTCTCATAGTTATAAAATACTTCAATTTCATAAGAAAATTAAACTTTTTATTTCGTGTTTGTCACGTTTGTGCGTATGAGCAGACCTATTGTTAACACACACTATCCTCTCCCTGGCTCTCGTGGTCCTAGGTGCAAGAGAAAAGTGTTAACGACACTTGATATTTACCTTTTAGGTAGAGGACCTACCTCCCAAGTATCCTATAAGGTCGGGTGAGAGGGAACGACCCAAGCGATACTCTTTTGGTCTATTATATAAATATTGGTGATTTTGGCAAAATCCATAATAAAATGGTGTCATTGTGTTATACCGACAGTTTCCCTTAGTATCTACATGCAAATACCTTCGTGGTTTTGACAAAAGTCAAAATCCCCTTGTGCTTGTGTGGTAGATGCGTAAAAACTTGTGTTCTATAAGCTAAGATGTCTCTTAAATGAGCTAGTCGTCGCATGTATAGCCATAACATTTACCCTGAAAGTTCCTCCACTATGAACCAAAGTTTTTAGCAACCTAAAACATTTTTTTCTTGTTGGTGTAGGAGGTTGGACCTCCAAAGCGACCCCGGTTTGTACCATACATTGTTGAGACAAATGTCCCTTGATTCACAAGATCTTTGGATTTTTGAGGTATGAGATTTTGATGTGCCCGAGAAGTGTGTGCCATGGTGGGGGAGCTTGTTCCATTGAGATCTCTTTTTGTTCACCTTGTATAGGTATTTGGAGAAATCCAAGTGGGGATTTAGTAGGTAGTATAACATTTCCAGCCTAGGAAGTACATGTTTGCAACTACATTTTATTTCGTTCATATCAGTAATTGTAAACACTTGGGCTAACTTAGGACCTCATCATCTCAGTTGAGTCAGACACTTTTTTTTATACTTGCTATGTTTTTTGTGTCACTATATTTTGCCAAAGAACAAGTCAAAAATCAGTCATCTGAAGTCCAAACTTGTTGTTCATCAAAGTCCCAAACTTTCATCTTCGTGATCATTATCCTAGTCCAAGCATAGTTACCATTATTATCCAAATTTGCACCATCATAATCATCATTGCCACCAAAGTCACGTTGTTATTGCTTTCTTCCTAAGTCATCAATCTGAACATCAAACATCAAAAATTGAACATCAAACTTCATCCTCTTTCCAACTTCCTAAAAGTCAGTTAACATCCTAGTTTGATCTTGTCATCATCCTATTTTAAGATTTAGTCTATCATCCATTTTCATCTTTCATCTTTCCAACTCATCAACTAATCGTCATGTAGCAATTTTATTATGATGAGTTTGTTCGTCCTTCATTTTCCTCCACTTCATCCCATTCTAATGATGATGACGGTTTTTTTGATAAAGATGAATATGAAATTGAAAACCTTAAAGCCCTCATCCTTAGCAAGATTGCACCAAGTGTCAGATACCAAAACCCAATTGTTCATCCTAGCTACCCTACCATTCCTCCATGTGCATCCACTCGCAGTACTTATCACACCTTTGACAAGGGAAATCCATTATGTCTTCCACTCACAACTCCCTCATATATCACATCTTTGTATCCCTCATATGCAACATTTGTGCCTCCATCTTCTCCCATGAGCCTATTCCAACCTCCATCTTTTCATAACAACACTACCACTTACATCCATAATCCAAATCCACCATCTTATTATCCCAAATCCATTACACAATCCATAATCTTAATCCCCCATCCTACCTCACTCCTCCATCATACCTTAATCCTCCATCCAATCCTAATCCTTCATCCTATCTCAACCTACCATCCACTTCATCCTATCTCAACCCACCATCCACTTCATCCTACCTCAATCCATATAATCCTAATCCTCCATCCTATCTCAACCTGTCATCCACTTCATCCTACCTCAATCCACCATCCACTTCATCCTATTTCAATCCACCATTTTCCACTCCATTGTACACCAAAACACCTTCATCCACCCCATCCTACCTTAATCCACCATTGTCCACTCCATCATATCCCAATCCACCATCTTCCACTCTATTCTACACCAAAACACCTTCATCCGCCCCATCCTACCTTAATACATCGTCATACACTCCATCTTATCTTAATTCACCATCCTCCATACCCTCCTCCATTTTTGCAACTTCCCTTCCACCTCCCACACCTATCATTCCTCTCCCACCTCCTAACACCATAAAAAACCTCACATCCATTGAGACCATCCAATCATAATCCCCATCACCTACTCTTACCATAATTCAAACTCAATCCAATGAACCTACCATCCTTCCATCCACTCCAACTACCCTAGTTTAAGAACTTCACATCCTTCCATCCATTTTGTCTACCCCAGTTGAAGAACTTCCCATCCTTCCATCCACTTAATCTACCCCAGTTGAAGAACCTCCCATCCTTCCATCCACTTTGTCTACCCTAGTTAAAGAACTTCACATCCTTCCATCCACTCCAACTACCCCAGTTGAAGAGCGTCCCATCCTTTCATCTACACCAATTTCATCATGCCAAGATATTGTTATAGAGCATGTTGACATATTTATTGATCCAAATCAAGATCCTACCATCTGGTCTCCTCCATCTCAAGAGCCTTTATCATCCCCTCGTCCAAGTCAAGATCCTCCCATCCCATATACTCCACTTCTTGATCCTTTATTACATCCCATCCAAACCATCTCACCACCATCACTTTATCCCCTTGGTTCACTTACATTCATCCATGATGGTTCACTTGCAACAAAAGAATACCTCATGTTCACCACTCATTCTCCTCCATATAATATTGGACTCGCATCTTGTTCCCAGAATAACAAGTATCCTATTTTGGATAAAATGCTCAAAAAAATGAACTATCAAGGTAAAGGCTTAGGCCTAGATGAGCAAGGTACTTTGGAGCCCATCCATGTCAAAGCACATCCAAGGTCTTGTGGTCTTGGTTATATATCCCAGGGAAATTCATCCAAAAAATTTGCTACAACTAATGCAAAATCCAAGTGTGGTTCCAAACCTACCATCCTATCTTCCCACCATTCCTCCAAATCATTTATCGCCAACCCCCCTCCTCCATTATATAAAGACAAAACAACAATCCATCTCCCTCCTTCATCCTTTGGGCCCCTATATGACAAATTCCACCATCGCATATCCCCTACATGATAAATCCATTTTGGGCTCTTATATTCAAAAACCACATCCTCCATCTTTCCCTACTCATCCCCCCATACACATATCCCATATCCCCATAACCTATCATAAACATCCTACTCCTTTAATTCCCAATCAGGATCAATAAAGGCACGTATCCCCACATTCCATCCAACATCCTACATCCATCACTCCATCCATATTCCCTCCATCTCCTACACCTTCACACACTCCTTCCAAAGCTACTAGCATCAGTTTGGATTCCAGATCATAGATGCATAAAGCTAAACATCCACAACAATATAAAGATGACCATGTCCACTCAAAAAGACATGCTCGAACAAAGCAAGACCTGATAAAATAATGCAATGAATCCCAAAGGCCACAAAGACCCACTAAAGAAAAAGTGAAAACAATGTGGATTCCAAAGAAAAAAGAAACAATGCATCAAAAATAAAAATATCTAATGGCATCCAAAGTTGCTAGTCCACAAGCTAAACATTCTTTCCCTCCATCTCCTAAATCTATTTTGGGTCCCTATGTCCCAAAGCTGCCTATCATTACTCCTCTATCATATCCACATGCTCCCTCCATTAATCCTTCTCCACTCATCCCACATCCCCCACAAGATGTGTCAATGTTGGTCTTGACAACACCCCCCTATCACACTCATTTTCCATCATTTCATTGAAACACTTTCCACCACCATATCCCTTACATTTCTTATATCTCCCATCAAAGCCATCTAATCCAATCCTTTACATAGTCCACCCAGTTTAATAAGGTTGTACCAACATCCAATGATCACTCTAAATGGGCTTCTCTTACCTTGATATGAAACTTGATGCTTGAGTCCTCCATCCATCCCCCTTACCACCCATCCTCCAAATCCATTTATCCTCATCCATATCCATCCATAAATTTCCTCCCAAAATTTGAAATATGTAAAAAAAAAAAAATCAAAAAATAAAAGAAAAAGGTAAAAAAGTAAAAACAAAAGTTCATCCAATGGTGAAAACTTGGCAAACAGACGCCTTGAACAAGTACCATGATAAAAACTTGGCAAACAGGTGTCATGTATAATCCCTCCATGCTTTTGTTCGCCACACTTTGGGACAAGTTCTTCTAACCATCTAGCCATCACCTCCTCCATCTCATCTACCTATCATACAAAACATATCCTATCCATTTCATTTCCTCCATCCTCCTTTGGATCTTAATAAAAAGAAAAGGGCATCATGTATACAAGCTTTAGACACCTCTTGGCATCCATTTCCCCATCACATTTTTTCCTCAATTATCTTTCCTCCCATCTATATAATCCTTTTGCATACCTTCATAGTCCTTATCCACCCATCACCCTATCTTCCATTCACTTCCCTCAGCTTCCTATCATCTTATCATTCCTCCTATCATATCCCTACTAAGTGCATTGTTACACATGAAATATCCTAAAAGGGTCATCTTATCTCTTTGAGACATAGTCCTTGGAGACCCTATCACACCCATCATCAATTCACTAACCCATCCATCCACCAATCCTTATCTCCCAATTCCTCCATCCCTTCATCCATAACTTGATCCTTTCCCAATCCTTATCTCCTAGTTCCTCCATCCCTTCATCCATAACCTGATCGTCTCTCAATCCTCATCTACCTCCATCCCTTCATCCCCCTAGCCACATCCATAATGCTTCCATCTCTGAATCCTTTTCATCCTATTCTCTATTTCTCAATCCTTACCATCATATCATTCTATCACCTTTTACATTCCTTGTCATTGGTATCTAGGTCTAGGCTACCCCCACACAATCCAATGCCATCCATCCAATCAATCTATCTTCTACTCATAATCTACCATCGCATGCAAATCCTATCTATCTCCTTCAGCTATCCAGCATCACACAACAATCACATCCTTGGTATTGTTCCCAACCTTGTTTCAAGCCTGTATTGCAATCCAATCATCATCGGGATGCATCCTTCCCAATCCTTGTGTTGTTTCAGGATATATTTTTTCACACATCAATAACACTCCATCCACCATAAATCCAACCTAGTGCTATTTTGCGATATATCATTCTCACACCAGCAACACTGAATCAATCATCAACCTCTTATGGCTTTTCATCTTGACTGGGGCAACATCACGTTTGTCCCTGGGTCTTGATTAATCATCCATAGCTCTTGTGCATCTTGTAAATAGTGTCTTGTACATAGCATCGGTTATGTGCCTCCATCTAGGTCCACTTGTGTATATGTGTCCCTAGGTCTCGTCCTTTGTATTAGTCAGTCATGTGTTGTCAAGATTGTATCATATCAGTTGGTTCTCCATAAATTATATTTAAGCTTCTATGTCATCATGATCATATCAAGTTTCCTTTTGTCATCTAGTCTTGTTGATCCCTCATCCAATCATCAGTTTGCACAGGATGCATCCTTCCTCTAGTCAGACGAATATCAAATCCCATCTGTCAATCATCCTTTTTGGGAAAACATATATTTGAGGCACTCATGTTGGCTGTGAATTCTTTTTAATCTTTGTTTATCTTTTTGAGCTCCTTTGTTTTTTTCCTCTTGGTCGCCACGATCCTTTATATCATGGTGTGCAAGGAATAATAAAACCAAGGGTGTGATCTTGTTTGTTTTTGTTTTTCTTAGTGTGTTTGTTCCTGATGTGTCCCTTGGTGTACCCTTATGAGGTCTCAATTATCTCATGTTACACTGGGACATATCTTCTATTGTGGTTTTTTTAGCATCATTTCCTGCAAATTTCTCTATAACTTTGTGTTGTGCTAGACTAACCTTTCTTATATTTGTTTGTTGTGTCAATCTATGCATTGGCTATGAAAATCACCTTGGTTCCTTGTTCACTGGTGCATCATTTGCAATGTTAAATAAAAATAAGTGCTCATTGCATGCTAACCCATTTCCAAGGGTGCTCACGCTCAATGATTATTTCATACATATCATTCATTGCATTTGCATTCACTCCTCTTTCATATATTTTTTTTCTTTTAGGCTTCATTACGTATTCCTTCATCTGCCTAGGGCATTTTCTCATCCCTATTCCTTTGCCCATTTCAACACCATTCTCATCTACTAAGTCTATTTTCTTATTCTTCTTTCATCTGCCTGGGGCATTTTTCTCACTCCCTATTCTTCGAGTTGCTGGTATCTTATTTTCTTCACACTAATGCTATTCTAGTATCATCACGAAGAGGGGAAAAATGCAAACACCTAAATTTGATTAATTTAATTAATTGAATTTAATTCTCCTGAACACTATTTATTAAATAATTACGCATTATTTAATTAATTGGAAATATTTCCCTCTAGCTAATTAATCTTATTAATTATGCTTAGTCCATTTTTTAATTAATTAATTGGTAATTAAAATCAATTAATTAATTGAATTTGATCCTTCTTCTATTAAATATATCAAATTTTGTAATTTTATTATTTAATTCATGTTTCTCTCGAATTCTCTCATTGAATTAATTAATTAATTCCCCCACATGTCTCCTAACCTTAAATTCTCATCTAACCCTTCCTCTAACCTAACCTGCCTAGCTAACCAAGGGTTTTAATCAACCCTATCCCTTTGCCCTCACCATATGTGTGCACATTCCCAAACTATCTCAAATTTCCAAAAATTTGGGAAATGCATTTGAATTTGGGGGAAATTTCATAGCATTTTGGAAAATGTCCCAAATATCCTAAAACATGAGAATATCTCTCTTTTGGAATAGAACCTTCCTATTTAATGAAACATGCCCTTCTTAAGGGCACATGTCATTATCATCCATGACACTTACCCTTCCCAGGGACATGTGTCTCATTCTCATGCCTCTCCATCTCTCATTCAAGCCTATTTAAACCCCCCATTTTCCTTCCAAATCATCCACTTTTTCATTTTCATACCCTCATAATGCATAAATGTTTACTTACCTTTTGCACTTTCATATCCACTTAGAATCCATCTTGCATCCCATTTTAGCTCAATTCATCTTGCATAAACTATCATGGAGCAAAATTAAGTATATATCATATAGCAAACACACATCAAATCAAGGGACTATCAAATCGAAGGATGAAGATAGAGTTTGCACTTTAATTAGTGTTTTGTTTTATTTATCTAGTTTGCGTCCTTCTAAACGTCCTAATCTTGAGTGTAGTTGAAATATGTGTTTTTCTGGTTGTTATTTTTGTCTTTTTAGTCTCTTTAGTTTTACATTCACAATTTTTTTCATACAGCTATAGCAATAGAAAGTTCATTTTCTTTAACAGAAGTATGAGACAAATTAGTAAATTTAATATTACATTTGTTCTTTTAATAGTATATTACTAAAAAAATTCATGATAATTGTATTAGTTTAATTATATTGTGATGCTTGCAAGAGAGGCTTGTCACTTCAAATCATGAATGTGTTCCTGTTGTCGATGAAAATCATGATTATTTGTATGTGATAAGTGATTATTCTATTATATGTCAATTTATTTAAAACTCAATTTATGTATATATTAACGTCTATTATTTTTACTGTACTAGGTGGAGTTATAGAAAAGTCTGGAGAGGAGGACAAGTGGGCACACTCAAAAGACACCTACATCATATGCATCTCCATCCACTCAATAGCCAAAGATATCTCGTTATCAATTTCCTTCCCCTAGAGGGAAATGACTAGAATAGGGTCCTATGTTGTATGCCTATATGGTATTTGTTAACATATGTTTTGTATTATGGCTATGTGACATTCTATGTCCATATGGCTTTTGGAAAGCCTATTTGACTCTATTGAATATATTTTATACTTTTATTGATATATAATGTTTTATGGATTTATAGATTTTTGGTTAATGCAGATCATTTTTACCATGGTTATCCATAATTGAAGTACAAATGATTAAATGAATAATTGCGCAAAGTTGAATCTTAATTAAGCTTCCAACCTAAATATGTGTCTCTATAGCACATATACTTACCATGTTATTATCATTTTCAATTCTTACAAGCCTATTACGTGATGTAATAATTGTTGATATTACAAGTAATGTGATAGCATGCTTATGTCTAGATCAAAGGTGCTTTCATGTTTAATTTAATCTTTCACTCAATTTCCTACATCATACATGTTTATTTCATAGGTTCATTAGGAATATATGAATCTTCCATTTTTGAAAAAAAATTGAGTGTACATATGAGGACTTGCCCAAATTTTATCATGGAAGAAGTTTCTCATATGCTAGATTAATGGTTGTTTCTTATATGTTTTAATATTTGAGCTTATATTGATTTTCTTTGCATTTAAATGTGATCATTTTATCATAATAAGAAGTTACCTCAAAATTGACACAAAGCAACCATAAGAAGTTACCTCAAAATTTTGAACATTCAGGAGAGCTTAGGTGCAAAACAAGACAATGCCTAGCATAGACATACCCACCCTGACATGTTGGAACTAACAATTAAACCCCAACACACACACACAAAAAGGCTATCTTGCAACTTCATATTGCATACATTTCATGAATTTTGGGGCAGCAAAAAAATTCACCATGGTCATATGGTTTCGTGCCTTCAAAATATGAGAGAGGTTTTGGTAAAGGTTTGTAACACAACCCTATGGGATTAGACAAATCATTTGTATGTGCCACAGGCACCGAGAAATGTTTCATCAAAGTTTGATAGTTTTCAGCTCTTAAGGTACTCAAGAGAATGCATCAGTAGGATATGCCCCAAAGCGTTCAAATGAATTGGCAAGCAAAACAAGGGCATGCCTAGTATAAAACCAACATCTTGGATGTGTAGGCACTGAGGGTTTGTTCCCATGATGAGCATAGTGAAAGATAGGGCATTTTGCAACTTTTGACTGAATGCTTTTAATATTTTTTAGGGCACCAAAAAACTCTCGCTATGAGCAAACGGATTTAAGTATTCAAGAAATGAGAGAAGTTTTTGTAGAGGGTCATAACATGATCTCATGGGATAAAAAACTCATTCGTATGTGCCATGGACACCAAGAAATACTCTGTCAAAGTTCGATAATTTTTAGCTCTCAGGGCACTTAAGGGAATGTGTTGGTAGGGTATGGCCCAAAATGTTCAGACGACATGGCAAGCAAAACAAGGGCATGCCTAGTGTAAACACATTCTCCTAAATGCACACACATTGATGGTTCACGTGCACAATGAGAACAATGAAAAAAAATTAAAATTACAACTTTTGATTGAGCATTTTGTAGAGGGTTGTAACAAGACCCCATAGAATCAGATGACTTGTTTGTATGTGTCACGGAGGCAAAGGAATGCTTCGTCAAAGTTTGAAAATTTTCACACTTCAAGCACAAGGGAATGCATCGTAGAGTATGGCTTGGACCGTTTGAGCAAAATAGGGGCATGCCTAATGTAAAACTAGCCTCTCGGACATCTCACACTAACAGTTTGTGCCCACACCAAGTAGAATGAAAGTTGGGGTATATTGCAACTTTTCATTGAATTCATTTTATGCTTTTTTTTGCAATAGAAAAAGTGTCACCACGAGAAAATGGATTCAAGTTTTTGAAAACTAATAGAGGTTTCCTTAAAGGGGTATCGCATGACCCCATAGGTTAAAAAATCTCATTCATATGTTCCATAGGTTCTTAGAAACACTTTGAACACTTAAGGGAATGCATCAATAGAGTATGGCCTGGAGCATTCATGCAAGTTGGTAAGAAAAATAGGGGCATGCCTAGCGTAAACCCGGCTTCTTGGATGTTCTCACACTATTTTTTTGTGCCCACGACGAGTAGAATGAAAGTTAGGGTATATTGCAACTTTTCATTGAAAGCATTTTACGGTTTTTGTTGCAATAGAAAAAGTGTTACCATGAGCAAATGGATTCAAGTATTCAACAACCAAGAGAGGGTTTTGTAGAGAGTCATCACATGACCATGTATGTTCAAACAACTCATTCATATGTGCCATAGGTTTCAAGAAATACGTTGTCAAAGTTTGACAATTTTCACACTTCAAGCACTTAAGGGAATGTGTTGGTAGAGTATGGCCTGGAACAATCGAGCAAGTTGGTGAATAAAACAGGGGTATGCCTAGCATAAATATGGCCTCCTGAACATGCTCACACTGACGATTTGCACCCACAATGAGTAGAATTAAAGTTAAGGTATATTGCAACTTTTCATTGAATGTATTTTACGCATTTTGTTGCAATAGAAAAAATGTTTCCACGGACAAACGGATTTGAGTATTAAAAAACTAAGATATTTTTGTAGAGGGGCATCACACAACCTCATAGATTCAGATGGATCATTCATATGTGCCATAAGTTATGAGAAATGTGAAGTCAAAGTTTAACAATTTTTACACTTCAAGCACTTAAGGGAATGCATCGGTAGAGTATGACTTGAAACAATTAGGCAAGTTGGCAAGCAAAATAGGAGCATGCCTTGCATAAACCCAACCTCCTGGATTCTCTCGTACTAACGGTTTGTATCCATGATGAGAAGAATGAATGTTAGAGTATATTACAACTTTTAATTAAATGCATTTTACACATTTTGTTGCAACAAAAAAAGTTTCACCATAGACAAATGGATTCGAGTATTCAAAAACTAGGAGAATTTTTGTAGATGGGTATCACATGACCCTGTAGGTTTAGATAGCTCATTTCTATGTGCCATAGGTTTCAAGAAATGCGTCATCAAAGTTTGACAATTTTCACACTTCAAGCACTTAATGGAATGCATTAGTACAGTATGGCCTGAAACAACCAGACAAGTTGGCGAGCGAAATAGGAATATGCCTAGCATAAACCCATCCTCTCAGATGTGTTTGCACTGATAGTTTGTGCCCATGACGAGCAAAATGAGTGTAACAGTATATTGCAACTTTTTATTGAATGCATTTAAACCTTTTTGTTGCAACACAAAAAGCGTTGCCATGGGCAAATGGATTTGAGTATTCAAAAATAGAGAGAGATTTTGTAGAGGTGCATCACATGACCTTGTAGGTTTAGACAGTCTATTTGTATGTATGATAGGTTCTTAAAAATGTGTTGTGTTGTCAAAGTTTGACAATTTCACACTTTGAGCACTTAAGGGAATGCATTGGTAGAGTATGGCCCAGAGTGATCGGGCGAGCAAAACAGGGGCACACCTACATAAACCTAGCCTTTGGGACATGCTCGCACTGACGTGTACCCACAAAAAGTAGAATGAAAGTTAAGGTATATTGCAACTTTACATCGAATTTATTTTATATTTTTTGTTGTAATAGAAAAACTGTCTCCATGGGCATATGGATTTGATTATTCAAAAATTAAGAGAGGTTTTTGTATATTGGCATCACACAACCGCATAGGTTTAGACGACTCATTTGTATGTTCCATAGGTTTCGAGAAATGCATTGTCAAAATTTGACAATTTTTACACTTCAAGCACTTAAGGGAATGCATCAGTAGAGTATGGCTCAAAGAGATTGGGCGAGTTGGTGAGCATAACAGGGGCATGCCTAATGTAAATTCGGCCTCCCAGATGCACTCACACTGATGGTATGCACCCACGACTAGCAGAATAAAAGTTACGATATATTGCAACTTTTCATTTAATGCATTTTACGCTTTTTGTTGCAACAGAAAAAGTGTCACCATGGGCAAATGGATTCAATTATTCAAATATTAAGAGAGGTTTTTGTAGAGGGGAATCGCACGACCTTGTCTATTCAGATGACTCATTCATATGTGTCATAGGTTTTCAAAAATTCATCGTCAAAGTTTGACAATTTTAACACTTTAAGCATTTAAAGGAATAAGTCGATAAAGTATGGCCCAAAGAGATCAAGCGAGTTGGTGAGTTAAACAAGGGCATTCCTAATGTAAAATTGACCTCCTAGACATGTTCACGCTGTCGGTTTTCATCCACGACAAGCAAAATGAAAGTTAGGGTATATTGCAACTTCTCATTGAATGCATCTAACGCTTTCTGTTGCAACATAAAAAGTGGCACCATGGACAAATGAAATAGAGTATTCAAAAACTGAGAGAAGTTTTTGTAGAGGGGAATCACTTGACCCTGTAGGTTCAAACAAATCATCTGTGTGTGCTATAGGTTCCGAGAAATGTGTCATCAAAGTTTGACAATTTTCACACTTCAAGCACTTAAGGGAATGCGTCAGTAGAGTATGGCCTAGAGTGATTGGGCGAGTTGGTGAGCGAATTAGGAGCATGCTTAGCATAAAATTGGCTTCTCAAGAATGCTTGTCCTGCCAGTTTATGCTCACGACGAGCGGAATGAAAGTTAGGGTATATTGCAACTTTTCATTGAATGCATTTCACATTTTTTGTTGCAATATAAAAAGTGTCACCACGAGCGAATGGATTCGACTATTCAAAAATCAAGAGATGTTTTTGTAGAGGGCTATCACATGACCCTATACGTTCAAATAGTTCGTTGGTATGTGTCATAGGTTTTGAGAAAAGCATCATCAAAGTTTGACAATTTTCACACTTTGAGCACTTAAGGGAATGCATCAATATAGTATGACTCAAGGCGATCGAGCAAGTTGGTGAGCAGAATAGAAGCATTCCTAGTGTAAACCCGACCTCTCGGGCATGCTCGCGCTAATGGTTTGCACCCACGATGAGCAGAATGAAAGTTAGGGTATATTGCAACTTTTCATTAAATGCATCTGACGCTTTATGTTGCAATAGAAAAAGCGTCACCACAGACAAATGGAATCGAGTATTTGAAAGTCAAGAGAGGTTTTTGTAGAGGTACATCACATGACCCTGTAGGTTCAGATGACTCGTTCGTATGTGCAATAGGTTTTGAAAAATGCATCATCAAAGTTTGACTATTTTCACTTTGAGCACTTAAGGGAATGTGTCAATTAAGTATGGATCAAAACGATTGGAATAGTTGGCAATCAAAACAGGGGCATTTCCTAGTGTAAACCTGACCTCTCAAATGTGCTCATGCTGATGTTTTGCACCCAAGATGAGCAAAATGAATGTTAGGGTATATCAAATGCATTTGACGCTTTTTCTTGCAACAAAAAAAATATCACCACATGCAAATAGAATCGATTATTTGAAAATCAAGGGAGATTTTTGTAGAGGGGTATCACATGAACTCATAGGTTATGATGGATTTCGCATATGTGCCATAGGTTCCGAGAAACGCATCATCAAAGTTGACAATTTTGACACTTTGAGCACTTAAAGGAATTTGTTGATAGTGTATGGCCCAGATCAATCAGACGAGTTGACAAGAGAAACAAGGGCATTCCTAGCATAAACCTAGCCTCTTGAACATTCTCACATGGACGGTTTGCACCCACGATGAGAAGAATTAATGTTAGGCTTTATTGCAACTTTTCATTGAATGCATCTGACACTTTTTGTTGCAACAGAAAAAGTGTCACCACTGGCAAATGGAATAGAGTGTTCAAAAAATGAGAGAGGTCTTTATAGAGGGTCATCATAGGACCCCGTAGGTTTTGACAACTCTTTCGTATATGCCGTAGGTCTCAAGAAATACATTGTCAAAGTTTGACAATTTTCACACTTCAAGCACTTAAGAGAATGCATTGGTAGAGAATGGCTTGAAGCGATCGAGCGAGTTGGTGAGAGAAACAAGTGCATGCCTAGTGTAAAATCGAAATCACGGATGCGCTCCACTGACAATTTGAGCCCATGATGAGCAGATTGAAATTTAGTCTATATTGCAACTTTTCATTGAATGCATTTGGCGCTTTTTTGTTGCAACTGATAAAGTGTCACCATAGACAAATGGAATCAATTATTTGAAAACTAAGAGAGGTTTTTGTAGAGATGTGTCACACAACCCTGTAGGTTCTGGAAACTTGTTCATATGTGTCATAGGTTCTAAAAAACACATCGTCAAAGTTTGACAATTTTCACACTTTGAGCACTTAAGGGAATGTGTCAGTAGATTATGGCCCGAAACGATCAGGTGAGTTGGCGAACAAAATAGTTTGCACCCGACCTCCCAAACCTTACTTGTACTGATAGTTTACACCCACGATGAGTAGAATGAAAGTTATATTATGATTTTAAGGTCTATTTATCAAGTGCATTAAGAAAGTTAGGGCAGCAAAGTGACAAATCGTGCAACATTATTACAATTTACAAAAAAGAATTAGATTTTATTACAAAAATCATACCTCAATTGTAGCACTAAGTAGCTCAATCATTGGGAAAAAATTATATTGCACATAAGTATCTCATAAAGACATTTTATATTACAATGCCTCGAGTATTTCATATGTACAAATATACAAGTCATATGTGCATATATCCAAATAAGATTGATGTTACAATTCTTTTCCATTTACATTTAATTGAATGAACCTTTTGGATCCACTCTATTCTTTATCGTGTCAAGTATTGCCTCATGGTCAGAATCATGAACCTTCCATTGGTTCTTGTTCAGTGGTCTACCAACGTCATATTTGATCAAATGAACATTTGATGCCAAAACAAGGTTAGAATAATGAAGAATCTTCATATGTGTCTCGAAGTCCTCGAACAACCACAAGTTAATATATCTTCACTAGGTACCTTCTATGCCATGTACTAGTAATAACCATTGATCCTATAGGGTATTCAATATGTTCTCCATCTACCACAAGGTCATCCAGTTTCTTTTTTGTCTCCCCTCACAATGACACAAATAATAATCCATTCCTTCTTCATTGTCTTCAACTGCAATAACAGCATAAACATGCCTTGCAATGATAAAATGAGATGAATTTAGAAAACAATTAAGGTAAAATATTGAAGTTTATTAAATTTGCATGTGGATAATTTACTCGATTGGACTAGATCTAACATGTGATCAAAGTCAACTAATGCTTCCATTTGTGTGAGTTGTAGTGCACTCGAGGGTCAATCTGTCTCAAGCAAGCTTAGAGGCCTTGTACACCATTTGTCCACCCACTCCTTTGACTCACTCATTCCAGGCTTGATATCTACATGAAGAACAATAACATGTCATTCGTCGCATATGGATACTCCACAAACCTGCATTAGAGCTTCTAAAAGAGTGTATCTCACTCGATCCTATTAATGTACAATAATCCTCAAATTTTGCAATATTAGTATCATCTACCAACAAAACAAATCTATGAATTGAAGACTTACCTTCATTATCTGGACCCATTGTAGCATTGCACCACTCGACAAATAATTTCACATTTTTCAAGTTTGCATTCTCTTTGTACTTTAACTCTTCTCATTTTGAAGCTCTTTTAATACATGCTCTTGCACCATCATGCTCCCCCTTTCCATGCCCAGCCTCAAATAAATTCCATTATGTTGAACACTAGTGATATTATGCATCCTACTCGACCAATAAAACATCTGAGAGTTCTTGAATTGTGATGCACAATTATCTGACCATATGATATGCCCCCGCTAGCCAAATCATGGTAGAATATTTGAAAACAACCTTCACAAACTCTGTAGAGTGTGTGTGATCATCACTGATGTGAAAATGATACTCCCTCGATATCTTATTTTCCTCCACCATACTATCACCTACATGAATGAATGCTATATGCACAAATATAGCAACCTGTGTGGAGTTGTAATTACTGCATTGCACCTCATTTTACGATTGTAGTGTGTAATCCTTTGAAAAGTCAACAACTAAAATGATTGTATCAAGTGGAAATGTGTCCTTGCATAACTTGAAATGTGAGCCCAACAATTGATCTCAAATGTTATGCCTTGCATAATCATACACTATATTCTCGCGAAAGATGCCCATAAACTGATAAACTCGAATCTTTTCACTAACCAATTCACACATTTTTGCTTCTTTGTCATCTTTAGCATTTAGACCATTATCTTATATTTTCCAAATTCCACTAGTTCGTTTCCAACTACATGTGTACTCTCCATATGTTCAAAAATTTGTAAATGTTGCAAGCCACCACAATGAACATATGTTCCATCCAAGCAACACTTCTTCTTATATAGTTGACCACTCTTTCACATAAGATTCTAGATATGAATTCCCTTGAAGATGTGGGTGGAGCATTTATGTTACATTCTTGCAAAACATTGTTAGTACATAAATCTACACATATATGTCAATAAACATCATAATGGTTAAAAAATTCAATATGTACTCGACAACAAGTTGTGAGTGTGTGATTTATTTTGATATAAAAAGGCTTTTACCATTTCAAAGAATCTTTAAATAATTTTAATTTAAAGATAAATACATACAAACTTGGGAAAAATTGTGTTTGATTCATAACCAAAAACAAATCGGATGTGGATCATGTATTTTACTACCAATCCTCTTTCTTACAACATCTCTTCGATTGGGAGAGACCCTTGTGTTATTCTTAAAAAAATCTTCAATTATGGAACTCAAGGCTTCGACAATTGCTTTATCTTTCCATGGTATTCTACTGGAGAATGCCTATAACTCATTGTTATTTGGATCCTCTGCTCTTTGACACCTCCCCATAGCTCTCATCAGAGTCTATCTACTTATTTTCAATGATTTACCTATCTTTCTAATGAGGAAATCTTTCTTCATTTGAGTGCTTACAATTTCTGATGTAATGACATCGTGTGGCATTACTATCTTTCGTGCATGAGCTAGAACCCACACTATCATATGCACTCAATATATTCTTCACAATAGATTTGTCACTTGATGTTCTTAGCCCAAGAATCTTCATTATGGGCCTAAATTTCAAATTTCTGATCATTTCAACAAATAGTTGACATCTTCATGTCTTATTTAAATTCTCAAAACATAATCTCCATATCCAATTAGCATGTCTTTGACAAGTACGCTTTGGAATCTTATAAACCATTGGTTTCAAAACATTAGCATCAATATCAATCAAATACGTAGGCTTTCTATGGAAATCTCTAGGAGGTGTTCTCAAACTTTGAGATACCTCAACTTTAGGAATGTTAACAACATTAGGGATAGATGACATACCTTCAACCAGAGATGAAAATGATGACATACCTTGAAATTGAAGTGTAGAAGATGGTGTAACTCCAACACTTGATGTTCAAGAGGGAGTGCATTCAATGTGAGATGTTGTAGATGCCAATTGTGTGCATTGAACATGAGATGTAATAAATAGTGTGCCTTCAACTTGAATTATGGTAGATGACATGCTCTCAACCTAGAGATTCAATTGTCACATTGCACAAAGGTTTTGCATCTCTTTCCTTGTGTGGCCAATTTCGTCTCTCTTAGATTGGGTGGATGTTTCATGTTCCTGTTCAATTGGCATGTCTTCTTCTATGGTATTCAATTTCCTTGCTTCACGAAGCTGGCTCATTCCTTCTCTTTTCACTGCATTCTTACTTTCATGCTCTTCTGGTGTTACATTCTTTGATCGTTTCCTCAACATGATGATGATTTCTACATGTACATGCACATATAAGAGAATGAAGTTAGTTCATAAAGAGAGCTCAAGAGGCGTAAGAAGGGGCAGTCCTAATGAAACTATGATTGTCCTAATGAAGTTAGTGCAATCCTAATGAATCTATTACTGTCCTAATGAAGTTAGGGCAATCCTAATGAATCTATGATTGTCCTAATGAAGCTAGGGAAGTCCTAATTAAATAAGGTTCATTTAATTTAAGTAAGGTTGGTTCAATTTAAGTAAGGATGAATCAATTTAAGTACATGGTTGGTTGTCCATTTCATTATTGTTGAAATTGGTCAACTTGACTTGTATGATTGTTAATCTTTGATTTGTATGGCACATTAACTAGGGACAAGCTAACATAATCATATTAAAGTCAAACTTAAACATAAATTATACAAAAAGAACAAAATCAAATGGCTATTACAAATTCCAAATTATTTCATATTCTTTTTCTTTTTGCTTTAAAATACTCAACAATTAATCTTCTTATGCAACTTCCTTCGAATTCAATGTTCAATCTAATGTAAATCTAATAGGATTAGTATAAATTATGAAAAAAATGCGTCTATTCTAAAATTTAAACAAAAAATAAGTATTTAAATTCTAGAAACATGAAAATATTACCTCAAATAATCAAATTTGATCTAAAAACTTTAGATCTTCCTCTTCTACATTGTCATACGAATAAAAGGGTGGTGGAGAGGTGATGGAATATGCAAAATAAACTTGTGTCAAATGTCAACACCTTTTCTCAGATGATGTTCAAAAAATAGACAAAATCAGAGAATGTGGGCCTAAATGACGAATCAAAGGTCCCTTTTTAATGTTTTAAATGCAACCTATTTGGGTAGCGCCAAATTTGGCGCTAGCCAGATAAATTTCATTGGATTTTACAACCTTTGATAAAATGGGAAAAATGTTGGAGAGGGATAAAAGGAAAATAAAAAGAGAGAATGAAAGTGAATAGAGAGAGAAAACACAGACACAAGACCCTCACCCATAAACCTTTTACCCTCAATCGAAAACTCTAAACTCTATACAAATACTCCAAAACCTCAAGTATAGGTCCAATACTCCAAACCCTGTAATCAATACCCTTAACCCTATACTCTATACTCTATACCTTATACTCAATAGCCTTAACCATAAAACTTAAACCATCTAAACCCTATACCAATACCATAGACCCTATAATCCCATAGGCTAAACCCTTGACCCTATACCAATATCGTAGACTCTATAACCCGATATGCTAAACCCTCAACCCTATACCTTATACCTCAAGCATAAAGATAAACTATTTACCCTATGCTCTTGACCATAGAAACAATGTACCCTAGGCCTGGACCATATAAAGTGACAAAAGAACAAAAAGAGACCTAGACAAATAAAGGGAGTGAGAGACCTAAAGAGTAGAGAGAGAGAGAGAGAGAGAGAGAGAGAGAGGGGTAAACAGATGGGGGTAAGGATGGATGGGGAGATAGAGAGGGAAAGGGGAAGAAAGTGGGGAGAGACATAGAGAGAGGAGGGAATGAGGAAGAAAGTGAGGGAGAGACCTAAAGAGGGGAGGGAGTGAGGAAGAAAGTGAGGTTAAGAGACCTATAGACATGAGCGAGGTGAAAGACATGAGTGAGGTGAAAGAGGGAAAGAGATGGGGTAAGGATAGAGGGTGAGATAGAGAGGGATGGGGGAATAGAGGGGGTGATACACCTAGAGTGGGGAGGGAGAAATAAGAGGAGGGTTGGAAGAACAAAGAGAGAGGAGGGATTGAGGGAGAGGTAGAGATGGGCATAAGGAGGGAGTGGGAGAGAGGGTGTTGTAAAGAGGAGAATAAAGGGGGGAGAGACCTAGAGAGGGGAGGGGATGAGGAATAAAGTGAGGAAGAGACCTAGAGAGAGGAGAGAGTGAGGAAGAAAATAAGGTTGAAAGACCTATAGACACGAGAAAGGTGAGAGAGGGAAAAAGATGAGGTAAGGATGGAGGTGAGATAGAGAGGGATAGGGGAGGGAGAAAGAAGAGGAGGGATAGAAGAATAGAGAGAAAGAAGGGGGGATTGAAGGAGAGGTAGAGATGGGGGTAAGGAGGGAATGTGAGAGAGGGTATTGTAAAGAGGAGAAGAAATGGGGGGAGAGACCTAGAGAGGGGAGGGAGTGAGGAAGAAAGTGAGGGAGAGACCTAAAGAGAGAAGAGAGTGAGGAAGAAAGTGAGGGAGAGACCTAGAGAGGAAAGGGAGTGAGGAAGAAAGTGAGATAGAGACACCCATAGATATGAGTGAGGTGAAAGAGGGAAAAAATGGGGTAAGGATGGAGGGTGAGATAGAGAGGGATAGGGGAATAAAGGGAGTGGGGCACTTAGAGAGGGGAGGGAGAAAGAAGATGAGGGATAGAAGAACAGAAAGAGCGGGGGGGATTGAGGGAGAGGTAGAGATATGGATAAGGAGAGATTGTGAGAGAGAGTGTTGTGAAGAGGAGAAGAAAGGGGGGAGAGACCTAGAGAAGGGATGAAGTGAGGAAGAAAGTGAGGGAGAGACCCAGAGACACAAGTGAGGTGAGAGGAAAAGAGATGGGTTACTTGGATGGAGGGTGAGATAGAGAGACCGATAGGGGAATAAAGCGGGTGAGAGACGTAGAGAGGGGAGGGAGAAAGAAGAGGAGAGAGAGAGAGAGAGAGAGAGAGAGAGAGAGAGAGAGAGAGGGTTTTGTAAAGCATGGAAGAGAATTAGACGAGGGAAGGAAGGGTGAAGATGAGAGACAAAATAACAAAAATATATCTAAAGGAGTAAGAAGAGATGGAGGGAGAGGTAAACATGAAGGGAATGAGAGACTTGGGGATAGAGGACATAAAGGGCAAGGGAGGTGAGAGACCTAGAGGGGAGAGAGAGGTGAGATGGAGGTTTAAGGAGAGTGGGGGAGATAGAGAGGGAGAGGGAAAGAAAGGAGGGAGAGACCTAGAGAGAAGAGGGAGTGAGGAAGAAAGTGAGGTAAAGAGGTGAGAGAGGGAAAGAGATGGGGGTAAGAATGAAGGGGCAGATAGAGAGGGATAGTGCCTAGTGGAATAAAGGGACTGTGAGACCTAGAGAGGGGAGAGAGAAAGAAGAGGAGGGATATAAGAACAAAGAGAGAGAGGGGTAAGAGGGGATGGAGAGAATAAGAGAGGAAGAGTGAGGGACCAAGAGAAGGAGGGGAGACAGAGGTGAGGGGAGAGAGGGAAGAGGAGATCTAGTTCATAGAGAGAGATGGGTAAGAGGGGATAGAGACAGAGGTGGACAAAGAGGGAGATAACTAGAGAGATAGATTTAGAGAGGTGAGATACTTGGAGGGGGAGAGAGATGAGAGACCTAATTGGGGAGAGAGCTTGATGTGAGATGGATAGAGGGATACCTCTAGAGGTGGTTAATGAGACATGGATGGATATCTATAAAGATGGATAGGGAAGGAGGGAGAGGCGATAATTGAGATAGGGGAATGAGAGATAAAACATGAGAGAGAAAAGAACAAAGAGAAAGAGATGGATAAGGAAGGAGGGAGGGAGAGGTAGATAGCGAGTTATTAAGAGACCTAGAGAGGGTAAAGGTAGATATGTGATGGACAGAGTTCACAAAGTGAGAAAGAGGGCAAACTAGGTAGGGAGAGAAATGGAGAGGGAAGGAAAGAAATAGGGGGAGAGATATAGAGGTGATATACTTAGATCCTAAAGAGGGATGGGTAAGAGACATAGGAGGTAGAGATAGAGTTGAGATAAATAGAGAAGGACACAAATATATAATGAGAAAGGGAGGGATAGGTACTCAAGTAAAGAGGGAGGGAGATACCTATAGATGGGAAGAGAGAGGGTGGGAAGAATAGGTAATGATCGAGAGAAACAATGTGAGAGGGAGGCAAGGAGGGAACGTGAGATAGAGAGGATGGGAGAGAGAGGTTGAGTTTGAATTGAGTTCCAAACATTCAATTAAACTGTGAAAGAAAGAGAGAATCAAAGACATTGTTTTAATGTTGAACATTTGGCTAGCGCCATATTTGGCATGCACCAAATGCAAAAAATGGACGTTTCCCATTTGGTCCATTTTTTGAATTTGGTGCATGCCAAATAGAGTGGGTGCCATATTTGGTGCACACCAAATTGTCTGCATTGGGAAACACCAAACCTATGGGCTGGATTTGCCTTAGGCATCCAACCCAAAGGTTTGGACGACTATTTAGGCCAGAGACATGTTTTTATCAGAAGATTGAAATTTTTGACATATTTTTGGTTGTGCTCTCCATCAGGTTTGCACGTGTTTCAATGCAACTAAAAAAATACCATAATAGAATAAGCTCTCTCCTAGCTATCCAACCATGTAATTTGTTTCACATTTTGATTTTGTTATGGCTTTCATCTTTAATTGATTTTGTTAGTGTGTCCATTTTAGTCAAAAACCAACATGTGATATTTTGGATATAGTTTTTTACATGTTTATCAAATTTCGAAGCAACTTACCTTTTTAGAAACTAGACTCCATTCTACACATCTTGAAAAAAAAAAAGTTTTTATTTTTAAAGTTTTCAATTATTTTAGAGGGAAGCACACTCAAATTTCTATTTTTCAGGATTTGTCCACTTTAAAAATTAGTAAAAAAATCATATACTCATTAAAAAAATAGCCGAAAATCCGACATAAACTATAAGGTGTTAGCTAATTTCTCACCGAAGCCATTTTAAAAATTCTTAAAAAAAGTTAACATTTTAGGGGGGCCACAACAGATGCTATGTTATGATTTTTGCATAAAAACAAGACCACTTTTTGTGGCCCCCATTTTGAAGCCCTTAATCTCCACCATTTTTAAAACAAACTTGTTTAGAAAGTACACTCAGAGCACTTTGACTCTTGTTCTTGTTGCATCTTCAAATTTGGAATGTAACAATGTTCAATTTGTCGTTGAAGTTCAAATTTTGTTGATTTCAAAAAAAAAAAGTGGCATCTTAAGACCCCCTTTTGGTACCACATCTTGGAGGACATACCCAATAAGTCACTTGGTGTAGGAAGGTTGTGGGTCTTTGATCTTGTACTTAAATTCTTTTATATTTTTTATGGACGTATATGCAATATATAATTTCAAGTGGGAGAATGTTAGAATTAGTTGTCATTGACCTTACAAATCTTATGTATATTTCATTTGTCTCAAACACTCTTGGAAGGTGTACATGGATACCTAGTGTGTAATTAGAGGAATAATTTATAGTTTAGATTCTCTTATATTCTTGATATTAGTTGTCATATGCATTCATGAGGTAGGTGGAGCATTGTAGTGACAATTATATTTGACTTTTGAACTCATTTTAAGGCATATTCTCAATTCTAGATTCCAATATTGAGGAATGGAGAATCTTGTCATAACAAATGGGACCCATATGAATTATGATCTCTAAAAAGCGTTATAGTTGAGTATGTGCGTCATCGGGTAGTTATGAGTAAAAGATACCTTTACATTTACATTTTCTATTTAAGGATTCATTGATTGAGCCCATGTAATGTCCAAGTCATTAGTAATGTTTACTATTCTAAAAAGATGCTCTCCAAAGTGGGTGTTAGCTTTTTTTCATGATACTATTTTTTTTGTATCCATTATTTAGGTCAAACAAATTATTATGTTTCCTCTCTTTTCTTGTATATTGGACTTGTGAGCTAGTAGTTTAAAATCATATTTTGGAAGCCTATGTTACTATAGTTTAATGATCATGCTTAACGCTAATTTATGCTTCCATTTTTAATCTTTTTTGGGTAATCCAATATTGAGAGATTAATTTCAGATTTACAAATAATTAAAGCTCTTAATGAGATAATCAAAAGGTGGATAATATCTAATTGAGTCATTTGAAATGAAATCAGTGAGATAGTCAAAGCTACAAGTTTGAGTGGGCATTCGTAGTAACTAAATGACAACATGAATGGAAATTAGATTATTGGAGTTCAATGAAAGGTCTTAACTTTTTTTTCTTAAGGATTAGAACACAACTTGCCACATGTTCTTTTTTAAATAATAAGGGAGATATATAATGGCCATGGTACCACATTACTCCTCTTGCACTATTGCTTTTGGGCATCCCAACCCATGGAGGTGTCATGGAGAGTTAATATTAAGCATAGGCTTCCAAGGAGGAGGAAGAATACCCGCAATTAATGCTTGTTCCATTATGGGGGTGGTTGTGTATGGCTTTGAGAGGATGACTAGTTTTGAAGAAAACATTTAAGGATATTTTATAATTCTTATTTTTTGTGATATTAATAAGACATTTGAATTGGTTTTAAAGGCATTTTTTAGCTTATTTGAGATATGTTTGTTATTAGTTACTTCTTGTTTAATTTAAGCATTTTAATTGATTAGTTTTAGTGTCGTTGCTAACTTAAAATTGACATTTTTTTAATGTGATTTTATGTGAAAGAAAGGATTTTTTAATTTATTTTTACAATGAAAGGATTTTTTAATTTATTTTTACAATGAGTTGATTTCAGTCTAAAAAGAACATAAAAGGGTCAAGGCACTCCTATGGCTCTACTACACAAAGCATGCCTTTGTGTAACCAATCATGAAGAGGGGTGATCACACTAGGATTGTATTTGTACTTGTTTTTTACCTTATAAATCATACCCAAATAGCAAACTTTTAAAACAATAAACTTATAAATTTGATTTGAAGGAAAGGATTTTATTTGGGAGATTTATTTTTCAATATCAATAGGAACTAGAAATGAATTTTTTACATTATAGAAGGAACATCCAGGCAATCAAAAACTTTAGTAAAGATATAAAAACTCTTTATTTTTGGAGCTCAAAGATGAGATAGTTGTTATAATAGTTAGGTGGTTTTAAATGAATAAACAGTTTATGTTGAAATTATCAAAAGTGTTGATGTCCTCTTGGACTATGGGAATGGTGGTAAAAGGTGTAAATTATTGTTGCATGTTTGCTAGACAAATTTAAAGCCAAAAATTTTGTATACTTGTCAATATATGTGTGTTTGTCTTTTGTTGTTAAAAAATACACTTTAAATCACCAATCAAATACTAGTGATCTTTCTAGTCCAATAATAATACAAACCAATAATGGACAAAATATTCATAAGAATGAATCGCTCATGGGGTCCCCATATAATCTCATTTACTTTCAGTTATCCTACGTGTGACTTGATAACCATAATGTGTTGCTTGAGTTTGTATAGAGGGAAGTCTAGGGATTAAAGTTGAGGAATCATCTTCCCAAAGAACTCAAGATATGTGGTGAGTCGTCACTCTTTTATATAATTGTATTGTAGCTTTAAGAGTGTTGGTGAGTTATGTCTTGTCATAGTTAAACATAAATAGAGTTATTGTATCACATTAAAATAATTGACCCCAAAAACCATGGCTAAGGTTGAATATTCTATAATCGATTAACTATATTTAGAATTTGATTGCCTTGGAATCATCGATATTATATTCCATTAGATTTCTCCTATGTGATAATTTGTTATAACCATGCATGTGAAGGCAAGGGTCCCGCCTAGTTATGGTTAAACATGCAAGTTGAATGTTTGAATGTTTTTTATTTTTAATCACACTCAGCTCTTTTATTGTATTTTATATTATTGAAAATTAAAAAATATTATTAGAATAATTGATTTGCTATATCTAATGTTTAATAACTCCCTAGTTGTATGCATCATTTTTTATATCTATTTTGGATTGTTTGAGAGTGTTATATGTATTTGATATGTGTTGATAGGTGTTTTTGCACTCAATCCTATCTCTCTTGAAGGGGAAAAAAAAAACTCATAAGGAAGATATGCCTAGCCCAAGGTTGCTAAAGGTCATCAGATGATGATTGTGTTGGATAACTTGGCAAAAAAATGAGTGTTTGCTAGTAACACACAAGGGATGATGAACAGTATAATGAATACTAGCAGATAGCAGAATTCTACAATAAAAACTCTTTAGACTGAATAAGATTTATGCCTCAAAACAAACTTCAAAAGGTTATGTTTAAGAAATCTAAAACTACACTGAAGAAATGCTTTCACGCAATATTCAAGTGCTTTAGTAGACAAATCTACTGAAAAAACCCGCTTCCTACATTACCAGAATTCACAAATTAGTAGAAAAGAATGCAATTTTCTGTGGTTACTTGCAAAATGATTTTTAAATCAAAACATTCGCTAAAGATCATGCTCACCAATATTTTGATCACTTAGGGAAATATAAAAGAATTAACATCCACGCAAATTTACTATAAGCAAAATAAGTATAAACAAATTCTTTGACTCATCCAATACCTTAGCATCTAAATACCATACATTTCAAACTACTATACTTGGGAGGAGAACCATGAAAATAAATCAAACAGAAGAAGTACAAAGTTTAACTTGCTTCTATTCGACTTAGTCCAACTTAAAAAGAGGAAACAGGTTGCCTTTTAAGGCAATGACAACGAACCTAGAGCACGATCAAGGGTCCAAAGCAGAGCTCAACATCGATGTCCAAGATTAATGGACAAAAAAGACTGTTACAGCTACTCAACCTGCAATAATCTTGAATCACAGGATACTCAGACGCAAAAAAGTTCGACCACTAGGCAGCTAACGTGGCAAATTTTGTCTTCCTGTTTGTTTCATTCACTCTGTGACACACACTTCATCAGCTTCCCAGCAATTCATCACTTGGTACAGTATTCCCCTTGTCTTTCTCTATGCGAGCATATTGAGTAAAAAGATGCAAAGTGGGCATCATGCTCTCGTAATCTCTGATCCAAATTTGGGTATTTTCAGTTGTAGCTTTCATCCTTTCTAACTCATCCATAGCTTTCTTAGGTAAAACTACTGGTGGAGCAAAGCTGCCTTTGGCTTGTTGAACAGGTTTTGTCAAATACATAATGTATTCTTGAAGTTCTTTTACTTGAGCTTTCAGTTGGGCTTTGGTGGCTTCATATTTGTCTTTCCGTGATATTTCCAACTGATTTCTGAAACTCATCAACAACTTGCCTTTTTGACAGAGGTCCCAAATTAATAGAAGTGACCTAAAAATATTGTGAAGTAAAATCTTTCTTTTCTTTGTCTACCATGGCTGTTGCCACATGAAGAGTTCTTGATCCTAAGGCATCCTTATTCATACAAGTTTATACTTCAGCCTTTTTCCTTTCCTTGGCTTTTCAATCTGCCCAATCAATCTTGTGAAGTAATAGTAGGCTTTTCGATGATTGCTTGCTTGGGTTGTAATTATTCTTTCAAACAATCAGGAGGCAATTGATTCTTCTTCCTGTGATTTAGAACACCATCATTTACTACTTGATCAGGGACAAAGCCTTTTAAAATCTTCTAGCAAAACCTGATGGTAACCTAGAGAACATTCTTTTTTTTTACTTTTCTTTCATCTCTACAATTGGCCCAAAAGTCTTCACATTCCTTCTCATTTTGACATTGGACAAAGTTTTTCCTCAAGTCATGAGTTATAAGATGGAATTTTTGCTACTTTGTTTTAGATCCTAGGGTAGATGGAGCAGAGGGGCAGCCAATCATCTCATCTCGTATAAAAATTGGATATGTGGCTCCAGTTCTATGCATATCCGTGAGGAGTTTGTGTGTAGAGCACAATTGCCTTGTAAGCTCCAAGATGACCAAACTATTAGTTGGGTATCTAGGTAATCTATACGTGGGTCCAGAATGCACTTCTATCCTTGTGTAGGTGAATTTTGCAAATTGGATGAACCAACAGCCATATTTATTTATCATTTCCATGGCTTCATCAGATAACCTTTTGTGCAAATCCTCTTGTAGCATCCTAGTGATTTACGTAGTGAAAGTATCATTTACTCTTTTCAAAAAGAGAAGAATTCTGAAGCTGCAATTAAGGATAACAATCATACACTTCAAACTCATTTGGCCCATGGCCGATCCTACCCCTACATGTTAATCTTTGTACTTAAAATACCTTGCCAGCATATAGACAACATAAGAAGTCATACCAAAAAAAGGTTTTCGCCTTGATTCTAAGGAAATGCTCTTGGAGATTATCACTCAAAAGTTGTGCCCAATGAATCTTTCGATTTAAGAAAACTTCCTGGATATATAAGAACATCCACTCCTCATAGTGTGAACTGTGAAGCATTATCAATTCCCATTATTCTACTAAGGAAGGTGATCATGTCATTGACTTCAGGTATAAAATCGCTTCAATAGTAAACCTTAGTCTTTTTTTCAGGTTTAGGCTTCTTTAACCACTCATCCACCATAATCTGATGACAAACTTCTGGCCCCTAATAGTATGTTTCTTTAGCATCATCCTCGGAAATGTAAGTCATTGTATTGTATGAAGGAATTCCAAATGCTTCAATTAATGCTCGAGGTGAAAGGTGAACAGTGACTCTTCCATCTCGAGTAAAAATCTTTCTGGTAGATGGATCATAACGTTATGCACATTCAACAATGAATTCTGCATATTGCACTGAGGGAAAGCCGACAACTTGGAATATCCGTTCAAGGACACCATCTTCTTAGCCATCTCAATAGATTTTGGTCCATACATTCTTTCTTTGAACTTATTTATATTTGCATGACCAAGACTGGTATCCCTAACAAACTTTCAGGTAGAACTGAGTTTTGATTCAAAATGTACACCCTGAAACTCATACTTCATTTGAGCGGTCCTTGAAACTTTTGGAGTCTTCAAAGCTTTTTTTTGGCTTAGAAGTGCCTACTTCTGTGGATTCCTACGTCTTGGCTCCCCTTGTCATTGATCCAACAGAATCAAACAACTTGTAATAATTGTCATAGTTCATTTTACCACTTGGCAAGTTTCCAGACATGAATTCTTGTTGCGGGATTTCAAGACAATTTGTACTTTATGGCTTTTCAACATAAATATCCAAATATTCACCCTTAAGATAAACACTGAAATCTACAATCCAAAAGATCAAACCAATGCAGAAAACTGGGCTATTATTCCATTGCGGGTCTTTTTAAGGGTTTTCATATTGGAAATGAGACAGAAATACGCTTTTGAGCTAAAGATTCAATGTGTACCTAAAAATGTTGAACCTCTAAGTTAAATTTTCAGTAACTCGACAAAATTCCTCTTTAGGCTCCTCTGCTTGTACAACAACTCTGTCTCTTGACTCCAAAATATTGTTGCATAAAATAATCAATTAACCTTATCACTTTTTACCTTTAATTTTCCCATTAATTGTTCATCCATGGCTGTAATTAAGTCATGGTACGAAATACCTGTAGTGAGCTCACAGTGCAAATGTCTAACGGTTTGTGGATTTACAATGGCATTTTATAATGTGGATTTGCCCATTAGAAACCCGCAACTGTAAAGCAGTATCGATTTTCCACAATTTATGTATTTGACGTGGATTCATTAAAGTGGGGATACTGGGGCACTCTTTCACTATAAAATGGGAGTTGTGTTTGAAAACCAGCAATTGACTTTTGGTGGAGGAAATCTGCTATAGGAATTACGTTGTTTAAGCCTGCAGTTGGAAATGGGTAGTACTGTGAACTTCTTAGGATTTTTAGATTTTTTCAGATCTTCATTTTCACTTTTCACTCTCAGGATTTTGATCTCAATTGCAAGCTGACATTTAGTCAAAAAAAAAAAAGGGAGGTTGACATTTTGCATAAACAAAATGGGGTGTGTTGTGAATAATCACAACACTATGAAGATCATGTTGACGAAAGTTTTGTAGCTTTATGTTGATCTTAAGCTACTAAATGTGAGTTAGCTTCAGTTTTTATAGATTTTGAGTTGTATATTTTATGCAAGGCATCCACGTACCCTAATATGATTTTAAATTTTTTTTGTGTCTATTTGACTAAGTAGTGGGGAGTTTTATTGTCTGTCATGCTCAGAGTAGTGGAATCCCCGAAAACTCTAAATTTAGCAAGAATGAATTAATTTGATTCTTCGGGTAGTGTGTAGTGGGTCAGTTTTCTTTTTTTGGTGCTTTTGTGGTGTTTTTAAACATTTGGGAGGTAGAGGACAGCAGTATTGGGAGTATATTTGTTGTTTCAAATCAGATTTGCATACTTCTAGAAGTGTATTTCAGGGGGTTGTTGAAGTGGATTTGTTTTTCCACTGCATCAATATTTCACCAAATTGTTAGCCATATGAAAGTAAATGTCAGTAGCATTGTGTATACAAAGTAGTCTTTGGTTCAGTGGTACTGTGTTGAATTCATTTATGGTTTTTGGTTCGGCTGGTTCAAATCAGGTTGATCTCTAATTGGCAGATTTTATTTTATTTCCCTATCATCTGTTGAAAGATCATGTGTTCATAGTAATTATAAGGACTGTTTATTTTATATAAATGTGATGGAATTCCCTTAATGTTGTCGCTTATTTTGAAGCTATCTTCATTTCCTTATGCAACCTTAGAGATTAGTATATCCTAGAAACCAAGTGAAATTGTCAATACCTAGTTCGCTTCAGAATAAATAAAAAATTTAGAGAGAATTTTAGTTGAATCTCACAATAGGAGTAAGAGGATGTGACACCAACATTGTGTTAGCATATTCATATAACAATGCAGCCACCAAAAAAGTGTACAATTTTCTAATCCATAGCCACAATAGCAAAATATCACTAGGCAAAGAATGTAGGAACCACAGATGACAGCAGGGTGCAAGACCACAATTGAAAGATTATGAATACAAAAATGCAAAATTGAACAAGGAAAACATATGTATATGAATGCACACAACATTTTGAAACAAGAGATACGTAGCCAACCATCTAAATTCTATCTTCTATAATTAAGAGTCTATCCACAAATAAAACAAGAACAATACAAAACAATATTAACAAGATTCAACTGTAATAGAAAGTATAATGTGATTTATAGTTGCATCTCTAAGGTTGCTGATTTAATATTTAGTTGTGGCAGTGAAATTTAAAATCTACAGGCAAATTTTGATGATTGCTACAGCTATGTGTTGCCAATTTAATAACTATTATTAATTACAATATGTTCTTGGATAACATTCATGAAGACTATGATAAGAGTCCAATGTATTGCAGCCTTATGTTAACGAGTATACTTCCAAAACGTAAGTCCATTAAAACTGCTACCACTGAAAAAATTGTTCATATGTTCCCGTATCTATTTCATAATACATTTTCTTGCCACATACTGTTTAATTTTACATGTTTTATACTCTGCAAAACTATTCGGTTTCCTCCCTAGTTCAGTTGTTTCTAATGCAAATAACAAAAGACTGCAATAGCTTCCAACGGTGATCAAAGAAGATAACAATACTTAAATTGGGAAAACCAAACATGGGAAGGCTCCAACGAAACCAAAAACTTAATTATTGAATGAATATACATAATATCTCTATAAGAACATGGACCCTATCTACAGCTTCCAATTTTAATAAGAGTTGCAGACTTCATCTTGACCCATTCATGGTGATTTTCTCTCATCAACCATGAACGGATAAGATGCTTCACTCTTCAACTAAATACAGGAATCTACGAGTGGAGATAGAAATTTGGCTCCCTTGGAGCAAGGCCCACCTTATAAACTTTTGAAATGGTCTGGTACAATACTCCTTCCCTAATTCTCATTACATCTTTTCTTCTCCATTAATTCCAAGAACTGAAAAGTTCCAAGTGTAGGTTATTTTGCACATTTTTAATGAATGCAACTTTCCACATCAAAATTAATACATGGCTTATTTTAAACCCAAGGGACATGAATGTAAAGTTCCATTCTGAAATTCGTTCTTCTTTACTGTTTCACCTATATTTGCTGAAAATCAGTCAAACAACGATGTTTCAAATTCTGCTGGTCAGAACACGGTCTTGATGCTGCCTTTTAGATCCCCACTATTTAGATTTCTTGGGCTTATATTAATCTTGTAAACATTGAAATTTGGGAACCCAATTTAAGGGGGCTTGAAACAAGAACTGAAATAATCCAAGAACTAGTCAATTGCACAAAATGAAGTAGACGGGTGGGCACAATAAAATTGATTCTCAAAAGTAACATTGTTGCATTTAAATGTTCCCTTCCCACACCCTATTCTGATCTCCTCCAGTGTGAACATTGCAAAGAAAGTGCATGTAAAGATGTAGTGTTTCAAGATGTGTCTCAATTCTCTTCTCAACAAGACTTTGCGCAGACAACAATTCAGCCATCAGTTGGGTGTTTCTTCCTCTCCATTTTTGGGAATAGATTGTAAAAATCATCTCCCAACTTAACTCTTATTTTGGAGAATGGTGGAATGTGAATCTCTTGCTTCTGTTCACAGTTTTGGAACTGGATCAATTTTTTCCTATAGGAACAACAATTTTAATGAAGTAAATTTTATTAGTGACCGAATTAAGGAAGCATTGTGCTCGGCTGTATCTTCTCTTGATATGATCTTGCTCAAGTCTAATTATTTTTGTTGGAAAAGATGCTTCTCTTCATCTTAGGAGTCCCTTTGAAATCATCGAGTGAGCTGAAACCATGAAGACAGATTGAAATAAAGCTGACTGCTGAAGAGTTGATTGATAAAATCCAAAAATTGATGGAGACTGTTCAGTATCAGGAGTTGATGTGCCGAGGTGAATAAAATGTTACATTGATTCCAAATGCAAGACCATGAGGGATGAGGTTTTGGATTTGATCCTCAGTAATTCGTGTCCAAGGCATTTTGCAGAGGAGATATTCCTCACAACATTAAACTTATTTTCAATTACAAAAAATTGCCCACAGGGTAAAATGTTGATCAAGCCTCAACTCACTAACCTTAACCCTTGACTTGCTGCTGACAATGTATGCTACTTTAGTTCTGTTGTGATTAAGTGAGACTAGTAAAAGATATTGTGTTGCCATCTCCAACTGAAGAGATAAGACCAAAATAAAAATATATGCAGGTTAGGTCAGTGCAACTAGATGGATCAGATGGACCGGAATTTAGCTCATGGTGGCTGTGTTAGATTACTGTGCAGATTTTTCTTCATTGACATTTATGTTATGTGTTTGAAACTTATCGTCATGTTCATCAATGTAGATCTGGCATAAGTACTACCAATCTTAGCATTAGGTGTCAATGTTACTTTCACTTTCATGATCAGTCTTTGCATTGTTTTTTTCAGTCCAGTTTTGATGGCACTTGGATTCATGACCTGTTTAACAAGAGAACATTTGTAATGGCAGAGATGCCTGTAGCTGTATAATATGAATCTTGCATTTCTTTATTTTTGCCGTCCTTTCACATGATTATAATCACAATAATCATAAAGATAAACTACTGCTCCCAGAGACTTTTAAGTACAATAAAAATGTGCATACAGAAATTCACAACACAGAAAGGAAGACAAAATGATAACATAAATTCAAAGATTTCGTATTAATCATCTCAACTTGCCACTTAAATCATAACCTCTCAAGTTTTCAAATTTGCATTTGAAACAAGAATTGTTTAATATAAAGATGCGAAATTGTTAAACTAGCTAGCACAAAAATCTGTCTTGGTCTCTATAAATAGCTTAAAACAGCCATTCAGCCGCAAAACAGTTACAAGATCACCACAACACATCTGCCAAACACAGAACAAGTATCTCTGCAAACCAAAACATAGCACATCTTGAAACTACAGTTACTTCAAGCACCAGTGTTCCAATTATCATAAAAAGAACTCTTCATTATTCTATAAATTTTATATAACCACTACCCTCAAATTTCTCTGGAATTTTCTAGTCTAGAAGAATCAAACTTAATCCTCTGTAGTTTTTCTTCTGGCAGCAGTTTGACCATGCATTATCAACTTACAACATCCTTAGCTTCATCATGCCATACAATACCTGTCCTCAACTAATTACCCTGCAAAGGCTTATGATTTGATAAAGCTGAGCAACATGTAATCAATTAACTTCAAGATAATGCTGTGACACACAATATTCCTTTGCCGCAGGTTAGTTTTATGACTGGCTCCATGGTATAATCTCGAGTGTCTATGCTGTTTACCTGCCTTACACTGCACTACAAAAATTAGTCCAAAGTTCAATTACTCCACCTTCCAGAACCCTGGCACTACTTCATCTGAGATGCTTTTCTAGGCTTTTTTAAATGAACAGAATTATTAATTGGCAAAGGAGAATTGGATTTCCATAAGACTTTCTGACTATCTTCTGGATGTGACTTTGACACAAAGTTAGTCTTCTGTGCTTCAGCATCCACCTTCAATGTAGAGTTGGCCTTCGGTACTTCAGCATTCAATGTTTTACCATCTTCCTTTGCTTCATCTGCTCTATAGGAGATGAGATTGACTCTCTATTATTAGATGCATAAAGAACCGGATCCATCTGACTTTCTTGTGTCTCCAAAACCATATCAACAGTCGGAGAGTCATCAGCCATGAAATCACCACCAAAGTGCTGAGATTCAGGCTTTTGCTGGTTACGAGCAATCTTGAAGAGTTCACCAAGACCAGTCTTTTTAGCAAGAAGATGCACAAATCTGTTTTGGCAAATACATGGCAATACAAGTGTCAACTAAACATAAGCTGATCAACATTTATCATTTCATCATCCAAAACAGAATGAAAGAAGTAAGAAACATCATAGTCACTTCATTTCAGCCCATTAAATATTGCAGCTATGCTCAAATTGACTTGGAATACCTTAGCAAAAATACAGAATCTAGGATATAACATTGTGCTGACAAAGATTCAATCAGTCCACGAAGAAGTAATACATACCATAATTTTGTTTCTTAAAATCAAATATTAAGAAAATAGTTTCAGAGGGTGATTGGTGTGCAGTGGGAATTATTACACATGAATGAAATTTTCCTGCTATTAAATTGACATTCGGTGCATACACAGCACAAACTTACAAAAAACAATCCACTTTGATTTTTAGTTTAATACTTTCACTGGAAAACTAACTTATACCATAGAGTTAAAAAAAGCTCTCTACGTGTCAAGGTTTGGGAGAGAACAAGATTCAGTATGTCTTGGAAATTAAGGAATATCTAAAAATAAGCATAACTAACAAAGTTACCAGGACAGAAGGATTGCATCAGTACATTGTTTTCCAAACAGATAGGAGATGGAAAAAATAAAAAATACTTAAAATATTGCATAATTAAGAAAAATGTACAATGGCTATGCAACTTTTGAAAGGTGAAATACTTGAAAAACTAATATGAACATTTTAAATTATAGAAATATCTGTTAAATTTTTTAAAATGGTAAAGAAATGTAATGTCCCCTTCCTCATTTGTCCTAGAATTTGCCCTAGAGTTGCAATTGCAACAAATTAGGGTTAGGGTTACATCTTACCAAGTAAAATATCTCTTTAAATAATGTGGTCCGGAATTTGAATCCTGCAATCATAACATAAGAAACACACACACACACACATATATTCAACTCCAATTATTAGGGTTAGGTCTGTCCGAAGCCATTTCTACACTAAGCCCAAGAGTAAAGTGAATACCAGAGCCCTCTTGGCCTCAGTGGGCAGCCAATAAGGACATTTATTGAGGTGGCCTAATTAGTGGGCTTCTTGTAACTGCTTTCCCTATCAATGTCTCATCCTCCTAACAACAAGTGCCATCATTGCAGATTTGGGCGGAGGTCGTAAGGGGGTTTCTTGGTTGTTCTATCTAAGCCCAAGAACGGATTAATATCAGAGCCCTCTTGGCTCTAGGAGCCTGTTATATGGTCAACTCTAGGGTGGCCTACTTAGATAACCCTCTTATAACCCTCCTATTACAACCCGAGCCCATCCTACAAAATGGATTTCAGACAGTCAGGCATATTAGTATGCACTTAAGCTTATCTATTTATGTATAAGCAACATATATATATATATATATATATACCACAAATGTATGTGAGATTGAGAATGCTGAGAAGGGCAGATCTGAAAATAATATCAGACTGCTGTTTTAAGTCCGGTCTGAAGATTAATTCCTTTGATGTATTTGCTGTTGAATGACTAAAGGTTCGATCTGGATTTCCTTTCTTTATCAGAATTAGTTCTTTGATCTGCTGAATGTCTTCTTGCTTGTGATTCCCTTCCCTTGATGTTCAATGATTGTATTCCATTTATTTCCTTCTATCTCTATGAAGGGAGACACACTTTGAAAAGGGACGACCATTTAAATAGATATGACCTTTTGTAAAGAAGCTTTTACCCTAGTTGTTGTCTTAAATAATTCTTTCTTCAACATTCCAAACGCCGCCATTTAAGAATCGCTGCATCTCATTCATTACTAGCTGCTCTTCACAGTTTAGTCGCTGCTCTTCATAATATAACATATGCCCTATTTAACTTGGGTGATTTAATATTTATAAATAACTTGGAACATGTGTTAAGGTGTGGTCGGCCAGCATAAGATATAGTAATTTTACTTATATGCCAAAGTGTTGTCGGCCCAAAGATATTATGTTAACATTACTTTGCATATAACAAAGGGAGTCGGCTATGTTTTTAGAAAATTGCAATGTCTTCTAAATAAGACAATTTTCTAATTAGTCAGATTAGAGTGGGGGCATGACAGTCCGCCCTTTCCAAGATCGCTTGTCCTCAATCAATGATGACTTAAATCTTGTTAACCAAATCTTTTCAAGGAAACGATCACTAAACTGACCCTTGGAGATTGTAATCCTTAGATCCTTCATTTATATAATGTCATAGATATCTCTTATCTTTAAGACAAGAATTTATATATAAGATGAGAATTAGAAGCATGACACACATTTGCGACCTTAAATGCAATGTTCTTTTCTAAATAAATTTGTATCTCTTTTGGTTCACTCATATTATTCTTATTTTCTAGATCAACCAAAAATAGAAACCTTATGATGATAGGAATATGTTTATAGTAATCATAGACACTCATGGAGTAGTCAAACACATTAGGTATGAACAAAATACGAAGCGTACATGCGAATACATGTATTGTTAGATTCCCTTTCATTGACTAGAATGACTCATTGATTTATCTTTACCTTGCAAGCTAGCATGATCATTGCTCTGATAACATTTGTAATGTCCCCTTCTTAATTTGCCCTAGAATCACAATTGCAATAAATTAGGGTTAGGTTTACATCTTTCCAAGTAAAATATCTCTTTAAATAATGTAGTTCTGAATTTGAATATCTCTTTAGAATGACTCATTCATATATCTTTACCCTACAGGCTGGCAAGATCATTGCTCTGATACCATTTGTAATGTCCCCTTCCTAATTTGCCCTAGAATTTGCGCTAGAATCGCAATTGCAACAAATTAGGGTTAGTGTTACATCTTACCAAGTAAAATATCTCTTTAAATAATGTGGTTCTGAATTTGAATCCTGCAATCATAACATGAAAAAGATATATATATATATATGTATATTCAAACTTCCAATTATTAGGGTTAGACAAGGTCACATCATACTATATATTATCAATAATATTATACAAGCGCATTAGGGTTTGGAGGAATAAACATGATAGGTCCACCCAAAGCCATTTCTACACTAAGCCCAAGAGCGGAGTGAATGCCAGAGCCCTCTTGGCCTCAGTGGACAATCAATAAGGACATCCAACAAGGTGGCCTACTTAGTAGGTTGCTTGTAACTGCTTTCTCTATCAATGTCTCATCCTCCTAACAACAAGGGCCATCACTGCAGAGTTGGGTGGAGGTCGTAAGCGGGCTTCTTGGTTGTTCTATTTAATCCCAAAAGCAGATTGATATCAGAGCCCTCTTGGCCCAGGGAGCCATTTATATGGTCAACTCTAGGGTGGCCTACTTAGATAACCCTCCTCTTACACCCCAGGCCCATCCTACAAGATGGATTTCAGACAGTCAGGCATATCTTATATATTAGTCTGCACTTAGGCATTTATCTATTTATGCATAAACAACATATATATATATACCGCAAATGAATGTGGGAATGAGAATGCTGAGAAGGGTAGATCTAAAAATAATATCAGACCGCTGTTTTAAGTCTGACCTGAAGATTAATTTCTTTATGTATTTTCTGCTGGATGACTAAAGGTTCGATCTGGATTTCCTTTCTTTATCAGAATTAGTTCTTTGATCTGCTGAACGTCTTCTTGCTTGTGATTCCCTTCCCTTGATGTTCAATGATTGTATTACATTTATATCCTTTTGTCTCTATGAAGAGATACATCCTTTTGAAGAGGGACAACCATTTAAATAGACACGACCCTTTGTAAAGAAGCCTTTACCCTAGTCGCTGTCTTAAACAATTCTTTCTTTTAAAATTCCAAACGCTGCATTATAAGGATCACTGCATCTCATTCATTACTTGTTGCTCTTCACAATTTAGTTGCTGCTCTTCATAATATAATATATGCCCTATTAAACTTGGGAGATTTTAAATTTATATATATCTTGGAACATATGTTAGGGTGTGGTCATCCAGCATTGGATATAGTAATTTTACTTATATGCCAAAGTGTTGTCGGCCCAAAGACAGATATTAGGTTAATGTTAATTTGCATATAGAAAAGAGAGTCGGCTAGGATTTTTAGAACATTGTGATGTCTTATAAATTAGACAATTTTCCAATCAGTCAGATTAGAGTAGGGGCATCACAAGCAAACACACAGATGAAACTAGAACACACTATTGCTGCACAGCAATATTAAAATCATAAAATAAGATATTGATTTTGTTGGTATGTTTTATATTGCAACATAATTGGCTTTTTAAAGTCTTCATTTTCCTACACTTGCTACCCAAACTCCCTTATGGGAATAACTAACAACAATTATATATACTAACTATTAACTAAACTATATAAATTAACATTTCTATATTAATTTATCTATTTATTATTATTATCTAAACTATACTAAATTAAATACTAAGCTATCTAATGATGTAATAATCCAGCATTCCTCCCTTTATTACATCAATCCAAACAAAGAACGGAACATTGCAAGAGTTGATCATAGCAAACCCTCTAGAGACTTTGACGAAATGCTTTCACCAATCCTCCTCGCTCACCCAAGAAATATCAGACTACCTCCATCAGCAGATATCTTAACTATCATACCTGCAAAATATCACGACAACATTAGAGAGCATAAAATGTCCCCACCCTCCTTGCACAATGGGAGAACAACTTTCCTCCAAAAGTCCACATCTCCTCCAAGTGTGTCAAAATCCTTCCTCTAGTGTTGTACATGAGATAACAACTCTCCTTCGAGAGTCCACATCTCCTTCGACTGTGTCAATATCCCTCCCTAGTGTTGTGGGAACCAATCCCTCATTTTCTGTACAAGAAAAACTGAAACAATGTAGATACATCAACTACACTCACAAACAAGAAATGTCAAGAAAAGCCAAGGCCCCTCCCTCTATGAAGGGATGCAAATGTATAATGGTGCTTCACATACAATGCATCATCTCTAAGTGAGAAGCTAGCTTGAAATGATAAAAGTCCACCTCAAAAGCCTTCTACCTCCAATATGACCCTTAGTCTTTTCTAGACCAATGTAGCATTAGAAACTTTAAAAGCACCATTAGATATAGCATCAATCATACAATCTCCATGTGCACATGAATAAGAGAATGTAGCCATTCGTAGTAGAAGAAAAGTGTTGGTTTCAAACAAGAATATACTTGTCACAATGTAACTTTGACGTGTATACAAAATGTCCTTATGACTCAAAATCTCAAAAATAAATCTTCTCTTAGATGCACACTTTTCACATTGATAACTCCTTATAAAACACCTTGCAAATATTTCTTTTAAAACTTATTGGACTCTTTCAATCTTTGACACACTAAATGCAATCAAACTAAACTATTACTCCCCTTATATCTCCAAATTAAAACTCAGGCAATGCACAGCTCTCAACAATTTAGACATGAAAAACATAAGCAATTTTGAATACCTTGTAACTGTTTTCAACACCACACACGCTTCCTTCATTACATATCCTCACACTGTGACTTATGAAAATAGCATTTGAATGGCAGCAATCTACCATCTACCAAACTAGGATGTTTTTAAGCACATTCCACACACCTATCAAAATCAGATTGAAGGAGCCACAGGCCCACAAGCCCTAACGTAAAAATAATCTTTTAAAAATAAGTTTCACTTCAAAAATCCTAAACCCACATTTGTGTTTATGTTTTCATCATTTTTCATTTGCGTTGTTACAATTTAACTTTGCAAGCAAGAAGGGAAATTAATAGAAGAGGAAGAAGGTATGTGAATGCCCAAACCCTTTTCCAAGAAGGAAGATAAGGCAATAAAGCTCATCTAAACCATAAAGAGCAACCACCATAAACCAGCAACAAAACAACTTCTACGACAACAAAAATCAGCTGACAAAGGGCAAAAATCAGCCTGACAAACAACCAGCATATAGTCAAGATGGCTTGAAGCCAGATTGTTCCAAAGAACTTTGATTAACCAAAACCATCCTATCTTTAATGCTAAGAATTAATTAGTCGATTGTGATTCTGTTCGCAGAGAGAAGATGCAACATTGATGAGGTTGGAGTGTTAGGGAGATGATCCTACCTGCGATTGAGCCAGGTCAGAGTCCTAGGTCCTGGAGATTCCATAACCTGACAGTCGATCACGATTTTGTTCGCAAAGGGAAGATGAATAAGGAGCCTTAAGGTAAAATCGCAAATATTGGCAGAGCGATACGACTTGTGAGCGAATTATTTAAAATTAAGTCTCAAAATTCGGCCTCTAAAGATAAATTTGGCCTCAAAGGCCAAAGTGAGAGACAAAAGGGGAAAATTGGCCTCTAAAGCCAGATTGCGAGATGTGAGGATGTTTTTCCTAGGCCGAAATCCAAGTCAGAATGCCATTTGAAGGCTAAAATCGGCCTAAAAGGCCAAAGTGTAAGGAAAACTCTCAAATCGGCCCTTTAGACCCAAAGTACAAGTTTGTTTCTCTAAAATCGGCCTAAAGGGTCAAAATGATAGAAAGTTCACCAAAATCGGCTTCTTAACCCAAAATGAGAGACAATAAGGGGCAAATCGGCCTTCAAGCCTGAAATTCAAAACAATGAAGGTGAAAATCGTGCAAAAGCGCTCAGAGGCCAATTTTCAAAGTCATCAATTCAAACTCACAAAATTGCCTTTTGTGCCAAAAGTAAATAAACTCGCAAAAGTTTCTTTTTAGTCGAAAATAGTAAAAGAGCCCCATTCGCACAAAATCTCTTTCCAAGCCGAAATTTTCCTTAAGTTGAAGCTTGCAAAATCTCTTTCCAAGCCAAAATTGACTGACTTTAAAATAACGTGTCTTCTAAATACCAAAGGTCATTCAAAACATATCTTACAAACCTTGCTTTGCGTCGAGAGTGAATAAATTGGCAAGATGACTTACAAGCCCAAAGATCAGTAAAGGCTCTATATCTCACAGAATCGGCTAATGAGCCGAAAAGGTAAGGCAAAAATCATTAGGGTTCAAAGTTGCACAAAATTTCTGATTTGCCCGAAATTCTTTCAAAGCTCAAAATCGGCCTTGGAAGCCCGAAATGAAAGACAAGTTTAGAAGAAAATTTGCTTCAAAGGCCGAAATATAAAGTAGAGCTCTCGAAAACGCAAAACCCCTCCCGAAATTCGCAGGTCTTATAGTATAGCCGCATTTGATTAAGACGGGCAAATACAAAAGGGGCAAAGTCGAGCATTTTTTTCAACGATTCCAAAGTTTAGCTCAGGGCGAGATCGCGGGGATAGAGAAGTCACAGGTGTCTCTCAAAAATAGGAGCGAAGCAAGTCGCAAAAGGAGAGTTCTCATTTTCACGCAAAACCTGGTCTTAGACCGAGATGGCCCAAGGGCGTCCAAACTTGCATAGAGAAATTGTTTAGCCAAATACCTTTCAAGTTTGCGTTTCGACCATTTGGGCCGAAATCACAAATTGCGTGAAAAGGATATTCAAACCAAAGTAAAAGCGCAGTTTGAAAAATCACGCCAATGGTGCTCAAGGCCAAGGATGAAGTGAAAGTCTCCATAGGGTAAGAATTGCATGGTGCATCTTCACTTTTTTGCCAAAGTCATCGCTAAAGCCGAAACTGAATAAAGGTTTCAGAGCCGTTTGAAAGAAAACACCAGGTAAGTTCGAATTTCACCCTCCAAATGATTTGAATTGTGCAAAGTGATCATATTTGAAACTTAGGGTTTTAAATACGAGATAAAGTTTCAAATTGATTTTTGAAAACCAAGTACCCAAGTAATCGACATTCAACTATCATAAACTGTCAAAATCGACCTTTTAATTAAAAAAATCAAACTTAGGCAAATTTAGCAATTCTGGTCCGAAAACTGCAAAACGGGATCATCTTTTCAAACCGCACACTCAACACAATCAGCACGATCATTGAAAATTTAAACGCTTATTCACAAGCCAATTGTATTGGCAACTTTCAATTGTCAATAGCATCGGAGGCCGCATTTTGAAATTTGCTCAAACTAACTAACCAAAGAACCGATTAATCTTTAGTATCCAGATTACATTTAATCCCCAACGCAAAATTTAAATTGTTTAAGAGGCCTGTTTAAAATGCTTTCAAATTTCAAAATTATCTGGTTGTTTAACAATTTTTATAATAACGTCGTCTTCTGGCACTGCTAACCCATATTTTCGCATTAAGGCTTGCCTCGTAATCCATGTCCGAGTGTGCAAGATAAATGCCTAAATCGGCAACATAGTCTTCAAAGGCACTCGAAACACTAGGAGCATCGCAGACCTCAAGAGTCGACATCCCCTCCAAGCTCAAGAAAATGAAATATCAATACCAAGGAGGTGTAATCAAAGAGTCAAAGGTCCAAAGTGTGTGGGACAATATAAGAGATATAGACCTCGAGCATATCGACATTCAGGATTTCAAGAATAGGGTGTACTCTCCTAACGCCTATGGCAAGCCCAGACGGATGTTGGAGAGTGGTATTGCTCAGGCTGTTGGTTTCCCTCCAATCGTGTAGAATTATGAGCTGGTGGTTGAAGCCGCTAAGCATTATCAACCGGAAACCAGATTAGTGGTGGTAAAAGGAATGGTGATGGTTGACTTCACACCTGAGGCTATTGGGGAAACCTTCGATATCCCACTTCCTAAGCGTGCCTTTGCAGTAACCATTGATGAAGCCCAAATTGCTTATGACATGAATCCTAGTCAATGCAAAACACTGATAAATGAAGAGTGGTTTAAAGAAAGAAAAGCCCCGAGCACTAGAATTGGCAAAAAGACCCACAGAAGTGAGTTTAACAACGAATATGGAGACATGGTTACCTTGCTTAGCCGGGTCATAGGACTTCCAGACTCCAACCTATTTGAGGAATGGATGTTTTACTTTACCGGGCAAGTCTTCGGTGGGAAAGCTAAGTTTGACTGGGCTCAAATCATCAGCGATAACATTCATAAACAATTGGTTGAGCTTGAGGAGAAAAAATACTTCACCATGACCTCCTACTTAGTCTATATGTTTGCTCAACACTTGCCACTACCAAGATTGATCAAAAAGGGTGAGATTGGGAACGGGCCAAATCAGGTGAAAGTATATGACTGCTATCCCCAGTTGCATTACTATGACATAACTCAGAGAGAGAAGAACAACATTGCATATGCGATTGGTCAGTATGAGCGTGTAAATGACGCTTTTACAATGCACATGGTCAAGTTAATGCAAGGAGGGTTACATATAAGATTATCAGAGCAGGCTACCACCCTAATTCGGAAGTATGGTGCATGGTTCATTCAGTTCCCTAGATTCTCCTACATCAGAATATCAGGCTTTGAGGGAACATCGTATCGGCTTCGCCGTTACCCATCAGACAGGTTGGTCCTCATGGAGGTTGCAAGACAAGCGCACCCAGCAAGCAACATACTCAGGGACAGAAAACAGTCGGGATTCACATTCCCAATGATTATGGGCAACCTTGATGTACACTTCAAAAATTCGGTGCAAGCCGAGGAATCATTCGACGAACTGGCATCATATTGCTTACAGGAGCACTTCCCCAAGAAATGCTTTGATCCTGTTGGATTGGAAAAGAAGGCCTACGGCAAGCATTACAGAGCCAAGGCATCCATTGAGGACTACTGGAGCAATTGTTCAAATGACTTTGAAGTCCGCCAGTGGGAATACTCAAGATTGAGTGTTCAATAAATGCAGCTTTAAGAGTACCGCTAGGTCCCAGATCAGGTGACAGACTATGGGAATTGCTTGCAAGTGCAGGAGTTTGGGGTAGTGAAAAACCTCCCACCAGCCATCGATTGGGCTCAGGACCCAATCACGGACTTTGAGGCCGTCATGGAGGGCCCAAGAAGATATACAAACTACTGGCTATCCCAACAGATAGAGAGGCTAACCCACAAGGGAGCTCAATTTGCATATAATATGATGGGTAGTTTGGATTCCCAGTCTTCAGAAGACGAAGGGACATCAAGTGCGCCAAAAGAGGAGGTTGAGAAACCTGAAAAAAAGAGAAAGAAGGCAAAGGCCAATAGGGGAACCCGGATGTCAAAAAGGACAAGAAGAGAAAAGATACCAATCGGGTGGTCGGAAGTTAAGACCTCATCCAAGGACCCCAGTTCAGAGGATGATGTGGTCGAGCTTGATCACCTACCAACTCCACCTCCACAAAATGATCCGATTGCATCAAAGGCAAATGATCCGCAAACACAAAGTGAGCATGAAATAGAGACACGGATCATTGGTTTGGAGGGACCTGAAAATCAGATCAAGGACAGAGAGATTGCACCAGATCAAGGGGTTGACAAACAGGAGTCCACGCAGGGGAGTAGACATGAGTTGCGGCAAGAGGAAGGTGGCAACAAGGATGATACCACAGTTGAGGGAGAAAAGGAAGAAGATAGAACCCAAGAACCTAGTAGAACTGAGGAACAGCCACTACTAGAAGCTACCCAACAGTTGCTCAGTGAGGTGGGAGAAAACTCTAGGTGAGTAAAGGATTGGATAATGCACCAATTCCTCCTTCTATGTCTGATCAGTTGCGGACAGGCAATGAATTGGCTGAGGCATCCAAAGAACAAAGTGGGGTTTTGGTAGTCACGTCTGGACAGACCATCCCTCATGACTGGTTGATAGCTCGGGCACAGCGGAAAGCAACTGTCAAGCCATTGATTAACCTGGAGGATATCTTCTCTCGGATAGGAGAAATAAAAGCTAAAGGAAAGAAAAAGCCAAAGACTTATTCCAGGATTACCAAGGATGAGCAAAGGAATTGTACGATTCATATTGCTGCCCCACCTACAGACAAACTGGCAGATCAAGTTGCATTGGCTAACTATAGCATCACGACCATCCCAATAGAGCAAGCAAAGAGCAAGAGAGGGAAGAATTCAAAGATTCTGTGCAAAACGTGCTCAGACGGCTAGATGAAATAATTGCTGAAAGGGATATATACCGAGCTCGTGCTGAGCAAGTCGAGGGATACATAGATCACCTGTTAAGACCGCTACAACATACTGTTGAGTCCCACATTCCTCCATTGGCGTTGGCACAAAAGACAACTGCTGAATTCGAAGGAGTGCGTGACACCACCAAGGCCGTTAGAAAGTGGATCCAGGACATTAAAAGAAAAGGAGAGAAAATCATTATGGATGTGCGGGAAATGGCCGACAACCGAGAGTCCATTCACGTCAAAGTGGTTGAGGTAAAGAAAGAATGTTTCAATGTCCAGGAAATGGTTGGCATGGTTTCGCCCATCATGAGGGCCCTATTTTGGACCCACACTCAGATTCCCACACTGCATACTATCCTAGATCCCCACGACATCAACACTTTCAAGGAATAGTTCTAGATTGTCAAGATGAAAAATGATATGAGGGACACCATAAGCAAAGTGCAGGAGGAGTGTGAGGATGCTTTGGTTGGCATTGAGAGTATTGGTGAAAAGATCCTCAGCGCGTTGGTTTCAGGTTGGAATAGTGGCATGAAAGATAACGATGTCAGATCACAGTGGGAAGATACACTGAGAATTGATTAAACCACGTACTCCATAGAGGATCTGGAATTTGCCAGTGAGCTGCATGCAGACATATTGGGTTTTGAGGCTCGTCGGTCAGTCTGGAGCGAAGAGCTGAAGAATGTGGATCGCCACCAAGAGGGTATGCAATACAAAATACGTAATCCTCCTATGCCTCCCAGCAAGGAATTGTTCCAATTGTGCATTAGATTCCAGGATTATGTTCGGGTAAAACGTGCAGCAGGTCGAGACATTTGGAAGGACTACTTGTAGGGGGAAGTTGAATTTTTGGAGAAAGAGTCTGCCTCAGGGAAAGAAAAAGTGTTTTCTTAAAAAGTATTTGTTTCTTTTAATTTTTAAATGCACTTTTTCAGGATAAAGTTTCTTTCCAACTACCCAAAGTCATTGCAGATTTCAAGCTCCGTGCAGGTGCACTTTTTGGGGAGCAACTTTATGTTGGGTAGTTGGTAGTTATTAGTTAGTTGATAGTTGGTGGGGGATATTTTGTTCCTCATTAATAGGTATGGGCAGCCATATTTTGTAGGATGAATCTGGGCCACTTGTAAGAAGAGATCTTGGCCATTCATCCATTTTTTAAAATCTATATAAGGGATGGTTTCTCCCTCATTTTGTAAGAAGTTTAAGATTGTTGCTGAAACTCTGGCGAAATTTATGCAGAATTAATTGATATTAAAGTTGTCTGGTTTCCTTGTGAGTGCATGGTCTCCTTCTTCATCTTTTCCTTTTCCTGTTATGTATTTTGATTTCAGATGGTATTTTTAGGATCATATTTGATAGAAACCTTAGTTTTCATACCATTAAGGATTGACTGATTGTCGTTTCCTCTTGCATGGTTAGTCTGAACCAGTTTTATGCTCTTGTTCGGTTATTAAACATTAAATGAATGAATATTTGATTCTGTATTTATGTTTAATAACATTAAAATCCAACTCCCTTCGAAGATTGCACTAGATTTTACAGAATTGTGCCTTAATTAGCTGATAATGTTTAATCTTGTTTTCTCAAGGTTTCTGTCTATTTTTCTGAACATGCTATCTTAGGTAGATTAATTAGATATTCTTTCTCTTTCCCTTTCCTTTTTTCCTTTTTTTTATCAAATTGGAGTTTAAGCAGCATCATGTTAAGGTAAAAAAATCTGATGAAATCAAAAACCGTAGAGTCCTAGGGAACCCATACGAACATAACCGATTCTGCCTAACCGTAAGTCCCCTTTGTGTATCCAGCAAAGCACATCATACCGTTGATTTATCCTGCAGTCATGATCTGACAACCAAAACATTGAGGTCATGCCCAAATGATCAATCCAAACAGCATTAGAGATCTCCTTATTTCAAGAGAGGATAGGATACTCAGCTAGTAAATTCTATTCTATGTTTGCCGGATACAGTTGTAGCGATACACGACTTTAGCCACGTCAACAAGAACCTTATGCACAAGTCTCCTCTTTTGGAAGAACTGGGAAGATCTAGAGGGCTACAAGTCATCCCAACTCCCAACCTCAAAGCTCCACTTTGAACCCCTAACAAAGGTGTATATAGCATTGCTTTGTATCAAGAGCACTTACCCCTACTTCCCTCGTATGCGACCACAATAGTGGTGTCACAGTCATTATCAACCGCTAGCACATGTTATTTTTTCCACCAAATTGAATAGTGTTTCTTGTTGCTTGAGAAAATGACATTGGCAAAAGCCCATTTTAAAGCAACAATGGCAAACAATCAAAGAGTTTTCATAATCAATTTGTTGCACCCAATTACCCAACTTACATGATAAGGTAATCCATGTAGGTAGCACCTTGTCATCCCCCACAAAAACATTAAATCGTGGAAACAACAAAGGTTTCTTGAATTTTGTGAATTTATTTGCTGCAACGCATTGTCCAAAAGCATTGGCAATGCACTAGCAGTCTTACCTAGACCAATTTTTAAGGCAAAGACCGTTGTGCCCAAGAAACCAAGAACCTCCCACAAGGATACTTGAACAATAATCTCAATTCATAGATGAAAACAAGAAAAAGTTATTCAACAAGCAAGTGTCTCAACCAGCCTCATTAGTTTCCCTTTCCAAAACACCCATCTCCTAACAACATCAAAGTTGAGGCGATACCCGCAAAATCCCCCACCAAGCAAGCTCCCCAACCAAGCAACATAACTATCAATGATAAGAGTCTAAAATTATGATATGGTGAATCAACCCATCCCCAAAAGCCGAGGAAGGAACAGCAATAGCATTGTACCAAGTTTTTTCATTTTTCAAATTTTTAATTTATATAATTAAAAATAAATAAATATAATATGATATAAATTTACAATTAACAAATTATTTATAATTTTATTAATAGTAATGTATATAGCATAGTTGCCAACAACAGGCAACTACCAGTACTTGGAGATGTCCCAAAAAATTAAGTAAAACTTTAAATAAATTATAAATATTTTATTTTAATTTCAAATGTTAACAACCTAAGTTACTATTATAGGTATCTTAAATGCATTTGTCTAAAAAACACTGAGAGATATCACTCTTGAATTATTTTATATAGTTAAAGAGTTATTTTATTTTACTTTTACAACTATTTAAGAATATCTTATTTTATTTACATTGTTTACTAAAGAGCTATTTTTATTTGTTATTTTTCAAGATTATTTAAGAATCCTTCTATTTTACTTTAAACTATTGAGGAATTATTATTTTACTTACATCGTTTTCTTTATCGCTATTTTTATTTACTTAAGAGTTATTTTAATAACTGCATAGTTTGGTTTATTTTATTTTATTTACTTAAGAGTTATTGTTAGAATATTTAATCTTTACTTGGCTTAGGTTTATTTGTATTTAGTTTAGGATATTCCTTTGGAATCCCTACATGTAATTTGTCCTCTAGTACATGTGTGAGGACAAGTCATTTCTTTTATTTTCCTTTATTAAAGGATATTAGATTTCCTCCTTAAGAGGATGTGGACAAATGGCACACACATTTTATGAATGGTGGCATTCATAGATTTGGAGGTTACTTTGTAATTCCTCTCCTCATCTCTATTTAAGAGATGTCTCCTCTTTCATTTCTTCTTAATGACATTATCGTAAAGAACCTCTCTCTCTCTCTCTCTCTCTCTCTCTCTCTCTCTCTCTCTCTCATTTTAGGCAATGTCTCATTCATAATAACACAAGGGGTTTTTCTTTGTTTTTCCCCTTTCAAAAGTTCTCGTGCCTCCTTCACATTTGGGTGATTGCTCCAAGGTTTCTGCATTTCTCTTGGTAACATTTACTTCATCAATAAACTTACTTGGATTTTGTTTTTCTTTCCTTCCTCTTGTATTTCCTTTCAGTTATTATATAAATTTCTTTTATTTTTTAATATATGTCAATGTTCTGATTTTAAATAAGAGATTAGTGGGAGATGTCCAAAAAGAAAATAAGTAAAACTTTGAAAAAAAAATGAAAGAAATTATAAACATTAAATTTTAATTTTAAATGTTAAAAACTTAAATTAAAATTATCTAATTTGTTCAATCAAATCTAACATTTAAAAAAAAAATACAACAAAGTATTAAAAACAAATCAAAATCTATATAAAAAATAATATTAAATACTAAAAGAAAATATAAAAAATGGTGCGTCGGGAGCCTCTACAATAGAGGCCATGGAGAGGGCATGATTTTTCATGGAGATAATTTGCAAGGAATGTAGGGGATGGGTTTGTGAATGTCTCTAGGAACAAAATGGTGGCTACAAGGGCGAATTCTATCCCGATTGGGGTTGAAAATCCCAGAAGAGCACAAATTTGAGAGAAGGAAAACCCTAAGAGCAACCAAAGTGGATTCTGGAAAGATTTGCCTCTTGGACTTGGAAGGAACCGATGCGAGATAACAAATTTCAAAATCGGGTTAGCAATGGACAACGGAATTTCAAATCCTAAAATAGACAAGCTCCGAGTTTTAACGGAGGAATAAGCGGAGTTCAACAGAAATCAAACCCACAACAGGTTAACAGATTTGGGAGTAAAATGATTGTGCTACCCCCTAATCTCTTCAAGACCTCTGTGGAACGCTTGAAAGAAAGGGCTCTATTCGTGTAGTGGAACGGATCAAATGGATCGCAGGAGAAAATTATGACATGGTGGAAAGAATCTTTCCCAGGCAAGTTATGCATTCACTCTCTGCAAAATGAGTATTTTTTAATAGAATGCATAGATAGTAATTTGAAAATGGATTTGTTGTTTGGAGCTCCCGTTTTTTTCAAAGGATTTAGTTTCAATAGGATTAACAAGAACCCTAGTTTCAACTTTAGCACACATCAATTTATCAAAAAAAAAAATGGATTAGCTAGATTGGGCTTCCGTCAGAATTCAAGCATATGGAGGCTTTAATCAGAATAGGAGATGCTTTGGGAACTTGCTTAGGCATAGAAGAAGACTTCCTGAATGGGAAACTAGCAGATGTAGCCAGTCTATTTGAGGAAATTAACTCAAATATGGGTATCTACAAAGACAGAAATTATGTCAGAGTTTGGCAAACGAACTCAGAGAACTGAGGTGTTGAAGGACAGAATCATAGGAATATGTTTGATGAGGGACTCCATGAAGATAGGGTGGTCTAATAATATCTATGGATTAGAGGATCCTAATATCTTAAGAGTAGACATGAGAAACATTGAGGAACAAACAAAGCTAGGTAAGGGATTGATTGATGTATAAGGGATAAACACTCAAATTTCAGGAGAGACAGAAAAGAACAACCTACAATCAAATAAAGAGAACCAAGGTTCTAAAATGGTATCTCATTCCCATCAAGCAATGGATTCACCTACATTAAATCAAGAGGAGTGTTTTGAGGGGTTGATGACCCAATTTTAAAATTGGTTGAATGAAATGTCCCCAACAATTTATTTTAGATTTTTAACACCATAAATTCACCCATTAGCGTTAGCATGATCTAACCCTTAATGCATGCATTCCAAGACAACCTCGGACATGGCACGACCTGGGAAGAAGGTCGATTTGCTATATAAAATTCACAACTCCAAATTAATCTCTGAAAACGGGCATATAGGATCACCTAGGCCTTAGGAAAATAAAGAGAGAATACTCAGAAGCCACAAAATTTCCCCCTTATACTTATGATGAAAAAACACTTCAACTCTACTATCCACCTGCAACTTGAAAACTCACAAACACCCAAAACACATCAGAAAACATCAAATGTTACTACAACAATGAACTCCATCTATTCTTCAGTGTAAAGAATAGTCTCACAATCTCAACTACTTGCTATTTGTCAAGCGAGAAGCCAAGAACCAACTAGAAGGTATGCATTCCTCGAAGCAATCTATCGGAATTTCGGCAACACTTCATTGCAAATAATCATGGATGTCCAAATGAGGAGTAGAGCCCTGTACTTCTAGAGAAATCTCTTCAAATTCAAATTTAACTCCCTCCAAATTGACATGAAATGAAATGAAATTAAATGCTAACTTGGACGCCCAAAGCAATATAATATTTGCCTTTATTTTAAATCATATATTCCTCCAAAAGGGACACCAAAATCAACTATTGCTTGACACTTTAAAGGTTATAATCTTTAAATGAAAAATCTCCAAAATTGACGCCCACCTTATGTCTTGAAAATGATACTTTAACAAAAAAATATCAATAAAGTGTGTTAAGGCATCCAAAGTAATAAAGTGAATTATATCATAAAATTAACTCATTTCCTCCTAAGGCGGCCATCTAGCCCTATCAATAATTCACTTATAAAATATTTTCCTCAAGCATGAATCGCCCAAAATAAGTTCAGACTTGCCAAAATAGCTCCAAAAATGTTGAAGACAAACTGCTCAAACTGACTTGCCGGAAATAGCCATCTGAATCGGACCATCTGAAGCCCTACTAAAAATAGCACTTACTAAAAATAACATACTGCTAAAAATAGTAAGTGTTTCCAAAGTGATTTTAACCACATTTTGAGCAATCGTTGCAACTTACTAAAAATAGTTAGTCCGGAAAAGTCCTCCAATTCATTTGCATGTCATACCATCATGAAGCTCTCTGAAAACCCAAAAAAACCCAAAGAAATGAGCTATCCTCGCCCCCATTTACTAAAAATAGTAAGTTTACCAAACTTCGTTGCATGCTATGCATGTACCATCATTGCCAAAGCTTTCTGAAAACCCAAAAGGAATCCAAAACCAAAACTGTAAAACTCCAACATGCAAGCCAACAAAAACACTGAAACATCCTCCTAGAAGTAGGAAACCCTAATATATGCCCCCAACTAGCCTACAAGTCTCTGGAATAGGCTAACGACCAACGAAACTGATTACTGTTGAGAAGGAGACATTATAGTCCGCCCTCCCCAAAATTACTTGTCCTCAAGCAACCGCAAGTCTGGATGCTACAAAATCTCCTCATTTTTCCAAGTAGCATCCTCCAAAGGCAAATTCTTCTGCTTCACCAAATACTCCTTGATATAGCTCAACACATCATTTTTCAATCCCTTCCAAGAGAACCTCTCACGAATCAGCCTATAGGTTTTGAAATATCCTTGATGACCAACAAGAGGAATGTCATGGAAAGTCTGCAAAACCTTCTTCTTGAGCTTAGATTCGGGCAACAAAAAGATCCTTCCCTTGTAGTGGATCAGTCCATCAACTACCTTGTACCTTTCATCTTGAAAAGTACCCTCAATAATGCTGGTTGCAAACTAATTTTTGGCATAATCAGCAAGCAACAAGTCCTTCCAATCAGCAGTAAGCTCACACAAAGAGCTTAAGTGGGGCCTTCTTGAGAGTGCATCTACCACAATATTGTTTTTGCCCTTGACATACTCAATGTTGAAATCGTAAGCTTGTAGCTTATTCACCCACTTTTGTTGCCTTTCATTCAAATTCTTTTGGTGCATGACGTCCTTGCGACTATTGTGATCCGTTTTGACAACAAATTTTCTCTCCACCAAGTATTGTCTAAACTTGGCCAATGCATGCATGATAGCGAGCATTTCCTTGTCATAGGTAAAGTCTTCTCAATTCCTCTGAGTTTTTTGCTCTCAAACACAACCGGATGCTTCTCTTGCATCAAAACAACACCAATACCTTCTCCAGATGCATCACATTGTAGCTCAAAGGGCTTGGAGAAATCTCCTTGAACTTGTCAAACACACCTTGTGCCTTTTCTGACCAAACAAAAGCTCCCTTTTTAGTGAGATTTGTAAGGGGGAGCAGCAATCTGAGAGCAGACCTTCACGAATCTCCTGTAGAAGCCACAAATACCCAAGAACCCCTTTAGATGCGTCACGAACTCAGGTGGAGACCAATCAACTATTGCCTTGATCTTTTCGGGATCAACCTTTACTCCATCCGCACTGATGATATGACCAAGGTAGAGCAACTCCTCCATCCCAAACTCACACTTGGATTCTTTTGCAAACAATGATTCAAACTCCAGAATGTTGAGCACTTCATCTAAGTGCTTCAGGTGCTCCTTCCAAGATTTGTTGAAGATGAGGATATCATCAAAGAAGATAAGCACAAACTTTCTCAGTTGCTTCTGAAAGATCTTGTTCATGCAAGATTGGAAGGTACCAGGAGCATTAGTCAACCCAAAGGGCATGACTAGGAAGTCAAAATGCCCAAAGTGGCATCTAAAAGCAGTCTTCTCAATGTCTGACTCCCTCATTCGAATCTGATGGTACCCTGATATGAGATAAATCTTAGAGAAGAAAACAACTCCATGCAGCTCATCAATGAGCTCATCGATCCTGGGTATGGGGTACCGATTCTTGATTGTTTTTTGATTAAGAGCTTGGTAATCCACGCATATGTGCATTGTCTCGTCCTTCTTCTTCACTAATACCACTAGGGAAGCAAAGGGGCTCTTACTGAGCCGGATGTATCCCATATCCAAGAGTTCCTTGATGGCCTTTTCTATCTCATCCTTCTACTTCTTTGGATATCGGTAGGGAGTAGTAATGACCGGCTTAGCTCCTTCTTCCAGTTCAATAATGTGCTCAGTCCCTCTCTCGAGAGGTCTCCCAGGGGGTGGGCTACCAAAGACTTTACTCCACTTGGTGATCAATTCTTGAATATCTGGAGGGTAGTGTCTCTTTTCTACTATAGGAGTGGATGGCATGATCACACATTTTTCTGCCCATTCCACTTGATCATGACAGATCAGCCTCTCCATCCTCTTCAATGACACAATATGAGGGCCTCCATTAGACATCCCACTCAACACCACTTTCTTCTGAACTTCAACTCCATTGTTTGCAGATTGAGAGAGATCTCACCAAGAGATAGCAACCATTGTATGCCAAGTACTACATCATCAGTACCTCCAATGCTAACAACATAGAAGTCATCCTGGAATTCATAATTTCCCAACCTCAAAGACATATTGGAAACCATCCGATTGCAAGAGATAGTAGAACCGTCTGCAACCATTACTTTGAATCCATCAACTGCTTCAGTTATAAGGCCTCTCTTTGCAACAATTCTTTGATCTATGAAATTATGAGTTGCTCCCGTGTCAATAAGGGCAATGACTCGGTGCTCTCCAAGCACTCCCCTAACTCCAAATGATTCATTTTGATGGAGACTGGAAAGTTGAGCAACTACACCCCCACCTTCTTGGTCATCTTCAACCTCTTCTGGAACCTCTTCGTACTCACTTTCCCCCATATCAATCTGTTGTTCTGAATTTTCAGATTCTCATCCATCAACAGAATAGGTTTCCATGTAGTGCGCATTGTCTTTTCCATAGCACTTGTGACCTGGGGCCCATGGTTCCTTGCAAGAGTAGCACAGATTCTTCCTTTGACGCTCTTTTCGGAGCTCATCATCCATCCTAGAAAGAAACTTCTTGGTCTGATTTGGAAATTTCTTCTTGTCCTTTCGATAAGGGAAAGGCTTGGACTGAAATTTTAACTTTGGGGCAGCCAAGTCGATGCTTCTTGATTTTTTAATGACTTCATTCAAAGTTGGTGGATCAAAAGCCTTCACCCAACCTTTCAAAGGTTCCTCCAATCCCTCCGTAAAAAGGACTACAAGCCTCTTCTCTGTGATATTTGGCACCATCACAGCAAGTCTTTGGAAATTAGCTATGTAAGTGTCCAATGAACCTTGTTGTTTTAGCTATGCAAGCTCTCAAAACTTCACCTCAGGGTCTTTTGTGTCGAATCTTTAATGAGCTTGTTGGTGAACTCATTGTAGGTGACAATAAGACCATGGCCAAGAGTGACCAAACCATGATACCACTACTCATGAGCAGCCCCATCCAAATGCAAAGTGGCAAACTTGATAGCACTTCCTCCGGTATTGGTCTCAAGGACAAATAATTATCCAACTTTTGAACCCACGATCTAGCAGAACACTTATCACTCCCATCAAAGTGGGCTAGAGTAACCTTCCCAAGGGCTTGCTGATAATCACTTGGAGCATAAGGGCGGTTATCATATCTTCCACCTCTCCTCTTCTTTTGGTTCATAAACTGATCCAAGGTGAGGATTTCCCGAATCTCAGCCAAGAGAGAGACATACTTCATATAACTGTTTCTTACTTCATCCGCTATTGGAATATCAATTTCAGCTTGTGGTGCTTCCTTGGGTAGGAAGACAGGTTGCAAAGGCCTAGAGACTGACCCTCCAAGCATTCCTCCATTAGGACCTCCATTGTTACTCCCTTGGTTACTTCCATTTCCTCCATGGTTGTTTCCATTTCCACCAGGGTTGTTGGAAGTGCTAGCTTCAGGTCCATTAGTGGGTTGATTAGGAGTCCCACCAATATTCTGATTAATTTTAGCCAGCGATTGGGACATCATGCCCATCATGGTGTCAAACTTTCTTTCTACTCTTGCTTGAGCGGACTCATTCCGTCATGATGTTCTCTCTGCCATAGTGTCAACTACTATCTCTCTATTTTTGAGAACCTCTAAAAAAGTTTCTTCAACCAACACTGCTGGAATTTGATACTGTTGTCTCTTCTAATCTCTGTTGTAGTAGTGGATTTCTCTATCACTCATGGAGAATTTTGCTCAACTGAACACACAGGCTGGCAGGAAAACCAGCTCTGATACCACTGAAAGATCCCCCACAATTTTTTTCAGATTTTTAACACCATAAATTCACCCATTAGCGTTAGCATGATAAAATATGTAGAGCAATACAAATTGGAGGTTGGACCAGCCACTGCCACTTTTCAGTGGGATAAAGAAATACTGAAATTTAACAGCTATTTGGCGGTATAACCAGCCAATTACAAATTCAAGAAAACTGAAGTAAACAAGACAATCACTCAACCACTTATTCAACGTGAGGACTGGAAATAAGAGTACAATGAAATATAGATAGGCAGCGAAGCCAACCTCTTCCACTGATTCAGTGGGTGTTGTGAAACAATTCCAAAATGAAGATTGTTGTTAGTACTACTAATCAGCATTACAATACATAACATGAATTTTAGATCAAGAGATATCGTTGTCCAAAGCTGCAAATGATGTTCAATGCACTTCACAAGCTACGAGAGACTAACTAACCAAAAAACAACTCCACACTCCAAAACTCTAAATCTGATATACTTTGCCAACAGACTGAAAAACCAGTGTTCCACAGCCGTTGGGGATGGGGAGACGAAAGGACGCGGGGACGGGCTTCGGGGACGGGGGAACAAAGGGAAAAAGTTTCGGGGACGGGTTTTGGGGACGGGGCGACTTGGGCTTGGGAGGGGGAAACGCATTTTCGTGGAACACTGGAAAAAACACAAACCAGCAACATTAAAACACCTAAAATGCTCATAACTCCACCAAGACTCAACGGAATAACTTGAAACCAATTGCAAATGAGCTCTAGTGAGGAGGCGCCCAAGCCAAGACCAACAACCAACTACAAACCCGATCTAAACCTTCAATGCACGCATTCCAAGACAAACCTAGACATGGTACGGCCTGGGAAGTGTTGTCCTCATTTTTGGATTTTCAAAAATGTGACAACCCCTACAAATTTTTGCTCAAAATGTGTCATTTTTGTCTATAAGGCACGTTTTACGAGGTGCAAAACTCACATTTGTTAGTGTCACAAATCATCGAGGGTTGTCTTTGCCATCATTGTCCAAGTTTCAGTGAGTTTCGGCCTTCATTTTCCTAGCTTTCTATGCAATTTCGAGTTTCAAAGTAGTCACTACAAGTTGGAGATTTTACTCTTAAGGCACGCTTTTTGAGACAAAAATTTTGCTCCTTTCTAAACTGAACCAATCTTCGGTTCATTCTTGATCCACGTTTCAAATTTCATCACATTCCAAGTTCGTTTGCTTAATCTTTTCTTCAAAATCGGGTTTTTTCCTCTAGACTGCAAGTGGGAGATTTTCCTTCTTTTGCAAGTTAAGAGACCTTTATGTTTTTAAGTTGTAGGGACTCTTTCAAACGATTACAAGTGAAAGCTTATTTAAGATGTGTAACATGTAACTTGTAACTTGTCTTTTCTTTTCCATTTCCCCTTTTGTCTTTTAAGTTGTTTTGTAGGAATTTTTTGGTCAAACTACAAGTAAATTTAAAAATACAAGTTTATGAGAACTTGTAAGTTCTTTAAAAAGTTCCTCTTTTCTTTATTTTTAAACTTGTAATAGGGATTTTAAAACCAGATTGCAAGTATTTAAGTGTTTTTTAGTGTTTTATGTGCTCTTGCTTCTTTGAAACCCGATTTTGGAAGAATGAAGGAAAAGTGAGTTTTATTAAAACTCGTAATAGGGTTTTTATAACCCGATTGCATCTTTTGCTCCAAGTTTTTGTGCCCATTGCTTGTGGTCGGATTTGAGAAACCCAACCACCTTTTTCCCCCAAGAAGCAACGAACTTGTGGCACTTTGCAACTTGAATCTGATTCTCATGGGAGTGGTGCCATGAATGTATGCCGACGTGGGGGTTTTTGCTTCCATTTTTGTTGTTTTAAGAATCACGTTTCTTGGCGTTTGACCACGTATTTTGCCTTTGTGTGATGCGTTTTGCATCCAACCTTCAATGTGAAGTATTTGGCACCAAATGGGTTTCTTCTTCCAAGCCTTTTTTTGTGCTTTGAATGCAAAACCGTTTTACTTATTGCAAGAACTATCAATGTGGTGGCTTCTTCATCTATTTATAGAGTATTTCGGTTCTTCCCAAGCTCATTTACTCTTGTCTAGGGCATTTGATCAAGCAAGATTTCGGGTTTCTATATAATCTTCCCAAGTTGTTTTGCTATTTGAATACAACTTGTGAATTCTCAAAAGTTTTTCCCTTCATTGCACTTGCAGTCAACCTACCAGAACCCGAAATTGGTCCAAAATGCACTAAAAAACACTTGAAAATGAGTCTTAAAGGTCCAATGACAAGTGCAAACTTGTAGTTACCCATTACACCTATGAAGTTGCATGTTTGTTATCCACAATTGCAAGTTAATGCTCTTGTTTTTTTACACATGTAATGCAGTTTCCAGAACCCGAAATTAACTTGTGAGTCCATTTTTGCATCAATTTATCCCTTCCCTTGTCAATCTTGTTTGCACGCATGATCTATCAAATCAACAAATTAAGGCATGGGTATTGTTTTATAACAATATCATCTTAGTTAAGGTGTTATGGGTTTTTGTCAGTGAACAAAAGAAGAAGAGATACAACAGCAATTCATTGATGCAAATTATAGAATGCTTTCGAGACAGAGATGGTCATAACATGAAAAGAGGAAGGCAACCCTTTCCCTCTTGAAGAAATGGTACTACGCCAAGCATGTGAAAGGTTGAAGTTCGCTAGTTAAAGACACAAAGACTATCAAGGGTGCAAGTTCTTGTTCCAGTTCAAGATGTCATTTACCTCGATCACAAAGTGTCTTATAGCAGCATGAAGATTTTCAAAACAGAGGATGATGTAGTTGGATTTGTGTCTTCGGACACAAAGAATACTTTCAATTGTGTATTTGTAATTTTGTTTTGACAAGTTACATGTAAAAACAAGTTTTGTAATTGCAAGTGTCACTTTCACTTGCACTTTTGTAAAATGTAATTACATGTAAAGCAACTACAAGTTGAGTTAGATTAGGATTGTAGTTGGAATAAGTCATGGTGGTTGAGAGAATTTCTCAAGTTAGTTGGGATCCTTCCCACTTTTTTCTCAAGGCTCCTCTCCTATAAATACTTGAGGGGGTCTATTTGTAATTGATAGCTTTTGGCAATGCAACAAGACTCTGTCAGTTTGTATGTACACTCTAAGACTTTGAACTTAGTTGTAAATCAGATTGCAATCAATTAAAAGAGGCAAATTGTTTTCAAACTTTGTGTTGATTCAAGGTGTTATGCGACAACATTTTCTGGAGATTGATTGTGAGTTTTGAGGTGTTATACAAGAGGAATTCAAGCTCAATCTTGCAGATTTTGAGCTGCTTATTGCATTTGGAGTTTTAGATTGGTTTTAAGATTTGATACTGTAGACTTTGAGCTGCTTGTCACATTTGAAACTATTGTAGGACACACAAGCTAAAGGGGGTAACTTGCAGACTTTGTGTTGCTTTTATTTTCTATGTTTGTGCATAAGAGGTGCATCATGTAGTTAGACTTTGAGCTGCTACATACTATGCTTGGCTACCAGAAAATCATCTAAAAGGTTGATAGGATAGTAGATAGTTGAAGACTTTGAGCTTTCTTTTTGTTTTCCCGTCACGGAGAAGCAAAGGAGAAATTTGTGTCTTTATGGAAACTTTGCTTCTTTATTTAGTTCACTTCATTAATCATTTGTGCTTCCAACTATAATTGTTTTCTAAAAGAAGAGAAAAGAATAAGTGCCTTTTCTAAAAAAAGAGAACAAGACAGAGTTTCACCCAGATTTAGGATAGATTTAGAGTTAGAGTTTATTTCTGAATTGATAAAGTAGAAAGAAAAAGGGGGAGCCTTCCCTTTTAAAATAGGAGACTTTATCTCACACACTGTGGCTGAAACCATAATTTTGCACATCCCCTAGGTGTACAAAATTTTCAACCAACAAGAAGAAGGGTGATTTGCTATATAAAATTCACAACTCCAAATTAACCTCTGAAAACTGGCATAAAGGATCGCCTAGGCCTTAGGAAAATAAAGAGAGAATACTCAGAAGCCACAAAATTTCCCCCTTAGACTTATGATGAAAAAAACACTTTAGCTCTACTATCCACCTGCAACCAAAAAACTCACAAACACCCCAAAACACATCAGAAAACATAAAATGTTACTACAACAATGAACTCCATCTATTCTTCAATGTAAAGAATAGTCTCATAATCTCAACTAGTTGCTATCTTTCAAGCAAGATGCCAAGAACCAGCTAGGAGATATGCATTCCTCAAAGCAATCAATCGGAATTTCGGTAGCACTTTGTTGCAAATAATCATGGATGTCCAAATGAGGAGTAGAGCCCTGTATTTATAGAGAAATCTCTTCAAATTCAAATTCAACTCCCTCCAAATTGACATGAAATGAAATGAAGTCAAATGCCAACTTGGACGCCCAAAGCAATATAATATTTGCCCTATTTTAAATCATATATTCCTCCAAAAGGGACACCAAAATCAACTATTGCTTGACACTTTAAAGGTTATAATCTTTAAATGAAAAATCTCCAAAATTGACGCCCACCTTATGTCTTGAAAATGATACTTTAATAAAAAAATATCAATAAAGTGTGTTAAGGCATCCAAAGTAATAAAGTGAATTATATCATAAAATTAACTCATTTCCTCCTAAGGTGGCCATCTAGCCCTATCAATAATTCACTTATAAAATATTTTCCTCAAGCATGAATCGCCCAAAATAAGTTCAAACTTGCCAAAATAGCTCCAAAAATGTTGAAGACAAACTGCTCAAACTGACTTGCCAGAAATAGCCATCTGAATCGACCATTTGAAGCCCTACTAAAAATAGCACTTACTAAAAATAGTAAGTGTTTCCAAAGTGATTTTAACCACATTTTGAGCAGTCGTTGCAACTTACTAAAAATAGTCAGTACGGAAAAGTCCTCCAATTCATTTACATGTCATACCATCATGAAGCTCTTTGAAAACCCAAAAAAACCCAGAGAAATGAGCTATCCTCGCCCCCATTTACTAAAAATAGTAAGTTTACCAAACTTCGCTGCTTGCTATGCATGTACCATCATTGCGAAGCTTTCTGAAAACCCAGAAGGAATCTAGAATCAAAACTGTAAAACTCCAACATGCAAGCCACCAAAAACACCGAAACATCCTCCTAGAAGTAGGAAACCCTAATTTCTACTCCCGACTAGCCTATGGGTCTCCGGAATAGGCTAACGGCCAACGGAATTGATTACTGCTGAGAAGGGGACATTACATTGAAGCTAACAGGAATTTAGCAACCTCAAGTATGATCTCATCACAGGGTGTGGAGAGCAGCAAGGAGTTTGAGTGACACCTATTGAAGAATTAAATGAACTTAAGAAGGTTAGTGAAGCCTTGAGTGATGAGATTAATGTGCAGATGAACATCTTAATAAATAAAGAAAATAATGATTAGTTAAGTCAAAACATCTCACAGACAAGATTGGAAGCTGACTTTTCCAAGGAGAGAAGTAATAAGGATTAAATAATAGCGGAACTCATATAGGGGTTTCAATTGAGGACAGAGTTCCTTTAACTTAAATGGAAAACCCAGAGTCTGGTAATAAACCCACAGAATTAGAAGCAGTCTGCAACTTTTTAAGTTTATCCCCTTCAACTAATTGCAATTCGGAGGCTTATAGAGAAGACAATAAAAGTAGCAAGAGCTTCCATAAGATTATTAATCTAATGACCCTCATAGATAGAGAAGAAAAAAGAACCCTCACCAGTACTATCACTACCAACACCTTCAACTCCAACATGCCCAAGATTTCCCCTAGCGTATCCATCTATATTAATCTTAAGAATGCTTATACGAAACGGATACCATCTACCCTCTCTCCAAGTTTTTCTATTGGGAAGACGTCGTCATCTAAATGAGGAAAACCTCAAACGATTCCCAAATAAACCTAACCCCTACATCACCTCCACCTAACTTGACTCCAAGGGGGTATCCATCTCACACTTTGCATGGATAGTCTCTTGAATCATACCAATAACCCTTTGCCAAATCTATTGAACCACGAACTTCCTATCCTGAAAGATCTTGTGATTCCTTTCCAAACAAATCTGCCAAAGGATGCATGAGGGCCCAATATTCAAGACCATATTGAGAAAGAATGCCTTTGTAGGAGGCCTTCCCAAACTCCTCCAAAAATCAATTAGACAAGAAGCATGAACACAAGCTTCCTTCCAAACACCCCACCATATATGCCAAATGAATCTAGAAAAGGAGCACTAAAGAACTTTCCTCACTAGTACCACAAAGAACACAAATAGACAGCCCCTGAAAGCCCCTCTTTTGTAGATTATCCTAGGTGAGACACCTAACACAGGTAGCAAGCCAAAGGAAGAAGATGCATTTTGGCAAGGCAAATTTATTCCACACATTCTTCCACCAAGGGACTTCACTCCCCCCATAATCCTATGAAATCAAAACTTGATACCCAAAAGCCACTAAATAAGCCCCCCTAGGATCAGGGTTCCAAGCCAAGATATCACTCCTCTAAGAACTGTGAACTCTTCTAGCTAAAATCCAAGAAAACTCTTCTCAATCCTCAATAGAGCCACCTAGCAGCCAATCTCGAGAATTCTTCCACCGGCCCCAAGCTTTGTGCTACATTCAAATCTTCAACCCTAGCCCAACCAACCTCCAAGAAACTATGACAAAGAGACTGTTAGTGCATATACATGGACATGATAGGACGAAAACCATCCAAAGAGTCATACCAAAAGAGCACCTTTGAACCCCCATTACAAATCCAAAACAATCCTTGCTTGATTAAATTAGCATCCCTTGCCTGACAAGCTCTTGGCACATCTTCACTTGCATTCCCCTTAAATAATTAGAGGAAAGGATCTTGGCCCAAGCTTGATCTAGATTAGTGTACCCCCTCTAGCAAAGCTTAGCAGCAAAGGCCTAACCAAAAAAGCTAGCATGTTGCAACCCTAGGCCACCCTCCTACTCCTGTCTACAAATAGTCTCCCACTTAGCCAAGCTTCACTTCCACGAATCTAAATCATCAGCCCATAAAAAATGCCTAGAAAGAGCATCTAGTTCCATAGTGAAACTTAAGAGAGCAACTTGCACCAAACACCTATAAATGTTTAGAGCCTAAACCACTAATTTTAGTAACAATATTCTGCCTGCAAAAGAAAGCCATATGAAAGCCCAATGGCTTACTTTCTCCTCAAATTTATCTCGTACCTTTTGCCATGTACCTCTAGGCAAAGGGCCTATAAAGAAGGGAACACCCAAACACACAAAAGGAATTGAACCAATCTATAATCTGAGAATTTGAGCTATCCTATTCTAGATAAGAGGAGGGGTGTTGAAGAAGATGGAAGACTTTCTTTCGGTAACCCTCTAAACCAAAGCTGCAAGATAGATATCCAAAGTTCGCTTAAAATTAGTCACTTCTCTAATTCTAGCCACTCCCAACAAACAATATCATCTTCAAACTATAAGTTAGAATGAGAAGGAAAACCATTACCCCATCTCCACCCTTGAATCAGCTCTTGACTCACATGGCATTTTGAAGTTCTCCCCAAGCCCTCAGCCATTACGATAAATAAATAGGAAAAAGGAGGTTCCCCCTACTGAAGGCCCTGCAAAGGAGAAAACAAATCAAAGGGTACACTATTAATAAACACTAAGTATGAAGTAGAAGTAATGCAACTCATCACCCAATAAACCCAATTATACCCAAACCCAAAAGCAAGAAGCACTTTTTGAAGATATGACCATTTTACCCAGTCATAAGCTTTGGCCATGTCAAACGTGACAAGCATAGCCTTCTCCTTGGAATTTTCAATGGAGTAAATGGCCTCAGTTGCAATGATCACTCCATCCAAAATGTGTTTGCCTACTATAAATCCACCCTGCTCTTAAAAAATCACTCTGTTAAGCCATGGCTTAAGTCTCCTAGCGATTAACTTAGATATGATCTTATAAACCACATTGCATAGGGCAATTGACCTAAACAACTAAAAAGAATTAGCCCCTTCTCTGTCGGGGATAAGCACAAGGAACATAGAATTCATTGCTCTCAACATTTGTTTGCTTCTTTGCGAATCTTGCACCACCTCAAGCAAGTCAAATTTGATAATCTCCCAAAATTATTAAAGGAATTATATCGAGAATCCATTTGGTCCCAGAGCTTTCCCTTTCTTCATTCGGAACACAATCCCCTCTAATTCATCCAAAGAGATAGGGGTGAAAAGTATCTCATTCATCTCATAAGGAACTACTATAGGAATACAATCTAAAATGAGATTCTCCTTCTCCATCACAAGGGGAGAGTCCTTGAACAAGGAATAATACTAAATAGCTTCTTTCAATATATCTTGAAAAGAAGATTGTTGCACTCCCTAAGAAGATACGATTGAGGAGATCGAATTCCCATGTCTTCTAACCTTGACAGAGTTAAAGAAGAAAAGCAATATTTATGTGTCCCTCTTGAAGCCAATCAATCCAAGACTTATATTTCCAGTATATCTCTTATTGTGATTACCATCCTACTAGCTCCTTGATTGATTCAACTTCTTCTCTAAGTGATCCCTCTAAAAACCCATGCTCTCTATTTTGCATGGTGATGGTATCCAACCGGTTTGAGCAATCGAGTTAGCCATAAGAAAATTCCCAAAGTACTACATATTCTACCTCTTAGGTTGATACTTCACAAATTTTAATCTCTAACCAAGAAAATACTATCGTGCCATGAGTTGACATACCTCTACTCCACCAATCAGCCATAAGATCATGCAAATATGGCTCACATAACCACATAAGCTGAAACTTAAATGATCAAAACCTAACCATTCTAAAATCTTAGAGCTAGTAATCCATTTGTTGCCAAGCCAAAAGTTGGAAACTAAAACCCTATCCAATCTCTAAGAGATGAAAAACTTACCCCATCTCTTGTTGCTCCAAGTATACAACACACTACCTAGTTTTATGTCAACTAAGTTCACGAAAAGGATATTTCCATTAAAGAGTCATGAAAAGGGCTCGTGCCTATTCACTCCCCCTCTCTTCTCCTCCAACCTAGTAATGGTATTAAAATCTACAGCCAAGATCTATGATAATAAAGGGGCTAGAGACCTCACACGCCGAATGTGAGCCCAAAGACGTGATTTGCCAACCAAATCAGTCAGAGCATAAACATTGGTGAACAAGAGAATTTGCCAAATTTGAAACTAAAAGCAACCAAAGAAATAGAATACCTACCAGTAATCCATCGAAGTGGAGAAAACTTATGTGGATCCCATAAGTAGACTATCCTACCGACACTACCCTATGCACCTATGCACTAACATTGACCCCTCCCCCATAGCCTAATGGCAATGTTGAACATGGCCTCCACTGACAACTCTGACTCCTAAATAAACAAAATATCTAGAGAATGCATGCTAATCAGTTCACGAACAACTTTTTGTCTATGGATGTAGTTGAAATCCCTTGCATTCCAAGAGAGTACAATCATCTCTATGAGTTGGAGAAATGGGAGCAATGGTCTTGACTGTCCCTGACCCCTCTACCAACACATTTCTTCCAAATTGTTCCAAGTCACGAAGAGCCCCAAGACCCTAATTAATATCCACCTGGGATGTAGCAATCTCAACTGGCAACCTATCCTAACTAACATCCACCATAGAGACCAATTGTTTCACCTCCAACTTATCAAAATTTGAGGGCATCTCAACTAGATTCTCTACTTGCTGATCTAAAACCTCCAAGGCATCAAATCAATTATAAATCCCATCCACCTGTCTATCCTTGAGAGTTCTATCTACCCTCTTCCCTTATTTTGGGGCTTTACTGGAACAAAACTCTGCATCCCCCTCCATCAAAGGGACTTTCCCTTAGTCTTTTATCGGCGATGGACAAGATGTCATATTGGTTGAGGCCCATTAACTAGAGCCCCTACAAGGTTAAACCTGGGACATTTCCTTAGCAAATGCTCATACTCATGGAAAATTCGGCAATGAAATGGGATAGCTTCATAATCCTATTGTTGAATCCAAGATGTGAAATCAAAATGAATTTCTAAAGTATCTAGCAAAGAATTATTTGAATCAATTTCAACATAGATACAGGCATAAAAAATTACCTTCTTAGCCTACACTTGTTGTGAAAGATTAACAACTTGCCCAATAGAAAGGAAATCATATACAAAATATGATTCCTACAAAATTCAAGAGGGAGCCTCACCCAGATAGGATTTCTTGATGGAAGATCCACTTAAAGGTTAAAGCCCACATGTCAAAGCTTGACGAACAGACCCACCTGATTGTAAAAATTAGGACCTACTTCAAAGGCCTTATTTCAATCCGCCAAGCAAGATTAAAACACCATTAGCAACTTGCATTACTTTCATATCACCCTCAAGATTCCAAGTCCAACAAGCCCAAGAATCCAGGAAGAGGAAAGAGACTTGAATCGCCATCAACTTGCAAATTAAAGCATGGTTACTCAAATAGCTTACATCCTCTACTACCAAGTCCAGCTGAATCATTAAAACTAGACAAGCTTAACTCCACTCGAAGCATCCATTTATTTTATGAAAACAGGAATCACCATTCTATGATGAGCTCTCCCCATTCAAGGCCTTGTTCGAAAAGCTAGCAGCAATAGCATGCACGAAGTAGGATGGAACAAACCTTATCAAAGCCTATTGACAAGAAAATTTGGATAGCATTCGCCCCCCCAACCAAATTCATAGCTCAGCAAGCAAAAATCCAAGAAAACACCACATAGACAAAAAACCATGCCAAGCCTCACCCAAACCCCAAAATGCCACACACTAGCACAAACACGGCCTCACCAACAAAATAATTGGCCTCTAGCACCCACAACTCACTCTCACAGACCCCACAAACCCCACGCCTAGAAAAAAAATGGCCAGGAAACAAGGAAAAAAGGTGTAGCTAGGGCTTGCAAGCCCTACCCTATGCCACAATTTGACTATCTTGCCAATAATAAAATTTAGATATATGTATCGCCAACAAGGGTATGGTAAGCCCCAGCAAGGAATAAGGGCTAAGAAAATACAAGGTCTACCAATGAGTTATAACGGGCCAAATAAGCTTTAGCATGACTCGATGGAGAGGAAGAGCTAACATAAGGCTTTTTTAAATTAAATCATAGGGATGAGGTGGCCTCACACCTAGGCCACATAGACCTCAATGATGACCCCAACTTAGACATAAGAGAAGGTAATGTAGGCCACACGAAATCTTCAACTTTAACCACTAAAGGCAAGGTAGGCACTAGAAGAAGTGGGTACCAGAAAACATTTAACAACGCCTAGCATGATGACAGAACAAAAGCCCAAAAAAATTTAAACATTCTCTTAGGTGGCACTCAGAAATGTGGGACCTATTGTGACCTATTTCACACATCGCCCCATCGTAGATGGGGACCCCCTGTTTTTGCTTTTCAGGGTTTTGTCCTAGCTCTACAGTTTCATAAATCTATTTTCTTTGAGAGTTTTGAGTTAGAGTTTTGAAGTCATCCCGAGCCAAGTAGTGAAATCTTGCTCAAAAATGCATTTGAACGTTGTCAAAGTGCTTAGAAGGTTTGAAGGACAAGGATTGCAATTGCTTTGGGTCATTTCTGACAACCTTTTTCTAAAAATAGAAAGTTTTGTTTTTGGCACTTTGGGCACAATCCGAGAAGCAGCTTTTTTGGCTTGTTTTTTGCTTTTTTCGCTTTTTGCTTTTTTCTGCTTTTTTGAAAGTAGAACCTGGGTTTTGTTCCTCAAGCCATTTGGTCAGTACCCATGTCTTCATATTCGAAAAATTTTGCCTCTAAGAACAAAAAGCAGGGTTATGTTTTTTTGCTTTTTTGTGGGATTAGGGTTTTGATCCTCAGGCCATATCATTACTGCCCATATTCTCAGAATCGAAAAAATTTGGTCTCTAAGTGTAAAAGCAAGGTGAAACCCTAATTAGGGTTTTGTTCCAGATAATCCAACATTGATATGGCAGATCCAAATTTGACATAGCAGGTTATAACAGTACCATGGAAGATCAAGATAGATGGCAATCAAGTAATGGTTGGAAGATGGTTGATCTATGTCCAAGCTCTTCAAAGTCCGCCATGTCTAAAGAGGAAAGATGGTTGGCATACTTCAAAGTGCGCCCAAGCATGAAAGATGAGACATGGCCAATGAAGTATCAAGTCCATGAAGGCACAAGTTTAACATGGCAAATAGAAGGTGAACCCCACCCAAGAGATAGAAGGTCATAAGACCTTCCAACTCCGCCTGAGCACAAACAAAGTTGGCGAAGAAGCTTCCAAGTCCGCCTTGGCAAAGCATACTCCAAGTCCACCAAGGTAGAAAAGCAAAAGATTTTTGGCAAGACAAAGTTCAAGTAAGACTTGGCATCAAACACTCAAACTCCGATCCGCAATTGAAAAGGATCAGGTTAAGTCAACAGCATGGTAAGGAAGACATAGCAGCAGCAAACATGTCCAAGAACATGTGATGTCCGCCTAGCAAAGAAAAGCATAAGGACATGGCATGAGGTTAGGATGACAAGGAAAGCACTTGTAAGGAAAGAGCACAAGACAAACATGTCCAAACACATGTAAAGTCCGCCCCCCACAAACAAAGTTGGCAAACAAGATAAGAAGTCTGCCCAAGGCATAGAAACATGGCAAGACAAGTAAGAAGTCCGCCTACCACATGGGATGGACGACACAACTCTCTCCAAGTCCGCCCTTTTGATGGATGTCCAAACTTCTCCAAAGTCTGCTAGGCATGTATAAGGCATAAGCAAAGAATGTCCAAGGCATGAGAGAGTCCACCCAAACACAAGGAAGATCCAATGAAGCATGAAGTCCGCTAGGCACAAGAGGTAGATGGAAAAGAGGTCACAAAGTCTGCCTTGGACAAATGGCTAATGAATATCAAAGTCCGCCTAGCTTGGAAAAACATGGATAAAAGCAAGGAATTGTGACATACAAAGAATCAAGTTGGCTAAGGCATGAAAGTTAATATGGCAAACAAACCTTAAAGTCCGTCCATGTCCTAACAAGATTAAAGAAGCAAGATGGTGAGGTGTACTTGAAGTCCGCCTAAGGGGTATGGAAGTATAAACATGGCACGAACTTCATGAAATTCACCTAGGCTAAGGAGAAGATAAGAAAGGTTTGCCAAGGCATGGCAAAGACCAAGAAGAAAATTGTCCAAGTAATTTGAAAGTCCACTTCGAAGAAGAAATTACAAATTTTCGAAAACAGAATTTGATCAAACACAAGAAAGATAAGACATCAAACATTCCAAGTTTGCCCATTAAATGGAATATGTGAAGATACTTAAGCCAAACATAAAAATTCGCCCAAGATTTGAAGATAAAACATGAAGATCAACTTGCCATGGTGAAAGACGAAAAAATGGCTAAAGGAAATGCAAAATTGAGAAAAATTGCACATGAAATCAAGGGGTCAATCAATGAACTGGTTGGAAAATAAAACTTAACACATGAATATTTTTAATTATTGTCCAACACTTAGAATTATTTTCAAAAGGAAAATAATTTCAAATTTTGAACACAGAAATATTTTCAAAAATTCAAGAATTTTGGAAATTAAAGGAAAGTTCTAGAAGATTCCTTAGCTAAGAATGAAATTTTGAGAGAGAAATAAAACTTTCCATTTTGGAAAGAATTAATACATTAAAACACAACAAAATAATAAAAAATTAGAAAAAACAAAACAACACAAAGATGAAGCTTCTAAGTTTAAAATCCCTAGACTCTATATATTTTCAACCAGTCACTTTCAAATTCATTATTCAGGTTGAGAATTTGGAGAGCAATTGAGAAGAAGTTTTCTCTCAAATTTTGTGAAAATTGATTTCTTGAAGAGAAATTTTGAAGAAGTAAAAGTCTTCTAAGAGTTGGAAGTCAAGAAATTAAGTGTTTTTTTCTGATTTGAAGACAGATTTTCAGAATTGAAGGTGAATTTCAGTAACAAAGATCAATTTCTAAGACACAAAATCTGAAATTGACTGAATTTTTCTATTATCCTGTCTTATTTCTCTCAAATTTTATCAATTTCTTGACTAAATTCTTCACTTTCAGTCTGCTTTTTCGCAGAAATTTAACCTTTTAACAGGCTGAAAGTGAAAATTCCAAACAAAAGGATAAAAAATCAGAATTAAAACCTTAGAAATAATATTGAATTTTCATGTGTTTTGCAGGTTAATGACAACCAAAGGAGCACCTTCCAGAAAAGAACCAATGATGTTTGCCAATAAAGGAGTACAGTCGGAATCCAAGATCAAATCAAAATGGAAGAATGTCACAAACACTAACCTTGGACACGTGGACTTAGAAGAATTCAAAAAGAGAATGTACGGGCATGATGGACAGCTGCCAACCCATTGCTTGCCGGATGATGAGAAATGGCATCGTCCAAGTAGCTAGATTTCCTCCGACTAAGCAATGTGTTGAGCTGATAGTTGAGTGTGCTATACACTACAATGCACAATCAAGAGAGATCATTGCACCTGATGGAAGAGTTTTAGCTAATCTTTCAGAGTTAGCTATTCAAGAGACATTTGGAATTCCAAACTACAATAAAACCTCCTACAAGACCAAAGAAGATACCAAGAGGATCTATGATAACCAGTCTGAACTCTATGCGGCAAATATTAACAAGTCATGGTTGGAAAAGGAAAGACCCCAAGGGAAAGTGCCAAAGAATCTATTGCGCGCATACTTCAAAGAAGAATATGGTGATATCATCCTGTTTTTGAATAGAGTAATGGGTAGCCCTCAGGGAGAGCACCATTCGAGTCATGGATGTACTATTTCATTGATGAAATTACCTCGGGAGTCAAGATCTTCAATTGGTCCCGCATAATCAGCAACAATCTTCATGAACAGTTGATAAATTTGGAGAAGACAAAGTCATTCTACATGGGCTCCTACATTATCTACTCATTGGCCAGAAATTTTAGATATTACGCACTGATCTGTAGAGGCGTAGTTGGCAATGGAGAAAATGAATTCAAGTCTTACGACTGTTATCCTCGGCTACAACTTAAGGAGAAGAGCCATTCCAAGCAAGTGAATGATGCATTCCTTATGTACATCACAAGGACATTACAAGGAGGAACTCACCAAAGGCTGTCTCCTGAAGCAAAAAGTTTAAACAGCAAGTATGGATCCTGGTTTATCTAGTTTCCGAAATTTACATACATAAGAGTTCAAGGTTTTGACGGTCATCCTTACCGACTTTTGATCTATCCAACCAACAGGATGGTCCTACTTGAAGTTCTCAGACAATTGGAAACATATCAGGGCTTCAAAAGAAAAAGACAGAAGGCAGCAATTACCTTTCCATTCTTTATTGGAAATATGGAGGAATCTTGTCCGACAGCACAAGCAGCTGAAAGTGTTAGGCTAGAGATGCAATGGCATCCTTTCACATTCTACCGGTCCAAAGCTAACTATGATCCTTACAATAATATTGGATCAGTGAATGGAGAAAGATTCAGACATAGAGTGGACATAGAGGATTATTGGGCAAATGTTGTAGATGAATTTGAAATCAGGAAAAGACTGTGGTCCAAACTACCAATAAGCTTGATCAAAAAGACTGAACCATTCCTTGTGCCGGAACAGCTGGAAGATAATACAGAATATACTCAGCCTAACTTTGATGAACATGCACCTCTTTCTCCTATCAAATGGTCAGAACCAAAGCATGCAGACTTGACCACCTTGATGCGGCCAGTTGTGAAATATTCCAGGTGGTGGGTTGATCAGCAAAGTCATAGATTAAGATAGAGAAATATATAACCTTCACTTATGACCTAATGGGTGAAGCAAAAGAATGTTCTTCAAATGCAGAGGTATCTCAAAGTGCCAGACCAATTGAAATTGCTAAAAAGAAAGGGAAGGAAATTGTGAATGAAGGACCTACTCAGAAGAAACAAAGGCTGGAACCATCTCTAACTGCTGCATCAACAAACATAAATGACATATTGGTCATTGATAAGTCATTGGCAGAAATGGAAGTTCTTTCCCCAGTTCATGAAGAAAAAGTAGGGTCAATCCATCAAGAAGATGAGCAACCTTTGTTTCCTACCGGCATAAAAGTATTAGAGTCGGACAATGAAATGGATGTTGAGGAAGGTGAATTCCAAGAAGGAATGATTTCCGCCCTTCGAGAAATTGCATGTGAAGAAGGCAATCAGGAAGTGGAAGGCATTGAGCAGCCCACTATTCCAGATTGGTTGAAAGAAAGATTGAAAGTAAAAACACAAAAAATAGAAGTTCAAGAAGAGGATGATATGACAAATTTCTTGACCAGATTAGAACAGGTTGCCACAAAGAAGCCAACTAGAAGGTTTTCCACCATCCAAAGAAATGAAGTCGGCTGCAGGACAGTGAAAATGGTAGTGCCAAAAGTGGACAAGGCAAAGGGAGATATTGGTCCCCATGAATATGAAGTCACTGCAATCAGTTTAGGACCAACTACTAAGAAGCATTAAGCTGAAGACTTGGATAATTCAGTTGCTTCCATGAAGGCAAGAGTGGACATGGAAGTAGAAAAAAAGAAGGAATATAAGAAAGAAGTTGAGCACCTAAGGGAATACATTCAGCACTTGACTAAGCCACTTAACCAAGCCAATCCAAAAGCTCCTCCAATCTTGAATCCACAAGAAACAGTCAAAAGTCATGAGGAAGAAGCAGTAACAACCAGAGAGACCAATGCATGGATGGAAAGCACAAGTAAAGAGGCAGCCACATTTGTGAAAAGGTTAGCACTAACATATGGACAAACCTCCTCTTTACTCTCCAGGATTGCAAATATGGTAGAAGCATGGGCCAACCTTTAGGACATCTAAGAAAGAACTATTCCATGCCTTAGAGAATCGAAAGGAGTTTCAAAGCAAGAACTAATTGGTGCAAATGTAATAGAAGCAGGAGCTGTATATGACTTCAACAGTTGGCACTGGACATTGGTTGCACACAATGAAGTCTTGGAAAAAGAAAAGGCAAATGCTGATGGAGCTGAGGAGCAGATAAAAGAAATTCAAGACAAGGTTTACCTTGTAGCTGCAGAGGTACTTGAAAAAGAAACCATCCAAGAAAAGGGTATGCAGTTGGAAAACCTGAAGGACAAGACACGGGAAATCTTCTCTACTGGACCAATCCTGAAGCAGAATCTGGCTAAGGCATCAAACCTTCTATCCATTAGAGATGCTTTCCAAAAACAAGAATTAGATTGGGAAATCACTTTTGCTGTATGTGCAGATGATTTGGAAGGATTAGAATTTAGAGTAAGCGTGCTACCACATGTCACGATGGAAGAGATCAATCGAATTGTGACCAAGTTCATTGAATTTTTTGCTTCTCAACAAGAGAAGGGGGTGCAATCCTAAAAAATAGCACCTTGTGCCATTTGTCTTGCATGCATTGGATATTAATTTTATTTTGGGAAACTCTAATTAGGGCTAGGTTGTCTTAATCTCAACAGTTGATCTTAGATTGTTCTCGACCTTTCATTTGTTTTCTGAAACTCTATATAAACTCATTCTCTCATATCATTTTAGTGTGGAGAGATTTATGAAATTGTTGTGTAGAGCTACTAGGATAATAAAAAGTTCATTATCAGTATTGTTTTGAAGTCTTATTGTTATCAAGTGGTTGCATGGTTGCATATTTTCTTCAACACTTAGAATAGATTTGCTTAAAGTAATTTGCTTTGAAGTTGTTAAATGAATGAAGGATTGATAGTTTAGATTGGTGAAATTTTGCTCATACTTTTTTTGGATGGATGATTTTCATTCAATGTGTAAAGTCAGCCTAAGCTTTTGATGTGGATACTTAACTTCTACTTTGAGTAATATTGTTCAATTGTTGGTATTATTCACAAGTATGAAAATCTTAAGCACAACCCTAGAAGATTGCATCCGCTTTGCGTAGTTGTGCAAGTGTGGCGAAACAAAGTGTCGTTACCGGTTTCACCCAGTCTTTACCGTCTCTTGAGTTCATAGGAATAGCTTAGAAATAGTTAGAATTCCTAAACCCTTATCCTTTTTAATCATTTTTTTTTTAAATCCCAAATCAAAAAATCAAAAAACAAAGAGCATTTATAGATAAATTCGCCTAAATCCAGCTTGTGAATGATACTAGTTGTCAAGCGTAAGTCCCCCTTGTATTTCAGCACACACTACCCAAGAAGCTATCCAAATAAAGTCGCTCGTTCGCACATATAGACCTTGAAGTCGCCTTGTGGTCTTTCTCGCAATCTTGGCACAAGTAGTGATTTTGTTCAGGAGAGGATAGAGTATCCTTGGATATTTTATTCTAATGTTCGGTATATGATAAAACGTACACCAACAGGACCCAAGCAATCCTCAACAGACAAAATTTAAACGAAATTTTTGTAAGAAAATTAACTTCTGTCTAACAGTCTAAGAATATAAAAGATCCCAATCATGATACTACACACACTCGCATAGACAGGAACATGACCTATAAGACACAATGTTAGAAAAAGAAAACAAACTCAACAAAATTATATTTTTAAAAGTGCAATTGTCAAAGCCCCAAATGCTATGGCATCAGACACACCAAGTAAGCAATTTGTGTGCACAGATCATAAATAGAGCTGAGTGATAAAACCACTCTTGAAAAAAGTGTACAACCCATAGTATGCTCCATTACCAAATCAAACACCTTCAATGTTTTCTTCCTTCACTTATTCCAACACTTAGCTCGAACAAATCCCACTTCCTTCTGCCAAATTCTTTCATCTTTTATGCCTCTTGTGGACTTTGGTACACCATAAACCAACCTCCTCCTCTTAATGCTTCTCTTCACCTGCACTCAAATCTCCTTTCATCAAATTCAACCCCCCACTGTTTGTCCACCTCCACCCAGAATAAACAATATCATGGAAGTCAAAATTTCTCATCACTGTCATCTCATACTTTTCTTCTTCTTCTGCATTCACCACTTTATCAGCATTAAAACATTCTTATGATGGTAAATAGTGATACATGTCATCATTCTTCTTACTTTCAACCATGTGCTCAAATTAACTTTCAAAGGTGAACTTTAATAAACAATGTCAGCAATCAAAACAGTATGATTCTATGAACACATATGATGGAAACAAGTGTTGATATCCTGTGCTTCTCTTAAAATTCATAGACTTAAGTGCTTCATTAAATTTTAAAACATCATTTTAAAGGGTCACACAGATCATGACACTTATCAGTTATCATAATCCTACACGCATGCATCACAGATGAGTTCTTCTGGCATACTCAATGTACTTTCACAAGCTTTGCAGTAGAATGAGATGGAAAAATATTTCTCCATCACATAGCCTCTCACTCACTATGTTTCTTTTGAAAGGCTTATTATAGACTTCGCCGCTTCATTATACTTTAGAACATTGTTTAAACAGTCAAATGGATCATGAAACTTACCATAATTCTACATGCACGCATCACAAATGAGTTTTAAAAAAGATTGCAAACATAATGTACTTTCATGAGCATTACGGTGGAATGAGATAGAAAATATTCATCCCATAGCCTTTCACTTACCGTGTTTCTTTTGAAAGCTATGGTTTCACTGAGAACTTGAATATTAACAAAAATTGCTAATCTAGATCTCATGGACCAACATTAAAGTTTGACTTGCTAAAACCACCTTTAACTACTCGAACATTTTTTTCATATTGAAATATTTAATATCACAATCTGAGATCACACTAATTGACAAGATAAGACAAGATTACTCTGTGGATTGATAATTTGAAGATCTCCAAGGATTTCTACACATTTCACTATTACATGTTGAATGATAAGTTGCTGCGGGAAAGCTTATGGGCATTATTTCATCAAGTAACCTCACTGAGTTTGTAAAACACCTCTTCTTCACACCTGGAGACCAAAACTACTAACATAGCTCTCTAATTAAGCAGAATTTTTTCAACCTCTACATATTAGCAGTGTTGTTGACTATGTTTTCTTTGCTTTCATATTGTGCAAGCTGCAGAGAAGGAAATCATGGACAAAAGAACAGAACAGAAAAGCAGGGAAAGCATCTATTAAACAACAAAATCTAGACATAAATACTTTGCATATAGAAGGCACTATGCTAATCCTGCCAAATCATAATTATTCTCATTCGTATTTCCACTTCAAAAATGCCCAACAAATAGATAATGACCCCCAAGATGCTAGCCAATCAAACATAACAAATTCTCTGATTAGAAAATTCTTCTTCACCAGAGTGTCTGCCAGGTGTGAAGTGTTTCTATGTTAAAAGATGCCCAGTATATCTTGGAAGAAGCTTAGATCCAAGATAGAAGTCTCTCAGCGGCAGATTGTACAATATGGACTACTAAGATAACATTTTTTATTTTTCATTTACCTAGTAAAGCTTCTGCTGAATTATTCTTAATATCACCCTAGTAATTCTCGTTTGTCCTGCTTAACAAGGCATATAGTATCACATTCTACAGCATTAAACAGCAAATTGTCAGAACATTACTCCTTGATGGCATGCGAACCCTAGAGTTCATCATACCTATCCACAAATTCTTGTAGCACACTGAAAAGACATTTGGAAGATACAATCACAGAATAATTTTACCAAATACAATATTAATGCCTCTAGAGAAATCTGACAACTCCTATATCCTATTCCATTTATAACCATAATGAGAAAAAGAAACTATCGTTATTCAGTAGAAAATATTGCTCAATATACAGCAGAAACGCCATCCCCCTCTCTCTCTGTTCATGCTTCCAGTGTACTCCACTAAACCATTAAGTCCTTGAATATATATATATATATATAGAGAGAGAGAGAGAGAGAGAAACAGACAGACAAACTCACTTGGAATGAATGGAACCATTCTCTCCAATATCTTTCTTCTTTCCAACAGCAGTTGATAACAGTGCACCTGCAACCAGTGATGTCAAATGAAATTTAGCATCCATCACAATGCAAAAGCTCTTAAATTGTAATAAACTGCATTGACTAGTGCCAGGCTTCATGAATTTTCAGGGGACAAAGAATCTATCCATTACTTAGATAATACAAAATTGAATGACCTGTTAAAAAAATTATCCTCAGTAAAGCCATATTGTTACTATTTTGCCATTCAGCTTCTCTAATGCTAGGTTCACCCATCCCTGCCCCCATACCTCACTTGGACCAGTTCAAGGCCTAAACAACCTGGAGGGGCACCCAGGTTGTCTTGGCTGGCCCCTGGGCATACACAGGTATTCACCAAAAAAAGCATGATTTAAAAAGAAAAGAAAAACAGAAAACAAAAAAAAAATCCCCAAAGAGGCTCAAATAAATGCTGTACAGGATGGTATACACACACTTCAAAGCTAACTGGAATGAATCTGCACCTTACATTCTCTTGTTATTGTCTAGAAATGATGCCAATGATTTCCTCATCATACCAATATACTCTGCTGATTGTTTTCTAGAATTAATCTGCACCGTATAGCAGCACCATTCATGCATACCATGAATGATATGCCAGTTTAGTATAACAAGATGGTTATTGCCCACTAATTAGTTTATATTATTATCTTAATATAATTAAATATATATAATATAATATTAGGTATAGTTAATATTAATAATTAGCCTGTAATATTCCCTGTTGATGGGGTAATGGAAAAGAAAAATATGTAAAAAGAAAAGTAAATGGAAAAGATCAATGCCTGGATTCTTAAAACTGAACTTTAATGGAGCAGCTCAAGTGTTAAAATCAGATTCAGGAAGTTTGTAAAAGGCTGTGTTGCCAGTTCGTGAGGCATTCACCCGGATCCAGGTCTAGTTCGAACTAGATTCATGATTCTATTCAGTGAAGGATCAGAATCATCTACAAAGCATGCAGAATACTGTGGGTTCATCCCAGACAAACCAAACAGGCCTGCAATGAACCCATCTGTTTTTTTAAACATTTTTAAACAAAAATTCACTTTTCTTTTTAATTTCTCACAATTGATTTTGCCCGAGTCACAAAAATGAATCCCTAACACTAAAAGTATCATCTAAAGTTTAAACCATTTGAAACACTAAAAAAAGCTTATTTTACCTCATTTTGATTGCAAAAAAAACATATACCATTCCTTTTCACTTAACTTTCATTCTTGCAAAACACAAATACCATTACTATGCACGAGCAAAAGTCCGTCAGCTGCCAAGAAGATCATAGAAAAATATTTTTGGAAAAGAGGAAAGCCTTTTTTGTTCTTCTGCAATGAGCTCTCTTGTTTTCCTTTCATTTTTCTACGAATGTATCACTATGCTCAAAATATTAAAAGATATATATATATATATATATATAGTTTTCATTTTGTTTTGAATACGTTGTTTATTAAAGTTGTTGCCATAGGAATTAGTATTACAATGGCAGGTAGTTCTTGTTCCATAGGCCAATCCCACTTCAAAACATAACCAAGTTCCCAAATTCTCCTCTTGGGAAATATGTTGATATGACACAACTAATTCCACATATTGTGGAGATTTTACACACACGTATTGTTTTCATTTGTTTTGAATGTGTTGTTTATAAAACTTGATGCCCTAGGAATTACAACTGCAACTAGCTCTAGCTCCATGGGCCGATCCCACTTCCAAACAGATCCAAATTCTCCTCATTGGAAAAATGTTGATATGATACAACATTTCAAGTAGTGGGAGACATATTTCAATTTTGCATGGGATGCATTGTAAGGTATTCCAAGATCTTATAGTTGGGTGAAAGTCCACTGGTGAGGCATTTTGACAAGGCATCAAAGCTTGCCCTCAAAAGAATGGTGTGTTTATATGCCTTGGGGCAAGAGATAGTGTACAGTAATGAGCAGAAGCAAGATGCCGAAGAAATAGATCGTAGAGCCAATTATCCTAGCGAAAAGAGGCTCTTAAAAAAAGAAGCCCCTTATATCCTTATCGATTTATAATATTGTGGTATAGAGCCACCCATTTTTCCCATCCCTCAAGAACAAACCATTACAAATAAGAGACCAAAGGGACCTTTGGAAATAGCATTTCGAAATGAGTCCAGAAACATTATCAATTAATACATAGCAAGATGTATCTATGCAAATGCATTGGCTTTCAATATTGTCCACTCATCATATTGATGCAGGAACGTCCAAGGCTCATACAATCTTGTACAGCCCGAGAAAATCTAACAGCTTTGATTTTTCTACCTGATCTTATATATTGGTTGCAAGCTCTGTTGTTGGTTTTTAGCTCTTAAATCTTTGTTTAAATATGTGTAAAGTCAGCTACTTCTTGCTTTGATCATTTTCATCAACTATGCCTTAAAGTACTGTACTTAAACTCCTATTCCTTGTAGGTGTTTGACTTTTGTGGAGGTGTGGAGTAATAAGACTTTTCAAATATTCCTTTAAATATTCACCAGGTTGGGTGCTGATCACCCTGCTTGGTGGGATCAGTTCTCGAATTCCTGACAACAAACACTCCAATTTAAAAATAGTCAATTGCAACAAGCTTGAGGTTGAAGGTGGCTCTCAAGTTATCATTAATGGTTGCAAAAGGTAGTCAATGAGATACTAAAACCAAAAAATATCGTAGATGAAGCCAAAATAATAGCAAGAAGGTTTTATAATTGAGAATTGATCAAGGTCCCTTTATCACCAAGATTAGCAGTGATACTAAAGAATGGCCAATTGAGGATTTAGTTTCTTTAAATTCCAATCTTGCCAAACCCCCATTGCCACCTAACTTTAGATTCCCTTCTGATAATCATATGCTTTCATGATATTGTTGTTATTTAACTTTCTTTCCAATATTTAGTGTGGGGGAAAAGGTGTAGACTGTCCTATTCAAGCAATTGTGCTAGATGAATGATCTAGCAATGACTATCTGGCTTTAAAAGAGCTGGTGCCTAGAACAAAAGCACATTATTTTGGAATGCCTATGGGATGTATTCAAAATGATGTGAATGTGCCAATAGTTTAGTGTCAGGGAAAAGACAGACTATCCTATTCAAGCAATGGTGCTAGAAGAATGATCTTGCAATGACTATCTAGCTTAAAAAGAGTTGATGTGCAGACCAAAAGCACATTATCTTAGAATGCCTAGGGGATGTATTCAAGCAATGAAGTTTCAAACAAAGAATTAAGATGCTTCTTCAACATGGCTGAAGACGCGACTTCTCATTTTATAAAAGCCACTCTCAGTCATTAAGGTCTTCTATCTGAAGTGAGTAAAAGGCATTGTCACCTCAAAGTTTACCAATAATCTCAATTTGTGGGTAGGTGATGGCAAAGCTTTTAGGTGGATAACGCATGCTCTAACATCACAGAGGATTGAAGCTTTGCAAGATGATGTGAGCAATATGGGTAATCGTGTAGCTTTGATTGAAGAAGATTGTAAGCATTTGGCTTTAGTCATTGACAATTTGAGGGTAAGTCTACGCAATAATAATCTTCACATAGCCAATGATTCTACTACGACAAATTGGTGCAAGAGCACCTAATAGGTCTTTATGCCTTAATAAAGCATGATGCAATATTTTAAGGTTTTTGAGTTCATGTGATGTAATAAGATCAATCATTACCATTCTTGATGTAATAAGTGTCTTTGAAGTCATTAGAAGGTGTTTTGAGTCATGTTGACGTCATATAGTCAATATTGTCAAAAATTGTCAAAAGTTGTCATTATGTTGAAAATGAGTGTCAATGGGTCAAATATATTGTTTTATGATATGTAAGGGTCTTTGTAGCCTATTTGGACCTATTTGAGTCATTATTGGGGCATGGGAGTCAGATTAATGAGTTGTAGAGGGTTATAACTGTGTGGAGGCTTGGAAGGCATTATTAAATCCTTGAACACGTTTGGGTATGGCTGTTGGTGGATGTAATAAGAAAAATCAATAAAATATTTTGATGTTCCCTGCATTTTCTGGTTTTTTTTTTCAGAAAAAACAGTCTGCTATTTCATGTTTTTCATTGCTTTAACCTATTCTTTTGAAGATCAAATCAATTGGACATGGTAGAGAGGTGAATCCCCTGCATTTTCCCTTTTGTCTCACTGAATTTCATTTTGATTTGATAAAGTTATAGTAATTTTACTAAAAACAGTCAAAACCCTGCCCTAGGGTTTGCTGAGGCATTATAAAATATAAATAGCCTCCATTCCACATGATCAAGGGCCAAAACTTTGTGGAATGGAAAGGAAAATATATGTATTTTAGTTTCCTTTTTGTTGCAGGGACATGCAAACAAAGAGAAAGTTAACTGAAATTGTGTCTCAGTCTGGGACAGCAGTGTAAAAGAGGAAGTTTTGGTTGGTTTGAATGTCTTGGAGGACCTTGAGGGGTCAAGTGAGGGTTGTGGAGAGTGTGTGAGGGTTCCATAGACAAGGAACAAGGGTTTTCAAGTTGGGAAAACAATCCAAATGCACAAACTATTGACTGTCCTAAAATGGCTAGTTGCTGTCCTAGTTTGACAATTTAACAAGAACTTGCGTTTATGAGTTTGAATGCTGGTTGGTTTTGCAATTGGAGTTCGTGAGTGATTGGGCAGACCCTAGAGAGTCTCTACAAGCCTTTGGAGGCATTGAGAAGTGGAAAAGAAGCCTTAATATATGACTGTCCTAAGCATGTTGTTGGCTGTCCTAAAAACAGTGAGTCCTCAATGAATGTTGTTTTGTCATTTTGGGAGGTTGGGTGGGTAGAGAGAGTCAAGTTTGAACATGTTTGGAAGCCCTTCAAGATTGACAAGGGAGTTTGAGTGTTTGTGAGGAACCTTACGGCAAGATATGGGTTGGATACTAATGGAAGGTGGAAATCCTATTTGGGGCAGCCTTGGTTGTGTGAGTACAAAGGAGACTAATGTTGTTTAAATGCTATGGAGCATGGATATGGGTTCAAGAGGGTTGAGTATGCATGGAGGAATATGTGTGGGAGGTTGGTTAAGGGTTTGAGAAGCTTGGGTGATTTTTGGTGTATTGTAGCCTTGTGAGTAGGTTAGAAGTCTGGTAAGGGACTTGTGAAGACTTGGAAGAGTTAGCACCTATTGAATAGGCAAATTGGGAGAAAGAAATCTCCCTAATGTGGTTTTGGTGTGGATGCTCTGCATCACAAATCTTTCTCATGAAGGTCTTCTACAAACATAGCTAAAAGATACTTTGGAACCTCAAGTTCAAATCACTGATAGTGATAATGGTGCTTCTATTGCATGTAATGCCCCCCTTTGGGATTTACCAAATTTAGTCCTCAGACAACAATTCCAACTTAAGGTGAGGATTGCAATACATTTATGAGTATAATGTTATCAAACCTGAGGACATTTCATTATAATATTTAACTTTAAAAATTCCAAGAATAGTTTGGAAGGTAGAACTTATCTTGATAGTTTTCTCTGATTTGACAATGGGAGATATGCTATGATCTTGTCTTATAATTGCTCCTAGTGATTGAGTTGCTGGTCTGATGTAATCCTTTAAACTTAAGTTCACAGTGCCCAATTTGTTCTTACTATACCATACGATGATTGAAGAGGAGGCTATGCCTCAATATGTTGCTGTGTCTGATCTTGACCATTGTGCTCCTGTGATATGGATGGATGTTGTTCCTGCTTTTCTACTTATATGCTTGCAACAACCAGTCATTCATACAAAGTTCTATTAAAGTATACAATTGGACATGTATATGTCTATATTTATTATATCAATGGCTTAGAATGTGGGGTTCAATCAACATCACTGCCGAATGTTCTTATAATGGCAAGAACCGAATTGATTATAGACTCTTTAATTCTGCTCCAGGTAAGAAATCTGTTATGTACATTGATATAACTAAGAGTCAATCTTTCTTCAATGCAAATACTATGGAGTGGCTATGAATATGTATTTGTGTATGAACAGACGTAAGTGTTACATATGTATACAGACGCTGTTTCAGATCAATATCCTTATAATCATGCGAGTATTCATATATAAGAGACAATGGTCTTAGTCTGGTTGATCTTTAATGACTGCCGTGTCTGGTATTGCTTTATAAATATGCAAGTAACTCTGCTGTTTGGTCCGATGAGACCTCCCAGTTTAATATGATCACATGTCTGATGTAGATGTTTGAACTGGCAATTCCCTTGGGGTTGCTCCTGATCAATATTGCTGAACGTATGCGTCCTAACCTTGTATGGCTGCTGCTCAAACTTGGCCAATCTCACATTGGATAAGAGGGAAAATAAAAAATAAAACTTTCTTTCTTTTTCCTTAGAGAATGGCTTTGATATTCATTTATATCTTCAATCGGTAACATCTTTGGAGATATGACCAAAAGCATGCAACCAATAACAAAGAATTAAATTAGTGTAAAAAATTATTGATGGTTGAGAATGGCGCTATGGGCCTTTGGGAGTAGGGTTTTCCCGACTGCGGCTGCCGGGCATGGTAGGTGTTATCTACATGCCCAAAGCTGGGCGAACGTGGTAAGAAGGGGTGGATTTGGCGGTGGTGCCCATAACAAATCGGTGGGTGCTGGCGCAGGCAGGGGTTTCGGGTTTGGCAAAAAGCAGGGTGAACTATGGCAGGAACAGAGACCACGCAATGTTGCAAGTAACTAGCACTTTGTTGACCAGGGAAATGGCACGGTGGTAAAGTATGAGTGCGGTGGAACTAATCTGCAGCGAGGGCATAGAATGGATGATGTTTCTAGGGCATCGACTAGGGATGGTGATAGCCTGGCCTACAAGAAGTGTGAGGCAATGGATCGTGGGGGTTTTCAATCTTTGCCTTGTAATGCTCCGTCGTCTAGTGGTTTGGCTTTTCTGGTTTCTTCCTCTTTGGCTCCTGTTCAGTCATCTAAACCAGTAAATATTTGTCTATCAAAAACAGTGGAAAAGGAGGTTGAGCATAATGAAAAGGTTTTCTCAGATTTGGGGCTGATTGGACGGTTCAGAGGTCTTTGGCCAAGTCTTGGAGATTTACATAAGTGGATTTCAATGCATTGGGAACCCTTGGTGGATGAGTTTATGCAGATTTACCCTCACACGAAGGGTTTTTTTTGTTGTGGTTTTTCAAACTGAGGCTAATAGGAATAAGGTCCTGAGTGGAGGTCAATGATGTTGGGAGGAAAGCCGACTGTTGATGTTGAAACCATGGCATCCAACTTTCAACCCCCTTTCTGAATCTTTTGATCGCACCCCTCTTTGGATCAAACTGCCTAACCTTCCAATGCAATTTTGGTTTGATTCTTGCTTTGAGGCGGTGGGTAACTCTTTGGGTAAGTTTATTATGACTAATGAAGGTTCTTTAAATCTTTTGCGCATTACCTTTGCTCGTCTTTTAGTTGAGATGGATGTATCTCAAGATCTCCCTGCTGAGATTTCAATTACTACCTCGAAAGGGAGCTAGAAGCAACTTGTGGACTATGAAGGGGTTCCATTTAGGTGTCGGAGATGTTTTAGTGTTGGGCATAATGCATCATCGTGTGAAAGGGCCAAGGTGGATCGACCGGCTTCTTGGTGGAAGGATGTTTCTCCTATATTATACACGGAGGATAAAGTGGTAGAGATTCAGGATGCCAAGCAGGGTATGGAGGGCATTGTTAAGAGTGCTTTGGGCAACATGGAGAGCGAAACTGCTCCTAAACAGGGTATGACTGAAGTTGTTGATGGCTTGGTACGTAGGCAATCTCACTCTGGGGGATTTTCTATTCAGACAGATAGGGTGATTGGGCATGCCTCGGTGGTTAACTCTTTGGTTGAAGGTGGCTCAGGGCAAGTTGGTGGACAACTGTGGGAGCAGTCACATCCAGTTACCAGGGGAACAGATTTACTGGTAACTTCCAAGGGAACAGATTTACTGGAAAATATAAATCTGAAGTTACTGAAGTAGGCGAAGGAGGAGGGGTGGATTGAACTTAAACGAAAAAAGGATAAAAAGGGAAATGGGGGTAGTACTAGCTTTGTATCTTCATCTCATGAAGGAGATGATTTTTCTGGGGAGGGGGGCCCCTAATTGTAGCCCCTACTGGTTCGAGCCAAGACAATACCCGAGTCACTTAATAAAATAATCTTATTACCAACCAAAAAACATCTTTGGAGATATGTCCTTTCATAATAGACCGGTTCATTTAATCCATTGTATCTCTTCATAACAATCAGTTCCTTCTATACTTAATGGTTATTGGTTGTGCCTTGACAAATCGCATATGTTTATCATGATTTTATCAATTGTTGTCTACCGATCATTCAATTAGTGAACTGTCTATTGTAATCAACTCCTCCTTTGATGGTTGACCTTTTGTGTCTTCCTTGTCGGATCTTCATGTATGATCGTTCTTCCCTTTAAAATTGGTGAGTAATTGGTTTGCTAGCTGCAGGTATATTGATCCCAAGTCGCTTACCTTTTTAACACTTCTATAATACAGTTTTAGTCACCAGATAGCCTCAGTAAGCTCATTCCTTAGCAGCATTGATCATCTCATGGCAATTAGTTACTAACTGTTAATATAATAACCGCTCCATTATGGCCACTGATTGTCGATTCACACTGTCTAGGATCTGTATTGGTTGTTAACAACCAATCACAATTTTGTGGCCGGGTATTATCGTGTTCCCTTATAACAAGTATCGTCTATTATTCTTGCCTTGGTCGATATTGCAAATCAATGTTCTTGTATGATCGTTGTACATGGATACATTACATCTTGTCTTTATTATTCATTAGACTCTTTACTTTCCAATGCTTATCGTTACTCCAACGATCTGTATATCGTATCGCTGACCTGTGTTGGATACAAATATGATCAATGATCTTAGCTTAACCTTTGGTCTTCGTATGAGCTACTGTTCTCCTTTAATAATTCATTATTCATTTATTTCCCTATCATGTCGATCATGCCTTCATAACTAGTATATCTATATTTATAAAATATATGTAAAATATGCCGAGAGATATCTTATAATAGAAGAGAATCATCTGTAAAATAAATGTTCTTCTAAAATAGTAAACACCAAGAATACAAATCCATTAAAGTCCTACATGCAAAAAGCTTTGGAGACAAGTGGCGAGGGTTCTATTTTATTTGGAGTAATAAAATAACACCTCCACAAAAGGTGAAACATGACATATTTCATGCATTTACCCATCATTTGCATGTCAAATTGTTTCAAAAATGTATTTTTGTTTACGGACATTTTGATGTAATTGTAGATGCCTCTCGGCATTATAATCGGTTCATTCATTACTTGTGCTCCAATGTCCCTGTGACTTCTTGGTCCAATCCTCATAATGGTAAGCAATGCAGATTAGTGACTCTGTTCTGTACTTGCTTTTCCATTCTATGCTAATAAACGGTGGAGGCTCAGATTAATAAGTTTCAAATCTTTAATTAGAACTTATCAAATCGTATATTTTGTAGGTTCTAATTTAGGGATATTACATTGCAATATAATCTTTAATTTTGTTTTTAATGGGCTATAAGATTTTTTATAAGCTTTATGGTCGGTTTTGGTTTATGTTTGTTTTCATTACTATTGACACTTGTCACCGTTTTGGCCTTTGATTATCATTTTCTTTGAAGGCATGGACCCTGATAGAAACCACACCTATTATATTAAAAAAGAAAAGTTATTAAAATATTATATTACAATATATTAATTAAATATTATATTAATATACAAGTGGTATAATAATTAATTATATAAAAATTAAAGAAATAGTAATATATCATTATATTAATATTGTTCAAGGGGTTAAGCTTAATTGGTTAAAGCATTGAGTTTACATTGTGGAGGCTCAAGTTCAAGTTCCCATAAGATCATCTAATATGGAATTCTAAGCGGTGATGTGGATGTGATTTCTAAATAAAGTGAATTTTTAAGTAGTGACTCTTGGTCTTTCATAGGTATTTTTGGTGTATGCTCATGAGGAGCTTGTACTAGTTTTTAATAAGTGTTAAACAAGTTTCTATTGATCTCCCATACTCATAATGAGTAGAATATTTGTAAACAATATTCAAGAGGAAAAAACTATATTAATACTTGTTTATATATACTAAATATCTATTTATATAAGTATTATAATATTTATATAGCAACTAAACCTAGTGCTACCAAACCCAAGAAAAAAAATGTACCAGGAGATGCAAATTGTGCATTGTACCACATTTTAATGGTGTAGATGTTTGAGTTGGATTCATTAATGATATCAAAAAGTATAGCATGGAGATCTCAACGTATCATATTTTCTGAACTCCATGGCTATAAGTTCAACAAAACATACATTGGCTTTGGCATATGTAAAATTAGTTAGCTAATGGCAAGTGTTTGTGTCTCAATTATTGCCTCGTATGCATGCTATTCACCTCCTATCACAAGTTTCTCATTCCTTTGCTACTGAAAGGAATCGGTCTAATATAGCTTTATCCATTTTGTTATAAGAAGCATGCTTACAGTTAGGAGAGCAGGGAAGCTTATTGTTGTACAATGTACATATGCCTTGTGTCTCACTAATTTCAGGACAACTGACTACAAAGAGAGTCAAATACCATTGTGGGTTGAAGAGCCCAAGGAGCCACCAAAAGTTGATGAAGAGTAGAATGTGTGCCCAAGATTTGTCAGTGTTGTCCTCATTTTTTTAATTTTCAAAAATGTGACAACCCTTACAAATTTTTGCTTAAAATGTATCATTTTTGTCTCTAAGGCATGTTTTACGAGGTGCAGAACTCATATTTGATAGGGTCAAATCATCAAGGGGTGTCTTTGCCATTGTTGTCCAAGTTTTGGTGAGTTTTGGCCTTCATTTTCCTAGCTTTTTATTCAATTTCGGGTTTTCGAACAATCACTGCAAGTAATAGATTTTGGCTTAAAATTTGAGATTTTAAGGCTCTATGGCACGCTTCCCAAGGTGGAAAGTCTACATTTATTGATGGTAAATCAATCACGAGCTTATCTTCCATCTCTGTGAAAGTTTTGGTTAGTTTTTGCCTCCATTTTGGTCACTTTTTGTGCAATTTCAGGTTTCAGAGCAATCACTGCAAGTTGGGGAACTTTTTGGATGTCACTGCAAGTAAACTCATTACGAGTAAATGCACTTACTTGTAGTCGGGTCTCTAAGACCCGATTACAAGTGGGTTCATTGTTGAAAATGACAAGTTACAAGTCAAGTGGGGGTTTTATGTCCATCGTTGCAAGTGTAAAGGCATATGTTTTCATTGCAAGTCTCATTATGCCTTTTTCATTGCAAGTTATCTCTACATGTAATCGGGTCTCCCAGCCTCAACTACAAGTATAAGTATTGGAGTCTTTTTCCTTATGTTTTGGGTCTCCAAGTCAAATTCGGGTTTGTATGATATCATTACATATTTTCATAAGGCAATACTTTATTACATGTAATGACATGTATAAAACCCGATTTATGTAATGGGTTGTCTACAAACCGATTTGTGTTTTGAGTGTTTTATAAACCCGTCCTCACATGAATGCGTATATGTTGTGGGACACCTAAAACCCGACTTCATCTTAAAACCCACTATGTATGTGTTGCAACAGATCTAAAACCCGATCATTCATGACATTAGTATCGGTTTTGAATGCCAAGAAAACCCCCGCAATTGGAGGATACTCAGGTCTAATGCTTGCCACAACCCCTCTTTCATTTCCATGAGTCATTTGATATTGAAAAATCTCCTTATTTTGTTCTCTTAAAGCCGCAAGAATTTATGTCCACTAAGGATACGCATTCCTTCAACTTGCATTTGTTCCTTATTATAAACCTGCGGCAGACATTTCCATAAGGCCAAGTCGTGGTTTTGAGTTCCAAAGCATTATATTCTGGGTTCTATCAAGTTCGATTCAGGTGAATGTGAATATGTGAAGCACAATGTAGTCTTGGTACATCATGTTTGTGCCTTCATTTTACTTCCTACAGGTTGAAAAGCTTTCCAATCTGAAAATGTGCCATACCCATGCCCAAACATTGATTTTACCATTTCAAAATCTTCCATCTTGACCAAAATTGGGTTTTTCCAAGTACATTGCAAGTGTAAACAGTAAGTGTCTTTTTGAATCTAATTGCATGTAAGGGATTTTCAGAAAGCTTGTCATGTGTAGTCAAAATCCCTATCTTACCTTTAAAAGTGTCATATGCAATCCACCAAAAAACCCGATTGCAAGTAGTTCCTAAATGTGTAAAACTTGCCTTCTTGCCATCAAGTTCTAAAGATCCGATTTCAAGAGCGAAATTTGGAAATTTTTCTTATTGTCACACAAGCTTGCTTACTTGCAATCGGGGTTCCGAGACCCAACTACAAGCAATGGTTTCATCCTTGCAGTCAGCCTTCCAAACCCGAAATTGGTCCAAAATGCACTCAAAAACACTTGTAAATGAGTCTCTAGGATGCAATTACAAGTGCAAACTTGTATTTTCCCATTATACATATGAAGTTGCATGTTTGTTCTCCACAATTGCAAGTCAATACTCTTGTTTTTCCACACATGTAATGCAGTCCTCAAAACCCGAAATTCACTTGTGAGCCCATTTTTGCATCAATTTATGCCTTCCCTTGTCAATCTTGTTTGCACACATGATCTATCAAACCAACAAATCAAGGCATGGGCATTGTTTTATAACAATATCATCTTGAATAAGGTATTATGGATTCTTCATCAATAAACAAAAGAAGAAGAGATACAACAGCAATTCATGGATGCAAATTATAGAATGCTTTCAAGACAAAGATGGTCATGACATGAAAAGAGGAAGGCAGCCCTTTCCCTCTTGAAGAAATGGTACTACCCCAAGCATGTGAAAGGTTGAAGTTTGCTGGTTAAGGACACAAAGACTATCAAGGGTGCAAGTTCTTGTTCCGGTTCAAGATGTCATTTATCTCGATCACAAAGTGTCTTGTAGCAACATGAAGATCATCATAGACAAACGATGATGGAGTTAGATTCATGTCTTTGGACACATAGAATAGTTTCAAATATGCATTTGTAATTTTATTTTGACAAGTTACATGTAAAAACAAGTTTTGTAATTGCAAGTGTCACTTTCACTTCCATTTTTGTAAAATGCAATTACATGTAGAGCAACTACAAGTTGAGTTAATTTACGACTGTAGTTGGAATAAGTCAAGGTGGTTGAGATAATTTCTCAAGTTAGTTGGGATCGTCCCACCTTTTTCTCAAGGTACCTCTCCTATAAATAGATGAGGGTGCTCTTTAAAATAGATATCTTTTTGCAAGCAAGTAAATTTTGCAGGATTTTATACTAATAAAGACTTTGAGCTTTATAGTTGTAAATTGTCATCTTTTCAGTAATATAAAGAAGTGTGGGATTTCAGACTTTGTGTTGAAATCTTACTTTGTTTCCATTGTGTTCTTCTGTCATTTTGGAGCATTGTTTTGTACTTAAAGATTGTAGAAGGCTGCTAAGAAGAGTTTCACCCCAAATACTTTCAGACTTTGTGTTGCAGATATTGAAGGTGGAATTAGTTTAGTTTATCATTTGAAGCTAAGAAATATTGCAAGACTTTGTGCTTGTGATAATTCCCATTTTAGTCTCAAAAGTGCATTATATTTGCAAACTTTGCACTATTGTATGTTGCTCTTGTTCTTAGAAGTTATTATTATAAAAGGGTAGATAGGATTTCAAATAAAAAGACTTTGTGCTTGTTATTGTTTTCCTGTCCCGGAGGAGCTGATGGAAGTCTTTGTGCTTTTAGGAAACTTCATTTCCTCTCTCGGTTTTGCTTTAAAAGTTGCTGTTATTATTTCTTTACAACTCTCATTACTTTTCTGTGAAGAGAAAAGAATATAGTCTTTCTTGAAAGAAGAGGAAAGATTGTTGTCCTGCCCATATTAAATTAAATTAGTGAAGTAGATAGGGGGAGTCTTCCCTAAATTAGGAGAGTATTATACTCACACTGTGGCTGAAACCACAATTTTGCACATTCCCCAGGTGTACAAAATTTTCTACCAGCAGTCGGTATTTCGTTGCAACAGCTAGATAAGTCTTAACAGTTCCAATGATGAGGAGCAATTCATGGCATTACCATCTGATGTTGATCCGAATAAAAAGCTTGCACTATATGCATCTAATAAACTTGTATTGTAAAATTTAATACAGTTTTGATCTTCTAGTTGAACTTTGTAGTTTGCATCTTGAACTTGATGAGATGACACAACAGGAGTATCACTGCATCAAATTGATTACTGGATCAATGGATTTTGATTTCTCAATGTATATTCACTTCAGCACTTTGTATTTGCCATATGAATTTGGCATTTTACAACTTAATACTTTGTAATTATAATTTTGACTCATTAAAATCATTAATCATGGAATCTCGATGTTTGACCATGGAATTTGGATCAACTTATTATAGATACTATTTTAGTTTTAAATCTAGTTTTAATGTGAAACTTTTTCTTTTGGGTCTTACAGAGTTCTTTTTTAATACTCCTCATTAGTTGTTTCTTTCTTCTCATCATCCAGTATGAAAAGATGATCATCAACACCTCCTAGAATTCTTAATCTTGTTCAGAATCTCTTAGATCTTTTTTTATTAGTGGACAACTATACATAATCCCTAAGGAATTCAAATATCAAACTGCTCCCATTCCACAATGACGAAAATATATCCAAATAGGTGTGTAGGATATGGTTGACATATTTGCAAGCAACAACCTCAAAAAAATAGCATATGATGGCTAAGCATAGTTCCCATGCTCCCAAGTAAACAATTCAAACTTCTGAGATGAAAGGAGACCATAAAGGAAATCACAGATAATCTCTTAGATCTTTTTTTATTAGTGGACAACTATACATAATCCCTAAGGAATTCAAATATCAAACTGCTCCCATTCCACAATGATGAAAATATATCCAAATAGGTGTGTAGGATATGGTTGACATATTTGCAAGCAACAACCTCAAAAAAATAGCATATGATGGCTAAGCATAGTTCCCATGCTCCCAAGTAAACAATTCAAACTTCTGAGATGAAAGGAGACCATAAAGGAAATCACAGATAACTAATAAATTGTCAATTAAGAGAACAAGGAAGCATAACTACTAGATACTCAACAAAGCAAGCAGTGGAAAAAGGAAGCATGTAAACAGTTAAGAGACAAGAAACAGCAATGCTAGATAAAGGCTAACAAGAAACTAGGCACTTTGATTCTACCATGCACATGCCTGTTAAGGATTTTATAGTGCAAAGAGTACACAGATATCATGGAGAAATTTTCTCTCACAAAACAATGAGAATTATAAAATCAACAATGTATACATCTCAAGCATGTACCTAAAGATGATTTTGAATGCAATTGGAAGATTAATGAAGTCATAGGCAGTTATAGCAAAACTTCATCCATTATCCACACTTCCCTTACCAATGATGCTATTAATCACTAGATATAAAATTCTTTCTTTTATATTCATTTGGTTTTTAGAATATAGCTTAAGAAAAATAGATGATAGATGAGTTCTTCCACCTCCCTTGAAAGATTACAGACATACTCCAAGAAACACAAAATTTATAATAAAACATTAAAATCTTTCTTGTGCTCAAATAAAAATTCATACCACTAGTTGAAGGTTCCCAATCTTTCTGGGGTTTTATTGACTGGATCTTCGATATATTGTCTCTGCTTCCTGCATCTGAATCATATGAATCTGAAGAGTCGGTAGCAGACCCCTTTGAAGATGAGCTCCCCATGTAGGAATTAATTCCATTGTCTCCCTCTGTACTCACATCACTGGAACTTCTAAAAAGTGATATGTGATTCTTCTTAGAATGATTATCTACCTTAGTTTTCTTTGCAGTCTTTATTTGTGGACTGATGGTGTTTATACCTATTGGCCTATTCATAACTACTCCATCATGAGTTTTCCCTACTAGTTGAAGTTTCACAGGATTACCATCAATGCCATATTCCTCTCCTGCATGCTGACTATCTATATAGGCATCATTAGCAATCTTCTTTTGACTGTGACAACTAACAGAATTGTCCTTTCTATCATAATGCCCATGTGCACCTTGAGACCGATCATTGTTAGTGATGCAATCAATATCTTCATTCTTTTCTGAAGATTGAGTTGTACCTGCAGTAGAAGAGCTCTCTGTTTTCTTCAGGTTATAACCACAGCTCTCAGTGATAGTTTTTGGAGAAGCAACATCCTTGTTTACAGGCTGGATCTTTTCAGTAAAGTGAACATCACCTTGATTTTCTTTTGGAGATTTCTTCACATAAGACAAGTCATTAGCGTCCAATTTATCTTTTTGTGCTAATTTCTGACTGCAATCTTGAGCTGTGGACTGAAACTTATGGCCCCGAATACCAGTATCTTCATCGGGTCTCAATGAATAGTTTGTATTGTTTGTGTCAAATTGAGGGATTGTTGTCTTCTCTACCTTACAATCAACATCTGCAGATCCTTTTATTTTTTGGTCATTTTTAACTACAGCACTGTTAGCATGTCTGTCTTTTAGCGACTGATTTGTATTAGAACCTTCAGGGACAGCAGAACTCTTTGATTTGAACCCACTATCTGCAGCCTTCTTTCTGCAGAAAGGTGAGGTTTCAGAAGAAAAATGAATATCTTTTTGTTTCTTTTCTTTATCCCTTGCATTCTTCTTAGAGTTACTACCTTTCGCAACCACTTCATCCATTCCTCTTTCCACAACCTTTGTAGTCCTGTCTTGGATTATTTTGGATGGGCTATTCTTTGAGGATTTTACTTTCTCAGTATTCCAGTCTTCATTGTTCCCCATAGATGTAGTTCCTTTTGTCTCTGTAACATGTTCAAGATCTGTTGCGGCGTTATTTTTTGAATGACGCACATTCGGATATTTCACTCTTCCATTTTCACCAGGAGTGTCTCTTCTATTTTCATTTCCAACATCAAGTATGCTTACATCTCTTTCACTTTTGCTAGAGTTCACAATTATGTCATCTTTTTTTACCTTCTCTGTAGTAATTTTTTCCTGGGCATCTACCAAGGTCATATCATTCCTTGAATGTTTTGTTTTCCTCTTCCTTGTGATATTACAGAGCTGATGATTTTCTGTATTGTTAGAGACATCCAAATATTTGACAGATCCATTCATATCATTGTTTGCCTGACCATTATTGTCAGACACAATTGGAGCACCAGGACTTTTAATTACCCCTTCCTCTATCCCTCTTTTTTCAATGTTGAAGGTTTTCTCTTGGCATACTTTTGATGAGTTTTTCTTTGAGGATTTGATCTCTTTATCATTACATTTCTGATCATTTTCTGGAGGTGTAGCTCCTAATGTCTCTGGGACATGTTCAAGATCTCCTGCTTTCTGCTCTGAGTGACTACCTTTTGCAACCACTTCATCCATCTCTCTTTCCACAACCTTGGTAGTCCTGTGTCGGTTTATCTTGGATGGGATTTTCTTTGAGGATTTTACTTCCTCAGCATTACATTGTTCATTGTTCATCATAGTTGGAATTTGTATTGGCTCTGTAATGTGTTCAAGATCTCTGCAAGCATTATTTTTTGAATGATGTGCATATCTCACACTTCCATTTTCATAATGAATGTCCCTTCTATTTTTATTTCCAGCATCCAGCATGTTTACATCTCTTTCATCTTTGCTAGAGTTCACAGTTATGTCATTTTTTGGTACTTTCTCTGTGGTAATTCTTTCCTGAACATCTACCCAGGTCATATCATTCCTTGAATGTTTCATTTTCTTCTTCTTTGTGATAATACAAGGCTGATGATTTTCTGTATCGTTAGAGGCATCCAAATATTTGACAGTTTCACTCATAACATTGTTTGTCAGACCATTTGTGTCAGACACATTTGAAGCACCAGGGCATTTCCCAACCACTTCCTCTGGTTTGCAACATTTATATTCCAAAAAATGAGTGTGACTGATCAATTGAGGCTCATCATCAACACGTTTACTAGAAAGATCATGGTCATTATTACCAAGGCCATGCTTCGAAACCATTTTTATCTCACGCTTAGACTTCTTTACTATATCACATTCCCTAGCAGAGTCTTCTTCAGTTTTCCCATTTCCAAATTCTTGAAGATGACCATGCTTAGTGATTTGACATGGATCACTAACATCATTACAGAAAATTCCTTGGTCATCTTCAACAACAGTCTTTGATGATCTCTTTCTTTTAAATTTAATCTTTTTTTCTGTATTGAATTCCGTAGAATCATCAGTTTTCCTTTGCAACACATTTGAATTTTTTTCAGTTTCATTCAATGAGTTTTGTTCATTAAAAATCTTTGAACTTGTTTCATGTTTTCTTTCGGTACTCAATTTTTTACTTGTTTCATGTTTTCTTGCTGTACAAAGTTCTTTAACTGTTACATGCTCATTGCCAGCATTTGTGTGAGTATTTCCATTAAGATTTTTCTGTTCACACTTCTCTACTGCCATTAATACATTTTGAGTACCATTATCATTCAAAGAGTCCAATGTACGCACTTTCTCTGATACAGTTAAATGCCCCACTGGAGAGTTTTTATCCATTTCAATGTTCTTCCATTCAGATGAGCAGTGAACAATATTTTCTATTTTTGCTGTGACCTGTTCCCGTTTACTCTTTTCCTTACAAGGTGACAAAATACACTCAGCCAAATCTTCATTGAGATCAAGCTGTTTCTCCCTCTTCTTTCTTTTCCTGCCACCCTTGGAATCGGTGATTTTATCCCCACTGTCTGGATTTGTTGGATCTTTTCCAAATTCATCATTAGCCACAACCTTTCCATCTATCGCTGCAACCAAATCTGTATATCCCACATTATTCTTATCGTGGCCTTCCTTGACATGGAGACCCTCAGTGACTAGTTTGAGTTTTTTCTTTTTCTTTGATTTTCCATTGTGTACATCTAAACTAGTTCCATTAGATTTCTTATCAAAATGCCTGTCAAACTCACCATTTTCAGTTTTTGCCAACATCCCAAGATTTCCATCTTTGCCACTCAAAATTTTATATTCCTGTGCATTACAAAAGTCTGATCCAGAGACTTCAGCTAAAAGATACCGCATTCCATTTGACCCATGAAAAACAGTTTCAACAAAGATTGAATCAGGAAGATGATAAACCAAAGATTTGTGTTCCACCTGCAACAAGAGCAAACAAATCCCCAAAAACTTGATAAGATAAAATTGAGAAGGATAAACATATAGATCTAATACTTGATATTTACAACATTCAAGGATGACAAATGTGTGCAAAAGGTTTGTCATTCAAAAAATTAATTTCATTCACGATTTCCCATTTTATTGAATAACTTGCATGTTTCTTTATTAATGTTATTTTTTCATTTAAATGCAGGTTTAACCAGTGTTTCAAACAATGTATCTAAGAGACATGGTGCAAAAGTTGGAATTGCTTAAAATAGGGCTTAAAATACTTTCTAGAAAGTTTACACTAATTTTATACTCAATTTTGTGCAATAATTTTCTAGTTATAGTCTTGTAATGAAAATGGCTAAAGACAAGTAGATATAATATTTTTTTCAAAAACTACTCCATTACTCTTGTCTAACAGAAAGACTAATTATTTCCTCGCAAGTAAAATTTATACCAAATCAGCAAAAAGGATATCTGATATGTAGTTGATATTAAACATGGGAAATGCTTTCATACTTCAACTAGATCAAATGTGTCCTCAAGAGTCATTAATACATAACACATAAAGCTGTTCAAAAGCAACCTAGACCATACCATCAAAGTTCCAATCTCTATGTCCCCAAAATGAGGGAAGCAAAACAAATGCCCGTTCCTTATTTTTCCTGCAAGGCAAAACCATTTTTTTATTCACTGAGTTAAAATTATCTGGCATATAATAGAATTCTACATGTGTAGGCATTCTAATAGGAAACAAATGACTAGTTTGATTAAAATAGACATTAAGGGTTGCAAATTACCAAAAATTACTATCAGCTTAAACACTAAACCTCCTATTGCTGATGGAAATCAAAGCTCCATAAAGATATTACATTTAATTGATAGATAAAGAGAATATGAGTCAACCATTTCATGCACCAGGTAAATATTAAGAGTTGCAATTTACCAACAATTACTATCAGTTTAAACAATAAACCTCCTATTGCTGATGGAAATCAAAGTTCCATTAAAACATTACATTTGAAGAAAGCTATTGATAGATACAGAGAATATGACTATGAGTCAACCATTTCAAGCACCAGGCAAATATTTTCATAAGAAATAGATTTTGTAATGTTCCTTTTCCCCTGTAATTCTTTAAGTATTTGCAGTGGAATTAATATAATGGTTAATACTAGAGTTAACAAAATTAGCAATATCTAATGTTATCCCAAAGAGATATAAATAACAATGCATACCATACAAGTTATAACTTATAAGAATTGTAAAGGAAATATCTAACATGGTAAATTGAATAACACAACCACATAAATCAATCATGTTATCACCAAATTCATATATCATATTCTCAATATATTTTATCATCAAGGGTTTCCAATATTTATCTAAATCCTAAGCACTTGGAATGGGCATTCTCACTCTAAGAAAGTTCCAGTGGTTCTGGTCCTCATAACTATGGCACATCTAAAAGGAACAAATCACACTACGTCACTCTACATAAGTGCTGATTCCACAAGAACAATGCTCAACACAAGTGCAAATACCCAAGCCACCTTCTTCTTCTTCAATGAGTGATCTCCATGCCCCCATCTCAAGTCTCACTTGAATGATTTATACAACAAGTTAAAGGATGGTTTCGAAACCATCACACCCTTCACAAAAGTTTCATATTTATTAATTGCTACTCTCCCTTTTTAAAGGATTTTTATAAATGTTCTTTTATCAATCTCTTCTTTAACCATAGGGACATAATATCCTTTACTTTTTTATCTCCCTTTAATTCTAAAGGAATATTTCGTAACTGTATCTTCTCTTGGAGAAAAAGTCACATAACAGATTTGACCCCATTCATTTTCCCAAACTTTAAAGGAATTCTATCTGGTAGAGACTGCTCAAGATCAACATTCACAACTATGAGACGGCATAACAAACCAAGATGCATAGTTAACTAAGATACCACTTTGTATTTTACAATGGCATTGCCATTTTTTTCAGAGAAAACACGCTACAAAATTCACTAGGAAAAAGTGATACTCTTGCCCAAACAGGAACTATATTGACTAGCTTGTCTGTTCTGATGTAAAAGCAGGATCCCATTGCTTCATACGTAAACTAAATTTATTATAGAAAAAAGGCCCTCGATAAAAAAATGCATCTTTTTATCCTCAGAAGAGAAATTAGTCGTATAATAACCCCTCAGAATCTCATTAAGACATCTACTAAAACTTTAACTGGTCAGATGTACCTAGATTTATAAAATTCTCATTCCTAACCTATGTTCTTTTAAACCATCACAGCAGAAATATTTTCTATGAGATGCGATAATCTTAGGTACATTTCTTTAACAGAGAAAGGCACATAACAAGGATTAGCCAATTTACAGTAACATAACCATTCTTGATCAAAAGTATGGCTCAACCAAAGCCTTAAAGCAATCTGTCACCAGAAGATCAAGGAGTACCCATGGTGATAGCTGATTTGAAAAAGAAGGGCAGAAGTAGAGACGGTCATGACCTGCTCTCCTCAGCCTAGATTACAAAGAAAACTAAATAGCCATTTATAGTTGAAAAATAAGCCTAAAAAGATTGATAAAAACTCAGGTTTCCAATTGAAAAGAGGTCATGGAAAATAGGAAAACTTCAAAAACTACAAATGTTATCCTCAGGTCATAATAACACTTAAATCAGAAAACTACAAGGAGGAAAGCCCATGAGCAAAGATGTGACAAAATAGCAAGCAATAACTCATCAATGACATCATCAAGCGTCTAAGTCATGAATTTGTGGTTTGTTATAGAATTTATTAACTTGTTAATATGAAATTGTCATTCAATCTCTCCTAGATTGCCTGGCACTTATGTCAGCATTTATTTTGCCCTTGTTCTTGACTGCACCAACCTGTGCCACATTAGCCTTTATGCATATAATCTTGCATAAATAGCATTGCATCTTCTGTCATTTATGACCGTCATGATGGCAACATATGCAGGCTGCAATCATCAAAGTAGAGATAAGAACAGGATATGGAATTGGAAGAACTTTGTACCACTGAAATCGAGTATACATCTATGATATCAAAGAGCTTACCAAAATTAACTTCAACAATTTGTATTTGTAATCTTGTGGAAGAAGCACATAAATTCATTCAAATTGATAGTAGTTAATTTGACTGTCGCCGGAGTTTCAGCACGAAGCAAGTTGACCGTTGACCATTGTTTAAATGTTGTATTTTCGCTAAGAATTTACTGCTCTTCTGACCACTTTAACCATTTTCTCTAATAGTTTGTTTTTTTACTACTGTATTGCCTGCTGTAATTGTGTTCATCAGAAACCATACTCTTTTGAGATATTGGATATCATTGTTGACACTTTGACATTATTGCATGTCCTCGTGGTGGCTGATGTGTGCAATATCTGGTGCGAATATGTATATGAGTTACCCTATTAGAGATATCTAAGTGTCTTCCTCACCATAGTGGTTAATGTCCGTAAAATGCCACACAGTGACATTGGAATTAATTCCTCTGATACTTGATATGTGAGGTACACAGAAAATACAAAGAAAGAAAAACATTCCAATAAAAGGTAAAGGCTTTGAAAATAGATTTAAAGAAGAGTGAAAAAGCATCTCCAAAAAGAATGCAACATTCCAATGGGGGAGGTAGCACTTCACCACTCCATATGGCTAAAGAAGCATGTCAAATATGTCAAAAACAAGGATTGCCTTCAAGCAATCAAATCGATAATCACCACTCCATTTAATCTCACTCAAAAAAGCAACGGAATGTGAATTATCCCCTATAGATATTTGCCCAAATTTTAAAGCAGTGATACTTGGCAAACAGTACAATTATGAATTTTCAATAAAATAGCCGATTTTCTCTTCAAAAGCCATTCTCAAAACTTCATAATGATACTAATATAATCTTGCAAAGAATACCATGATATTACAAAACTACCTTTTATTGCATAGAATATCAAAATAAAAAAACTACCTTTTATTGCATAGAATATCAAAATAAAAAAACTACCTTTTATTGCATAGAATATCAAAATAAAAAAACTACCTTTTATTGCATAGAATATCAAAATAAAAAAACTACCTTTTATTGAAAACAATTGCAAGATGAATACCAGAAATTTATTGTACCTTATTGTTTTGCAACTTTGTCCGAAAGATACTTCAACACATTTCCAAAACTCCATACATTGAATCCAGTTGCCAAATCTGTGTGACTCAGCCAACATCAGCTAGGGTGGATAGTTTCACCACCGAAACTGATCTTTCCAAGAGGGTTTGCATCCTCAAGAGGCTTTGTTGGATCAAATCCAAACTCTGAACCACAAGGGTTACAAGCAAAGAAAGAATTAAAGTTGGCATGCCTTCAATAAGCCTCTCAATGCTCTTTTCTAATCCTCTGAGAGACTCCTCAAATTCTTCTTTTCAGCTTCTATCTCTCTCTTCATATTTCCCCTTCTTTTAATTTTAAACTTTTAACTTGGGAAACAATAAAGTGGCCCTTATTGACATAAGAGGTGGTCACTTAAAACATAGAAATCAGTGACGTTATTAAATAAATAAAAAATAATTTTAATTATTTAATTAAATTTTTAGGCCATATAAAAGGGGACATTACAAAATGTGTGGAAGCAAATCATTCATGGTTTACTTCCATTTTAATGGAAGAGATCACATAAAATGTCACTGTTAGAATCTCTAACATGCACAGCAGGAAAGCACATCCTCAACTTCACCCTAAGAATCAAAAGCAGCAATCCAAGGAAGAGCAACTAAGATCAAGAGGAAGAAAGAGGTCAATGTGCCTACATTTAGAAAGGCAGTACTAGGAGAATAAGAAAAGCCAGCCAAAGAAGGAACATTCCCAGGTGTATCCTCAACACAATTGCAAAGTTGTCATAACAGTAAGAAGTCATTCTAGGGCAGCACATTTGCAAAGATAAGATTGTAAAGACTTACATTCAACATCACAATTATTGTAGCATTTACATTGGCAAATCTGAATTCAACATCACAATTATTGTAGCATTTACATATGCAGCTACATTAGACACGGAAATAATTGTAGAATGTACTCACAAAGCTGATTTGTGTATGACAGTGTTTGCATTTTATTATCATCTACAAGGATAGTCTATCAACCAAAGAGTTTCTTCTGTGTTTTATAGGGGCACGATCAAATTGATGATTGGTAAAAGGTAAGATGAGAAAACGCTCAAGTTGACAATGAAGTTTATAAGTTCATTATGTTGTGAGCTACTGTCAATTTTCAAACCAAGCAAGAGAGAAGTTGAGATTGAAGTTTCGCCTTCACATGAGATCCATTTGGAAGATAATCCCATACATCTTCATTTGTTAGCAGTCAGGTGCTTTGGGTTCTTTGCTACTAATTTCAGTTGTTGCCAGAAAGAACAAGCTAATGTAACATCCCAAATGATGTAAACTTACAACTGCAAAAGAAACAGTTGTCAAGCACAAGGAAGTGTAGCCATTCCACTTGACAGAGTGGCCAGCTTGAAGCAATACCACCACAAACATCATGGCTACAAGGCCAGGACATCAAAGAAACTAAGATCAAAATCCATACTGTAGAGAGGATGCAAGTATCCTTGGGTAGGAAGCAGTAATCTAAGTATAAGTACCAAAGCAAAGCTACTTTCGAAAAGAATTATGGCATGACACTTTACAAAGAAACTCTCCAATATAGAAGGAATAGCAGTCAAAAATTGTACTCAAGCGTGTGGATCCTTCAAGAAGAGAATTTGCATTAAACTAATACTCGTATAAGAGGGAGAGAAATAGCATATCCATTGTCATGGAAAAGTAAGGAGAAATGGTATGGTATTATCCTGAGATACCGGTTCTTGGGGAAAAAGGTTGGGTTCGGGTCTTGGTCCGAGCCTGGTTCTCCTTGGGTTCCACCCGGATCCTACCCAAGTGGCCCGGTTCTCCATGGGTCTTGTGTGGCAGGACCCACAAAGAACCCGGCCACTTGGGCAAGACCTAGGTAGAACCCAGGCAGACCCGAGAGAACCAAGGCCCGTGGGTTCCCAAAAACGTGGCCACAGGTCATAAAAGTCAAAAAAACAATTAAAAAATAACTATGTATCATTTATCTATTATCATTTATGTATCATTGTATGGGAAAGTTACATTGTGTGTTTCATATTTGTATGTTTGAACATATATATATCTGTGTGTGTGTGTGTGTGTGTGTGTGTGTGTGTGTGTGTGTGTACGGACATACCCGTACCCAAGAAGAAAAAAAAAATTGCCAAATCCGCAAATCCGTACCCGAATCCGTATCCGTATCCATACCCGAATCGGTAACTTAGGTATTATCTTATCTTTTCAATGTCTCTTAATATGGGAAGGTGGGATCAAAAAAGATTGTTGACAGAAACCCCTTGATCAAAATCCAATATTAAATGTTTTGTTATATGTGGTAAACCTCATTGTGATGCAATAAAAAGGGAGAGCTTAGATATGCAAAAAAATACAAACCAAAATATAATGAATTATATAAATTCATATATATGCCCATAAAACCATATATTAATATACTTTAATGTCTTATACATGTCTTATAATTAATTCTTCGTGCCTTACTCTCCATTATCATCTTCCTTATTCTCACAAATATTTAATTCAAATCATTCATTCTCTTATCTCCCACTTCTCCCTTCTTTATAAGGCTTTTCTTAATGCATTTTCATAATGTCTTTCCACATATCCTTTCATAATAACACTTAATTATCTTATTCTCATGAATTTGTCTTTTACTTTATGATACTTTACACCTTTGTAGCTTATTTAGGCATATTAGAGATGATTTAGGGCTATTTAAGTGGTATATAATGGATATATAGGTCTAGAAATGGCCCAAATTACATTTGTGGTGCCTCACAACTTTCTATATCTTTACAATTAAACATTATCTTGTCCTCAAGACAACTCGGTAAAATCACTTGGCACTTTCAAGAGTTGACCATGATTCCTTTCTTCATCTATGTGAATGTAAATTTGTAGTACAACCTCTTTGTTTTTTTTGACATGTTTCCCTTTTATTTGTATCTTTCCCTTATACTTATCATCGAGTTATATTCTACAAAACCTCTTTATTCAACTACCTACGCTACTTCCAAATTAAGGAAGCATCTTCATCTTTCCCTTAATTTTATCAATAAATCTAAGTTTGTATGATCTTTTCTTTTGAGGTGTCATATCTCTAGTGAATCTTACTATAATATTCAACTAATTCCGTAAATAATCTTATCTAGATTTTCTCCTATGTTTCTTCTTCCAACTTGGAGCTATTTCCTTAAATGTTTGTCCTTGATAACTAGACAAGTTATGGGTTTTTGTCCAATAACTTGATAGGAGAAATTGAAGGTTTTCGTCCTTTATGGCTGTAATTATTTTCTTGCAAAGTCACTTCATGATTTCTTCCAATTCATGCCTTCTTCTCATGAAATGATCTCCCATACACATCTTCCTTTTAAAAGACTCAAAACTTTTCTAACAATATTGCTGCTCTTGAAAACATAATTTAATTTTAATTAATTATTTTTGCTAGGGCTACTTTGTAGTATTTTATTTGGTGCCTCTTTTTAATTGACTAGTCGTTGGAAATGGGCAGCTATGTATGTTGTGATTGGTAGCAATTTGGCAGGGGTGTGGCATCCTTTGTTTGTCCTTTTTGTTATTGATGTATATACCAAGATCAGGTCAGTGACTTTAAAGTCTAATAAAGAAGTGGACCCATACTAACTTGTTTGTTGCTCCTTTTTTAGTAAAAAAATTCTCAAACTATTTAATATGTTTGTTTGGATTGTAAGCTCCTTTATAGATAGGCATCTAGTCCATTAGCCATTCCTATTAGGGAAAGGGCGTTCAAAACCTTGCACAAGATGATATATTTTAATTATGTAAAATAAATATTTATTTGTGGTGCATCTAGATGATGTGTTTAACCACATTAGATATTTATTTATGTCCACTTGTAAAGTTGTAACATTGGATTAGTTATTTTATGTGTGAAAGAAGACATACAATAATTAATTATTATTTGGAAACATATTTAATAACATGAAAGATCAGTATCAAAAAGCAAATGTGGGGTCAATGGTTTTGTGGACTCAAGATTTGAGGCACGTGGTTTGATCTTACCATTTGGTTGTATTTGTGTGAGTTTGAATCTATAAAAGCAAACACATATTTAATGGTTAAGGTTGGTTGAGAGAGTGGACCGTCATCATGTTGAGTTTCTCTTGACAGTGCATATGTCAAGCATGGCATGGGATGTGTGGTTATTTGCTTGAACACATGGTGAGTGCATTGGAGGAGCTTGATATTTCAAAAGTATTCATGAAAACTCTATAAGTGCGTTGTAATGTTTTATTATTGAATAATTCATAAAACCTAGATGCTTTTGTAGGCTAGGTTATTTTACCTCTATGAGGGTTTTCCCAAGGTATATCTTGTGTTATCTTGTGACTTGTATATTTGATCTTGTGTATTTGATCTTGTGTTATCTTGACTGGTATATTAAAATATTTGAACACATGGAGAGTGCATTAGAGGAGATTGATATTTCAAAAGTATTCATGAAAACTCTGTAAGTGTGTTGTAATGTTTTAAAACTGAATAATTCATTGAACCTAGATGCTTTTGTAGGCTAGGTCTTTTTACCTCTATGAGAGTTTTCCCAAGGTATATCTCATGACTTGTATGCATGCTTTTCTCTCATAGGATAATGTAGGAAAAAAATTGATCATTTTAGGTATTATGCATTAATTTCCTAACAAGTTGTATAGAGTTTTATTCACGTTTAAACAAGTGTAAGCTCCCAAGTTTTGTATAACCCTTGTTTGGGTAAATTTGGTGCAAAGTTGAATCCATAGCAATGCAGAAAAGATTTGAGACATTTCAAGGTATAAGGGTTTTGCATGGGATGTTTTGTAGATTTGGGATTTTGAGGTTTGCAGCTTTGTTGGGTTTATTGCAGATCTAGGGTTTTAAAAATTCTTGACAAAAAAGGTATTCTGGATGTGCTTCATATAAGGGTTTTGTAGGGGAAATTTCACAAATGACATCTTGAGACATACACACCTCATCATTGGTTCTAGGAAGCCCAAACAAGAGGATTGTACTTTCTTTAGCACCTATAGGAGTCTATAGTTTGAGGTGTGCTTGCATGAGTATTCAGCTAATTCTTTGAGCACAAACTTGAATGAGTACAGGTTTTAATGAGATCTAGATGATTTTATGGCAAATTTTCATATATGGTAAGTCTTGATACAAGTTTACAAGTAATTTCAAAGTTTGGGCTTTGATGGTGACAAATACATAGGTTGTCTTTAGTTTGAAGACATAGCTGAAATGCATGTGAGACTAAGAATTTTGTTTTAGTGGAGTTGAGTACAAGTACAGCAATAATTATGATCATGGTGTCATAGATATACAAGTACATTTGCGCATTGGCACAAAATGATCGTGTATGTGATTGATTGGTGATATTTTGGTTTAATGATAGGAGGTTGCTCTTATTAAAGTAATTTTATAATGTTCATTCAATTAGGATCTTTCCCTTTTGTAGTTAGTTTCTTTTTAGTATGTTTCCTTTCGTGTTTCTATTCTCAATCGTTTCCATTATGGAAAGATCCTCTTCTAATCTCTATATAAGGAGTCTTCGTCTCCTTTGTAAATAATATATAACAAATTATCATTTCATGGTATCAAAGCTTTAGGTTCTTTTTTGGCAAATTTGTAATGTCGCCACTTTGAAATAGAATTTATTGGCAAATAATAATAATAATAAAATTAAAATTCACAAGAATAAAAATAAAATTGAAATTAAAATATAAAATTTAATTAAGTTAATGAATGATCAAAAGACATGGACTGAAAAGTTGTGACTCCCTCAACATGAGATATGATCTGATCGTGAAAGGTTGTGTCCCTTTCAAAGGGCAGAAATAATGAAGAGTTGCACTCTTTCAGAGGGTGCTAATGGCGAAAGGGTGTGTCTCTTGCCAAAGGGCATAGATGATGAAGAGGCGTGACCTCTCCCTCACATTGAGAGATACAAAGGAAAGGAATCAAAAGCATCCAGTGACATCATCATTGATAAGATCAAATCAGAACTCTTATTAAGTTAAAGGCAGTAACATCCTAGTTCTTGGCAGTATGCATGGGGATGTGCTTAATATGTATGCTTAATATATGACACCTAATAATGTTCTTATGCAGAATTTAATAGCAATATTAATATAGACTGCAATATGTATGACAATGTAATAATGCCTTTCTATCACTAAATGTTCATTGGATGATTATGTAAATTATATGACAAAGCTTGTAACACCTTTCAATCTCACCATCTAATTATGGAGTGAGAATAGAATGAAGCAAGAGCACTAGGTTCCAGCAGGTACGCCAACCCCAAGTGTGGGCCAAGAGGCCAAGTTGATAAGGTCCTTAGTGCTCTTGGGCTTGTTGGAGAGGGATAGACTCGAGGCACCTTGTGTAATTCTCCTTGAGCTCCATATAAGGACAGGTGTAGGGAGAGAAAGGGTTGTTGAATCCTTCATACACACTTTGCAATATATTAAGAATGATGAATATATGTTCTATCATGACACGGTGGAAATGTTGTCTAATTTGTACAGGTTCCAAACCAAGCTTTTGTTGACATTAGTGTCCTACTATTGTTCTCTCTATGTACTAAGATTGTGATTCTAGGACAAAATATAAGAGAGTCCCATTAGGGGACATTACAGAATTTTTTGTAAAAAAATTTGTAGGTTTTCTAATTTTTTTCCACAAAAAAACATGGAAGGGTTTTGCTTGATTTTTTCCACAAATATTAGTGAGTTTTATTTCTATTTACTACTTTGATGGCCACGAATAAAGTTTTTGAACAAACTATGGGGGTTTCTATGATTTTCTCCTCAAAAATCGTGGATGGGTTTTTTTTATTTTTCTCCACAAAAAATAATGGAAAGTTCTGCATGATTTTCTCTACAAAAATAGTGGTTTCTCTATTTGTTTTTTGCACAATTTTTTCACACAAAAATCGTGGGTTTTTTTGTTGTTGAAGAAACAAAGGGTTCTCTGTTGGATGGTTTTCTGATTTTTTTTGTCCACAAAAAATCATGGAGGGTTTTCAGAACTGTGAAGTTTTTTGAGCCGTTGATCTCGATTTCTATATCTCTGGATAGCAAGAGGGACAGCTTCGTTACCCAGCATCATGTTGGAAGGATTGTGGTTTCTTGGTCATATGAAGAAGTTTTGTATAAAGCGGTTGGTTGATCAGAAGTCTAACCAAGGAGGGTCTTAGTAGCAAGCTCATGTCGCAGAGCATTATGAGAAGGGGGCAGCCTTCTATGCATTCATGGTCAATGACCTAAAGACTATGTCAAATCTTCTGAAGGCTAGTTAGTAGAATGACCATTAAGGGAGGGTATTAAAGTAATTTTGTAAAATTAGGATCTTTCCCTTTCGTCGTAGTTAGTTTCTTTTTAGTATGTTTCCTTTCGTGTTTCTATTCTCGAGAATTTTTGTTATGGAAAGATCATCTTGTATCCCCTCTAAATAAGGAGCCTCTATCTCCTTTGTAAATAATATATAACGAATTATCATTTCAGTTCTTATCCCCTTGATTGTTTGATTCCTTGACTATGTTTACTCATTTGTAAACTTGTTTGGCAAGTTAGATTTGTGGTTGATTTAATTTTTAAGTCTTGAGGTCTACATGATTATCTTCTTTGAAATCTCAGTTTGCAAGTTACTGTTGTGATGATGAGTTTGCAGGTTTCCTTATTTGGGATCTAGGAGCTATGCAAATTTTTGGTATGTGCAACTCATTGATTAAAAATGGATGACTTGAAAGTGGATTGTCTATATCCACGAGATCGATTCAGTGTTGACAAAAACTTTGTTAGTTGGCCTTGTCTATAGCCATGTGTGCATTAGTATGTTGCATTAGGAAGAGAGAATGGATGATTAGAGTGCTTGGATAGTCAATTATTGAGAATTGTAACATGTTTATCACGATGGCATGGATTTTTGGATACACGGTTTAGAGTGAGCTTTTGGCAGTGATGGTTTATTTCCTTGGCTTGGAGATCTTGGTTCTACTTTGGCATTATTGGTATTACAACTCAATGTGTGGACCTTCAAAGTAAGAGATAGTTTCCACAATACCATGGATAGCTTGTATCGCAGTTCAATAGGAGCTTTGGTAGTGATGTGTATTCATCACCTAGCGATGGATGATCTTGTACAAATAATTGAGTGTCATGGGAAAACTCTTGGATCGTGATTCTTATCCAACATGAGTGCTTTGACATCTTGAGTTCTATTGTTAGGAGATGATTATCTTCATGTTTTTGGAGATGTTGATCCTTGCTTTATCGTATGTTTGGTATTGTGCCTTAATTTACTTTTGTTTCTAGATTAGAGTTTTGGCATGGTACAAATTCTCTTGAGACTAGAATATGTTCTTTAAAGCATGTGATCTCCTAGGAGATGTCAAATCATGATGTCATGATTGGGTTCCTAATTTTACACTCAGTGCTTTAACAATGGTCTTGTTGGTTCTATTAGTATTGAGTGCATTGTGATGGGGTTATTGTAATCCTCATCATTTAACTTATCAATCCAAGGTGGTGTCCATGGTTGTATGCAAAAGAGAATTTAGAAAACTTGCTTGACAATCTCTTCTAAAGAACAGTTGCAGAAATGAAAGCTAACCTAAAGCACACTTGCATGAATTGAAAAGGCTAAAGGAATTCACACTTGCTAGAAATTAAATACTTGCTTGAATTTGTAGGATTTTGCCAAGATCAAGGGCACAATGAAAAGCATAAAAAGAGAGGCAATAGAATGACAAGAACAAAACTGTATTCTCATCAATATGCAAATGATCAACTGGATTAACCAATACAATGAATATAGGCCTGCTTATATAAGCAAGGCCATATGGATGTATGAGCACACAATCATGACATGTGGCTCAATGAGAAACAAGGGTAGGCAAGAAATATTAGGGGTAGGTAGGAGAAATAATATAATATTCCACAAGAGGTGGATGACCCACCAAATGTGGAGTGTAACAACAAAACAAGACCACAAAAGGTGGAATTTCTCCTACAAGCTCTATCCCTATGTGCACACTTTGCTAAGTGTCTCAAATCCAAACTACGAAGAGATGCATTATCCTAAGTTAACTTAAGTAAAGTGTAATAATATCCATAATTAATATTTATTTACACCAACACCCCCCCTTAAGTGCAACTTAGGGGAATGAAGACGCAAGTCAACAATGCAAGATGGGTCCCGGCTACTAGGCCATGATAGGTACCCATGTACAATATGAAAATGCAAGCAAAACTATGCAAAGCAATCTCTCACAAACGGAGAAAGGGAGAAAACCCAGTGGGACAAAACTCCCCCCCAAAAGAGAGATGAAAGTACAAAAGACTCTCAAAGAAGGGCAAAACCTTAAAGAGGAAAAAGTCCCCCCCAAAAGAGAGGAAGGAGAAGTCAGCTCACCCCCCCTAATGACACATCCCGCACCCCCAAGAGAGCTCGCAACTGCTGGAACTTACTCTCGGTGAAAGGTTTGGTGAATATGTCAGCAACCTGCTCCGCTGTAGGACAATACTACAAATCAATGACCTGCTCCTGAATCAGCTCTCGGATATAGTGCATATGAATCTCGATGTGTTTGGTCCCCTGGTGCTGGACCGGGTTCTTCGAGATTGCAATAGCACTCTGATTGTCGCAATGTAGAACTGTCGGCCATGGAGTGGTGAACCCAAACTCTGTGAGAATCTACTGGAGCCAAATGGTCTCAGTCGCTGCGTTAACAGCGCCTCGATACTCAGCCTCAGTCGAAGAGAGAGCAATAGCATGTTGCTTCTTGCTCTGCCAACAAATGGGGCCTGAACCAAGGTGAAAACTGTAACCGGAAGTAGACTTACGATCATCAAGATCGCCAGCCCAATCGGAGTCTGTGTAACCAACCAAGCGAAGTCCTGTGCCTGTTGCATAGTGAATCCCATAGTGATGTGTACCCTGGATGTAATGAAGGATGCGTTTGGCGGCTTTCCAATGAAGCTCATGTGGTTCCTACATGAAGCAAGAAACCATGCCAACTGCAAATAAAATATCAGGGCGTGTATGGGTCAAGTAGATGAGACTACCCACAAGCTGACGATACAAAGTGGCATCAACTAGTGGAGAAGAACAATGAGCCTCAAGCTTGACTCCTGAAAGAAAGGGAGTCGAGGCAGGCTTACAATGAGCCATATGAAAGCGTGCAAGTAGATCAAGAGCATACTTGGGTTGTGATAGTGTAATCCCAGAAGGTGACTGTGAAATCTCTATCTCGAGAAAGTAGTGCAAAAGACCCAAGTCAGTCATAGCAAATCTATCATGCAAAGCAGATTTGACCCTGCTAATGATGGATGCAGTACTCCCTGTAATGATCAAGTCATCAACATAGAGCACAAATATCAAGTGAGAGTCATCCTGTCGCAAAATGTAGACATTCGGATCGGAATGACACCTGGTGAACCCTGCTAAGAGAAGAAAGGAATCCATCTTGGCATACCAAGCCCTGGGGGCCTGCTTAAGGCCATAGAGAGATTTCCTTAGTCTACAAACCAAGGAAGTATCCTGGATGAAACCCTGTGGCTGCTCCATATAAATCTCCTCATCAAGATCACCATGAAGAAAAGCACTCTTCACATCCATCTGATGTACAGCCCAATCATGAGCTGCAGCAATAGCAAGTGTCAAGCGAATGGAGTTCATCTTGGCTACGGGCGCAAAGGTCTCAATATAGTCAACACCTGCTACCTGGGAGAAACCTTTCGCAACAAGCCAAGCCTTGTACTTATCCACACTACCATCCGCTGCAAACTTGGTGCGATAGATCCACTTACATCGAACCATCTTTCTCCCCTTAGGGAGATGGACTAAATCCCATGTGTTGTTCCTCATCAAGGAACTATACTCTTCCTCCATAGCTTGGTCCCACTCAAGAACCCCTGATGCTTCCCTAAATGTCTGTGGATCGGAAGCGGTAGCAATGAATGCATATGGAAGATCCTGATGTTGTGATCGAGTTCTCCGTGTATCTGAAGGATCCCCAACAAGAGAACCTGCGGACTCAAGTGTCTGTCGAGCCCAACGAGGTCTAGGTGGAGGTGGAGAATGAGGCTCCTCAACTACAAGTGGACCCTGCGGAGGTGTAACCCTGCAAGCCGGAGTTGAAGGAGTCTCATCATCTGAATCACTAGCATCACTATCCACAATGGAGGAAGGTGGAGGAGGTAGAGAGGCTAAGCTGGGAGAGCTTTCCTCAAAGTGAACACTCCTCTCAATGAACACCTCATGTGTTTTAGGAACCATCAATCTATATGCCTTAACACCCTCAGAATATCCAACAAATATGCAAGGCCGACTCTGAGGTTCCAATGCCTTGCGTTTCTATGGAGGAATGCAAGCCCATGCTGGACACCCAAAGACTCTGAAATGTCTCACAATCGGTTTCCTACCAGCCCAAGCTTCAAAAGGAGCAATACCTTGCAAAGCTTTGTGAGGAACCCGATTCTGGATGTGTGTGGCACAACTAATAGCCTCTGCCCAAAAGGCAGGATCAAGAGAACGTGCATGAATCATACAGCTAGCCATTTCTTTGAGAGTTCTATTCTTGCATTCTGCAACTCCGTTCTGTTGTGGAGTGTATGCTACAGAATGCTGAAGATCAATCCCCTCAAATGTACAAAAATCCTCAAGTCTCTTGTTCACATATTCCCTTGCATTATCTATGCGAAGAATCTTGACCACTTTCCCGAATTGCTTCTCCACATGAGTCTTGAAGTCCTGAAACCTGTCAAATACTTCACTCTTATGAATGAGAAAGTAGACCCAAGTGAAGCGGGAGTAGTCATCAATGAAGGTAAGGACATAGCGAGCCTTGCTATATGAAGGCGCTGGAAATGGACCTGCTACATCACTGTGAACAAGTTGAAGAACTTCCAAAGCTCTCCAAGCTTTCCCTTTATCAAACTTCTCCTCGAGATGCTTGCCCATGAAACAACCTGAACATACACCCTCTGAAAAACCGATTCGAGGTAGACCTGTGACCATGTCTTTAGTGCTGAGCTACTGAAGATAGCGGTAGTTGAGGTGACCAAACGGCTCATGCCATAGCTTACTTTCGGAATTTGAATGAGTAAGCAAGGCCCTAGAAGGTGAGCTTGGCACAAAGTGGGAGAATGAATAAAGCCTTGAGTTGTCATTGACTTGTCCCACTGCTACCAAGGCATCATCATCAAGTTCCTTTACCACAACTGAATCTGGTGTAAACTCAACCTTTTTCCCATTCCCATAGTGAGTGATTTGGTAGATAGAGAGAAGGTTGGTAGACAAGTTAGGAACATAGAGAACATTCTCAAAAGTTCCATCATTCATGTCAACTGAACCTTTCCCTTCAACCTCTACTTGTGTATCATCACCTATGTAAATGTGAGGTACCTTAGATGGCTCCAGTGAAGAAAACTGCTCCTTTGTAGAACCCATGTGATATGAGGCACCCGAGTCAAGTATCCATTGCTGTGAAGAACCTGTTGTAGCCACAAATGCTTGCCCTTTTCCCTCAAAATGTGAGTGGAAGAGGAAGAAGATGAATCCTTCTTTGTGTAGGCGGATGGCAAGTTGATGTTGTTTTTCTTAAGAAGATTAGTTAATTTATCAACTTGCTTTGTGTGGCATCGATGCTCATCATGACCATACTTCTTGCAATATGCACAAGTTGGTTTATCCTTCTTAGGTGGTGTCCCCTTCTTGGAAGAGGATAGAAAATCGCCTTGTGATGGAGAGGATGATTGTCCTTTTTCCTGTTGTGGCTTAGACTTGGAGTGCTTCTTCTTCTTGTTGGAATCTTTGCCTTGACTTCCTTGATTCCCTTGATTAGCCACCAAAGCCTTGGACTTTGAAGACTTGAGAAGTCCCATGTTCAACAACTTAGATTGTTCCAATATCAACATTTCTGTGAAAGCATCAAATGAAGGCATAACATAGGAACTCCCCACTGTCAAATGATGAGTTTGGAAGCTAGACACAAATGCTGCATATTCTAGTGCAAGCTTGTCCAACAAGTTGAATATCAACTGAGCATCCTTTTTGTCAATTCCACAATCCTTAAGCTTTGCTCTTAGCTCATTTACTTTGGTGACATAATCTTGGATTGTATCAAAACTCTTGGAATCCAAGTTGGTGAGCTCATTGTCAATTTTGTAACCTTTGATTTCATCAACTTGACCATACAATTTCTAAAACATATCCCAAGCCTCTTTTATTGTTGTACACTTCTCAATGTGAAAAATGAGGTCATCTGATACATACTTGCGCAAAGTTCCAAGAGCCATGCAATTCTTAATGAGCCATTCTAACTAAGCATTAGGATCAACCTTAGGATCAGGTGGTGTTGCTAATGTTCCATCTATGTAATGCGTGAGACCTTTTTCCATTAATTTGCTCCATACTTTAATTTTCCATGATGCATAATTATGTGGAGTTAAAGGTGGAAATTTATGAGGACTCATTGCAACAAAAAATGAAAGAGCACAAGGAAAGAGAGGCACAATCACACAAGACACCCCCCCAAATTCACTCAATCAAAGAACCCCCCCAAAAGTGATGATTTGGCACTTTATACTTAGTGCGTATACAATGGGCCACTTGCAAAAAATGACAAAGTGGGCTTTTGATTTCAATTTTACAACCGCCTCAATAAGGCCAAAAGATACTCAAACTAATAATGCAAGAGATCTAAACTAAGATCCAAGCAAATTACAAGTACCAAATAGGCCAAATAAAACCAATATCTGAAAGTACAACTTCTACTCAAAATCTCTGAAATCTTATCATAGATTATGAAAGTAGACAAAAAAACATGCACTTTCAAAAAAAACGGCACCTGAAAAGGAGGTTGTATGAGCTCAAACAAGGCCTTTGAAGTTGCAGAATTGAGGATTGGACAGGTACAGCTAAGAGAATCCGAAAATTCCGGAAAACCTGTGCACCAAAACCAAAAAATAACCACACCACTGCGAAGAGCACGAAAAATTAGCCCAAATCAAAAAAAAAAAAATTGCACCCAAAAAGGAGCAAAATTGAGCAAGTTATGAGCCTCCAAAGTTGACCCAAAAAACCAAACAGCTCAACGGAGAGGGGTCTGTGAATTTCCAAAAAACTGACTGGGCGCTGACTGTGCAAAAAAGCCAGGTGGCGCTGACTGGGCGCTGACTGTACAAAAAAAAATAGGTGATGCTGACTGGGCGCTGACTATTGGTGGTCGCCGGAAATCTGCCAGTCGGTTGCCGGAAAAGTTTTGACAACGGCAGGAAAATTTTGGCGGTGGTCGGAAACTTTTGGCGGCGGCTGGAAAGTTTTGGCGGAGGACTGCATGAGGGCTGGCGGTGGCTGCTGGAGGGCCAGCGGGAGGCGCCGACGACGGGGTCGGGAGGTCCCAGCGGCCGGCGAGGAGATCTGGAGGTCCTGGCTACGGTCTGGGCGGCAACCGCCGGGTGGCGCGGGGGCTGGGCAGCGCGCAAAACTCCCGGGAGCTGGGCGCGCAGTGGGCAGCGACGGGCGGCTGCTATGGGCGGCTCTGGGCAGCAACGAGCGCTGCTGGCGGTGACCGCAGGCTGCCGGCGGTGCTGCTGGGCGGTGGCCGCTAAAATGTCGGAACCGGTGGCTTCAGGGCTGCCGAAGCCTGTGCGGGAGCTGGTGCTGCACAGCCTGCAAGAAAGGTACGGTGGGCAAGGGGGGGGTCGCCGAAATTGGGCATAAGATTCTTCCACCCCCAAAAGTCAATTTTCGCCAAAAATTGTCGAGTTTATACTCAATTTTTATGGAAACAGCCTCCCGGACGCAATGGTGAGGTCGAAAACGCTCTAAGATGCCTCCAAAAAACGCTTGTTCCTCAGATCCGAAAATAGAAGCCTTCCAAAATGTCTCCAAAAACCAATCAATGAAGCCCCAATGGCTCTGATACCATGTAGGATTTTGCCAAGATCAAGGGCACAATGAAAAGCATAAAAAGAGAGACAATAGAATGACAAGAACAAAACTGTATTCTCATCAATATGCAAATGATCAACTGGATTAACCAATACAATGAATATAGACCTGCTTATATAGGTAAGGCCATATGGATGTACGAGCACACAATCATGACATGTGGCTCAATGAGAAACAAGGGTAGGTAAGAAATATTAGGGGTAGGTAGGAGAAATAATATAATATTCCACAAGAGGTGGATGACCCACCGAATGTGGAGTGTAACAACAAAACAAGACCACAAAAGGTGGAATTTCTCCTACAAGCTCTATCCCTATGTACACACTTCCCTAAGTGTCTCAAATTCAAACTACAAAGAGATGCATTATCCTAGGTTAACTTAAGTAAACTGTAATAATATCCATAATGAATATTTATTTACACCAACAAAATTCAAATTTAATCTAAGAAATTTTGGAAAATACATTGCTAGAAATGAAACTACTCTATCTTATTTCCTCGCTGAAACAAGCCTTTATAATCCCCCCTTTGCTCAAATGATTACAATGGATTCATAGAATTGACATTCCATATCTATCTAACCAATCCACTAAGAATATGGATCCAAGATCCTATTTTTGAGGGTTTGTTTACAAAACTTTGAGAAAACTAACACTGTTGTCCTTCATCTCGCCAATTTGTCTGTCATTTTCTGTAATGAACTGCTCCTTCCCTATTGCGAATATCACCAAAACCTCAAAGGGTTTTAGCCCTTGAAGTCTACTTTCCAGATCATTTTGAATTTTTTAATTTCGTTCAGAAACAAGGGAGATATTGCCGTTTTATTGAGACTGCGTTTTTCACAATTTTTGGGCACCTGATTTTTAGGAAATCTTCAAGTTCTCAATGTGAATGAAGGAATTAATCATCAATTCAGTTGACCAAATCATTGTTGATCATCATGAAGAATATACTACAATTATTCAATTAAATTGGACTTCTTTTTTAACTTGAGTTATCTTTGTTGGAGAAAGATAACATAGTGTATTGCAACTACAATTTGCATGAAACAGATACTTTGCCCATTGATTTAGGAATGACTGATGCTCCATAATTTTGCATGAATATTTGAGTATGTTGGGAGTCTTCTAGAGTCTTCTCTATCTTCTCTTAATGTCTTCAAAGCTTTGTCTGGAGTTGTTTGGATTTAATGTTTGGAGCTCTTTGTTGCAACTGTTTTTGAATTTTCTTGTCATGAGTTATTTAATAACTCATTCAGTTGTATTGTAACATCTTGCACACTCATAGAGACATCTAGAAGTAATTTGGATCACATTTATTTACCAAAAATAAATCACATATCTACTTTATATTCTACCTTAAACAAGCTAAATAACTTCCAATTATTACTCAAATCCACTTTTACAACAATACAGTAAGAAGCAATAGATGATTTTACAAGGTTAAATGTGAGACAATTTATGGTCTCATAATCTCCCCCACACCTAAAATGATGCAGGTCCCTCTGCAACTCAGAATGAGCCTTCAAATTCAATAAATTCAAATTTATAATTGTGGCTCTAGGTAGCTCCGAGTAGCTCCAACTGGCTCCCGATCAACATTTAAAATGAAATTTTAGCTCTAAATAGCTCCATAAATCTTGGTAAAAGCTTTTAGGCACTTTTCTTCTTTTTTAGTGGATTGAGTAAATGAAAGAACTTTAAGTTGAATAAGAGTAAATCATAGAGCAAATATCTAATTTTACCTTAGTTTTTTATGCAACCATCATGCATGAGTTGTAGTTCACTTTCCCCATGATGCATGCAAAGAGTTTCTTCAACTTTTGGGAGCTGCAACTTGATCCTTTATGCTGAATAATAACTCAAATTGCTTCATCAACTTTTGCTTCCATACTTTTGAAGATTTAGTGCTAGAACTAGAGTCCAAGATTACAACAACCAATCATCCAAGCAAGTTTTGAGTGCAGAAACTTATATAGAAGTACATGTTTACAAACTTGGAGAAGAGGAAATAGCATATGCAAAGCACCTATTTGCAGAAAGAAAACCTACCCTAACCTACTCTACTTAATGATGTAGAGAGGTTACACATAACCATTAACTAGTTGTAAAAAATATCTTCCCTTTCTCACAATATGTTTCCATGCACTCAAATTTTTGAGAGAAGAGAATGAAAAGAAGATGACATTTTTTTTGAAATCCAATGCTTCACCTTCTTTTGAAGTGAAAATCTTCTCCATGAATTTTGATTCTAGCAAATGCATGTGTTAATTGGAGAGATATTGTAATCCTTCCTTCCGATCTGGTGCATGCATAACTGGAATCTGTTCCTTGTTCTTCAAATCTCAAATTGGGCAGGCCTCCTTTGACTTCAAAAATCTACTTGGACAGCCATTCTTGGACTTTAAAGGTCTCCAAATAAGTCTCTCTTTTGCAAACTTCTGTAATGAAGATAAGATTTCTTCATTGTATTCTCCACCTCTTGCAAGCAATAAGCCATCAATTTTTTCTTTAAAGAAATATCCTTTGCTAGGACTTGGAGTGATGTTCCTCCAACTAAGGATATTTTGAAAAAGATAGTAGCGTTTCTCTTTAGATTTGGTATTTGGGGGTTTTGATTTGGTGTTTTGGGGGGGTTTTGAGAGACAAATCTTTCTTGAGAAACTTCTAAACCTAAAAGGCTGCCAAACCGATTTTCCTAATTCCCTAATGACACCTATCCCCAACAACGGTGCCAAAAATGATGGGGTCGTTGTAATCCTCATCATTTAACTTATCAATCCAAGGCAATGTCCATGGTTGTATGCAAAAGAGAATTCAGAAAACTTGTTTGGCAGTCTCTTCTAAAGAACACTTGCAGAAATGAAAGCTAATCTAAAGCACACTTGCATGAATTGAAAAGGTTAAAGTAATTCACACTTGCTGGAAATAAAATACTTGCTTGAATTCAAATTTATTCTTAAGAAATTTTGAAAAATACATTGTTGGAAATGAAACTAGTCTATCCTATTTCCTCGGGCTGAAACAAGTCTTGCTAATCCCCCCCTTTGCTCAAATGATTACAATATATTTATATAATTGGCATTCCATATCTACCTAACCAATCCACTAAGAATATGGATCCAAGATCCTATTTTTGAGGGGTCGTTTACAAAACTTTGAGAAAACTAACACTGATGTCCTTCATCCCGCCAATTTGTCTGTCATTTTCTGTCATAACCTACTCCTTCCCTATTGCGAATCTCACCAAACCCTGAAAAGGGGTTTCATCCCTTGAAGTCTACTTTCTAGATCATTTTGAATTTTCGAATTTCGTTAAGAAACGAGGGAGATATTGTCGTTTTATTGAGACTGTGTTTTTCACAATTTCTGAGCGCCTGATTTTTAGGAAGTCTTCAAGTTCTCAACATGAATGAAGTAATTAATCATCAATTCAGTTGGCCAAATCATTGTTGATCATCATGAAGAATATTCTACAATTATTGAATTACATTGGAGTTCTTTTTTAACATGAGTTATCTTCATTGGAGAACAACAACATAGTGTAGTGTGCAACTGCAACTTGCATGAAACAGATACTTTGCCCATTGATTTAGGAATGACTGATGGTCTATGATTATGCATGAATATTGGAGTATGTTGGAAGTCTTCAAGAGTCTTCTCTATCTTCTCTTAATGTCTTCAAAGCCTTGTCTGGAGTTGTTTGGATTTAATGTATGGAGCTCTTTGTTGCAACCATTTTTGAATTTTCTTGTCATGAGTTATTTAATAACTCATTCAGTTGCATTGTAACATCTTGCACACTCATAGAGACATATTAAAAGTAATTTGGATCACATTTATTTACTAAAAATAAATCAAATATCTACTTTATATTCTACCTTAAACAAGCTAAAGAACTTCCAGTTATTACTCAAATCCACTTTTACAACAATACACTAAGAAGAAATAGATGATTTTAATGGGTTAAATGTGAGACGATTTAAAAACAAAAATAAAACTTCTAGATTTAAAAATCGTAGACTCTATATATTTTCAACCAACTCATTTTCACAATTCATTATTCAGGTTGAGAATTTGGAGAGCAATGGAGAAAAAGTTTTCTCTCAAAAATTGTGAATTTTGGAGAGATTTTCTAGAAGTGAATTCTTCTAAGTGTTAGAAATCAAGAAACTAAGTGTTTTTTTCGATTTTAAGACAGAATTTCAGAGTTGAAGATAAATTTCAGTCATAAGGAGGACCTTAAATCTGAATTTCACTGAATTTTCTTACCTTTCTGTCTTATTTTATCAATTTCTTGATCAATTCCTTCACTTTCAGTCTGCTTTTTTGCAGAAATTTAATCTTTTAATAGGCTGAAAGTGAAATTTTCAAAAAAGAGGATTCAAAATCAAAATTAAAATCTGAAAATAATATTAAATTTTCATGTGTTTTTGCAGGTTAAGGCAGCAAGTACCAATGAAGTTCGCTAGCCATAAAGAAAAACATGATGGGAATTGATCAGAATATGGCGATCAGACTTCTTCCAAATCCGCCATGATGAAGACAAATTAAGGTTGGCAAGAGGTTTTCAAACTTCACCCAGCCTAAGGAAAATATGAAGGAGGTCACAACAAAGAGCAAACACAAATTGGCAAAGCCTTTGCCAAGTCCGCCATGTCTAAGAACTATCCAAGTCCACCTTGAACATGTCTGACAATCTTCCAAGTCCGCCTTGGCATGGAGTCTTCCAAGTTGGCATGACAAGGAGAAGATGAATTCCTTCCAAGCATGATCAAAGTCCTCCTAGGCAAGTAAAGTTGTCAAACACATGGTAAACTCCTACCATTGGTTAATTAACTCTTGGCAAGAGTTAGTCAAACTCCTACACGAGGTCAAGAAAGTTGGAAGGTGATTGTCCAAGGTTCGTCGAAGGCAACAAAGCATGAGCACATGGCAAAGCCTTTTGACAAGTCTACCTAGACATGTTCAAATTCTCACCCAAATCCGCCTTCCAAGGTGGCAATGAACATGTCAAGACATCATCCAAGTTCGCCAAAGTTGGAGCATAAGCCTATGTCCAGAATTCGCCAAGGATGAGCAAAGTAAGCAGCTTCCAAACATGATAGAACCTGATCAGATTATTAGACTTCAAACAGAGAACGAAATTCGCATGGAGATAGGAAACAAAGCATTCCAAAAAGTTGAAGGAAGCACTCAATAAGTTCGACATGTCCAAGACTCATCCAAGTTCATCATAGACAACGAATTAAAAGAGAGCAGATTGGAAGTTTGATGAGCACAAAGACAAAGTAATATGTCTTAGCATATTCCAATTCGCCTACAAAGAAGAACATCTCTTGTCTTCTAAGTCCACCTGAGAAGGAATGACTAATGATCTTCCAAGAACAAATCATTCATGTCCAAGATTCAAGAAAGTCCGCCTTACCAAGATTATGGAAGAATGTTATCCAAATTCACTGAGGAATAAAGCAAAACAAATTGTCTAAACTTCCAAGCAATCAGGTTGGATAATAAAAAGAGAAGGCTTGGAGAATGATCTTCCAAGCACATGACATGGAAAGAATTAATAAAGCCTAGTGATCAGACCTCAAAATCTGATCCATGAAGACGGGGCAATCCAAGTTCGCCTTGGAAGGAAAAGATTAGCCAAGGTTTGTCCAATAAAATAAGACACAAATTGAAACTTGTCCAAGGATGTGTAAATTTCGCCTTGCCAAGAGGAAATTTGCTAAGCAAGCATAGAGATGGCATGTATTCTTCCAAGATCACCATAAATCAAGATCAAGGAAAATTGGAAAACAAATTGTCTAACCATATTTCCAAATCCACCAAACACAAGGAGATGATTGTCCGAACTCTTTCCAAGGCATAAAACAGATTACAGCAAATTGAAGGATGATTGTCCAAGAACATTCCAAGTCCAAGAGCAAACAAATTGACACGAAGCATGCCAAGGCATGGAAGAAAGATTAAAGCATAAACAAAGGTTGGCTGGACTTCGTCCAAGTCCGCCATGCCAAGAAGAAATAAATTTGACAAGACAAGCACATGAATCAAATTCTTCTCCAAATTCAAGGCACCTGAAAGAGTCTCCAGACATCAAGAAGGAAAAGTCTTCAGACTTGGCGAAAGTATGGAAAGAAATTCCAGATTTCTTGGAGGATTTCATTTATGAAGAATCAAAGACAAGCTCCCGCGCGCAACATAAATTGGCGGCAAGAAGAGTATTCTAGACAAATTTCCATACGTAGGCAATTTTTTTGGCACAAATTGGGGAATTCAAGTCAGCATGTCCAAGTTCATTGAACACACTACCTCTCAGCAGAAGAAGGGGGTGCAATCCTAAAAGATAGCATCTTGTGCCACTTGTCTCTCATCCGACGGATATTTGATCTATTTTGGGAAACTTTGATTAGGGTTAGGTTGTTTTAATCTCGACCATTGATTGGAAATCAATCTTGGCCATTGAATTGTAATTGGGGAGCCTATAAATTGAGCTCACACCTCATTTGTAAATTATGGGAGCATGTTGCAAAACATGTTGAGATAAGTAAATTGTTGCATACAATTGCCAAAGTAATAAGTAATGCATTGTTCAAATTGATGGTGATTACCTCTTTTATTTTGGAGTTGGCATGGTTCTTATCCCTCATCATAGTTTAGATTTTATTTCATCTATGTTAGATGAATGAAGGATTTGATAGTTTAGATTGGTGAAACTTTTTGCTCATACTTTTGTTGGATGGATGATTTTCATTCAATGTGTAAAGTTAGCCTGAGCTTTTGATGTGGATGCTTAACTTCTACTTTGAGTAATATTGTTCAATTGTTGGTATTATTCATAAGTGTGAAAATCTTGAGTACAACCTTAGAAGATTGCACATACTTTGCATAGTTGTCCAAGAGTGGCGAAACAAAGTGTTGTTTATTAGTTTCACCTAATCTTTACTGTCTCTTGAATTCTTAGGAATAGATTAGAATTTCTAAACCCTTACCTCCTTTTCAGTTTTCTTGAAATCCATGATCCAAAACCCAAAACGATAAATCTCCATTGTGAATTGAACGAGCCAAGCGTAAGTCCCTTTGTGTATTACCAGCATATCACAACGCCCATTGAGCCATGTCAAGTCCTGACAAAAGAAACCTTGGAATCGCCATATGATATTAGCATAAGCGGTGATTTTTCAAGAGAGGATAGAGTGTCTTTGGATATTTTATTCTAATGTTTGGTAGATGATAAAACAAACACCAACAGGTCTTTACAAACTTGTAGATACGGGTGATTCTCTTGAGCATGCCTTTGCAGCCAAATCATCTTCTATCAGTAGTCTTTGGCATCAATGATATGGCCACCTGAACATTCACTATCTTGCTCAACTTATTCAGGAGGATCTAGTTCTTGCCTTACTTGACATTCAAACTCAACATAACCGAGTTTGTGGAGCTTGTCAAGCTGGGAAGCAGCACAGGACACTACTCATGGCGAGCCTCAAAGGTACTACAGTTGCTTCACGCTTATGTATGTGGTCCAATGAATACACCTATTATTGGTTCCAAGTATTTCTTGCTTTTTGTTGATGATTTTAGTCGTAAAATGTGGGTGTACTTTCTTAGACAAAAATCAGATGTGTTTACTGTATTTCAAAAGTTTAAGGCCTTGGTAAAAAAAGAGTTAGGTTGTGTCCTATAGTCACTCATAGGTCAAATAATGGGGGGGAGTTTTGTTCTACTGCTTTATCCAACTTCTGTGATACACACGGCATCAAACACCAGTTAACCACACCTTACAATCCTCAACAAAATGGCATTGTAGAATGTCGCAACCGCACTATAACTGAAATGGCTAGGTCAATGTTGGAACATAGGAGTGTTCCCAAGAAATTTTGGGCGGAAGCAATATTCACTGCAGTCTATCTCCAAAATCGATCTCCCACAAAGGTTGTTAAGGGGAAGACTCCTGAGGAAGCCTAGACTGGTTGCAAACCTAGGATCAGTCATCTGAAAGTCTTTGGCTCTTTAGCATATGTTTGGATTCCATATGCCAAGCGCTCCAAGTTGGATTCCAAGAGTCAAAAACTCATGTTCACTGGGTATAGTGACAACCACAAGGCTTACCAGCTAATTGATGTAGACACTAACCGTCTTATCTTCAGTTGTGATGTTGTCTTTGATGAAGAACGAAGACCTTTTCAGCTATCCTTGTCTCAGCAAAATTATAAGGATCAGCCTTTGAAGGCTACTGATTTGGGTGTTCATCTTCCATTCGGTTCACTTGATGGGAGAGATGATGTAGAATCTAAATTTGATAATACTCTACCTAATTTTCCTCTGGATGATGCTAATCTTCCACCTGTTTTAGATCCCATTCCAGCTATTCCTCCTACATCTGATGTTGGTTCTTCTACTCTTCGGCCTAAATGGTGCGCTAAGACCATAAGTGATCTTCAACCTGATGAACTCATTGATGGTAGATCTTCCAAAAACAAGAGCAAGCAGCAAAATACAATCAACTTTTCTCTCATGGCCAACATTCATAGTGTTTTTGAACCCCAAAAATATTTTGAGGCCAAAGGAATTTCTGAGTGGGAAAAGGCTATGGAAGCTAAACACCATACTCTTCTGAAGAATAACACTTGGGTCCTTTCAAATCTTCCACCAGGGAAGAAGCCCATTAGCTGCAAATGGGTGTATAAAGTTAAGTACAAAGCTGACGAAACCCTTGACAAGTACGAAGCTCGTCTCGTTGCTAGGGGGTTCTCACAAATAGAAGGCATTGACTATGAGGAGACTTTTGCTCCTACAGCGAAGATGAGTACCATTCGTCTTGTCCTTGCCTTAGCAGCTCAATTGCACTAAGTTACATTATTGAACATTAATAATAATTAACAAAAAATATTATATTCTAATACCCTCCCTTAGTGGTCAATCTATCAACTACACCAGGTTGCCCCATAAATTTTACAAACTTGTCCGGGCTCAGAGACTCGGTGAGAATATCTGTTGTCTAATCCGCTGTCAGAACATACAACAACTGAATTGATCCGTCTTCAACCAACTTCCGAATGAAGTGACAATGAAGGTCAATATGCTTGGTTCTCTTGTGGAAGACCGGATTCTTGGCCACAATTTGAGCACCCCTTGTAGATAGTTTCTAATTTACGATTGTTTCATTATAGAAACATCGTTTATGTAATTCTTTAAATGATCATTTGATCATTTCATTAATTCATTCAAGTTTTTACCAAAACACATGTGAGGATGTTTTCCTTATGGGTTTTCCACCATCTTCCTACATTCCTTGTCAAAGTAACATCTAGGGCTACCATTATAATCTTCTCATAGGATTCTTATTTCTTGATCTCCTCTAGATAAATTTCAACATCCCTAGTTCCAACATATTTGGTATAGCCCTTACAATAATGCCATACAAAGATTTTAATTTTTATGATAAGACTTCTCCACTCCATCTCATCATTGGTTTCAATATAGGCACTACTATTTGTATCATACTTTATGTTCCTTTCTTTTTTCTTATCTTCTCAACTATTTATCGATATGTTCTTATTTCTCTTCTTCAATATAAGTGCCACTAGGGATGGCATGTGATCAAGGAGGGTTATTTCCTCATGGGGCCTCGTGAAGTGGGGGATCATATCCTTTCGGATTTTTTTTATTTTTCACTTCTAACCTTAATTGACTATATTACTACTTTTCCTTTTATTTAAATATTTTCTCTCTTATTTTTGTTTCTCTTTCCACTTTCATATCATAAACTCGTGATTAACGTAGAAGGTGTTGCCTCCCCTTAGGGTTTCTCCATAGTTTCTTCATGATCCATCAATTCCAAGGAACTTTCCATTTCTCTATCTCCATTTAGCCATATCCCCTCTAATGCACTCTAACATTTTCTCCATATCTTTTTCAGCTGCAGCCCTCCTAGAGTGCTCTAAGTCAATCCTCAACACTTCTTAATCTTCTATGGGTCTTTGTACTATGACCTCACGATTCCACCAATTGGTGATCTCCCAAACTTTTACTAATTGCCTCATTCCTTTTCTCTGTCTTTTTTTCTTCCTCTAATTTATTCTCTGTATCTCATTATTTTTACTACTTTATTCATCCTATATCCCCTATTCATTTTTTCCCAAGCATTGCCCCTAATTTGTCTCAACAATCATGTCTTTCTGGACCTCCTCCCTTCTCTATGCCATCAGTTTAGTGCCTTGTTCATTGAAGGCTAGTGCTTATTGTGTATTACCACACCTTTTCATAAAAAATATCTTCACCATGTATCATTTTTTTTAGATCCAAATTTTTTGTTTCTCCTCAAATTTTGACATTGATTTCTTTGGTATAATCTCCTCCTTATGCAACAACAACCAAGGTCCCAACAACAAAACCAAAGGTTGATAGAAAAACCTTGATTGACGACCAAGGCTTAATATTTTGTTATATGTAGTAAACCTCAATGGCATGCGATAAAAAGGGACAACTTATATAAGCAATATATACAAACCAAATTATAATAAATTATAAACATTCATATATATACACCCATAGAATCATATATTAAAATACTTTAATGGCTTATACATCGTCTTATAGTTAATTCCTCATGCTTTACTCTCACTTATCATCTTCCTTATTCTACATATATTTAATTCATATGATTCATTCTCTGATCTACCACTTTTCCCGTCTTTAAATAGCCCTTTAAATGCCTTTTCCTAATAGCTTTCCATCATATCCTTTCATAACAACACTTAAATATCTTATTTCTCAAGAATTTGTCTTTTCCTTTATGATATTTTACTATAACTTTTAAGAGGAAAGGTGATAAAAGGATGCTGTCATATGGCATATGCCATGGTAAACTAGTCAGCAGAAGCATGATCAGAAGATCTAAGAACCATAAAAGCCTCATTCAGCATAAAAGTAAACTGAAACTTTAATTTATGTTCCCAACATGCATTGTACAATTTATCAGATGCTTTTGGATGATGTGTAGGGACTGAAAACTAGAATTTGTCCATATAAAGTCAAAATTAGCTGAGTTTCCAAATGTAGGATGGTGATATGTACCGGTGTGTCCACAAGAATTCAGATCAAACCCTATAAATTCAACCCCTGAAAAGTATAAAAGACTGTCCGTATTAACAACTTAGACAACTGAAGTCCAAATGACTTGAAATTGAAACTGGAGCATTGTAACTATGTCTGCATGCCCACCAAAAATCCAGACCAGATTCATTCATTTGATTTTCCAAACCTTCAGACAAAAAATCAGTTCTTATATCTTGGCTGTGGGGGGGCAACATGGACATATTTACGTAAGGAAACCAAAACAACAAATTATATATAGGAGATAAGAAGAAAAGAGGACTTGGGTCGCTGTTCCATATCGGAGTAATACCAGATCTTCGAGCAGAACAAGAAGAGTTATGGCTTCACAAGGACAGACAATCTCTTCCACAGCTGAGTAATAGTTATACTTCCATGCTCAAAGATAGAAACAATGTTGGATCCATCTGTAACCATGAAGATTGACAAAGAAAACAGAGGCAATCTTAATTCTGTGTTGAAGAATTGCACATTTGAATGTCTAACTTAACAAGATTTGCAGGTCATCAAAAGTCTGAATGCTTCAAACAAGGATTCAACTGTACAAGGAATCTGTTAGCAACTATGCACAGTTATGCTCCTTTTATGGACTCTTATTTGAGCATTATCAGCTTATGAGAGTCTTCTCATTTTAACTAGCTAACTCAACTCTTTACTCTTAATTCACTTTAGCATTCAATGAGAACATTTGGGAAGTGATCCCAACCTCACCTGTTTCAGATCGTCTGTGATGTTCTATGTTCTCGCCTGGAAGTTGAAAATTCAAATACCAAAGAGCTTTGTCATGTGTCATCCCAATATCTATGCAACATATATTTTAATTGACCCAACCAGACCCTCATTAAATAATATGGCTCCATGTTTGCTAGGGTACATTTTGATTCAACTACTCATGCTATCTTGGGCCTTTTCCCAAAATTTGTGTCTAGAAACTTATAATACCACTGTGATCATCAGTAGTATTTAACACAGCAATTTCAGCTAAACCTTTTCCTCATGCTGATTCTGGTAACATTATCAGATTTCTTATAGATGTAGTCCATGGTCATCCTTTTCCAAATCAATCATGATACTAGTTTTCAATCCCATTTCATAGATATTGTCACTACCACTCTAATTATTTCTGATCCTTTTACAGGCACTTTTTAACCAGCTACAGGTGATGTTTTTGAGCATTTTTATAATGCCATCAATAAAATTTAACTATGCACATAATCCTCAGCATTCCTTTTTTCTTAAATTTCAAAATTGTTTGTGGTTCAAACAGGGCAATACAATGTTTCGTATCTTGTAAAATTTTTGAAAAAATCTGGTCTGCTATTTTTTGACATTGTTTAAACTATAATATTTCATTGTGCAAGCATATGTTCAACCCATTGTGATTATAAATTTCTGTAGAATCCCAAAGTTTGGTACAATATACAATAGAATAAGAAACATTTGAAACACTTGCTACCCACTAGGCAATGCCAAATATTCAGGGCATGCTTAGGGCGAGATATAAAATGATCACTTAAGGTGAGGTTGTAAGCTTTCCATCAAATGTTCAATAAGCAGATGCTTTCTTCAAATACATATGAACTTCTATTATAGCTGCATCCTAAGCTCTAAGCTCTAATTTAAGTCCCATTAGAACTTAATACCAAGAGATTTCCAACTAGTTGCTCAAGTCATACGAATAAATTCATAATTTTAACTTTTTAAATGATTTCAGGGTCCATCTAGTTCATAGATTATGGGGAATCAACAGATTATGTATCCTCTTTGTCACATCAATTAGGAAGCACTTCTGTGAAAAAAGATCCCTCTGAGAAAGGCAGATTCACATTTCAAACATTTCCAACATTTAAATTGTATTCATGATGCTCAATTTCTGTGTGGTGCACATGAATATCCCTTGTGTATTTTGGTCTTCTATTATCTAATGTTTTAGCTTCACGGAGTGTCCATAAACATAGAATCAAAGCTATTAAGTTAGGGTGACAAATGGGAGAAAACGTGGCAAACATCACAGACAAAATAAAATAGAAATATATTTGAATGGAATTGCTATCTAAGTATTTCTTCAAGTTCCACAATTATTTCTTGAAAAGTGAATTCGGTAAGCTGCCATACACACTTAGAACATAAAAACTAAAGCAGCCTGGGCGGAAGTTGATATGTCCCAATTAGCCCATATAGCTAAGTTACCAAATCAAAATTGGAATCAGGTATGGTACACCAATACGGCAAAAAAAATTGAGGGTTGGGTACGTTGTGGGTAAAACATGTTATGATCAATATTAAATGTACATAATGATAAAAACTGTTAGAGTTATCATGTTGTGGCTAATAATTATGTATTTAATTGTTAGTCTATTTTACTCTACGCTTAAGCTAAACTTAGGCAATTAATAAAATTGTAGGTATTTATTAAATACACATTATCCCTTTAGGGTTTCTTTAGGGTTGCACACCTTTAGGGTTGCATATTCTCCTTTTATAAGGATTGTATTGTACTTTTTTATTCATTCCCTCTCTGAATGATAATTTTTTTCTTCAGAGCCATTATTGCTTTTTTGCCTCCATTTTTCTATTGTGACAGGTATTTTGCTTGCAAGTGTTCTTGGGATCTCTGAAGTTGTATTTCTCAACTTCTTCATGGTATCAGAGCCTACATCTGTTGCTACTTGTTCCTGATTTTTCAGAAAAAATTTTGAAGGCTAGGGTTTCATTTTTTTCAAAGATTTTTATTTGCATTTAGGATGCTTCTTTGCTTCTGGGCATTTTGGGCTCAGACGGACCTCACCGTTGAGCTCAGAACACCCAAAAACCCCCATTTTCATATAAAATTTGTCCAATTTGGACAACTTTGGCTCTGGAAATTTTTTTGCTTTTTTTGCTTTTTTCTGGGCACGAATTTGTTAAAAAAATCAATCAAAAAAATTTATTAAAAAAAAAAAAAAAATTGGCAGTTTTACGGCATACCCAAGCCGAAATAAAAAATTTGTGAATTTTTTTTTTTAAAATATAAAAACAAGGGGCAAATTTTTTGGGGCCAGCACAGGGCTGACAGTCCTTGCGCAGGGTTGTCTGTACCCTGCGCAGGTCATCAGGTACCGTGGGCAGTACCGCCAATGGTACCACCCCCAACGGCCTCCACGCCCCCCGCCTGCCGTTTTTTATCGACCGGCGATTTCTCCCCTGCCACCAACAGTCTCTACCTCCCGCCTCTGCTGACCTTCTCCAGCCCACCGCCTCCGGGGAGTTGCCCCGGCCACCGGCTGCCGTCAAATTTTTCCTGGTCGGTGGCCTTTTTCCGACAACATGGCACTTTTCTAGCCCGATGTCCCTTTTTTGGCTATCGTCCCCTTTTTCAGTAGCCGCAACACATTTTCCAGCAACGCGAAATTTTTTTCAGGTAGATTTTCTGGCAGGCAATTTTTTCAAGCAGGAGAATTTTTTTGGCATTTTTTGTTGATGTCATGCTGACGTCAGCAGTACGGACAGCACTTCATAGCCCCTGAGACCCTCTTTGTGCCTTAAAAGAAGGGTTTTTTTTTCTTTTGGCCATAACTTGGGCATACGATATCATTTTTTGGCACACGAGATATCGTCGGATAGTTGGTTTCATCTACTTTCCAAATTTGTGGGTTTTATCACCTGGTTTTGCTGTTGGTACATTCTACAGCCATTTGAAGTCAAGAGGTGTTGTTTTCAGTCCCGAGCTCATCTTTTCACCAGTTTCTCCGTTTTTCACGATTCCAGCGGCGTTGGGACGGTGTTTTACAGCTCTTCACAGCCATCCATGCACTTTTTCCAAATTCTACTCCAAGTACATTTTATTTAGTTTTTTATGTTTTCACACTCTGGTGAATTACTTGGACATATGAGATCGTGGAAGCTTCTCGTTTGGGTGGGATGACTTGTTGTTGGTTGTTCTTCATGTATTTCAAGCCTTTTGTCTTCTTTTAGCATTTGATACAACATTTTGTAAGTATTTTCCTTTTTGCAAACGCACTGAGATAAAGTGTCAGTATGCCTTGCATGCTTGGGATCTTGCACATCTTGTGCCTTATTGTACTCGCACTCCATTATAAAGTGCCATGGGGGGGTCTGATATTTGCCTTTGTTTGCCATCTACCTTTGTCACGTGAGTGTTCCTTACACAACATTAGCCTCATGATGTGTGTCAAGTGAGTGTTCCTTCCACGACACTAGCCTTTATATGTGTTTGTACTCGTTGTTCATGGTTCTTCATCATACAGATTTTCTTCAAAAACAATATGTATCAAACAATTTATAAAATTAATTATGATTAATAATTTAATATTTAATTATTATTTTCTTACCTCTTTCAACTCTATATTGTTGAAAATATCGAGCTACGCATTATTATTTTCTTACCTATTTCAACTCTTTTAAATCCATGTTGTAGAAAATATAAAGCTACGCACAAAAGGTACTAAGACATCAAGTATTCAGGAGATATTCAAATCAAAGAAAGAGTTTAAGTTGTCACACCAAATCGGCAATGCCTTTTTGCTGTTGCTGCAACAGGTTATCAGACATAAAATCCTTATTGCAGTTTAACACTCAACAGGTTATATGACTGTCACTTAGAATTTTGAGACTATCATTTAGGGTTTCGGATAATTCATCCGCTGCTGAATCTCTCAGTAAATGTCAAGTTGACCCTAGAATCACCTAAATATGCCCTTGATTGATTCCATGCAATTCTAACCACCGAAATCAAACCCTACTCGTTTCCACAGTCAAATCGTGACCAAATCCAATTCCACGACATGTGATACCCAAAACCGCAGGGTTCCTTTGCTGATTCAGTAATGGGGCATATATGCAAAAGAACAAATGGTTATATTCTCCAGAAAAATAATCAGAAAAAATTACAAAATCAAGTTCCACAGTTACAGCTTGACGAGTGAATTTAGTAAGCTACCATTCAAGCTGAACATCAAAACTAAAGCAATCTCGGCAGAAGTTGATCAGTACCAAATTAGCCCAACTACTGAAAAGAATGAGTGGACAAAGTCTCTAAAAAACAATTAACAAATATCTCAAACAAAATAAAGTACATATACTTAATGGAATTGGTATCTAAGTATTTCATGTGCCACCACAATCAAAGCTTGAAGAATGGATATGGTAAGCAATCATTCAGCATGGTATAATATCCTGGATGGAATATTTTATATTATTTGTTTTATTTCAATAATTAACAAGGGGTAGTTTTGCAAACATTCTAAATGTAATTGTAATGTCCCTTCTTGTAAATGCCCTAGTTTATGCCATAAAATCACAATTCCAAGTAAAACGAGAAATGGAATAGAGGAACATTAACTTAATCATATGATATACCTAATTTACTGATGGAATTCAACCATAGGGAAGCTGGGATAAGGTGACTTGATAGGGTGTCTAAGAGATCCTCTAACCTAGGCCCAAGAGCAAATATACCATCCCTCTTGGCCTCATGTGGCCCTTTGCCATCCATATGAGGTGATGTACCCAATGAGGTGTCCTATAACTGTTTCCCTTCATCGTACCATCCTATTTCATTCCCTATGATTGGGCTCCTTAACCCCATGGTCAACCATGATAAATTTTTGAGGCAACTACAATAGGGTGTCCGAAGAATCCTTCCCTCCTAAGTCCAAGGGAAGCACTCCTTGCACCCCTTGGTCTCATGTGACCACCGGTCACCACCACGAGGTGGTGTGCTTAGAAGAGGACCTCATCGTTGTTTCCCCTCCTTGCATTCCCTTATTATCCTTACTATGATTGATTTCAGCAAACAAATAAAAAATTACACATTGCTGCCTATATTCCATGTATAAAGATCACATAATAATATTATATTCTCAGTTTGTGTTGGAATAATGTTTCATATTGTTTAATGGTCAATTATTAGTTGGTCTACAGTAGTCAGTAGTTAGAGGTAGTTAGACATCATTAATATCTACAGTATTTTGTAACTTCCATATATTGTAATTTTTTCCTCAGTTAATAAACAACTAGATATTTTTACCAGTTCTTTCCTGAACATGGTATCAGAGCTAGGGTAAATGAATTTTTCAAAAATTTTGTTCTATATAATATTTTCGAAATTTCTCCCAAACTCGTCTAGGGTTTTCTGTGCCTGGCTCCCATGCAAGGGTTTTCGTGACCATTATAAACCTACAACCCGCGAACTCCCTTTTTTGTAGCATCACCTCTGTGTTTTGCCCTCGACCCAAAAAATTGCGACGTATTTCGCGATTTTTCATGCCATGATTTCTTCCGGCATTTTTTTTCGACGACTATTAAAAATCGCGACATGACTTTGCCTACATCCCACACGATTTTTTTCGTAGATTGAAAGACTTGACTAAGCAGTGGACGCAAATTTTTTTCGAAATCGCACTTTTTTGGTTCCGATTTTCGCGGGCTCTGTCCGAATTTTTTCAACGCCATTTCTCCTGCCCACGTTTTTCCCAATGGCATGCAACCTTTTCTGGGCCCTTTTTTGTTCTCCCGACGGCGATTTTTTTTTTTTTTAAAATTGTGCTATTTATGCATTGCGATTTTTTTCCATGTTCTACGGGTCGCGGCGAAAGGGTTTTTCCTAATTTCAGCTCTGCATTTTCCGCGCTCTAAGGTTATTTATTTTTGGTAGCCTAAATTAAAAATGTTTTTGGGGGGACTTCAAAACTTCTATCGCCTAGGGTTTCTGCAAACTCGCCTAGGGTTTTGACACTTTGTTTCAAGGCGAAATTTTTTTTCGATTGCAGATTCTTGGTGGGATTTTCAAAATCTCAACTGGGTTGCTTTCAAATTTTTCTGGGTCTTCTGAAAAAAGATTTGCCTCGAACACCATGCTAAGGTTTCAGTTTCTACCTTAAAATGCGACTTGAAGAATTTTTTTAAAAACCCTTTGTTTTCATCTATTGGTTTTCATCCCTTGGAATTTGTGTCTTCACCAGTTCGACCTCGGGGTACATGATGGCATCTCTGACAAATATAATGCTCGAAAGCAGCTAGAAGTTCAACGGCCGCAACTACAACACCTGGAAGCAGTGTATGTTGACAATTTTTTAATACCGATGTCTTGATGCAGTTGTTTTGGGCGCGTCTCAACATCCAACCACTGCCGAAAAAGATCAGGACAAAGGGAATGAGCGCAACCAAGAAGCAGTCATGCTCATTAAACTCTCTGTCACCGATGAGCACCTACCTCAAGTACCATCCAGAAAACTACGAAGGAGATATGGGATCATTTGAAGAGTCTCCATGAAACCTCTGAAAAGAGCAGAGCATTCTTTCTAAAAAACATGCTCTTTTCGATTATGATGGACAAGAGGACACCTCTGTAGAATCACTTGACAAAGATCAAGGACATCCGTGATCAACTTGAGGCGATTGGTTGCACAATGGAGGAAGAGGACATGGTCATAATCACTTTGAAGAGTTTGCCCAAATCTTATGAGCATTTCATCGAAATGCTCAATATCACTTCCACTGACGTCGATTTGAAGTTTTCCGATCTTTGTAACAAGCTTTTACAGCAAGATCGGTGGCGACAGCAATTTGGAAGTAGTACCAGTTCCACCTCCATAAAGGAAGCATTCTCTACCAAATCTTCTGCTAAGAACAAAGGGAAGGCTCAATCTTCTCAGTCGAAAGGCTCTGGTTCTTCTCAGGACAGCAAGAAGAAGAACGTGCACTACAATTATTGTCATTAGTTTGGTCACATGAAGGTCGGGTGTCGAATTCGATTGGCTTCTGAACAAAAGAAGCAGGGAGGGTCTCGACAAAAGGCAAATGTCGCAGAGCACTTTGAGTAGAAAGAATCTGCATTCTATGCTTTTATGGCCAAGAGAACAGCGGATCCAATATACTCTTCTACATGGTATATCGATTCAAAGGCTTTGCGGCATTTTACTCATCGTCGGGATTGGTTCACGAAATTTGAACCATTCTCGGATTCAGTAATCTTCGGAGGAGGAGAAGAGTACATAGTTGCTGATAAGGGCACTGTCCAGATTCACTCAGGCGGTAGAAATTTATTTTTTCTTGATGTCTACTATGTTCCAAGCATGGAACATAATCTCCTCTCCGTCAGCCAAATCATGAGGCATTCTCCTCAATTAGATGTTATTTTCAGTTCGTCCACCTGCAACATAGTTGATAGGGAGACTCCTACTACAATCGCTATAGGACTTGAAGATCATGGTTTGTATAGACTTGATTCTGGTGCTTCTCAGGAGCACGCTCTGGTTGCTAGGAGTACATCCATCAGAACACTTTGGCATCAACGTTATGGGCACTTAAACGTGCACTATCTCTCTCAGTTATATCGGGAGGGTTTGGTTGCTGGTCTACCTGAGATCCAACCTCAAAATCATGAAGTATGTGGAGTTGTGACGTATTCACACATCGCCCCATTGCAAATGGGGACCCCTATCTTTTGCTTTCTAGGGTTAGTTTTCTTGGTCTTCTAGGTTCTTGTCTATTGACCTTTTGCATTTGGAGGGTCGCCAGGGGGCTCATTAGGATAGCAAGCTCTGCTTGAGTCAGATGGATCTACTCAAGAGGTCAGGTCAATTGAGTGATTAGGGGTAGTTTAGATCATTCCTAGGGTGTTTTTTGTGTACTATCTGGTCACACTTCAAGTTGATAAATCAAACCTTGGTTGAATGCATAATGTCCTCCTAGGTCCCATCCCTTACATCAAGGGCAGAGCGAATTCGCCTTGAGAAGTCTGGAATGTCATCCTGATCTTCAAATGTCCTGAAATTTGGCTGAGTCTAGACTGTCATCCTGATCCTGAAATTTGACTAAGTCTGGAAAATTGAAGAATCCTCCAAAAACTAGATTTTGCATTATAACTCCTGGAGGTCCGAAACCACTCTCAAACATCCTGACAATATATATGGAATATAACTTAAAGTATAAGAACTTATACTTAAATGTTAAATTCCATATATGTATCCTAACAGAGAGGCTAAAATGTCAAATTTCGCTCCTGACCCTTCCAAAGGGTCCAAAGCGAAATTTCACAAAGGACCTAAGATTTCACCTAAGTCAGTGAGTGGTTGAGCGAATTTGAAAAGTTATGAAAGGAAATGCATCAAAGGGTTGAGTCTAAGGCAAAGTCAAGTCAAATCCAAGGTGAATTGAGTCTAGAATAGGAATTTCGCTCCTGACCCTTCCAAAGGGTCCAGAGCGAATTCCTCTATAGGACACTCTACATTGATCAAAACTATGAACTAATCCATGTCCCAGGGATTATTGAAGGCAATTCACTTGTTTGGATGAAGAAATGTGAAAATGAAGTCAGGATTTGAGCCAAAGGGTGACTTTTGCTCCTGACCCTTCCAAAGGGTCCAGAGCGAAATTCTTGTATGACCCTATTTCTTCACAAAACCTTGAACTAAATGCCAACTTGAGGAGCAAATTCACTTGATCATGATGGAAGGAGGCTTGAGAAGTTATGTCCAAGGCATGGAAAGGAGAAAGGAAGTGAGAAATTAGCTCAAAATATGAATTTCGCTCCTGACCCTTCCAAAGGGTCCAGTGCGAAATCCTCAATTTGACCCCCTATTTGGCCTAAGGCATCGAAAAGTGAGGATTTTGAGCTAAGTAGATGGCAAATAGACTTGATGGTGGTAAGGAGAGGTGAGTGTGATCAAGTTTGAAGGTCGATTGGATCAAAGAAGTGTGAAATCAACCTAGAATGTGAATTTCGCTCCTGACCCTTCCAAAGGGTCCAGAGCGAAATTCTCCATAAACCTCATTTCCTTCCTTGTTTTGGCCAACATCTTAGTTCCTCGGGCATATTTGGAAGTGGATTGACATGCTTTTGCCTTAGGAAGTGATTAGAAGTGGAGGAGTGAAGGATTTTGTCCTAAATCATGAATTTTGCTTCTGACCCTTCCAAAGGGTCCAGAGCGAAATTCTTGAAAACACCTATTTCCCCCTTAGATGAGGTCAAGACCTTGGTTCTTATGGCGTGGATGGAAGAGAAGTGATGTGTCCTTGCCTTTTGAGGTGGATTGGAGTTGAAAAAATGAGAAAAGAGCTCAAGATATGAATTTCGCTACTGACCCTTCCAAAGGGTCCAGAGCGAAATTCCCAAAATCTCCTTTTTCTCTCAATTTTGTGTCAAGCCAAGTGTGGATCAGGGTGAATTAAGATTGAAGATGTCCTTAACCATACCCTGGAATAGCTTGTGACCATCAAATATGAAGGAATTGAGCTAAAACTCGAATTTCGCTCCTAACCCTTCCAAAGGATCCAGAGCGAAATTCTCTAAAGGTCTTGTCCTTGGCCATGATTTGGAGCGAATTTCTCCTTTTAGGCCTTCTTAGGGGTCAAACAAATGTTGCTTTCATGAGAGAGGGATCCAAAGTTGAAAGTCAAAGGAAAGCAAGGTATGAAGAATGAATCTAGGTGAAAGAAAACAAGCAAATCTTGAATTTCGCTCCTAACCCTTCCAAAGGGTCCAGAGCGAAATTCTCAAAATCACCTAGTTTGCTGAAGATTGAGATCAAGACATGGATTCCTAGGCCTTGGTGGAGAGAAGACTAGTGTATGCTTGCCTTGGGAGGCATTTTGGAGTGGAGAAATGATAGAATTTGAGCCTAAGGAAGAATTTCGCTCCTGACCCTTCCAAAGGGTCCAGAGCGAAATTCTTAAAACCTCTATTTTGCTCCCAATTATGCATCAAGCCTAGTATTGATTGAGATTAGAAACATCCTTAGGCATGCATTTGAGCAAGTTGTGGTCATAAAATGTGAAGATTTTGTCCTAAAATGCAAATTTCGCTCCTGACCCTTCCAAAGGGTCCAGGGCGAAATCCTCTGAAACTCCTATTTTTCACCTTGCTTGAGCTAGGCAAATGGCTAGTTGTGAGATTATGATGAGAAGAGGTTTAAGGCTAGGCCTAAGATTATGAAATGATGAAATGAGGTCTAAATTGAGCAAAATAGAAAATTTCGCTCCTGACCCTTCCAAATTTGAGCTAGGCAAAAGGCTAATTGTGAGATTATGATGAGAAGAGGTTTGAAGGCTAGGCCTAAGATTATGAAATGATGAAATGAGGTCTAAATTGAGCAAAAGAGCAAATTTCGCTCCTGACCCTTCCAAAGGGTCCAGAGCGAAATTCTTATAGGGCCTGTCCCTGGAGAGGATCCTAAAGCAAATTCCATTTTGATCCCTTTTTGTTAATGATTTAAGGTAAAAGTGCTATGACCAGGATAAATATGTCATGTGTGCTTAATCATCTTTTGGTTTGTTTTGCAGATGGAAGAAAATTAGGCCAGGACAAGGACGACCTATTCTAAGCCCATCATCATCAAGGACGTTCCAAAGGCATGAGGACTCAAGATGCTTCTAAAGCATTGGAAGGCTACAAGTGTTCGAAGAGTTCCACGCTATCCTCAAAAGACTCCATTCTACCACACAAAAGACCCACATGATGACAGAGAAGAATGACCTTACCAACACTTCAAGGCGAGGTATGCTACCGGAGAAAGAAGAACTTGACAGTAAGAAAGCCTCATCAAGCACATAGAGAATCAAGGAGTGCATCATTCATCGCATCAAGGACAGAGGAGGATCAACCAAGATACAACGTCAGACAAGGTGGCATCCTAGTCACTTTTCCTCCAGTCGGATTGGTCCACCTCAGCATGTCCAGATTCAATGTACCTAATTTATCAGGGATGGCAAAAACTTTGGTGTACCTACCCCTACTTCCTATTGGTCCACACTCATTGAATGTAATTTTCTCATTGGCTAAGGAAGTTTGTTATAACAAACTCTAATTAGGGTTTCTATCTTGTAATCCTAGCCATTGATTCTAAGTCAATCAGAGCCATCAATTTGTAAAGGGCTCTCTATATAAAGCCTTGGCTCTTCATTTGTAAGGTTAATAGTCGGTGAATAATTAGAGATAGTCAATAGTCAGTAGTGGTAGTTCAAGAGTAATTAGTTTTTTTTAGGGCAGAGTAGAAAGAGAAGGCAAAGATTGTTGTCAAAACATTGTTGCAAAAGACATGTAAACTTCATTGAAGAAATGGTGAATTCTATGTGTTGATTCAACAATTTGCATGATCTCTATACTTCTCAAATTTAATTTCATGTTATTAGATGAATGGAAGGAATTTGTATGATCAATGGTGAAATTTGTATATCCATACTACCAGCGGTTTGTTGATTGCAAACTTGCCTTGCATAATCAACTGGAATCATTCGGCTTAAGCTTAACTTCAATTATCGTTTCTTCATCGATATGCATCAACTTGATGATGTCTATGCTTGTAGCGGTGATTTGAACATCATAAAGCTATCCTTAGAAGATTGCACTGGCCTTTGAACATCATAAAGCTATCCTTAGAAGATTGCACTGGCCTTGTGGAGATGGTCATAGCATGTCAAAGCAAGACTTAGTTAGAGTTTCATCAAAGGTCATCCATCGCTCCTACATTCTTAGCGTTAGAATTAGATTCCTCTCCAACCCTTGTCCTTTTTTCCTTTTTTTTAAAAATCAAGGATCAGTAAAGACCCACGTTCCAGTGATATCCAAAGTAAATCAGACGCTCAGGTCATCAAATGTAAGTCCCCTTGTGATTCCAGCAAAATCACATCATACCGCAAGAGCTTATCCACAAGTAGAGAACCTACATACAAGAACCTCGGAGTTGCCTCGATTGATCCTTCAGCGAAATCTTCAGCATTCGGGGAAAATTTGTTCAAGAGAGGATAAGATACCTTGGTATTTTATTCTGTGTTCGCAAGTGCATGAAAACCACATCAACAGGAGCCTGTCAAGCTGGGAAGCAACATCGGACACCATTCTCGGATGGCGATTCTTAGCGAGCCTCCAAGGTCCTTCAGTTGGTTCACGCTGATGTATGTGGGCCAATGAATAAACCTTTTGTTACTGGTTACAGGTACTTCTTGTTATTTGTTGATGATTTCAGTCGTAAAATGTGGGTGTATTTTCTAAAAAATAAATCAGATGTGTTAAATACATTTCAGCAGTTCAAGGCCTTAGTTGAGAAAGAATCCAGATCTAAGATTGTCACTCTAAGGTCAGATAATTGGGGGGGGGGGGGGTGGTTGTTCCAATGGCTTCTCTACATTTTGTGCTACACATGGCATTAAGTGCCAACTCACCACACCATACACCCCTCAGCAGAATGGTGTCGTTGAACGAAGGAATCACACCATTACTGAAATGGCTTGTTCTATGATAGAGCATAGAAATGTTCCTAAGAAATACTGGGCTGAAGCAATTTACACTGTAGTCTACCTCCTGAATCAGTCACCTACACATGTCGTTAAGAAGATGACTCCTGAAGAAGCCTGGTCCAGACGCAAGCCTAAAGTGGGCCATTTGAAAGTCTTCGGTTATACCGCTCATGTATGGATTCCAGACACCAAGCGTGCTAAGCTGGATTCAAAGAGCCAAACACTTATGTTTACTGGTTACAGCGACAACCACAAGGCCTACAGGTTGATTGATGTGGAGACAGATCATCTCATTTTCAGTTGTGATGTTGTGGTTGATGACACTACTGGTCCATTTATGCCTTCTACTACTCTTAGTCCTGCGACTTGGTCTGCGAAGACTTCTGATGTTGGTGTTCGTCTTCCTCTTGGTTCCCATGATGGGAGGGCTTCAAAGCATTCTGACTCTGAAGATGAGGAATCAACCGATCCAGCACCACCTGATTTTTCACAAGATTCGCATCCAGATGACTGTTCTAGAAACTCCAAGGGATGTTGTTCCTCCAATGCCAGATGTTGGTACTTCTACCCTCAAGCCTAAATGGTGGGCCAAGACTATAGGAGATCTTCGTTATGATGAGCTTCTTGAGGATAGATCAGTTCGTCGCAAGAGAAAGCAGTAGAATACGATCAACTTTGCACTTATGGCCAACATCCAGAGCATCCATGAGCCCCAGACATATTTTGAGGCTAAAGGCATTCCTGAGTGGGAAAAGGCTATGGAGACAGAATACCATAGTCTTCTGAAGAATAACACGTGGGTTCTTTCTGATTTGCCTCCTGGGAAGAGACCTATCAGTTGTAAATGAGTTTACAAAGTCAAGTATCATGCAAATGGAACTTTGGATAAGTACAAGGCCAGATTGGTTGCTCGGGGTTTTACACAACAGGAGGGCATTGACTACGAGGAGACTTTTGCTCCTACTGCCAAGATGAGTACCATTCGTCTTCTTCTCGCCATTACAGCTTGGTTTGGATGGAAACTTCACCAGGTGAACGTTAAGAGTGCATTCCTCAACGGTGAGTTGCAAGAAGAAGTTTATATGACTCAACCTCCTGGCTTCAAGATTCCTGGTAAGGAACATCAGGTTTGCAGATTAGTAAAAGCCCTCTATGGCCTAAGCAAGCCTCTCGGGCTTGGTACTTTAAGATTGAGCAGTATTTGGTTGAACATGGTTTTCAGCGCAATCCCTCTGACACTAATCTATATGTCAAACTCTCTGGTGATGATATCCATTTTCTTGCTGTCTACGTGGATGACTTGATCATTACTGGCAATTCAACACATTTGATTACAGCCATCAAACAAGACTTGTGCCAAGACTTTGACATGACAGATTTGGGGCTTCTCCATTATTGCTTAGGTGTTGAAGTCTGGCAAACTAATGACAGTATCTTTATTTCACAGTTCAAATATGCCTGCAATTTGCTTGGCAAGTTTCGCATACAGGATTGTAAACCCGCTTCCACACCTATGGAGAAAGGGTTGAAGTTATTAGCCAAGCCCGATTCACCTGCAGTAGATGAAACCAAATTCAAGCAACTAGTAGGCAGCCTCATCTACCTCACTGCCACTAGACATGACACTTGTTTTGCTGTCAGCTACATCTTTGCTTCATGACAGCCCCCAAAGCTGATCATTGGATTGCAACGAAGCGAGTGCTGCGATATGTGAAAGGCACTTCAGACTATGGCATTTTGTATGGCAAGTGCAACGATTCAAAGCTGATTGGTTATACTGACTCAGATTGGGCAGGATCAGTGGATGACAGAAAATCCACTTCTGGGTACATATTCAGTTTGGGTATATGTGTTGTCACTTGGAGTAGCAAGAAGCAACAAGTCGTGGCCCTTTCCTCAACTAAAGCCGAATACCGAGGAACAGTCAAGGCCACATGTGAGGCAGTTTGGCTCTGAAGGATGCTTTTTGACATGCAGATGCTGCAAGCAGGACCTTCTCCCTTGTATACTAATAACCAAGGGGTGCTCAAACTGACCAAAAATCTAGTCTTCCATGAACGTACCAAGCACATCAAGCTGGTAGAAGACGGATCGGTTCAGTTGCAGTATGTTCCGACAGCAGATCAGACTACAAATATTCTCACCAAGTCTTTGAACCCGGATAAGTTTGTAAAATTTAGGGGGCATATTGGTGTTTTTGATCGATTGACCATTAAGGGAGGGTGTTAGAATAATATTTCATATTGTTTAATGGTCAATTATTAGTTGGTCTACAGTAGTCAATAGTTAGAGGTAGTTAGACATCATTAATATCTACAGTATTTTGTAACTTCTATATATTGTAATTTTTTCCTCAGTTAATAAACAACTAGATATTTTTACCAGTTCTTTCCTGAACAGTTTGCATACACATTATTCATAAGCAAGTAATTATAAACGGGTACCCTATACTGTCTATCATAAGAATCAATACTTCAGACCAAACTGCAGTTATAATACCAAGTATCTGTATTCCTGAATATGACTGCCTTAAACGAGATCTTATCCTGTTCGATGCCTCTTTGACTGATGGGTTTACTCTCTATATCTCTCCTTGGGTGGCGGAAGGTTATGACCTCTCCCTATGGACACCACTGTTAGAGGTAGCGGTGCCTCTTTGCTTGTTGAGTGATGCCCTTTCATAACCGCACCCTTCCTTAACCTGGATTAATTTGTTTATTTCCTTAACAAGTTATCTTCCCTTGCCAACCAATTAATAGGTGGGATTGCTACTTTTGAGGGGATGATCCAATAACATATGTTCGGTTAATACTTGGTAATTTCACTTGCATACAACCTGCTGTATAATGTGATTGTGGCAAGGTGTGGCAATTACCTGCTTTTGAGGGGATGATCCAATAACATATGTTCGGTTAATACTTGGTAATTTCCCTTGCATATGACCCGCTGTATAATGCGATTTTGGAAAGGTGTGGCAATTACTGAAATTGTGAAGTCTTACATTCGTAAGACAATTTCATATCATAGGTTTTCTGTGTGCCAGATCCAGGGGAATGACAGTAATTGATCAGTATACAATTTGCAACACTGAATTATATATGCAGCGAAATGAAAAACTATTTTACCAATATTCAGCCCTGCAGGAGCCATCTTCAATACCACAAAATTGGCTTTATTGCTTGTATAATTCAACCTTCAACTGATCTGAATCAGACCCTTCTGAGAGTAGCCAAGTTGCAAGCATTTAGGAAATGATGAACAGTTACATCCCTAAAACAATATCAACCTCAAACAGAAACCCAAACTATTATGAATTATACCCTAGAATTTCTGCAAACAATTCTGCCTTAAAAGAGCTGTGCATCAAATGTGAATTGCAAGTCTGAGTCACAACAATTTAGGGATATTTGATCGCCCAACTGAAATAACTGTTACAAATCCCAGCCTATAATGTTATCATCAACTTGCCCTAAGTTATGAGTCGCAAAAATTTAAATCACCAGAGTTGTCAAAAGAAAGATTTGATTAATTTGGTTTAATTAAAATGAATTGTTGTAAACTTGGATATAAATTGGTGTTGTATAAGATTGTGAACCGCTACAATCTTGAGAAGGATTTTAATCACTGCTATGGATATGAAGATATCTTGAAACCCAATCACCATAATTTCAATTTCATTGTCACTTTGAAGCTCATATGCAATCCCTGGGTGAGATCGTCCCAAGTCTGAATCAGGGTTTTCATCCACTAATCAAGTGATGGAAATCAAGGCTTTTGTCCTCTTAACTCTAGACCTAGAGGGATTTCATCCTCAGGTTATTTGAACCAAAATCCAATGTTCCAACAACTAGAATTCAGATGGTAGAATAGTTCATTCATGTATGCTGTTTGGCATAAAATTTCCCTCTAACTGAAATAACTCTTCAAATGACCACCAATTATTTTAAAAAATTATTTTTTAAAATAAACTTTAATAAGATGGGGGGCCCTACCTTCCTCCAATTATATAGAGGGCCCCCAAGAAATCTGAGCAGGTGTTGGCATGGTATGATGGTCTAAATGAGCTGTCGTTGCTATTGTCATCAAGGTTCAAACCCTATCGGGATGTCATTGTTGAGTGTTTATGTTAGAGATAAGGTCCCCATTTGTGACCTTGTCATAACTCCGGGTCAAATGTTTACCTCTTTAAAAAAAATAAAAAAATAAAAAAAAACTTCAATAATAAGAGGCCTTTATTTAATATTTTTATTTTATTATTATTTCATTATATAAATTAATATGACATCATGACCTTCTTATTTGTATGATAGGCACTTGGATCTGTCTTGGTTTAACTTTTTAAGAAGGGACATTTCACACGGGCAGAAGTTGATCAGTCCCATGCAAACACGCACTAAAAAGAAAGATTGGATAAATTCTCCAGAAAACAATCAGCAAATATCACGAACAAAATAAAATACACATTTAATGGAATTGCTATCTGACTATTTCATAGGCCACCACAATTACAGCTTGAAGAACGAATTCGGTCAGCAACCATTCACGTTTGAAACAATAAAACTAACGCAGCCGGTCAGAAATTTATCGGTCCCAAAAGAGCGCATATACTAAAAAGAAAGGATGGAGATGGTCTCCAGAAAACAATCAGCAAATATCACAAACAAAATAAATACGCATATATTGGCGGAATCGCTATCTGAGCATTTCATAGGGCTCCACAATTACAGCTTGAAGACTAAATTCAACAAGCCACCGTTCACGCTTAGAACATTAAAACTGAAGCAGAAGAGGCAGAAATTGATCGGTCCCACACTGGTCCATATACTTAAAAGAAAGGGTAGCCTAAGTCCCAGAAAAATAACCTATAATAGCTCAAAAAGTAGAATCTCCTCATCTTTAATGGATGCATTCACAAATACAAGTGCATGCTTGAACCATATGGATTGAACCTCATACCCTCTCTCAACCTTCCAGGTAAGCTAGACAAAAATGGATGAATCCACAAAAGCGGCAGAACGCCCTAACTGGTATATGGAAAACATTCAAGGGTATAAAAATCACAACCTGAATACTTATAAGACAACAGAAATGGATGCTTAATGCTTGACTCGGATGAGGTCACACAAAAGCCTAAAGCTTCGAAAAACTGTGATAGCTTGCCTCTCAAAGGCATAAACATTGTAATGTACTGTCATAATGGCCCAGCTTAATCAGAACAGCTTAATTGCAAATCAATGACAGAGAAAGAAAGGTTACAAGGCATTGATTACCTTTAAGGGTAGCCACTGTATCGGATGGTGATGAAGAAATAACGAGATTAGTATCCACATTTGTAGTCACAAATATGGGAACACCCTTGTCCTCTGCTTCCATTGCTTTGGCCATCTGTTTCAGACGCGTTTCTCCTTCATTCAATTACCACTCTGTTCGTGTAGTTATAAGACTTAAATATTTTGCAATTTCTTTTTTTTTTCAGATAAGAAAAGCCAATAAATAAATTTAAAATAAAAAAAATAAAACGGTGATTGGCTGGGTGGGCTCTTGACCCCACAACACAAAGTTACCACATATACATATAATTGAAAAGAAATATATAGGCTCTTTAGGGTTTCTTTTATTTTAATTAGCAAGGGTAAATAAAAAAATTAATGTAATAATCAATAATATAAGGACAAGCTTTCATTTATCCATTATTTAAGTCTGATTTCTAAGCTGGTACAACTATGTTCTTATAGCAAAGAACGCTAAATTATCTTATGTGTTTAATTAAAAATTTACATAAAATCATTTATGTTACTAAAAATTAAGCAACAAATCCGTTTAACTAGTCACATGAGATTGATCTTTAAGTAGTTGAGTCAAGAAATACTATATATGAAACACATTTATTGAAATTAATAAAGAAGGTGTTAAGTACTTGACATTAGATGTGATAATATGGTGGTTTGATATAATTTATGCTCCATAATTATAATCTTTCATTATATTATTAGATCAAAATTGTGAATATCTAACAAATTGATGATGAATTGCACTCTACCAATGTTCTATCCTATACCTACAAAACTAATCTTTACACTTGTATTTTTGTAATGTCACTATCAAGAAATTTTAACAAACTTGAAATTGTTTTCAATTTTAACTCACTAACATTTCATCATACACTTGGTGGAACATTAAAAAAATTGAATCTAGTGATTATGAACAACCACAACTATCAATTGGCATGTTAATGGGTTGTTTAAGGTTAATCCTAACAAGGGGTGTGTTGGTGTACGTTTTATCATATACCGAACATTAGAATAAAATATCCATGGATACTCTATCCTCTCCAGAACTAAAATCAATACGTGTGCCAAGATTGCATAGAAAGACCACACGATGACTCTAATGTGGGAGTTGAGAAATACAGCACCACAGGAGCCCAAATGATCTCTACAAGCTGAAATAAACCTGTTACAAGGAGAAGCAAGGAAGCAACAGAGAAAAACCAAATACACAGAAAAATGCTCAAAAAGAATGAGAGCTATGTATTCACAAAAAAGTGTAATGTGATTATGATATAAAGAAAAGAATTAACCTCTAATAGGTCAAGAAAGCCTAAAAGGGAAAACCCTAGGCTTGCACATAATAATTAATAAAAGAATTAATTATTATGCACCTAATGTTAGCTTAAGTGTAAAAGAGATAAAGGGGAACTTAATTAATTAAACAAATATCATTTAATTAATCAAGTAAAGACCCGATTACTCTAACACCCCCCCTTAAGTTAGACTTAGGGAGAAGCTAAAACCTAGAACAGCTAATGAAAACAAGAAAGATGGGTCCCGGCCTAATCAGGTACCCAAATACAACCAAATCTCTATGAACCGGAGAAATAGAGAAAACCATGTGGGAAAAAACTCTACTCCAAACAGAGATGGAAAAGCAAGAAGAACACCATTGAAGCAAGAAATAGCTGCAAACACTGTCGAAGAGTAACTGCTAATCTAGAGAACCTCCACTGAAATAGAACATGACCAGGTAGAGAAGACTATAATCTGCATGAGTGTCCTCAAATGACACTACTCGAATCAGATGGCAAACAAGGGCAAACAACTGAACTCGAAGATACAGACGGCATGAGAAACCAAACCCTAAAGAGTTGATCAATCAAACCACAGAAGCATTAGAACCAACAGGACAAACCTCCCCATAATGTTGAAAAGGGAGAGGGATAGGTACACTGAAAAGAATGGCCAATAAGAACTGCATGACGAAGAACCAGGAACATCGAAGGTGCTGAGAAAGTACACAGTGTCGTGGAAGGAACACTCACTTGACACACATCATGAGGCAAATGTCGTGGAAGGAACACTCACTGGACAAAGGTAGATGGCAAACAAAAGGCAAACATCAACCCCCCCATGGCACTTTATAAGTAGTGCATGTATAACGAGGCACAAGATGTGCAAGCTCCCAAGTAAACAATGCATGATGGCACTTTATCTCAGTGTGTTTGCATAAATAAAATGCTACAATGATAAGAAGACTAGAAACAGAAAGCACAGCCAAAACCGAGACATCCTACTTAGAGAAAGAGATCCCAGGACCTGAAACATCCAAGATATTTGACAGAGTGTTGAAAAGAAAAAAAATTGAATAAAATATTCCTGGAGCAGAATCTGGAAAGAAAACTCATATTATTGGAAAGTACACAGAACAAGTTTTCCAACAATATAAAGTGTTCAAAAAATGGAGTTTGGATGCTCATTCTATGGCCCCGGAAGTGCAGAAAAGAGACCCCGCTTTGACTAGAAAAAAGTACAGTCAAATAGCAAAATTGGAAAACAAAATTCCAAAACCATGAGGTCCGGCTTGGAACCATCTTTCCGGTGCCTATTCATTTTCGAAAAAATGACTTCGTTTGCCCAAGTTATGACAAAAAAACCAACCTCCCCTTCAAAGGCAAGAGAGAAGGGCAACGGTGGTTGTCGGGTGGCAAGGTCAGGCGGAGGAGGCCCGGGGGCGGCGCTCTGGTGGCGGAGTGGTGGTCAAGCGGTGCAGAGGCAGTCGGGCGGGCAGAGGCGGCTGAGTAGGTAGAGGCGGTCACGGGCAGAGGTGGCCATAAGCGGTGGGCGGTGGGCAAGACTGGGAAGCGTCGGCAGGTGGAGGCCGCGGGGCCAAGAAGCGTCAACAAGCGGTCGGAGGGGCCAGTGGAGGCCAACGGTGGCGGGGGCTGGTGAGGTCGGGAGAGGCCAGCGACAGTGGGGGTCAGCGGGCCGGCAACAGAACCACGGGGCCCCACGGGTACCGTGGGGAAACCCCCAAAAAAAATGTTGTTTTTTTTTTGAAAAAAACTTGCCAAAGCTTTTTTGATTTGATTTTTTTTTTTTTTTTTTTTTCAAAAAATCAAATTTCGGCCTGCATGCCGTAAAAAGGCAAAAAAAAAAAATTTAAAAAAATTCTCGAACTGTGTGTCAGGGTCGTACGACATGGTACAGAACAAAAATATACCCCCAAAGGCTCAGGTGTCGAAATTGGTCAAGTTTTATATGACCATACGGATTTTTGGGCCTTCTGAGCAGGATGGTGAGGTTCGTTTAGGCCCAAAGTGCTCGAGAAAAAAAGGCCTATCCCTAGGTGCACCAAAAAAACTTCTGAAACCCCAAATCTGCTTCCAATGCAAAATACTCAAAACAAGAACAGGTAGCTACAAATCTGAAGCTTTGATACCATGTGAGAGTTAAGAAATATAACACCACAAGAGCCCAAATGATCTCTGCAAGCTTAAATAAACCTATTACAAGGAGAAGCAAGGAAGCAACAGAGAAAAACCAAATACACAGAAAAATGCTCAAAAAGAATGAGAGCTCTATATTCACAAAAAAGTGTAATGTGATTATGATACAAAGAAAAGAATTAACCTCTAATAAGTCAAGAAACCCTAAAAGGGAAAACCCTAGGCTTGCACATAATAATTAATAAAAGAATTAATTATTATGCACCTAATGTTAGCTTAAGTGTAAAAGAGATAAAGGGGAACTTAATTAATTAAACAAATGTTGTTTAATTAATCAAGTAAAGACTCGATTACTCTAACATCCAAGGTCTATATGTGTGAATGGGCGACTTTATGTGGGATAGCTTCCTTGGTTATGTATGTTGAAATGCAAGGGAGACTTACGCTCAACAAATATCATTCACAAGCAAGGACTTAGATTAATATTACAATGAATGCTCTCTCTCTCTCTCTCTCTCTCTCTCTCTCTCTCTCTCTCTCTCTCTCTCTCTCTCTCTCTCTCTCTCTCTCTCTCTTGTGTTTTGGATTTTCAGATTTGGACTTCAAAAAAAAAAGATTAAAAGGATGAGGTTTTAGAAGTTTTATGCTACTCCTATGAACTCAAGAGACTGTAAAGACTAGGTGAAACCAATAACAATACTTTGTTTCACCACTCTAGGACAACTATGCAAAGCAGGTGCAATCTTCTAAGGTTATGCTCAAGATTTTCACACTTATGAATAATACCATCAATCAAACAATATTTACTCAAAGTAGAACTAAAAGCATCCACATGATAAGCTCGGGCTAACTTTACACATTGAACGAAAATCATCCATCCAAAGAAAGTATGAGCAAGAGTTTCACCAATCTAAACTATCAAATCCTTCATTGATCTAACAACTTTGAAAGCAAAATTACTCTAAACAAATATATTCTATTGTTGAAGAAAGTATGGAACCATGCAACCACTTAATAACAATAAGACTTCAAAGCAAAATCTGCAAATGAACTTTTTATTATTCAAGTAGCTCTAAGCGAAAATTTCATAAATCTCTCCACAACACGATGAAATGAGAGAATGAGAGTTTATTTAGAGTTTTGAAAAATGAATGAAAGGCCAAGATCAATCTAAGATCAATTACTAAGATTAAGACAACACAACCTTAGATAGAGTTTCCCAAAATAACATCAATAACAAGTGCATGGAAGACAAGTGGCATGAAGAGCTATCTTCTAGGAAGGCACATCCTTATCCTCACAAGCAGCAGTGTGTTCAATGAACTTGGACACGATTGAGTTGACCTCTTCCATGGTGACATGTGGCAGCATATTGATCCTGTATTCCCATATGTCCAAGTTGTCTGCACAAACAACAAATGCAATCTCCCATTCCAACTCCTGTTTTTGGAAGGCATCTCAGATGGACAAGAATTTTGACGCCTTGGTCAAATTTTGCTTCAGGATTGGTCCTGTGATGGTGAAGAAATTTTCCTAAGTTATGAGTTTGAGATTTTCCATCTGCATATCACTTTCTTAGATGGTCTCCTTTTCAAGTAAATTAGTAGTTACAAGGAGAATTCTACTTTGTATTTCTTTAATTTGTTCCTCATATTTAACACTTTCAGCCTTTACCTTCTGTAGAACTTTGCTATGTGCAACCAATGCCCAATGCCATGTGTTGAAGTCATATGTGGCCCTTGCTGCAATTACCTTTCCATCAATTAGTTCCTTCTTAGGCATGCCTTTCAACTCTCTAAGGCACGAGATAACTATGTCCTAAATATCTTGTAGGTCAGCCCATGTTTCTACCATGCTCGCAATTCTTGAGAGCGAGAAGGAAATCTGTCCATATGTCAGCATCAATTTATCCATGAACATGGTTGCTTCTTCTCTTTTACTAGCCATCAAATTTTTATCTTCTTTGGTTGTCACCTTTTCTTCCTCAAGATTTTCGATTGCTCCTTGTGAAGGATTCAAAAGTAGAGGAGTTGTTGCATTGCCTTGGTTAAGTGTCTTGGTCAAGTGTTGAATGTATTCCTTTAGACGCTCAATTTCCTTCTCATATTCTCTTTTCTTTCTCACCTCTTTTTCTATTCTTGCCTTCATGGAAGTGATTGAATTGTCTAAGTCATCCACCTCTTGACCTTTGGTAGTTGGTCCCAAGTCAAAAGTGGTAATTTCATACTCCTAATGAGTTATATATTCTTTTGAATTGTTCACTTTTGGTACAACAATCTAAATTGTACGACAACTTGTCTCATCTCTTTGGATTGTGAAAAAATTTCTAGCAGGCTTCTTTGCAACAACCTCTCATAATCTGGCCAAGAAATCGGTCGTATCATCTTCTGCTTCCTGGATTACTTCCATAGGTGCTTTTATCTTCAATCTTTCCTTCAACCAATCAGGAATAGTAGGTTTCTCAATGCCTTCCACCTCCTGATTATTCTCTTCACGTGGTATATTCTGACCTCCTCGAAGAGCATAAATCATTCCCTCTTGAAATTCATCGCCCAGAACATCCATTTCATTGTTTGATTCCAATATTTTGTGCCTATGGGAGATGGAGGTTCTTCATCTTCCTATTGGATTATCATCACATTTCCCTCATGGATTGGAGAAGGACTTTCTATTTCATCAAGTGGTTGATCCTCAATAAGAATTAGTCTATCCAAATTCCTAGATGTAGCAGAATGGGGTGGCTCTGACCTTTGCTTTTTTTGAGCAAGTTCCTCATTCATGACTTCCTTCCCTTTTGACCTTGAAGGGTTATCAACTATCTCCTTCCTTTTTCTTGAATTGATACTTTCAACTAGCTTGACACTTTCTTCATTAGAAGAGTATGATTCCATGGCACCCATCAAGTTGTATGTGAGAGTCACACCTCTTCTCTTTAGCCCTTTGACTTGCTGGTCAACCCACCACTGTAAATATTTGACAACTAGCCACACTAAGGTGGTTAAATTAGTGAGTTTCAGTTCTGACCACTTCACGGGAGAAAGATGCCAATTTTCATGAAAGAGCGGCTGAGTATTCTCCATCATCCTCCAATTGATCAAACACTCAGAAAAGCTCGATTGTTCTGATCAAACTTACTGGTAGTCTGGACCAAAGTATTTTATGAACTTCAAATGCATATGCAGCATTTGCTCAAAAATCTTCCAAGTCAGTCTTGTGTCTGTACATTTCTCCATACATTAATCCAATGTGGTTATGAGGATCAAAATCATCCCGAGATTGCTAGAATGTGAACGGATACCACTGCATCTCCAATCTGGCACTTTTCAGTTGCTTGCGCTATTGGATGTAAGATTCCAGCATATTTTTGATGAAGAATGGAAAGGAAATAGTTGCTTTTTGTTTGGTTCTTTGGAAACCCTGATATGTCTCCAACTGTCTAAGCACTTCGAGCAAGACCATTTTATTGGTGGGATAAATTGAAAGCCAATAAGGACATCCAGTAACCCCTGGACTCTTATGTATGTGAATCTCAGAAACTGGATAAACCAGAATCCATACTTTCTGTGTAGGGGAAAAAGCGAGACTAGGTTAACATGTCCTAATCCTACCTTTTGACACACATTGCGGAATACGAAAGAGCCTAGAGGTATCACACAATTGGCTACTTCTTTTTGTGAAAGAGAGAGCCACGGGCTACCTATTAGGGTTTCTATTCCTTTGTTGTAATTGAAAGATAAAATGATGCAAGTTCAATTCCTAACCTTAGAGTGCAAGTATGAACTAATAATAAAATTGCAGAATTGAAGTTAAACAATGGAAAGCTGCAAACATAAGGACAAGACAAGAATGCAGATGCGTACCTGGAGTTAAAATATGAGTGAAAATGTTCGGGATGGGGGCGTGGGTGCCACTGTCCTGATTCTGCTCCTGAAACTGCACCTGAAACTGCTATTTTGCAACCTGGAAAACTGTCGGAAATGCTGTCTGACAGAAGGACCAGGGCGCCCAGCGCCCCTGTCCCAGGGACCAGGCACCTGGCAGGACCAGGGCGCCCCACGCCCCTATCCTGGTCTTTTTCTCTGAAACTTGGTGTATGGTTCGGTCTCTGTCTGCTTCTTTCGGATCTGCAACTTGCGGCGTCGTCTGAATCCCGAAATCTGCACTTATATCTGAAAAGGTGTTTTGGGCGGCTATATAGGGTTTTGCCTTAGTCAAACCCCCGCTTTGGTGATTTCCACCTCCACGAATAGCCAAGTTGTATTGTAAAAGTAATGTGTGTGCAGACGTGCAAGATCCTAAAATGCAAGTAAGCAAACTAGGGCAACCTATAAAGTAAACCCTAATTGCTTGTAAATGATAATGTAAATGCTCCAAATCAAGATGTAAAGAGATCTAAAGCATGAATACAAGTGATATAATGAGACTTATGCAAAGACATGAAAACAACATGAAATCATACCCAACCCCAAGGGAGGGGTACAAGCCAATCTTCAGTCGGTGATCCCTTATTGCTCTTCAATGCCTTCAAAGCCCTAAATGGATGAATGAAATTGATAAATGCTTGATAGATGGATGTTGAATGTTGTTGAAGTCTTCAAAGATCTGCTCTTTCGCTACATAGAAGGTCCTTGAAACCAAAATTCGGATCCTTTCAAATGAAGAAAGAGAGCTCTTATATATGAAACCCTAGGTCTCAATTCCAATTTTTGGCCGACCTAGAGATTGAATCTCCCGCCAATTTCTTGGGGTTAAGCTTTATTTTATGATTGGATTGCGCTCCTAAAATTTCGGGAAAAATGTCCGGGACCGTGTGCACTCCGGGCGCCATGGTCCCGACAACTTTTCACCAAATTTTCAGGGCCGTCGGATATGATGATTTTAGAGAGAATCCCAAAGTTACAGGTGATTTCGAGATGTTTTGACCCCCGAAATCAAGCCCCCAAGTTCAAAATAGGACTTAATTAGGGTTTTTGATTAAATGATGTATTGGAGGAATAAAATGAAAGGGGCACACTTTAATGAAAGGGCCCAACTTTATGATGTGGAAGATGATGAAATAGGACCTTAGACCTAATTAATTTGATTAATTAAGTGCTAAAGGGGAAATGCAATGCAAAATGCAAAATGCGCCAAGGCGGGTGCTAAACTAGGTGTGAAATTGTACTGCTTTAGCAAGTGCGTACAATTTACGACGCTACACTTTCTTATTAAATTGTTGGCTTGTGGACTGAGTCTCTGATGGATTCCTCCTTTAAATGTTATGGCGATATACATCAGGAATGCATCATTTACCCACCTAAAGTGGGCCTTCTCAGTAACTTGCAATTGAGGATAACAGTCATATGACTTAAACTCATTCTCACCATTTCCTATTGTGCCTCTACAAAATAGTCTTGTATATCTATAGTCTCTTGCTAACAGGTAGACGATGTAGGAACTCATGTAAAAAGACTTTGTTCTTTCCAAGTTCCTCAGTTGTTCATCTAGGTTGTCGCTGGTTATTCGAGCCCAATTAAACATCTTAACTCCAGAAGTGATCTCATCAATGAAATAATGCATCCATGTCTCGAATGGCGCACCTTAAGGGCTACCCATTACTTTGTTCAATAGTAAAATGAGATCATCATAGTCTTCTTTGAAGTTGGTACATAATCATTTCTTTGGCACCTTCTTAATATTGGGCCTCGGTTTCTCTAGCCATGACTTATTAACATTGGTTGCAAAAAGTTCAGGCTGATCTTCATAAAGTCTTATAGTTTTCTCTTTGGTTTTATGGGAAGTTTTGTTGTAGCTCAAAATCCAGAATGCATCCTAAATGGCCAATTCGCTGAGACGAGCCAAGACTCTTCCATCTGATGCAATAATTTCTCTCTCTTGGGTATTGTAGTGTATGACACATTCGACCATAAGTTCTGCACATTCTATAGTTGGTGGAAATCCAGTTGCTTGGATTGCCATTTCTCATCATTCAACAAGAAATAGGTGTTGGAAAAAATACATCTAGCCCATACATTCTCTTTCTGAAATCTTTGAAGTCTACGTGCCCAAGGTTGGTATTTGTGACATTTTTCCATTTGGAATTGATTTTTTTATTTTGGCTGCAACCCTTTGCTAGCAAACTTAATCTAAGCTTTTCTTGGAGGTACTCCCTTGGTAGTCATTAACCTGTGAAACACATGAAAATTTAACATTATTTTCAAGAAAATTGAAGACTTTAACTTTGATTTTGGACCTTTTACTTAAAAATTTCACTTTCAGCTTGTCAAAAAGCTAAAAAAAATTCGTGAAAAAAAATCAAACTAGAAGTGGAAGAATTTGGCCAAGTATCTGGTAAATTTCATGAAATAAATGATCAAGATAGAAGAACGGTGTAAGCAATTAGTCAGATTCTAACTTTAAACCTTTGAAATTGCTCTTGTGACTGAAAATCTAGTTTTAACTCTAAAAATTATGTTTAAAACTTAGAAAAAGCACTTATTTTCTCTCTTTCAACACTCAGAAAATTTTACTCCTTAAAAAATTCTTCTTCAAAAACCAATCTTTCATAACCTTAAGGGAGAGAAAACTTCTTCACAATCAATCTCCAATCTCCAAACTTGATAATGAATTTGAAAGCGACAAGTTGAATTGATATAGAGTTGAGAAGTTTGACATTTAGAAGCTTCATGTTTTTTATTTTTTTATTTTTTTTTTGGTGGGGGGGGTTTATTGATATTCATCAAACTTGGACTTGTTTTAATTCTCCCAAAATGGAAACTCAATCTTTTCTATGGGCGAGTTGGCATAGGATCTTCTAGATGCTTCTCAAGTTTGAAATTTTTTCCTATGTTAAACTTTTCGAAAACCTGTCTAAGTGTTGAACTTGTTTGGAAATATTCTAAGTGTTGGAAAAAAATATAAAAATATTTTAAGTGTTTGAACTTTATTTTTCCAACCTTTTTAATCTTGATTAATCTTTCCATGCTAAATCTTATGTGCTTCATGTCAAACTTATTTATTTCTTTAGCCATTTTCTCTTTCTTATGGTGAACTTGGTCATCTTAATGTCTAGTCTTCAAGCCATAGGGGAACCTTATGAATATTTTGACACCTTATTCAGTTGGGCGGACCTTGGGATTTTCTCACCATCTATCTTTATTTTCTTTCCTTGGGTAAGGTGAACTTGACAAGTGTTTAGGCCAAGGCAGACTTTGAAGGTGTTTGGACATTGCTTTTCCTAGCCTTAGGTGGTCTTTAAGGTTGCCTTGCCAAGGTAGACTTGGCTTCATCTTTGCCATCTTCCAATGCTCCAAGATGGACTTGAAGGCTATCTAGCCATCCTTTCTTAGGGCGAACTTTGAGCTTGTTTGGCCATGCATAGGGTAGACTTCAACTTGTGTAGGACATTGTGCAATTTGGTAAGGTGGACCTTGAACCTTCTTGGACATCCTTGTTAAGGCAGACTTCATGCTTTATTGGACATACCTTGGGCGGACTTCACCCTCTCTTGGATAAGGAAAACTTTGATCTTGACATGTCATTTCATCTTGCTTCCCTTAGTGGACATGGAGGTTGCTTAGACCATGTTCTTCTTGGAGGACTTGATGAATCATTGGACAATCTTCCTCTTGGATATGGCGAACTTTGTCTCTGATCAACCAACTTCACTCTTTACCTTGGGAAAACTTGACCTTACCTTAGGCATTGGCCATTGTTCCTTGGGCAGACTTTGATAATCTTTTGCCATGTTTGAATTCCTTCAATCTTTGTCATCTTTAGGTTTGATCTGTCATGTTTCTTATCTAGATCATATGGAAAAAACCCTAGCCCAAGGTTTTTACCCTACTTTTTAAACATAGAGACATAATTTTTTGATTCTGAAGACATGGGTATTGATGCCAATACCTGAGGGACCCAACCCTAGGTCTACTTTTAAAAAGTAGAAAAAAAGGAAAAAAGCAAAAAGCAAAAAGCAAAAAGCAAGCCAAAAAAGTTGTTTCTCGGATTGGTCCCAAAGTGCCAAAAATTAAAAAACAAAAAAGCAAAAAGCAAAAAAGCAAAATTCCTAAAAAAGAGGAAGGTGTCAGAATTGACCCAAAGCAATTTTGATCTTTGTCCTTCAGGCATTCTGAGTACTTTGGTGGTTTCCAGACACTGATCGAGGCATGATTTCTCTATTTGACTCAGGGTGACTCTTAGAAAAACTCTAACTCTAAACTCTCAAAAAAGACATGAAATTGCAATGCTTAGACAAAACCCTAAAAAGCAAACAACTGGGGGTCCCCATTTGCAATGGGATGATGTGTGAAATAGGTCGCAATAGGGTGTAATTCTGAATTAATTCGGAGTAAGTCGGATCAAGGATGGGTAAAAATCAACTTTTATGGAGCTTAAGGGGAAACTGGGTTATCTTAGGTGCGGGTTGCATCGCAGGGGATGAAGTGGGAAAAATCCTCACCAAGGGAGCTCAAAGATTACCAGATCGAACTAATAATGAGGTGGAAGTCTGAGTTGCTTTACTGGCGGTTGAGATGGCAGAGATTCTCAAAATTTTGAAATTGCGCATTGAAGGGGACTCCAAGATTGTAACGGATCCAATTGTAGGTGGATAATCACAATGTTGGAGAATAAATAAATTCATTTCAATAATCAGATCAAAATTAAATTATTTTCAAGATTTTAAAATTTTTCATATTAGGAGGACTGGTAATGAGGAGGTAGATGGTCTCTCCAATTTGGGTTGTGAGCTGGACATGCAAAGTACCCGATGGTGGGACAACTCAATATCTGAGGTGGCAAGGATTGCTTGAACAAGTACGTGGCAATGATGATTTTTCCTTTGGGAAGCACGATTTCAACTCCCTTACTCTTGGATTATTCTCTCCGTGTTGATTTTCCTCATTTTTCATTTATTTTGGGCCGCTACTTTGTTTTGCTTCATTATTACAATGCATTTGGATTGGACGGAGGATGGGTGGCATGCTTTTCGATGTGTGTACAAGTTTGGCATAGTTATGTAATCAAAAATTTTGGAATTGGAGTCATTATTTTTTGTTGAAGAGAAGCTTTCTTTCTTTGTTTCCTTGGTGAATTGTGGAGTGCAGCGAAGGAGAAGGGAAGGAGGGCAAAGAAGGTTAAATTTTTTGCATTTTTAGGCTTTTGGTGATGGAGGCAAACTTTACTCTACACTGCACTAAACAACAATTAGCATTCTTGGGGAGAATTTTGGATAAACACCTTGGTGGGATTTTCTTGTGTGATGAAGAAGAATTTCTGGACATAATCAGAAATTATTGGGGCAAGATTATTTGGTATTAGAGTACTGCTACATGACCAACATGGACACACATGTGTCCATGTTGGTGGCATGGGAATTTTTGTCTGGCACAAAGGCTGAAGTTGAGTGGGTTACAAAAATATGTGTTCCCCTCAATTCTCTATGCGGTTTTCTCTCCTTGTTGGGAAAAGTTGTTCATGGGCAGGAGCCGAGGTGACCTTTTGGTGAAGGTGTAATGCTAGACTGATTAAATGTGGAGTACAAACCTTTCTTGCTTTGGAGAGATGGTGCAGATCAAGTGGAAAGAATAGAAGAGGCACAAGAGGCTTGGGAGGACCTTCTAGTCTACATTTGTGTTGGCCACAATGCAACAAACTGAGAGGGGGGGTGAATCAGTTTGCACAAAACTTTACACAACTTAAACACAAATTTAGATCTAATAATTAACAGTTTAAGCACAAATCAACACCACATCAATAACACACATAACACCAAGATTTTTGACCTGGAAAACTCGGTTAAAGGAAAAACCATGATGGGAACCTACCCACAATGAGATGATACCCTTTAGGAGTAAATGAAATATTACAATGGGAATGTACATGCATTCAGACACACTACCTAGAGCTCACTGCTCAAACACATAAAACAGGAAGGGCTACAACCTTGGGGAAGGCTCATTGCCTTACAAAAACATTCAAATTACATCTGGAGGATCGTGAATTGATGAAATAGCATCTCCTCATGCCTAGTTACAATTTTGGTTAAGCACACAACCTGATATGTTCTGCCACACTTCTGAAAGATCAAAACCCTAGTTCGCACACACATCTGATCACACACGTTTGAACACACTCGCAGATACCACTCAGATACATCCGCAACATGACTATGACATTTATTTATACAAGTCATCAACCTATATTTCAAGGTCGGCTCAACACTCATCACATATTACAAAGCAATAACCTCACACACTACAACAATACATGTAGACCAAAACAATGTCAACTAAGACATAGTCCGGACCTAAATCAACTCCTTGAACATGCAACTCCTCCAAGAATTAAACCATGAACATCTACAACACACTACAATCATGAATGTCACATACCACGAAGAACACCACCAGATGAAGAAAATGATCAATAATGCGCACAATACTCGATGCAAACCATCAACACGGATAGAACATGATCTAGAAACATCCACAAACAATGTGAATTACCACAACAACAACCACAATAACACAACTTACTAGAATCTCCATCATCATTATATTGAACCTCAAGAACATCAATTATACTAACTGTCAAACTGAAAAATTAACTTGCGGACTTCCAAGTCATGAACCATCTGAATTGAGGATGCATATGAACGTTCCAAACACACTGTAAAATCTACAAAACAAGATATTGCAATTCCACAACAATGCGGAGCAGAATCCAGAACACAGATCAACACAAGCAACTGAATAACCAACAACAATACTAGATCTCATAACTCGATAAAATCACCACGCAGACTTCTGAAAATTTTGTTGAATCAACTAGAGATACTTATCTCAAAATCCTTTAAACCGCAACAACTCATCGGTAACACACTGGCCAAACCAACTTATCCAATTTGACTATAACACTGGAACACATAGGAATATGTTGACATCAATGACAACACATCATTCTGGCAAAATTCTCAAAAATTCCCCCCTTTGGCATTGATGGCAATATATGAATGTGAAAATTAATGAATGCAAATAAAAAATCAACAATCTCCCTAAGATCATGCATCATCGAAACCGAACTTCTTCAACAATTCCTTCACATACTTAGATTATGATATAAAAATACCTTTAGCTGACTGAGTAATTTAGAATCCTAAAAAGTTTCATCTCACCAATTAGAGACATCTCAAACTCATTATGCATATCATCAACAAACTTCTTGCACAAACCATCATTTCCACCAAAAATAATGTCATCAACAAAAACTTCAACAATCAAGATGTTATCATGATCAATCTTGAAGTACAAATTACTATCAGCAGTACCTTTATTGAATTCAATCTTCATCAGATACTTATCCAATTTTTCATACAAAGCTCTTAGGGGTTGCTTCAATCCATACAATGCTTTCTTCAATCTGCAAACTATATATTTCTAATATGTCAACTGAAATCCATCTGGTTGCTCAATGTAGACTTCTTCTTCTAGCTCACCATTAAGAAAGGTTGACTTGACATCCATCTAATAAACTTTAAAATCTTTCTATGCAGCATAAGCAAGAAATAATCTGACAACTTCAATTCTAGCTACCAGAGCAAAAGTCTCCTCAAAGTCAATTCCTTCCATCCGAGAATAACCCTTACAAACAAGTCTAGCTTTATTCCTAACCACTTCACCTTGCTCACTTAATTTATTCTGAAACACTCATTTAGTTCCAATTACATTTTTATCCTTAGGTCCGGGAACAAGAATTGATGTATTATTCTTTTCAATCTGGTTCAATTCTTCTTCCATTGCTTTAACCCAATTTTCATCTTTACATGCTTCATCAACATCCTTAGGTTCAATCTTAGAAATCAACCAATACTCTTCAGTAATTTTTCTCCTAGCCATCACACCTCTATTCATATCACCTATAATTTGATTCTCTGAATGATTTAACCTTACATGCCTGGGAGTCTTAGGATTTTCCTAATTTTTAGACTCTTGAGCTCTTTCTTCTGCACTAGCACTTACAACTTCTCCTTCATTCTCAAGTTTTTTCAGAGCAATCTGAATTTTATTTTGGGTCTGCACTTGCTTTCCTTTATATGCACTGATATCCTGATCATTTGAATCATATCCATAAGATCTGATCTATTTTTCATTTCCTTCATCAACCTTCACATTAGCACTTTCAACTATCTTTCTCAATCTCTTATTATAACACTGGCAGGCTTTGCTCTTAGTAAAATAACCAAGAAAAATTCCTTCATCACATCTAGTATCAAACTTCTCTAGATCTTCATCTCTTTTGATATAACATTTAATACCAAATAATTTGAAATATCTAACTATAGGAACACAACCAAAGCATAACTCATAAGGAGTTTTACCAGTATCACCTTTGATATGCATTCGGTTCAAAGTGTATACAATAGTACTCACATCTTCTCTCCAATAGATATGTGAAACTTTTTCTTCAATCATCATGGTTCTAGAAACTTCCTAAATTGTCGTGTTCTTCCTCTCCACAACACTATTGTGCTAAGGGGTCCATGAAGCATATAACATTCTCTTCACCCCATGCTCTTCACAAAGGCATTGAACTCACCGGAAGTAAATTCACCACCTATGTCAAATCTCAAACACTTCAACTTCAATCTAGTCTTTGTCTCAACCATAGCTTTGAAAATCTTGAACTTCTCCAAGGATTCAGACTTCTCCCTTAAGAAAGTAACCCACATCATCCTTGAATAGTCATCAATCAGCAACATGAAGTACTTGTCACCTTGCAAGATTCTCACTCTAGAAGGACCACACAAATCAGTATTCACAAGATCTAATATTCCATTACAAGCATATTGTTTGCTTTTGAAAGTAACTCTTGTCTGCTTCCCTAATTGACATTTTCACATACCGGATTAGTAGGCTATACCAACTTAGGCAGGTTTTTCACTACTTGAGTAGAACTTATCTTAACCATGCAATCAAAATTCACATGATACATCCTTCTATTCCATAACCAACTTTCATCAATCTGAGAAATCAAACAACTTTTACCACCAGCATTCAAGTGAAAGATATTACCTTTAGTCTTTGTACCTGATGCAATCTCAATTCTGTAGCTACTTGAGATCTTACATTTGTCATTCTTGAATTGCAAGCAATATCCCTTATCAACCATTTGTCCAACACTCAAAAGGTTATGCTTTAAACCTTCAACATACAAGACATCATCAATGTTATGCTTACCATCAAGAGAAATAGAACCTCTACCACATATTATACCATCTTTTTCATCTCCAAATCTTACTACACCACCATCATAATTTTCCATACTTACAAACTTACTCTTATCACCTATCATGTAATGAGAGCAACCACTGTCAATAACCCATTCATCTTTCTCTTCAACTTTAGCAGCCAAAGCTTTCTCTTCATTAATGCAGCTAATAGAATTAGTGGTCACCAGATCATCTTCCTTGATAGCAATGAACACCCATTCATCTCTTGAATTTCCCTTCTCAGATTCACCATCTATCACACCTTCATCAACAACAAAATAACACCTCTTCTAATATTTAGGCTTGTAAGGCTTCAATGGCTTTTTAGAAACTCTCTCCAAACATCTTGAGGCAAAATGTCCTATCTTATTTCATGAAAAACATTTAAGAGGAAAATTTCCTTCATACTTACCGGCTCCCTTAGGCAATCTTCTGGCAATTAGGGCTTCAAGCTCTCTCATCTCCTTCTCATATCTGGACACCCTTGTAGAACTTTCTCTTGGTTCATATTTCTACTTCCCAGATACAGTAGCTTTGAATGCAGATTCTGACTTAGGAAGAGTCTCTCCAAACTCACTCAACTCAAAGGCAACAAGATTTCCAATCAACATATCTCTAGTCACATTTGTCACAGTCTGGATCTCATCAATAGCAACAACCTTGTTCTTCTAAGCAGGAGGCAAGTATCTCAACACTTTAGCTACAATCTTAGATTCTTCCAACACTCCACCGACACATCTGATACTCAACACAAGCTCATTCACTTTCTGCATAAAGGAGGTAATGTTCTCATCTTATCCCATCTTCAACATCTCATACTTTCCCTTCAAGCTATGTAACTTAGCAACTTTCACATGGTTGTCACCTTCATACAAAGTCTCTAGCTTCTTCCAGATCTTATGAGCATTCTATAGATCCATCACATTAGTCATCTCAAAATCAGACAAGGCACTCAACAATGCTTCCTTAGCTCTAATATTGAATTTAGCTTCCTTTCTCTCATCCAGAGTTGTAGGACCATTCAGAGGGGCATTATACACATTCTTAGTAATATTCCAATAGTCTTCATTGATGTATCACAAGTGGCATTCCATCCAGTTCTTCCAAAGAGTGTAATTTGTTCCATTAAATCTCAAACTATCCTACTTGAAACCAAAGGTTTTCATCCTGGATCACCTCAAACGGTCAAGCTTCTTCTGGAGAATCTAGCTTTGATACCAATTGTTGGCAACAATGCAGCAAACTAAGAGGGGGGTGGGGGGGTGAATTAGTTTGCACAAAAACTTTACACAACTTAAACATAAATTCAAATCTTATCTATTTAATAGTTAAAGCACAAATCAACACCACATCAATAACACACAACACCAAGATTTTTGACGTGAAAAACCCGGTTAAGGTAAAAACCACGATGGGAACCTACCCACAATGAGATAATACCCTATTAGGAGTAAATGAAATATTACGATGGGGAATGCACATGCATTCAAGCACACTGCCTAGAGCTAACTGCTCCAAACATAAAACAGGAAGGGCTACAACCCTGGGGAAGGCTCACTGCCTTACAAAAACATTCAGATTACATTTGAAGCATCATGAACTGATGAAATAGCATCTCCTGATGCCTGGTTACAGTTCTGGTTAATCACACAGTCTGATCTTCTCTGCCACACTTCTTCACACTTCCGAAAGATCAGAACACTAGTTCGCACACTTATCCAATCACATACATTTGAATACACTCACAGATACCACATAGATACATCCGCAACATGAGTATTACATTTATTTATATAATTCATCAACCTATATTTCAGGGTCAGCTCAACACTCATCATATATTACAACACAATAACCTCACACGCCACAACAATACATGCAAACCAAAACAATGTTAGCTAAGACATAGTCTGGACCCAAATCAACTCCTTGAACACGCAACACCTCCAAGAATTAACCCATGAACATCCACAACATGTTACAATCATGAATATCACATAACACAAAGAACACCACCGGATCAAGAAAATGATCAATAACGCGCACAACGATCAATGCAGACTATCAACATGTATAGAACACAATCTAGAAACATCCACAAGAAACGTGAATTACCACAACAACAACCACAACAACACAATTTACTAGAATCTTCATCATCATTATACCGAACCTCAAGAACATCAATTATACTAGCTGTCAAACTTAAAAATTCACTTGTGGATTTCCAAATCATGAACCATCTAAATTGAGGACACATATGAACATCTCAAACACTCTGCCAAATCCAAAAAACAAGATATTACAATTCCGGAGCAATGCGGAGCAAAATCCAAAACACTGATCAACACAAGCAATTGAATAACCAACAACAATACCGGATCTCATAACTCGATAAAATCACCATCCGGACTTGTCAAATTTATATTGAATCAACTAGAGATACTTATCTCAAAACCCTTTAAACCGCAACAACTCATCTGCAACACATTGGCCAAACCAACTTATCCAATCTAACTGCAACACTGGAACACACAAGAATATGTTGACATCAATGACAACACATTATTCCAGCAAACTTCTCAACAATATCCAACAATCCGTTCGACTAAAGAGGCAAGATAAATGGCACGAGCGACAAATAAGAAACAAGATCAAGGAAAGCAGGTGATGGCCGGTGGAGATGCTCAAGGCGAGGCTTCTGGGAGGAGCATGGATGTCAAGTAGGAGTTTGTAGATCTCTTTTTCCAATTTTGTTTAATTTTCATTGGAACAAGGTAGTTTTTATTTTTAGATTTGATAAGTTAGGTTTAAGTTTTCCTGTATGTATTCGTCCAGTAGGTAGTTTTTTGTGGGCAAACTTGTGGGGTTCATCCCTTATGGTTTTTTCATGAATTGTTTAAGCATTTATGCAAACTTTTTACTTAATATTTTATATAAAAATATATATTATCGATAAAAAAAACAACCACAACTATTAGTTAATGCCATAAGCATTTTGACAAATAGTTGTCATGCATCCATTGCATAGCTAATTGATCACTAAAATTTTAAGAACAATATAGAAAATTTGATACCATATATAATTTCTTGTTACATTTACATATAATTTCTAAGGCTAATACAATTCAGTGTGTTGATTTTAATTCAAAAATTCTTTAATTAAGTGTTAGGAAGGATTTTAAACCTTTTTTATATGCTATCACCCCTTTTTAAATGTAATCGTTATCATTTCACTATGGTAGAACAACTTCTAGGACTTTGAAAGATACAATTGTCCTTTGTAAAAAGGGCATAGCTCAATCCAAATTTTAACACAAAAAAATTTGCATTGTCTTACTTCTTATTTCTAGGCAATTTCCCTTATAAAAAATATCTCAATAATTTTTAATAGTAAATCTACCAAAGACTAAAATTTTGAAATTTGGTTCAAACCTCCATAAATCTAAAAATTACTCATAATTTGAGAATCACAATTTTTTCAACCAAATAATCAAAATTATCAAAACAATAAGCACACCTAATTTTTGTTTATCTAAAACCTTAAACTTCTCACAATTAGTGTAACCTATAACAAAACATTGTCTAATTGTGAATCTTGAATGCATTTACCATAATATTGGCTCAAGGAGATCTTGCACTCCCTAAATGTATTTCCCTTAGATGTTTTGTCCTAGGGTTGTTAAATAAACTTGCTCAACCTCCACAATAGGGTTTCAAGAACATGCAAATGCTAAGAATATCAACAGTGAAGAAATGAATTCTCTCAACCTCCTTTTATAGCCTCTTGGGATCTTCATAGAAGTTCTATTTTATAATATTTTAATAACTTTATTAAAAAAAATCATATTTTATCTCTTTATAAATTGACAATTGATGAGGCTTAGTTTTATACCTTTATTTGCATTTTACTATACTTAAGACTTTTATATATATTTGTTGATGCGACTTTATATTATGCTTTAACTGACTTTATGGACCTATTTGATGATCATGTTACCTATAGTTTGGAACCTTTATTTTGACAAAATCATGAGCCTTATGAATGCAAATATAAATATTTATTGTCTTTATATGATTGATGAATGTGTTGCAATAAGTGATTATGAAATGTGGATAGGAATGCTTGTTCTAATCTTGGTGTTGCAGTTGCGTGGAAGACTCTTTGTGATGAAACATGTCTTCATTTGTAGCAACATGGCAATGTGGATAGGACTGGACATCAAGGCGTGGAAAAGGTCAAGGGTTGACACAACTCGGGCACTAGTCGTTCGAGCTCATTAAGGAATCTTCAGAAGCAGTCATGATTAATTAATAGTTTTGTTAATAGTCATGTTGTATGTTAGAGCATATCCAGGGAAGATTTACAGATGTTCAAGGATGAATCAAAGTCTTAATTGTCTCAGTTCTCCTAGATTTCATATTCTAAATAAAATCCTCCACCTAGATATTAGGAAGTGGAGCAATTCTTGTGGAAATTGTTGCAAGGATGAATTTTATAAATCCTTCCCGTGTTTCCTAGTTAGTTAGTTTTTATTTTGATAAAAACAATGTTATGTTGTTAAACTGATTTTGAATAAAGAAGTTGATTTACTTGTTGGAATAGTTAAGTCTCTGATGTTTTAATATGGTTATGTAAGCTCAATAGTTAGTTTCTGCTATAACTTTAATTCGAGGAGACTCACCCAAGGAGGGCCACTTGATGAGGATTATGTCTGGTTATCTTTTATGCACTTTATATTTCAAGTTGTCTAATTCCGTTATGTTAATTTGCTTGATATTTGCTCCTACAGCCACAAACTATTACTTTGTGTCTATTCATGTAGCCACGATAGAACAAAACAATCATTTATGTATAAGTTAGAGGAATTTACATTTCGTTGGTAGAAGTTAGCATCGTCTTTCTGAGTTATAATTTTGGAGCAAGTTCCTTTCCTATGAATATTTATTTAGCATTTCCATTTGCTTAGAATATGATAGATTTGTTCATTGAGTCTCTTGGTGCATATATTTTGTTGTCCCATTTCAAGTTGTACATCCTCAGATTGATAAGATAAATGAGTTAGGGTATTGGGTTTAGATAGCTACTCAATTAGGAACTTGAGTCCCTAAGTTGAGTATTATGTTGTGTTAACATCCATTATTTTGAACCAACATTTTTGGCATTGTTGTCGGGGATGGTGACAAACTGAGAGTTTATGGGAACATAGAATTTCATTTGTCAAAGTCATTATTATAGCATTACTTTACTTCCTAGAATAGATTAAGTTATTCATGTCATTCATGCAGGTCTAATGTTAGTTTTTCAATATCTGTATGCATAGAAGAAAAGATCCCCTTGAGAGATTCCTTCCTAACCTGAATAACTCTAAAGAATATCTACTTGAAGATCCAAATGCTGAACCAAAAATTGAATATTTTGTACAACTTTTTGTAGACCTAGATAATAACGGCTTAGATAATTTCATTCCTCCACCTTAGCCACCACTTGTAGAGAATCCATTTGTTGCATTAGTAATTTACCAAGGCAATATGGCATGCATGGGTGGTGGTGGTGGGGGTGGTGGTAACAATCCACCCCCACCTCTTAATTTGACCTTTAAGTTTCCTATTCCACCAGAGGGAGCCAATGCCAATCTAAAAAACATTCCTCCTGTTACTCTCCCTCACTTTAATGGGATTGTTACAGAAGACCCAAATACCTTCCTTTTTGAGTTTGATATGCTATGAAAAAGTTATGACTATACCATAGATGGACACAAACTTAAGTTGTTTTCATCCACCTTGAAGGATTCTGCTCTCCGTTGGTTTATGTCCTTAGGAGAAGACTTTATAATTGATTGGGACAACATGAAGGAAAAGTTCCTCAACACATACAAGGACTACTACAGAGGAAGTGATTTGAGAGAAGATGATATATTCTGGATGCAACAAAAAGCTGAGGAATCTCTGCAAGACTATATAGGAAGGTTTTTCTTCAGTTTGAAGAAATCCAAGCATAATCACTTGAGTGAGGATTCTAAGAAATTGGTCTTCTTAAGAGGAATCAATGAGGAATGTATTGATGATTTGAACCTCATGGGTGGTGGTGATACTACTCAAGCTATTTGGAGTGACATATAACAACTCTGCCAAAATTATTCAAGAAATGCATTGAGAAAACCTAGAGGATACAAGTATACATCATCAGAAAATAAAACCAACTTTGGGGTCTCAAGAATGGAGTTGACTAATTTGCTCAAATATTTTCGGCATGATATTATCAATAATATGGCCACGCAAATTGACACTCTTCAAGCAAATAGAAGCAAGATGTTGCAGAGAAAATATTGTCTGAATTATGTCCTCATTCCAGAAAAAGGAATAAAGAGTGTAGATGCAAGAAGCTAGCAAGCATCGACAACAAAGCTCATGAACCAAAGTTTCATCCACTAGAAGATGATGAAGGCCGAATTTTCTTTGTATCCCAAAGGAAACCATGGGTTCCAAGACAAGGTATGCCACCTAATACCTTATCTTTTAATGGTCCATATTCTTATGCACCTAGTAATCAATGGCAAAATCAATATCCTCCAAACTTTGGCAATTATAGGAACCCACAATGGAATTATTAGCCAAACTCTTGGTCTGGACCTCAAGCTCAGTGTCAACCACCCCAAGGAAATTGGTAGCCACAACAAACCAATTGGCCTCAATCCTCTTCTTGGAGAGGACAACAATGGCCTAATCAGCCAACTAGATATCTCCAACCCAACCAATCTGCTAGTCAACCATCTATTATGCCACCCACACCTACCAATGTCCCACCAAGACCTACTCAATTACCAACCTAGCTTGTTCATAATCCCAATAATAAAACATGACACTAGAAGCAACTGATATATTTGGTGAAATTCAATCAATACCTTGCTAATTCAGTCAGCATTAGTGATGTACATCTTCGATCAGGAAAAACTTTACCACCACCTGTTACTCTCGTTATTATAGAGCTAACTAGTGAAGATGAAGAACAAGTAGAACCTAATCCTCTTTTACCAACTGAAGAGCCTAAGAACCCAGATCATCCATTCCCTCAAAGATTAGCTCAAGCAAAGCCTCTTTGAACCAACCTTTGATTTCTTGGACCAAGGTAAGCAAGTTTCCATTAAGATAATTCTCTTTCAGGCAATTAAAGATGTTCCTATGTATAGTAAGGCTTTTAGAGAGGCATGCTTGAAGAAACTTGGAAGGAAGAAGAATGATCCTACAATAGTGCATGTAATGGGTAAGTTAGCTGATATCATGCTAGGGAAAGTGATAATGCCTAAGTATTCAGACCCTGGTATCTCGATAGTTGCAATAATGATAAATGGAGTTATGGTTCAAAATGTTCTCATAGATTTAGGAGCTGCTATCAATGTCATGATAAAGGAGATCATGCAGAATTTAAATATGCCAAATATAAGGTCTACTCATATAGTTCTTCAACTAGCTAACAGTTCTACTATCAAGCCAGATGGTATGATAGAAGACATTGTGGTAACTCTTGACTCTTTGGAATATCTAGCTGATTTTATGATTTTATCTCCCAAAGCTACCTTAGGAGGGTATCCAGTAATTCTGGTTAGACCCTGGTTGGCTACTACAGATGATTATATTGGATATAGGTTAGGAGATGACTATTTTCAACGGAGATAGCAAAAATAAATTGACACTTTATCCACCTGCTCAACCACATGAAGAATCAAAATAATTCATCTGGCCTGACTTAGGTGATGACCCAGAGGAAGATATCAAGTTTGTGGTAAAACTAATGATGATTGATAGAAGCCCTCTCCTACAATTATATGATGAAGATTAAGTCTTGACATAAGTGTTAAATAATACACGTGCATAAGATTCTACAGGAGAAGGTACTTCAGACAATCTTGGATGTCCATCACAAGGACTACTATCTAGTTCAAAATTGATTACTTCTACACTACTTCATACTCTGTTGTCCCAGGAAATGAAACTACCCAGTGTGAATGAAGCTTCCATGAAGGAGATGACTAAACAGATTGAAGTAGCCCTTGGGAAGCAACTCATTGTAAACTGTAATCTCTCCGCACAACAAGAGCATTCACTGAAATAGTTGTTATAGGAGAAGAAGACTGTATTTTCTTGGGACTACACTGACATGGTAGGGTTGGATCCTAAAGTATGTACTCATAGAATATATATTCAAGAGCACACTAAACAAATCAGATAGCCACAAAGAAGAGTTAACCCATCTCTTAGGAAAATTGCCAAGACTGAATTACAGAAGCTATTGGATGTCGGTTTTATTTACCCCATCTCAAACATTCACCTTTGGTGATTGTTCCAAAGAAGAATGGAAAATTAAGGGTATGTATGGATTATAGAGAATTTATCAAAGCTTAAAAAAGGACTATTTTCCACTTCCCTTCATTGACCAGGTTTTGGATTCTTTAGCAAGGAAAAAGTACTTTTCATTCCTTAACGGGTTTAGTGGCTATAATCAGATTTAGATAGCACCAAATGATTAGGACAAGACAACCTTCACTTGTCCTTGGAGAACCTATGCTTACTTTGGTCTACCATTTGGATTGTATAATTCTCTAACAACCTTTCAAAGAGCAGTCTTAAGCATCTTACTTGATATCTCCAACAATTGCATGGAGATCTACATGGATGATTTAACATATATGGAGATGAGTTTCAAGAAGCACTTGATAACTTATCCAAAGTGCTACAAATATGTCATGATCATAATCTTTCACTAAAAAATGAGAAATGTGTTCTCATGATGCATGAAGGAGTGCTCTTAGGTCACTACATCTCATCTAAGGGAATTCAAATAGATCCTACCAAGATTGAGATAATTTTAACTCTTCCAATTCCCACCAAGCAAAAAAATGTATGTAGTATTTTGGGGCATGATAGTTACTATAGGAGATTTGTCAAAAATTTCAGCACCATAACAAGTCCCTTGTATGGTTTATTATTGAAAGATGTGAATCAGTAGATAAAAAAATGATACAAGGTTTTACCAATCTCAAAATCAACCTCTCAAAGTAAACTCAGAACTGACAAGTTAAACCACTAAACTACAAATGCAATATCACTGTCAAGATAAACCGGTTGACTGTTAAAACAGATTAATAGTAAACAACTTGAAACTCACAAACATCCAAATACTTTACTGACATAAGTAAAACCTCATTTCGTATTGCTGTCGGTTAACATAACATATCAAAGTGGATTAAGCAGTTAAGCAATTCAACCATAGTAAACATAACCACAAAAACATTCACCACTTGACATAATATTTTTGACATGGAAACCCAAATGGAAAAAACCACGGTGGGGATGAATACCCACAAGTATTCTAAACTCTTATGAAGTTTGCCCTGTTAGGAGCCAAGCCTGTTAAAGCTTTACAAAAAGTCATGTTAAGAACAGATCCTGTTAGGGACCACCTGGTTAAGGGATTGACTATAATGCCCTGTTAGAAGCAATACCCTGTGAGGAGTAACCTCGGTAGAAGATTTGAAATCCAAGCTAATGGATCACCTAGTTAGAGGATTTGAATAACACTAATCTTGTTAGAGCTTAATCGGTTAGGGGATTTTACCGTTGTAATTGTTAGAAAACAACAGGGGTTTGCTGATCTGTTTGAATAACACTACACTTGTTTGTTTAGATCCTTTTCATGCTCCTATCCGCCTTTACACAAACTATAGATACATCATCTAGTTCAAAAACCACACTCAACTAGAAATTTTCCAACTCTGAAAAAAAATAACTCATCAACCTTATAAACAAATCAATAGGTCAGTAACACACCAAAAACCTAATTCTATCATAGAGATTACAAACAAGTCGGTTCAAGTATGACCATTGGATTACATAACAATCTTTGCACATCATTCAAGATAGCCTCGACCGCTCCTTGATCACCGCTTCATCGAACTCTGTAACTCATCACGTGGTTTGCATTACATGCAATATACTTGCTCATTCCCAAGATAAAAACCACTATCTCAATGCACCAAAAACACTTTGAAACTCTTCTCATACAATATGCATACGTGTCATAATCATTACCGCTCATCATCAGATCATAAACCAATATAACCAATTCACCAAACTTAATCGGTTAGGGTTTATCATATCAACAGGTAGGGTTTACGGGTTGATCTCACTTCTACTTAGCAATACTGGTTCACTCCACAAACTCACCTACCAGTTGGAGTTCCCTTCACTAGCTCTTCCTACCAATTACAAAATAACATTATAACAACATCATTACTAGTTACAATTGACATCAATGACAACATAACATTTCATTAATGCAATCTTCATGCAAATGCCAACAATCTCCCCCTTTGGCATTGATGGCAATATAAATATCAATACCATTGATTTCTATGATTGTAAATAGGAATCCTAGTTTACATTTTACCATGTACTCTCCCTGTCTTCAACTGGTAGATGGCTATAGACCTTCTCTCTATCAATCATACAATTCTTCTCCCTATAATCATATAGTTCTTCTCCCCCTTTGACAACAATGCCAAAGTGAAAGTAAAACATGCAATGTCAAACTTCATTGTTTAGTATCAACAACCTGCAACTTGATGCTCCCCTTGTGGAATAACTCCACTCCTATACCAATCCTACTGTAAAATTCTGCAAGTAGCTCCGGGACTGATATACTCTACATCATGCTCAATTGACCTCATGGAGGGGTACAACCCCTAGTTGACTTCTAAGATACTCAAAAGTAGTCTTAGGAAGAGGTTTAGTAAAGATATCTACAAGTTGCTCCTTGGTAGAAACATGCTCCAATATCACATCTTTACTCTGCACTTTTTCCCTTAAGAAATGACTCTTTAGTTCAATATGCTTGGTTAGTGTGTGCAAAACAGGGTTCTTGGAAATATTTATGGAACTGGTATTGTCACATAAGATCTTTACAGGTTCTATAAACTTCACTTTGAAACCTTCCAAGATGTGCCTCATCCAGATAGCTTGGGTACAATTCATATAAGCTGCAACATACTCAGCTTCAGCAGTAGACTATGATATACAAATCTACTTCTTGCTACTCCATGAAACAAGTCTTCCTCCAAGAAGAATGCTCCACCAGTTGTGCTTTTCCTATCATCAACATTACCTGCCTAGTCTGCATCTCTATACACCTTCAAATCAAAGTTACTTTCATATGGATACCATAATCCATAGTCAATAGTACCTTTCAAATATTTGAATATCCTCTTGGTTGCTATCAAATGTGTTTCCTTAGGATTCTTCTGAAATCCAGCAACTAGACCAATTGCATGAGTTATATCCGGTCTGCTATGAACAACATAGTGCAATTTCCCAACCATTGACCTGTACTCCTTTTCATCAACAAATGTGGCTTCATCTTAGACAATTTACATCCTGTAACCATTGGTGTCCCAACTGGTTTACAGTCACTCATACCAAATGTCTTTAATACCTCTTTCACATATTTAGATTCTGTGATGAAAATTCCACTCTTCATTTGCTGAATTTGCAAGCCTATGATTTTTTTTTATCTCTCCCACTAGACACATTTCAAACTCATTTTCCATTTCATTTGTAAAGTCATTGCTCATGCCATCATTGCCTCCAAATATGATATCATCTACAAACACTTCACTAACCAGTATCTTATCTCCTTCAGATTTGAGAAATATCTTGTTGTCTTCACTAATTCTCTGAAAAACTATCTTCATCAGGTGTGAATGAAGCCTTTCATACCATTCTCTCAGTGCTTGATTTAACCCATATAGTGCCTTATACAAATTGCATACTATGTCTTTTTCATCAGTCAAAGCATAACCATCTGGCTGCTCATTGTACACTTCTTCTTCCAGTATTCCATTCAAAAATGTTGACTTCACATCCATCTGATATGCTTTGAATCCCTTATGTGTTGCAAATGCAAGTAAAGTCCGGACACCTTCTAGTCTAGAAATTGGTGCAAAAGTCTCACCATAATCTTCTCCTTCTTCCTGTGCATAACCTTTGCAAACCAATCTAGCTTTGTTTCTGACTACTACACCATCTTCATTCAGTTTGTTCCTGAATACCCACTTAGTACCTATCACATTTTTATTCACCGGTTTGGGTACTAGGGTCTATGTATTGTTCTTCTCAATTTGATCAAGCTCCTCCTCCATAGATTTGACCCAATGATCATCTCCAACTGCTTCCTTAGCAGTTCTAGGCTTAATAGTGGAGATCATGCAATAATTTTCTCTAATTCTTCTTCTGGTTGATACTCTAGCATCCTTATCTCCAATAATCTGGTCAGGATTGTGATTGAGTCTCACATATCTCGGAATAATATGATCATTATCTTTAGGTTCTTCTTCTCCATTATATTCATCATCTTCTGAATCTACCTATTCCTATTGAACTGGTACAACATCATTATCTTTTACCAGTTTTAGGTTTCACCAGTTCTGGTTCCAAAAACAAAATGTAAGAATCTTCATCCTTATTCTCCATATTGGTTTCCCCAGAGACTTCAAGATAATCATCCACTTGAACATCAACACTCTCAATGATTCTTTTTGTCCGGTTGTTGTAACATTTGTAGGCCTTACTCTTGGTGGAGTAACCAAGAAATATACCTTCATCACTTTTAGCCTCAAATTTACTAACATAGTCACCTCTCTTAATAAAACATTTTCTTCCAAATATCTTAAAATAACTAACATTAGGTGATGTTCCATACCAGTATTCATAAGGAGTTGTATCCTTACCTCTTTTTACCAAAATCTGGTTCATAGTGTAGACAACTATGCTGACAGCTTCTCTCCATAAAGGTTATACTACACCTCCTTGTATCAACATCGTTCTAACAGCTTCAACAACTGACCGGTTGTTCCTCTCTGCAATACCATTCTGTTGTGGTGTCCTCGGTGCATAAAGTTGTCGTTTGATACCATTTTCTTCACAATATCTAGTGAATTCCTAAATTCACCACCTTGATCAGTCCTCAGACACTTTATCTTCTTACCACTCTCCTTTTTAGCTAAGGCCGTGAATGCCTTGAACTTACTAAATGCTTTTGTTTTATCCTTCAAGAATGTGACCCACATCATTCTTGATCAATAATTAGTGAAGATCATAAAATATCTATCACCTCGAATACTTTTAGTCCTTATTGGTCCATAGAGGTCTGTATGAACCAAATCTAACAGATGTTCCGCTGAAAAAGATTTGCTCTTAAAAGTTGAGGATGTCATCTTTCCCAACTGACATTCCTTACATAGAGTATTAACCGGTTTGGCCAACTAAGGCAAACCTCTCACCATCTTGGACTTACTCACTTTAACTATGTTATCAAAATTTACATGACAAAATCTCCTATGCCAAAGCCAATTATCATCTACTTTAGCAATTAAACAGTTGTTGACTTTAGGATTCTGGTGAAATAGGTTACCTTTAGTTTGCTTGCTAGTTGCAATCAGTTCACCTTTGCTCCCATAGATTTTTCACATACCATTCTTAAACTCCAATGGATATCCTCTATCATTGAGTTGAGCAACACTCAAAAGATTGTGCTTTAGTCCTTCAACCTAGTAGACATCATCTGCACTGTTCTTCCCATTAAGAGAAATAGTTCCCTTACCTTTTAACATGTAGGGTGAGTCATTACCAAATCTCACAACTCCACCATCAAATTCCTTCAAAGAAAGAAATTTGCTCTGGTCACCGGTCATGTGATGTGAACAACCACTATCAATGATCCAATCATCAGAATTATCCATGCAAGAAACTAATGCCTTCTGATCAAATGTCTCCTCTTTAATGGCTACAAAGACAATGTCTTCATTAGCATCACCCTCAGATTCCTCATCAGTGATACCACCATCAACTGCAATAAGACAATCTCTTTTGCCTTTTCTTTTGTACTTATTAAACTTCTCTCACTTGTGCTCATTATCACCATTAAGACAGTTAGCTGCAATTTGTCCAATCTTGTTAAAAACATTTCAAATGTAATTTATCTTTGTATTTATTGATACCTTTGGGCAACTGCTTGGCCAACAATGCTTCAAGCTCAACCAAACTGTCTCCGTCATCAACTTCTCTGTTGGATCTAGATTCGTAACTATGACTGACATCTCTATTTCTTCTCATAGATGGGTTAGAAATTAAATCTCTAAATGCAGATTCAGATTTTTGAACACTACCATCATAACCATTTAATTCAAAAGCAGTAAGCTTACCAATGATGGAGTCAAGGGTTACCTTAGTTTTGTCAATTGACTTTAGCTCCTAAATGGTTGGAACTTGGATAGCATAGACCAGTAGAAGGGTTCTCAACACCTTACTAATTACTGTGGCATCTTCCACTTTACCACCAGCACTCTTGATCTCATCAACTATCTCTTTTATCCTTTGACCATACTGTTGGATATTCTCTCCTTTAGCCATCCGCATGTCATGAAACTTTCCTCTTAGACTCTCTTCTTTGGCAATCTTCAGATGTTCATCATTGCTATAAATATCTTCAAGTTTCTTCCATACCTCATATGCAGTCTCCAGACCATGGAAATCAACATACTCTGCATCAGACAAAGAACCGATAATAGCCTCCAGTGCTTGATTGTTTTCTTGTTGCTCTTTCTTTTGATCATCAGTCATAATCCCACTAGGTGCAACATATTGAGTACCAACACGTTCCCAGCATTGACTTCCTAGACTCTTAATATAAAATTTTCATTCTATCACTCCATATTCTGTAGTTCTCTTTATTAAAATTTGGACCTTCCTTCTTCATCATGTTCTACAAGATCTTTACCTCAAGCTGTTAGGCTTAGACATTAGAGGACCTGAGAAGCTCTCATATCAATTGATGGTAAGGATCCAATCAACTACTGAGAGGGGGGGAGGGGGGGGGTGAATCAGTAGATAGAAAAATGATATAAGCTTTTACCAATCTCAAAATCAACATCTCAAAGTAAACTCAGAACTGACAAGTTAAACCACTAAACTAGAAATGCAATATCACTGTCAAGATAAACCGGTTGATTATAAAAACAGATTAACAGTAAACAACTTGAAACTCACAAACATCCAAATACTTTATTGACATAAGTAAAAACCTCATTTCATATTGTTGCCGATTAACATAACATATCAAAGTGGATTAAGCAGTTAAGCAATTCAACCATAGTAAACATAACCACAAAAACATTCACCACTTGACACAATATTTTTGACATGGAAACCCAAATGGGAAAATCCATGGTGGGGATGAATACCCACAAGTATTCTAAACTCTTCTGAAGTTTGCCCTGTTAGGAGCCAAGCCTATTAAAGCTTTACAAAAAGTCTTGTTAAGAACAGATCCTGTTAGGGACCACCTGATCAAGGGATTGACTATAATGCCCTATTAGAAGAAATACCCTATGAGGAGTAACCTTGGTAAAGGATTTGAAATCCAAGCTAATGGACCACCTGGTTAGAGGATTTGAATAACACTAAGCTTGTTAGAGGTTACCTGGTTAGAGGATTTTACTGTTGTAATTGTTAGAAAACAACATGGGTTTACTAATTTGTTTGAATAGCACTACACTTGCTTGTTCATATCCTTTTCATGCTCCTATCATTCAAGATAGCCTCGACCACTCCTTGATCACTGCTTCATCAAACATAGTAACTCATCATGCGGTTTGCATTACATGAAATATACTTTCTCATTCCTGTTGGTGCCCAAAACTACAGATTGGAAAACCAAAGACTTGCCTAATCCTCAGTTGATCCAATCAGCCTTGGCCAACAAACAGGGATGGTCAAAGATCAAATACCTCTTCACATTAGGCTCCACTAAACCCAAGTGGGTGTACCTTACACTCTCAAGTACAAAAGAGGTTTATTTTAAGTGAATTTAAACTATGGGTGTTAACAATTTAAAGGGATGGCAAAAATTTTTCCTGCAATTATGTTAACAAAAGTGCTTTTTATTAAATACCTTTAAAAATGATAAAACAAGTGTGAATATAGTTGTGATATGTAAAAGATTACTGTTAGGACTTTAATCCATTATGAAAAAGAGTAGTACTGATAGAAATTAGAAGATTTGTTTCTTTGATAAGGACCTAATGCATTTAAACTTATTCAGTAAAGATTAATAATAGACCAGTGCCTTATCTGACCATTAATGAATAACTTTGTGGACAAGAATCACTATCAACTCAAGAGACAATTATAAGACCATCACTGTGAAAGTTTCATTATGTGTTGCATGAACAATAAAAAACCATTCTTACATTCAATACAACATCATGTGATGGCACATCACAACAAATCTAAAAGATTTATCAAGAGGACATATGATTCCATCAAACACAAAATTACACATAACAGTCTGAAGATAAAAGCATGAAATCTTGTATATTAACTTCTGGAATAAGAATGTACACATAAACTGCACTTGCAAATACTCCAATACATTCAGTTTGCAAAAAAAAAACTCCTCATTCTTGTTAGACTTTTCTAAAACATAACACTTGTAGCCCAGCTAACGACAAAATATTGTCTCTCTCCTATGATACAGAAATGACTCACTACATATATATGACCCAAAGGATTCAAATGAAAGGACACACCCTTTCATTTTGTTAAGCTAAACTTGACTAAAACCTAACACCTAACTGCTTAACTACTAGATACAAAATATAAAAAATTAGTTCTGGTCGTCTAGTATTGTATCACACTTTTGTATGTGCTCCAAATACTTGTTGTCCTGGTGAGTGCTGGTGTTGAATACAGTATCCTTGACAATGATCTCCATGGTAACCATTCTCTCCATCTGCTCACCTATCTCCTTCATATCCAAAACATCTGCCCGGGCAACATTAAGGGATGTGTTGAGTACATTCTGGCATTCTGCAATCCAAATTCCTTTGTCCTTTAACTGCTCTGCCTCATCCACAATATCTGGTACACCATATTTGACAGTATCCTTACAATCGGTAAATTCCTACTTGATGTCCACACCAAATGCCTTATGCTTGTTCAACCTTCTCTGGATCTTCTCAACAATTTTCTTATCTACACTCTTCTCTTTCAACAATGCCTTCAACCTCTTCAAAGTTCTTTCATGAGAAGCCATATTGTCCCGAGTCTTCTAACAGTTGGTCCAGAATTCTTTGAGAACTTCCAACAAATGCTCAAACCCGTTGGTCAATAAAACACAAGCATCATCCACCCTGGCAGTCCTGATTTGCCTTCTTAGCTTTATATTTTCTTTCATTTGGTCCTCATATTTCTTTTTCCACTAGACACCCGTATCAGTTATCTGTTGTACTTCATGAGCATGACTTCTTAATAGGTATTCATGTAATTTTTTGTATTTTTGGCCCTCCTTTAACACCCACTGCATTTGGGCCTTATTCAGTTTTGCGATGTCAATCCCCAAATCTACAGTGACAATTGGATTAACCTTTCCCACTTTCAGCCTCATCATATGCCCAAATGCCTTATCTACATCTATAATCTTGGGTCTTTTATTTGGGAGATATAGGGCCCAAAGTAACATTTCCTCTTCATTTGGTTCATATCTTGATCCAATCAAAATGTCATCAACTCCCTGTATGTCTAACTTTACATTCTTTCTATCAGAATGTAACAAGCTGTCAAAAATGAAAGAAGCACTTAAGTCCCATTCTGGGAACAAAATAATACCTGCCTCACTGAGATGTTGTCTCCCTCTCTGTGGTGTCATTGTGGCCACTTCTGCATCAATGTCTCCTTTCAATTTCTTAAGCATTTCTGCTTCATTTTCTGGGGTAACATTTGGGATGCTTTCCCTCAACTTTTTCCCTTTGTAATGGTACAAGAATAATTTAAACTCTTTGGACTGTACAAAAACTTCATCTGCAACAAAAGTTGCATGCTCTTCCATTCTCACATCTGTGTTGGCATTTATCCTCACCATGGCTTGCTCCTGGGTCTCTGCCACTTCTTCTAGTTCAGGTGCATAGAGGGTAGATACAACTACATTATCATCAGACTCACTCTCAGAGTCTCCTTTTAGTTCTTGAAGCCTCTGCTTCCGCTCTTCCAATTTTTGGTTCAACTCCTCTAAGACTGCATCAGCCTCATCCCGTTCCTTGTTTCTAAATAAATCTTCAACATCCATGGGTATATGTAAATATTCTCCCAGGTTCTGGCTCTTCCTGCAGTGGTTGATGTATCCCTCTAGATCATAATTTTTTAGAGCTCGTTATCCATACAAATTGTACTCCTCTACCAGCTTCTTTTCTATCATCTCATAAGCCTTGGTAGATACAATGGCAAAGTCTCCAAAATGCAAAGTGCCAGGCATAAATACCTGCTTGTGTGCACCACCCAAATGCTTTGCATTTGACATACTAAGTTGCCTAACAATTTCTAGATAAGCAATCCTGTCAGGAACTAATATAGGCAACATATATGGAACACCCTCAAAACCATAAACCCTGAAAAAAGTGAAATTTTGGCATACAAACCAGTCACCCCAATTGTGGTTGACCCTAGTGTCTCCAAAAGCATGGGGTCTCAAGAATCTCTTAATCTCCTATGAGATAGACCCCTCACATTCTACCCCAAACAATCTGTACAAGGGCTTGACAAAAGATTCTTCAAACAACACATAGTGTGATTTGTTGAACCTTGAGTCCCATAGGGATACCCATAATTGTATTGGATGGTTCTGTCCCTCTTTGTTCCTAGAAGTCACCTTTAATTCTCCTGGCCACAAACCTTGCATCTGACCATAAAACAAAACCATATGCATTAGCAATGAGTAAAACTTGAAAGTAGGGTTAGGCTCTGTTTGCAAACTCAGAAACCCTTCATGCAACTTCTCTGCCAAGTACGTTGCATATTCAAATGGCCTTGGCTCATGCATTTGAATGTCCGTAGCCAACACCAATGGGCCTGTTCTTGTAACATCAAGAACTTCTTCCTCGCAGACCTAGCCGCATGCCCAATATGTATACTGCAAGTATTGTCTGAACAAGGTAATCTCAAAAGGAGGACCATCCTGCTCTGTGAGTTGTCCCTTCTCCTTTTTGTGAATTGCTAACTTCCACACTGTGTGGGCGGTGTCCATTTGGGTATATTCTTCTTCTAAGTCTGAAAAAGATAGGGGCATGTAAGGCTCATATGTCATGCCGAAAACCTCCTGAATAGACCCGATAGATATTTGGATGAATGGATCCCCATTGGGCAATTGGATGTATCTTTTTTCTTTGTTGTATTTCCTAGCGAGCAATTCCAATAATCTGAGATTTAGAAAAATATTTGGGACCACCAGTATGCCCAAATTTGTCATCCAAGGGTTTGATAATGGCATCTCCTTGTTCCGCCTAAGGTAGTGATACAAAAACAATTCGTGGCCCCTTATGGTTATCCAGATATCTCCAACCCTTTTGTACTTATCTTCCAATTTATCCTTGGGCGGCAAATTGGTTTTAGACCTCCTTGACTTAGCACCAGATGAATCCATCTGGTCAATCATGTCCTGGTTCAATTTTCGCTTCTGCACTCCCTCCATAGACTTCGTCTTTTTTGATTTAGTTGACTGTGTATTTGAAATCTCTATGACCTCTCTCTTTCCTTGTGAACCATAAGCCTCCATGATTAAATGCTTGGATTCTTAAATTACCCGCGCTTCTTGTCTGCTACTTCAATGTTGGTGGCTAAAGAAACTGTGAATAATTCTAGCACAAAAATGCTTTCTTTATGCTGGATATGCAACGACTAGAGTCTGTAACGATAAAAAACTTATCAGATTTGCGTCGTGCAGATCTAACCCACCTGATCACGAGCATTAAATAATGGTTGTTGTATCAGACATTCTAACGGCTAATCAGCGTAACCCCACCCGATAACTCAATTACTTGGCGCCATCCGTATTTTGCATTCCTTCAATTACCTTTTTGTCTTTTTGATTGGTATAGGTCATTCTGATCAATCCATCTGATCTCGCTCTGGCCGTTTCACTTTTTTCCTCAAGGCTTAACTTATCCTGATGGATCCACCTTTCCTTTCTATTAGTCAACTTTTATTTATGTCACATTGGGGTATGTCTCTCTGATGAAACCTTCCTCTATTTATTCCTCCAGTCGCTCCATTGGCCTTCGGGATGAAGTCACTTAATACTTCATCGGATGGTGCCATGACATCTAACTTTCTTTTTGATCGGCGTAACTTTCACCAATTTCTTCATCGGGCGTTGGAGTAGCATATTTTCCTTGCTTCCGATAGTTATAGTCTCGCTGATAGATCCACCCTTTGTGGCATTTTGCCCAGCAGGCATCGACACAACTCTAAAAATGTTTCTCCGATAGCGTAAGCTATCCTGATGAGTCTTCTTGCACCTTACTCTCCTTATCGGGTTGCTTCGGTCTATCGACGTAGGCTTTCCCGATGTAATCACTGTAAGGAAAGCCATGCCCAGAAAATGCTCTCCTATCGTCAATTCTAAGGGGATTAGCAAGAAAGGAAGTATTTCAATTTTAGTTTACAATACATTAAAATAAACGCAAACAAAAGATTAAGATAAACCAAACATAATAGTACCAGAGAAAGACACAGATATACGTGGGAAAACCCTTACGGGTAAAAACCCCACCACTAAAGAGAGATCACTTTATTTAGTAAACAACACGATTACAATAAAGTTATCAGATCCTCTTTTCTGGACTCTGATCTCAGAACTCTGTTCTCACCACATGCAGACACATCGACTTGGCTACTTATAAAACCATCACCTCCACACAGCCTTCATGCACACCCTTCTTCGCTCTGCTCATCAGTTACATCTCTAGCAACAGCCATCTGTCCAACTAAACATTCCTCTGTCAGTTTGTATAACGGCCTTGGAATGTAACCGTTGAGTAACAACTTGTCCATTCATGAACTCGTGGAAAACATATTATCCCACATTCATCCGGAAGTAGGGTTGGTTCGTATTCAAATACACCGACAGAAACATTCCAAGTGTCTGCCTACTAGTCTTTTGGACTTCAGTCTGGGCAACCATCCGTAGTCTGATACTTCCCCATCGGCCATCGGAACTAGCCATCCGCAGGCTACATCGAGACATCGACAGGACTTCAATATGGCTAACCTGATAGGCGATGTTAACCCAATGGCCGCAAAAGCGGATCCAAGCTTCCCGATAACCAAACAAGGAGGATACATTGGGTAGACCTAACTTGATACTTGTCCGCAACATGTTCATCGGCCAGAGATACACTGATAGGAAAAGTCCACAACCCGATACCTTCCTACAAGCTGTTCCATCAGGGTAAGTTACACCGATCAACCCGAACACTAGTCAGGAGAATTCGAGGCATATTTCCAACAATCTCCCACTTGTCAAGGAATTTACTGGACCTGTCTACCATGCTGAACACTTACATATTTCACTGAGAACCATGGACTCTAAATCCCATCAATGCTGATATACCACTCGATCAGAAAACATCAAGAAAATAAATTAACATGTGCACCTATGCAGAAGAGTCTCATTTCATTCATGAACACTTCCACCTTCTACCATGCCACTACCACTGGACATACATAGAAGCTATCCACTTAGAAAACTACAACTCTGTCTCCTAAGCACACAAAACTCATGATCCAAAAACTAATCGAATGTACAAACATAGCTAGAATAGCACCCACAGCAAGTGCTAGCACATCCAACTACACATACCCTTAAGATATACTAAAATGAGTTTTAGAACATTAACATGTACAACCTGTTACTCACAGTATCAAGCTTCACATGCAATACACACCAAGGAGCTCCCACTGCATAGGTAATGTCAAAGTTGAAAATAACCGTTTACAACATCACATAGAAGTGAATAAATCTTTGTACCAAGAGATTTCCCAATACTGACTGGAAACAAAGAACCTACAAGCAAGTCTTCACAACACTCTATATCATGCCCTTCTACACCCACCTCTTAAATGTCAACTGTGTTATAACATATGAATGCATCTTAGTTGGACCTATTAATCATTCCAACACATACATCTCTAGCCACAAGAGAAAGATAGCACCATCTATGTTTCCATGTATCCATGAGCACCTGTAACTGATCAACACATGCCAACCTCCAAATGCATAACCACATTATCATGAAGTATCAAACAATATGATCAATGTACTCAAAATACAGAAACAAAAACTAGATCATTGTCAAACTTCCAACTGCAGAATCAAGAATATAAACATGACAAACATGATCTAAAACATCTCTTCCAAAGAGATTACATGCTTTGTATGAACATGTAAAGCGGAAAATCGCGGTCGAACCCTAGTTGGTCTCCCCTCTTCTAACTCCGAGGAGAGAGAAGGGAGGTTCGCTAGGATTCGATGGGTTTTCACTTAGGGGGAAGACTTTACATTCAAAAGAGGGGTTGAAACTCATAAGATTCAATCCCACACAATGTAAGATTGGATGCTAAATGAATTTCAAGGGTTAGGAAAGCAGGGCTACCCTCTTTTGTAAAGAATGTGCATAGAAGAATTAAGCTAAGCATGCATAGAAAGTGACAAAGATTCGCTTATAAACTGAGTTCGGGTTATAGGATGAAGCTACGGACCTGGAATTAGCAGTAAAATGTCGATACGGCGCTGTCCTGCAAATTTGAGCAAAAGTTGTCGGGACGATGGCGCCCGGCGCCACGGTCCTCCGAAAAATCCGTCAAACGAAGGGGGATCGGTTCGTCTCTGCACAAGGATTCCAGATCTTCAATTTCAGCCGCGTACCTGCAACCTACACACAGAAAAGCGAAGACGATTGGGGGGTTAGGGATTAGGGGTTTGCCTTTAGGTCAAACCCCGGTTTTGGAATTAACCAAGAAATGAGCAAGAGCTGTAAATGTAAATGACTGTAATGTAAACAAGTACTAATACCTTGTTCTAAGGATGTTGGTATCCTTATGTGCAAAGGTTTAGATGTTGTATGTTGTAGTATGTAGTATGTTGTATGTAACATGTAGTAAGTGATCTCCTCTTCAATGGTTGAATCCTTGTCTTGAATGCAACACTTAGCCTTGAATGGAGACTTGAAATGATTGATTGCTTGAATGCTTGAGTATAGTTTCCACGCTTTGTACACATATCCTCCTCATGCCAAATGAGAGAGAAAAATGTAGTTTATATACTTGTCAATTAGGGCTGATAGACTGATTTTCCCGACCTTAGGCCGACCAGGGAAGTATATTTCCAAATTGCAATCAAAAAGACCCGATATCACTTAGGAGACCGGGCCCAAAATAGGACCCAGGGACCAGGGCGCTGCGCGCTTTGGTCCCACCTCCGGGACAGCGGGGTGCAAGGAGGTTCAGGCCAAGGTGCTTGAAAAATGCAGTTTTTGGTGTCGTGAGCAAGTTTTGGGGTCTCCATTCAGGTTGCGTGTTGCGTCGCCATCGTGAAGACCGAAATGCAGTCGAAATTGCAAGTGTCGCAATTTTAGGACGCTACATTTAGCCCCCACTTTAGCGGGAGTATGTATGCTCATACTTCCGGTAAAGTACAAGGAAACAACATTGAATAGACTTTCACCACGTCAAGGAGGCAAGACACACCAAGCCCCCAGTGGACTAAGGATCTTACGACTTCGATTGACAAAGTAAAAGGGAAGATCATGAGGGAGAACCATGACTGTCAGTAGTAAGGTTCCCTCACTATGAGTCATGTAAGAGAAATACCGAAAATTTTCAAGGCAAAGCTAAGTTCGCCAAGAAATTTTCAAGTATCGTGAAGGGATAGTCAGGTTGTATGCCCCCCTACGTTAAAGCGATCACACGTGCCTCAACGGGGGTGATTGTTTTAACGTAGTGATACACATAAGAAATGAGAAAGGAAAGGAGCACATTATCGCAAGGATTTAGCCCCCAAGTGTGAGATAAACCCAAGGATAATAGACACAAAACACAAAGCACGAGGTGACTTCGCTTTCCTCGGGGTTAGTATGCTGTATGATAAGTCATGTATATATCATATGTATGTATGCATAATTGTTCTTCATTCCCCAATCAAGGAAGGTCACCTAGAAGAAGGGAACACATGTGTCTTTTGAGTCAACATGAGAGAGACCAAAGAGATCTCAATGCTTTGCATCGTCCTCAAGTAGACAAGACTAAGGACGACAAATAGAAGAATGAGAATAACATATAGAAGAAGTAACAAAAGGGAGGGGGAGAGAATCTACCATGCTAATGTAACTAGTCTAGCACGTCATCTACCCCCCGATCTTGCTGATCAATGTTTCGGGAAGGCAGGGAACACGCTAGAGGAGGAACATCCAACACAGCAGATGGAGCTATCACAAGATCCAAACAAGGGCTATGTTCATGTTCCGAGCCACATTGTTCTTGTCTAGGAGCTAGGATAAGTGCTTTAGAAAATTCATTAGATAAATGGTTATCAACATCAACAAGTTCATATTCACTATCAGAAGCAAGAGGAGTAACATTTTCATCATGAATAACATTTTCATCTATATCATCATCAAGATTTATAAAAATAGGATCTTTAACTCGCACAGGATCAAGACCATCATGCATCTTATGTTTAGGAGATTTAGGCTCAATATCCGGCTGAGGAGAAAATGGAATAATGCTTGTTGAAGGTGTTTTTGGAGATTGTAAATTTTGAGAAGCGGCTGCTTGAGCCCTAAGACGACGTTTTCGTCGGCGTTCGCGTGCAGAACGATTACGTCTAGTCTTAGTAGGAAGTGTAGAAGATTGAGGAGGAGGAATTTTCTTATCCTTAGCACTTGGGTGTTTAGGTTGTGGTCTCTTAGGCTGGATAATAGGAGAAGAAGAAGGTCTCTTTTCTCTATAAAAGGCAGGAGGAGGAACTGCTCCATATAAAGGAGGAATTTTTGGTTTAGGGAGAAGACCAAGTCCATCATGACGAGGAGGTATAGGTCTACTCTTAGAAGATTTATTAGGCATAGACATAGTCACATCCATGGGGACGGGTTGGGAATCTTCTTGAGGAAAGACATTAGTTTTATCTTTCAAAGGAAGGATTTCCTTCTCAAGAATGATAGGAATGTCAAGTTTAGGTGTTCTAGGTTCACTTAAAGATAGGATCATATCTGTTTTCCACTTTTGATAAGATTTAAAAAGATGATCACTTCGCGGAGGAAGAGATTGGAATTGTTTAGGCCAAAAGTAATCAATAGGAACACTAGAGGTTCTTTCAGCTGGTTTAAAGAGACTATGATTGACAGTAACAACTTCACCATTATGGGGAAATTTCAAACACTTATGTATAGGAGAAGCAATAGCCTTCATGGAAGATAGCCAAGGATAGCCAAGCTTCACACGAAATTGTTTGGAAGAAGGAATAATAGCAAAGTTCACATCAAGAGATTTATTATGGACCTCAATAGGCAATGTAATAGAACCAATTGCAGGAGAAAAAAATGCATCAAATAGTTTCACAATCACATCTGTTTTGTCATAGATCACTTGATTCAATTGCAAAGTAAAAAGAAATTCTTCAGTAATAACATTAACCATGCATGAAGGATCAATAAGCACTCCACGGCAAGGTGTATTCTTGACTTTTGCAACTATGTATAAAGGACCATCAGGTGCTCTAATGGTTTCACTAGAATCAAATGTGATGGAAGGTTCTTTAGGGATTTCTTGCTGCTCGACAAAGTTAATCACATTCGGAGTCATGGACACAAGACCATCAGATGAAAGAGAGGAATCATTAGCCTCAATTGCATTAGAGGTATGAGAAGGCAATGGATCAGTGAAAATCTGAAGATTTTGGTTAGGAGGAGCTACAGATGTGTTGCCTTTATCATTCACTCCAGAAACAGAAATAGTATTATTATCAATCAAATCCTGAATTTTACCCTTTAAAGAAAAACATTTTTCAGTATCATGACCAGGCTGACGATGAAAATGACAAAAAGCTTTGTGATCAAAATAAGGTGAAGTAATTTTTGCAGGATCAATTTGTCGTACGGGAGGAAGAGTAAGCACATTTTGTCCCAATAACTTATTCATAATATCATGCAATGATTCATTCAAAGGAGTATACTTTCTTTCTTTCCTGAAAAATTTAGAAATAGGAGGCACACCTGATGCTGCATTCACATTGTTGTTGATGATGTTTTCATTGAATTTGATGGAATCTCTGTTCGGTTTAAACTTCCCAAATGGTTGTTGACTGCTATCACCCTTATCACTCGGAGCCATAGGATGTGATTGTTCCATTTGACTCACAGTCAGTTGATAATTGTGAAGAGTGGCACACAACTGTTGGAAAGAAGTAAACTCAGAAAACAGAAGTTTGTCTCGAATATCTTTTTGTAAATTAGAAATAAAGATTCTTTGAATATCATTATCAGGCACTGGAAAAGAAATTTGAGCATACAAATGCTTATATCTACCAATAAAATCAGTCACTTTTTCTTTAACACCTTGTTTACAATGCATTAAATCAATCAAAGTAACTTTAGGACTTATATTGTTTTGAAATTGTTGAATGAAAGCATTTGCAAGTTGTTCAAAAGAAGTAATAGAATAAGAAGGCAACGAGCAATACCATTGTAGGGCTTTGTCTCTTAATGTTCTAGTGAACAGTTTTGCAAGCAACCTTGAGTCATAAGCAAAATCAGTACAAATTGTTTGAAAAGTCTTAACATGTGTTAGAGGATCTCCTTTACCATTATAAAGCTCCAAATGCGGAATTTCAACATGTTTAGGAGGGATAGCTCGAACAATATCAAGAGAAAGTGGGCTCGCAACGTCAAATGTGGGCACACTAAACTTAGATTGATTCATAGAGGCAATTTGTTGCTGTAAAGAAGAGACAATTTGTGCAAGATTATTAATGGTCGCTTCAGTCGAAGAATTCATATTGGATGTGTTAGATTGAGATGGAAGTGTGATGTTATTGAAAGAAGGTAAAGAGTAAGGTGGTGGGACCCTATGATAGTCAACCATAGGGGATGATTGGATAGGAGGAACACTACAAGGAGGAATGGAATGGTTAAATGAATTGCCCCCTTGCGTCATGTTCATTTGTGAAGATGTAATAGGAACATTCATTGAAGGAATGTACGAAGAAGTTGGATTGAATGAAGGAAGAGGATTAATTGAAGAAGAGGGAGGATTGCCCCCATGACTAGTGATCACAGGAGGAATGTCTTGTATAGAGGTAGCCATGATGTTTGATGTAAAGGTAGGTATACTAGCAATAGGAGTGGTCAAAGGAATAGAATGATTGACTTGTGTAGGAGGTTGTGTATAACCTAAAGATTCAGCACAACTCTTCATAGGCATCATATTCGAATCCACAATATGTGCGATACCACGTAAAACATCAATTCCATTCTTATCACTTTGAAGCATGCGTTTTAGACCCTCAATTAAAGGAAGAGCTTGACTATCGGGATACTCATGAGACATCCATTGGTGAAAATCATCAAATTGGTTATCCAATTTGGAAAGTTGTTCAACGGAAGCTTCATGGGGAGCTTCTTCATCATTAGGAGGATTAGAGGAATTACCTATATCCTCGTTAAAAAGGCTACTCAAATTAGGTTCCATCTCCTCGGTAGTTAAACCTCGGAAAGACTTAATTCTACGGCTTCGTCTAACGGGAATAGTGTAAGTAGGGCTTACTGTTGTAAAACTCATGCACTAGAGAGAAAGAAAAGATTTTGATCTTAGAGGTAGCAATTTTCAGTAAAACCAGCCAATCTTCCAGATTTAAGTTGTTAAATACAATCACAACAGTCTCCCGAAATTTCGGAAAAAATGTCCGGGACCGTGGCGCCCGGAGTGCAACACGGTCCTTGCAATTTTTTTCGAAATTTGCAGGGATGGAAGGTATGATGATTTTAGAGCTAATCTGAAAAAATTGAGGGATTTTACGATCTGTAGATAGGCCAAATTAAAGTTGCAATCTCAAAATTGAACCCTATCAAGATTGTCGAAAAATGCAAAATTTGAATTTTGAAAAAGAGAGGGAAACTGAAATTTTGAATTTTATGATTTTAGAGGGAATGTCAAAAGCAATGCAAATTTTGAAAATTAAAAATTGACTCAATTTCACGCAAAATTCAATTTTGAAAGCGGAAATCAAAGTTGTTGTAATTAAGCACTTAATTTCAAAAGTCATAAATTGCGAGAATTTGAATAAAGCACTGAAATTTCGAATGAATGTAGACACACTTTTCAGATTTATGATAATAAAAACGCAATTTTGACACAAAATTTTGATTTCGACAATTTTTGAATGATTAGGAGCCTTAGACCAAGCAATCGCAAGACCAACTTTGACTGTAATTTTGAAGGTGTTATAATTGATAAAATCAGCCAAAATTCTGGATTTTAGCAGAAAAACACAGTAAGATGTTGCTCTCGAAATTTCGGAAAAAATGTCGGGGACGATGGCGCTCGGAGTGCAACATGGTCCTCGCAACTTTTTTCCAAATTTTCAGGGATGAAGGATAATGTGATTTTATTGCAGAATCCAAAGTTACAGCTGATTTGGAGATGTTTTGATCAGTGAAATTGTCGGACAAAGGTTGAATCAAGAGGGTTTCAAAAATTAGGGTTTTGACTTTTAACCACTTAATTTTCAAAATTAAAGTACAGACATGAATTGATAATTTGTAATAGAAAAGCAGATCTGAAGCAAGCATTAATAATTAAACATTTCGCAAGTTCAATGTTCAAAAAGAAAATTTAGGGTTTTTATGCAATCACCTCTAAAATTTTGCAAAAGATCAAACATGGAAATGTAATCAACTTTTCAGATCTAAGCATGAAAAATCAGAAAGGATGTTCACGTCGGGTTCACCAAAATGTAAAGCGGAAAATCGCGGTCGAACCCTAGTTGGTCTCCCCTCTTCTAACTCTGAGGAGAGAGAAGGGAGGTTCGCTAGGATTCGATGGGTTTTCACTTAGGGGGAAGACTTTACATTCAAAAGAGGGGTTGAAACTCATAAGATTCAATCCCACACAATGTAAGATTGGATGCTAAATGAATTTCAAGGGTTAGGAAAGCAGGGCTACCCTCTTTTGTAAAGAATGTGCATAGAAGAATTAAGCTAAGCATGCATAGAAAGTGACAAAGATTCGCTTATAAACTGAGTTCGGGTTATAGGATGAAGCTGCGGACCTGGAATTAGCAGTAAAATGTCGATATGGCGCTGTCCTGCAAATTTGAGCAAAAGTTGTCGGGACGATGGCGCCCGGTGCCACGGTCCTCCGAAAAATCCGTTAAACGAAGGGGGATCGGTTCGTCTCTGCACAAGGATTCCAGATCTTCAATTTCAGCCGCGTACCTGCAACCTACACACAGAAAAGCGAAGACGATTGGGGGGTTAGGGATTAGGGGTTTGCCTTTAGGTCAAACCCCGGTTTTGGAATTAACCAAGAAATGAGCAAGAGCTGTAAATGTAAATGACTGTAATGTAAACAAGTACTAATACCTTGTTCTAAGGATGTTGGTATCCTTATGTGCAAAGGTTTAGATGTTGTATGTTGTAGTATGTAGTATGTTGTATGTAACATGTAGTAAGTGATCTCCTCTTCAATGGTTGAATCCTTGTCTTGAATGCAACACTTAGCCTTGAATGGAGACTTGAAATGATTGATTGCTTGAATGCTTGAGTATAGTTTCCACGCTTTGTACACATATCCTCCTCATGCCAAATGAGAGAGAAAAATGTAGTTTATATACTTGTCAATTAGGGCTGATAGACTGATTTTCCCGACCTTAGGCCGACCAGGGAAGTATATTTCCAAATTGCAATAAAAAAGACCCGATATCACTTAGGAGACCGGGCCCAAAATAGGACCCAGGGACCAGGGCGCTGGGCGCTCTGGTCCCACCTCCGGGACAGCGGGGTGCAAGGAGGTTCAGGCCAAGGTGCTTGAAAAATGCAGTTTTTGGTGTCGTGAGCAAGTTTTGGGGTCTCCATTCAGGTTGCGTGTTGCGTCGCCATCGTGAAGACCGAAATGCAGTCGAAATTGCAAGTGTCGCAATTTTAGGACGCTACAGAACATAACCATATTATGTCAAAACTCTAAATGCATCTCAAGAGTGTAACCAAACATAATATAACACATCCTAACTTAGGAAAACATGTCAAAATGACATAAACAACATCTCTACCAAGGACCCCTTTATGGATCCTCAAGATGTCAGCATCTTAAGTCACATGAAGAACATTCACCATCAAATGATGAATCTGCATCACTGCCAAAGACCCATGGTACCTAGTCTCACATGGCATCATGATTGAACAAGACACCACCAGATGTCTGTCTTTCCAAAACAACTCAGAAGGCATCTCCATCCTCATTTAAAGAGAACGTAGAAGGAAAAGAATCTGAAGAACTCTTGTTTCTTTCTTCTTCATCACTTTGCAATCCTTCCGAATGTGACCAACCTGCCCACAGTTCCAACACTTCGCTTTGGACTTCTTTCCAAGAGCAGAACTTTCCTTTGACTTGGATTTAGACTTCTTGTCCTCTGTCTTGCCATGAACAAGAAGGGCCTCCTTGACCATCTCAGAAGATTTCCTTCGTGTTTCTTTTGATAGAAACGAAGCAACCACATCTTCCATCTTGAAAGTGGTTGTTCTACTCCCAATGGCCATTACCAGATGATCCCATGTGTTAGGCAGAGAACATAACATAAGCATTTATCGATCCTCATCATCAATCTTGACTCCCACGGAAGTTAGCTAAGCAGCCATCATGTTGAAACATTTAGATGATCTACAACAAATGTACCCTTGTCCATCTTCAAGGAATACAACTTCTTCCTCAGGAACAACTTGTTTACCAGAGACTTCCCCTGATAAATATCTCCAAGTTTCTTCCACAAAACATGTGCAGTCTTTTCATCATGAACGTTTAACAGAACAGAGTTTGCCAAACGGAGTCTGATCAATCCTCTGGCTTTTCTATTTGCAAGATCCCGGTCTTCTTGCTTCATGCCTGAAAGTTTTTGTCCAGACATAGCAAACCACAGATCTCGATCAACTAGCAAATCTTCCATCTTGAGTTTCCACAACTCAAAGTTTGAACCATTGAACTTCTCAATCTCCACTCGTCTAGAAGTGTGTGCCATCTCAATCTGCAAACCAGATACTCTGCTAGACTCCCACTGAAAACAGAATTGACACAAAACAACCCTACTCGACAAGGATAACACAACTAAATGGCTCTGATACTACTTGTAAGGAAAGCCATGCACGGAAAATGCTCTCCTATGGTCAATTCTAAGGGGATTAGCAAGCAAGGAAGTATTTCAATTTCAGTTTGCAGTACATTAAAATAAACATAGACAGAAGATTAAGATGAACTAGACATAATAGTACCAGAGAAAGATACCAGATATACGTGGGAAAACCCTTACGGGTAAAAAACCCACCACCAAAGAGAGATCACTTTATTCAGTGAATAACACGATTACAATAAAATTATCAGATCCTCTTTTCTGGACTCTGAACTCAGAACTCTATTCTCACCACATGTAGACACATTGACTTGGCTACTTATAAAACCATCATCTCCACACAACCTTCATGCACACCCTTCTTCGCTCTACTCATCAGTTACATCTCTATCAATCGCCATCTGTCCAACCAAACATTCCTCTATCAGCTTGTATAACAACCTTGGAATGTAACTGTCGAGTAACATCCTGTCCATTCATGAACTTGTGGAAAACATATTATCCCACATTCATTCGAAAGTCGGGTCGGTTCGTATTCAAATACACTGATAGAAACATTCCAAGTGTCCGCCTACTAGTCTTGTGGACTTCGGTCTGGGCGACCATCCGCAGTCGGATACTTCCCCATCGGCCATCGAAACCAGCACTGAAAAGTTACCCCGATATTCGATCAATAGTAAAAGACTTCATTGGACTTTGACGTAACTTTCATCTAGTCAGTCCGATCGCCAAAGGCGACCTCATCGGGCATCAGTGTAGCAAACAACCAGTTCTCCCAATCTTCGATGATACCCCGATCACCGAAGGCAATTCCATCGGGTCATCAGGAAGACAACCAAACAACTATCCCAATCGTCCGATCTTCCTTTATCTCTTTCTACGCTCTGCCACATGGCACCCCCTGATTGGATCTGGGGTCCCTGTCCTGCCACCTTAGCACGACCTCACTAATCGCCCAAAATGAAGCTCTTCTTTATCTCTGGGTCCCACCATGGTCACCAAGTCACGGGGAATAGACTTCATGCATCTCGCTATAGCGACAATCGTCTGATCATCCTGGACTTCTCACTCGTTAACTTTCCTAAGCTTCTCTCTTGCTGGGTCCCACCATTTGGTTGCCAAGCCATGATGGATAACCTTCGTGCATCTTGCCATAGCGGTATAGCGACAATCATTTGATCATCTTGGAATTTCTCACCTGTTAATCGATCACAGGAAGAAGGTTCCATCGGCCATCGACATAACTATGAACAAGCAATCCCGATCCTCGATAAACCAGTAGACGACTTTATCAAAGCGGTTCCAGACAGATTGACCCTATCGACCATCAACAATAGTACTGCAAAGTTACCCCGATCACCTAAAGCAACTTCATCGGGTCATCGACACATACCCTGAACTATTTCCCTGATGAGCGATGCACTCCATGTCAGAAGAAGTCGAACTCATCGGACATCGGCGTAGCTTCCAACTTATTCCACCGATAGCCGATGACAACCCGATCGCCGAAGGTGAATTCATCGGGTCATCGACCAGACTCCAACAGTGCTCCTCCGATAGATGAAGCACGTGAAGGTGAATTCATCAGGTGATCAGGACAACATTCAATAGGCTACATCAGGACATCGACAAGACTTCCATACAGCTAACCCGATAGGCAATGTTAACCCGATGACCACAAAAGCGGATCCAAACACTGCTTCCTGATAACCAAACAAGGAGGATACATCTGGTAGACCTAACCTGATACTTTTCCACAACATGTTCATCGGCCAGAGTTACACTGATAGGAAAATTCCACAACCTGATACCTTCACACAAGCTGTTCCATCAGGGTAAGTTACACCGATCAACCCGAACAATGGTCGAGAGAATTCGAGGCGTGTTTCTAACAATCACTTCATTTGTGCCGAGCTCATCTTCCTCATCAGGCATCGGGATAACCCAAAACGCATCTCCTCGACAATGCATGTTATCCCGATGAGTCTGACTCCCTTTCTTGCTTGGTATCACTTTATCGAAGAGTATCTTTTCGATAGAGTCGCCTTCTCCATTTAGTGTATCGGGTATCAGGGTAACATAAATTGGGACCTCCCGATAACCTGATTTCACCGCTATGAAGACATCACTCCAGCGGTTGTCGGCAAGAGCTCCACCGATAACCCCATTGGGTATAAAAATGTCATTTTTTCCTTGTTGTCGATAGTGTATGTTATCCCGATGACTTCGACCTTCTATCATATCATCACCGTAACTTGCCTCGATGGATTTCCACTTAGTCGCACCTTTTCCCACTGCTCATGCTTTAGGAAACACTGTCGGCATGAATTACTCTGATCAACATACTCCTTCCTCCTTAGGCGATCTCATCGGGATGACTTATGCCGATAAGTAAAATTTTGCAGTTTTTGCAAAAGAAAGCCCTCTTTATGGATGCAACTTTTAATAATCATACTGAAGAGTTTCTCCCACACCATTTATCTCTCTGCACATGTTCACAACCCTGCTCTATGTTGACCTTCCAAAAAGTACTCTTGCAATGAGACTAATTGTGAAGATGAGGATTGCCAGAATGCCATCATACTCAACACTTCCCTTAAATATACCCAAGTGATGCCTTTTTATGAAGACACTGCAACACATCACCTGCACATACAATCCAACAATAAGTGCTCCTATGATGAAGCTATATGCAAAAGGATCCATATATAGCACAAAAATATTTTGTAAAAATATGTGCTAACAATTCCCAAGATAAAAACCATTATCTCAATGCGCCAAAAAAACTTTGAAACTCTTCTCATACAATATGCATAGTGTCATAACCGCTCATCATCAGATCATAAACCAATATAAATAATTCACCAAACTTAATCGGTTAGGGTTTATCATATCAACAAGTAAGGTTTACCGGTTGATCTCACTTCTTCTTAGCAATATTGGTTCACTCCACAAACTCACCTATCGGTTGCAGTTTCCTTCACTAGCTCTTCCTACCAGTTACAAAATAATATTATAACAACATCATTACCGGTTAGAATTGACATCAATGACAACATAACATTTCATTAATGCAATCTTCATGCAAATGCCAACATGCACATGCTAGGAGTCTTATGAGCACGTCAGGATGATATCTTCATCACGTAAGTAATTTCCAATTCCTTTCATGATTATATTCTTTTTGCTCCACATTTTCAGCCATATATTCCTATATCCTACCTATCCACATGTGTGGACACTTGCATCTATCTTTAGTCGAGGGGGAGGGGGGGATAGATTATCTTTTAAAGATATTGTCATTATTAGGTTTGTACAAATCCAAGTCGACATGTTAACTCAGGTTGGTTTTTGAAGTCATTTTTTACTTCACCCCAATGTTAAAGTCCAGTCTACCTCAATTTTTAGCAAAATTTAAAATATAAATATTCTTTTAGTAAAACTGTGTGAAGCTCCTCTTACTACAAGTAATTTCCTGAAAAAAAAACCTTGTCATAGTGCATCCTTCCTTTTTCTTCCCGAGACTTGGGAAACATCATAACAGAAGGGTTTTCTTGAAGGCATTGATATTTGTTTCAACAAATGGGGGGTCCTCCAATTAGACGAGAACCTACACATCATAGTCTTATTTTAAATGATCAAGATCGTGAACCTCTGTTTAGAGGTTGTGGATGGATAGACTATTTTCTAAAGTTGCATGCCTTTGATGATGACATTGCTCTGGAATTTGCATAATCGTTAAAAGGTGATGTGGTAGTAGTGAAGGGGTTAAGGGTTCCTGTCATAAAAGAACACATTTCACAAGTTTCTGGTCCATCTTTGGAAGGAAAGCCCTTCCCTGAAATAAAAGATGCTAGGTTAGCTCGATCTCAATTCACTGAACATGGCGACCCTCCATTGCATGCCACCAAACAAGGAATGAGTAGGTTGTCACTTCCACCTCTTTGGGCTCACTGAGTAAGTTATGTTATTATGTATCTCACATGTGAAGGAAGGCGGTCACAATTGCACTCCGTTCACTTCCAATTACTGATTCATTTGAGGCATGGTTGATGCATGAATGTCCCAAATTTTCTTTACGATATGCTGAAACAGATGGTTGCCCAAGTCCAAAAAGGTAATCCCTCGCCAGTTTCTCACCATTGCTTAATTCAGTTATTGATTGAACAAACCCTGGTGGAAACAAATCTTGAAATATAGTAGAAAGACTTTCTTGCTATAAGTAGGGCTCAATCATTAAGGCAGGTGTCTAGCATTAGAGAAGCTATAGGTGCTTCATCCTCCAGACCTACTAAAATCCTTAGTGAAGATGAGGATGCCACTCCAAAGGTTGCAGAGAAAACCACTGTGGTACGAAGGTTTGTAACTAAAGGTAAAAAAAAGAAACGAGAACAAGAAACAATGGTTAAGAAAGGGAAAAAGGATAAGCTCCCTGGTGTTACTTTAAGAGAACCAATATCAAAGACAACTATTTCTAAGAAATAAAAAGTAAAGAAATTTAAAATCCTTGCAGCAATCCAAAAAATGAAGGAACCGGTTGCTAAAGCATGCAAAAATGGCCAGAAAAGGAAGCAAACAGATAAATCCTTTGCAAGAAAATGATCTACTATAACCAATCACAGGTTGAAGAAGAAATTCATGAAATGATTGATATTCAGAGTTCACATACTAAAGAAGAAGAGGATCCTCAAAGGGATTCTCCTGAAATTCCATCTCCATCTTCCTCTGCTAATAAGGAGGAAAACTAAGAGAAAGAAATGTCCCACTCTAAAGAGTTATCTGAAGAAGAAAGGGAAGGATAATCAGGAGATGTGTCATTCTATGAAGCAGAGAATGTAGCTCATGATATCACCCATTTCATGTCAGAAAAAGAGATGCAGGATGATGCAGAAGCATAAGAAGATGTAGAAGAAGAGGCGTCAATTCATTCTGGAGAAATTCAGATTGACCTAAACATTGGAGACACTCTTAACCCTCATTAGACCCACCATGAAGAACCTACATTTGAGAAAGAGACTACTACATCTGAGTTAGTAAATTTGGCTGAAGCTGCTAAAAAGGTGAATCTAGAGGAGAGAAGGAAGAAAATTATGGTAAGAAAACACAATCCGCCCTCATTTTCTTGGGCTTCAGTTTCTATTGAATTTTGGAAACTATTAGAAAAGAGGGAAGAAGAATGGAAAAAGGAGAGGGAATTGTTAGAAGAAAAATTGAGGAAGAAAGATGTATAAATAAATAAATTGGTGGGTAGAATAGACAATAGTGCTACTCTATTGCCTCAGGTAATGAAGTATAGACCACCTCCTAGGGTATACTCTCTTTACCTGAAGGAATTGCATCTTTCTTACAAAATAAGCAGGCAGGTGCTTGAATTAAACTCATCATTAATGAACCCTAAGGAATTTATTAATGCTTATCACACCTCATCTCCCCAATAGAAAAATTTGTTGTGTGAACTCTATCTCCAAAATTATGCCATCCTGTATACTCTACAGTGGAATCCACTACTCTCAATTGGAGACATTCACCTCAGGTCATTTGTTTCCTACATTCAAAATGAGAATAACAAAGGTGAGCAAGCTAGGGAAAACCTAGATTTGGAGCAAATTGTTTCTTTGCCATTGTGAGCTGAAATAAGGGATCCCGATGAAATATATTATAGGTGGAACCAACTAACTGCTGAACCATATGTTAAGAAAAGGATTCTATCATTGAGAAAAGAAGTTTATGGTGAATATGAACAAATGGGAGAAACAACAACAAGAATAGTATATGGACACCTATCCTGTAGATGGAATTGGCTGCCTGAAGATCTGAAAAGAGTGGAGCCTCATTCGCTCAGGAATTATTATGCAACACTCAAAAGAGAAGCCACTTACATTCACTTGGGTTGAATTCAACAAGAAAAGTGGACACCTCTGATCTTCCAGTCACCTATGTTATGGTGGCATGTTCCACACTAAGAAGAACTCCATTATTATGATGTGGAACAAGAGAGGGACAAATGGGAGAGTTTCAATAAGGATAAGTGATTCTATTGGAGCCCTATTGCTAGGACAAGAGGAGAAATTTATGTTGGTGATTTTAGACTACTTACTTGGAAAGAGAATCAAAAAACTTTTGTTGGTGAACTAGGAAGACCTTCAGTTGGGAGGTGTGACGAGCCTTAGTTTTATGCCTTTATTTGGAGACATTTTACTATACTTAAGAATTTTATATATTTGCTGATGGGACTTTAAATTATGCTTGAACTGAATTTATGGACCTATTTGATGATCATGTTACCTATAGTTTGGAACCTTTATTTTGACAAAACCATGAACCTTATGAATGCAAATATAAGTTTTTCTTGTCTTTATATGATTGATGAATGTGTTGCAATAAGTGATCATGAAATGTGGATAGGAATGCTTATTCTAATCTCTGTCTTGCAGTTGCGTGGAAGACTCTTTTTGATGAAACATGGCTTCATTTGTAGCAACATGGCAACGTGGACATGACTGGACAACAAGGCATGGAAAAGGTCAAGGGTTGATACAACTCGAGCACTAGCTATTTGAGATCATTAAGAAATCTTCAGAAGCAGTCATGATTCATTAATAATTTTGTTAATAGTCATGTTTGATGTTAGAGCATATCTAGGGAAGATTTATAGATGTTCAAGGATAAAATAGAGTCCTAATTATCTTAGTTCTCCTAGATTTCATATTCTAAATAAAATCTTCCACCTATATATTTAGAAGTGGAGTGACTCTTGTGGAAATTGTTGCAAGGATGAATATTATAAATCCTTCCCGTGTTTCCTAGTTAGTTGTTGTTTTGATAAAACAATGTTATGTTGTTAAACTAATTTTGAATAAAGAAGCTGATTTCCTTGCTGGAATAGTTAACTCTTTGATGTTTTAGTATGGTTATGCAAGATCAATAGTTAGTTTCTATTGTATCTTTTATTCTAGGAGACTCACCCAAGAGGGCCCACTTGGTGAGGATTTTGTCTGGTTATCTTTATGCACTTTATCTTTCAAGTTGCCTAATTTTGTTATGTTAAGTTTCTCGTTGTTTGCTCCTACAACCACAGACTATTACTATGTGTTTATTCTCGCAGCCACGATAGAACGAAACATTAATTTCTGTATAAGTTAGAGGAATTTATATTTTGTTGGTAGAAGTTAGCATAGTCTTTCAGAGTTATAATTTTGGAGCAAGTTCCTTTCCTATGAAAATTTATTTAGCATTTCCATTTTCTTAGAATAAGATAGATTTGTTCCTTGATACTCTTGGTGCATATATTTTGCCGTCCCATTTCAAGTTATACGTCCTCAGATTGATAAGATAAATGAGTTAGGGTAGTAGGTTTAGATAGCTGCTCAGTTAGGAACTTGAGTCCCTAAGTTGAGTATTATGTTGTGTTAACATCCATTGTTTTGAACCAACAACAATTATTTTAATTTACTTTGAAGTATGAATCCCTTTATAATAAAAAATAATTATGTTTTTAACAACCATCAAGTTGCAAAAAATATTGAAATAGGTAATTAATAATTTTGATCATGTCAATGCCAACTTAAGTTCATCAGATATCAAATTTAATGAAATTTTCTGTAACTTCTCAAAAAAGTGTGGAATACTCCTATAAGGTCTAAATTGCATTCAAAAAGTACCATGTGACTTGCCTTGATTTATTAAACTTACAATCATCATCAGAAATTCAACCCAAAAAGATTGGTATTCTCCAATAATTTTGAAGTTCCTAGAGATACTAGAAAGGCCACAAAAAGGGGACATTATAGTTTATAACACTGGATTAACGATTCTAACTTTTTTTTTTGTCCTTGGTCTCTTTTAATCTTTAAGAATTTGTTTGCATCAATTATATGTTTGGTAGTGTCTAAAGACCCCATTAGAGTAAGTTGTGTTAGATGTGAGAAGTGACTTGGTAATTTCCTTTTGCCCAAGTCAAATCCTTGGATCAATTTAACGATTTTGAGCAAATTGAAAGACACATCAAGTATAAATTATATAGATGTATATGTTGTCCTTATGATCTTATACTCTAATTGAATGATATCTAGTACTTGTGTGATATGATTATATATGATGTGGTAGATGAATGTCTAAAATAAATTATGGTTATCCTTTTATATAAAACCCTGACACAAAAAAAAATGCTTATGTTGATAAGTGAAAGATAATTAAAAATTAGTTGGCTTTGATCCATAATTAAGTTTAAGATTAGAAGTTTGGGGTCTAAAATCATGTAGGTTCAAAATCACTATTTTGAACCACAATAGAAGCAACATAAGTGAAGGTTGTACCCAAATCCTTAGGGGAAAAGGACTCCAAATATAATAATTCATGCATAGCAGTGCACACATACAATAGATATTTCAAGGAATTTCCCACACCACATAACTTATTATGTGTTAAAGCACAAAATTAATTTTTAGATATAAATTTAAAAGAATGCCTAAGGTTGAGCCTCCATAACCACACACTAAGAGACCTCAAGCACGAACCTTGACAATCCAAGTCAACTTGGTGAATGGAAGAAGACATATCTATTTTTCTTAGGAATCAAGATTCACCAAGTGTGTTTTGTAGTACACTAAGGTCAAGTGTGGGGATCTTGATTAAAGTCGTGCAAGGTAACTAAAACTAAGGTAAGACATGTGGATGGAACAATGATGTTCAGACTTCTCGAGTTACTCCTACTCACAAGGCAATAAGAAGATGATAATGGGAGAAGTTGTTAGAAAACTCTCATATGTAAGTTGAGTTAGAGAATCAAGCCTCAATGTTTGCAACATGGTAGGTATTATAGGATTTTTTACTAGTTCATTAAGTAATTCAAAGAGGAAGTTAACCAAAAAGGGATGAATAAAGTCTTCTTCTCATTTATAATATTTGATAGGATCTCAAAGCATGTGGATTTGTGAGGAAGCAATAAAAACATAATTAGTGTTTTGTTTTTTCTTAGTGTTTAATGGTTTTGTGTTCATAAATTTGAGAGGTTCACAAATATTACTTTGTGCAAAAAATAAAAATATCCCTAGATGAGATACAACTAGGATGCATGCAAATTAGAAGTGCAAAATCCCTATGGGCTCATTCATTGGTTCTATTACCATTAATGTAGGAGAGAATGTAAACAAAGTTTTGTCACTATGATATAATACTAATATATTTTCTTTCAATGCAAGTTGAGACATAAGGTAGTCATAGAATTTAAGTTTAAACACAAACCTATAATACTAGTAGGCAAGTAAGGATCAATTTACATGATGTAATAATGCTTACAATGTTCAAACACAGAGAAAAATAAAAAATTAGAATTGATTTAATATGTTGTTGTCCTAATAGTTTTATACAAAAATCAACAATTTAAAGATATTTATTTTATGTTCGTAAGAATATTCAAATATTTATTCAATAATTAATAATGTTAATCAGGTTTCAAGAATGTGTTAAAGGTTGTCCTATAGTATAATCTACCATATAAATATCAATAAAAAGATAAGGACAACAATAGATTCACATCAGAAGTTACCAATATGATAGCAAGATTACTACTTAAATTTTTGTAATTTGATATGTTATTCAATAATAACCTCTTGTGTTTGAGGAATATCACTAGTATAAGGAAAATGAATATCAAGGCCTTTAAAGACAATAAACAACATTAAGACCCAAATTTGAGAGCCTTAAAAGGCAATGGATTGTTTGCATATCAAAATAGTGTGTAAATGTGAGTATCTAATATGCTCAAGGATTATTCAAGAATAGGGACATCAACAGTGTGAAAGAAAATAAAGTTTTGAAATACACCTCTTACACTACTCTATGAGAGGAGGTATGCACAAAAATAAATTAATCATATAGTTACAAGGAAATAAACACAAAATCAATATATACCATAACATGATGATTTATATAGAGAAAATCATTCCGAGAGAATAAAATCCACACTCCAAATAAACTCAATGTATTATTCAATAATAAATGGTTACAAGTGTCTACTAATTTACAAGAGTATTGCCAGCAATATATTTCAAGTAGCTCTAGTAGCACAATAGTACCTACAAAACTCACTATATAACCTCCATCTCAAGAATCTAATAAATATGATAATTAATAAATGAAATTGTTCAATGGTAATTAAGAAACATGAGCTAAAACCACTTTAAATGTCCCTAATAGAATATTCAACACTTATACATTGAGATGAATTTGTGGGTTAAAAATAGCATATTCCTTCCACCTACTATAAGCTCATCACAATCCTCTCAATAAAATGGGTGGCCCATTTTTGTCTCTATTATATCCATTCAAAAAAGCCTTATGACTTGCAATTATAGGCATCAAATGTTGGTCAACAAGTGGAACTCCATCTTACAATTATCTTATGTTTTATAGATGCTATTATATTTCAGACATAGGAGGCTAAACTTTTAGAGGCCATACCTTTTGATCTAGGAGTTAATTGAACCCATTCTTTTTAAATTAAGAGATCTATATCCTTCAATTAGATTTTAATTTATGGTATACTATGACTTATTTAGGGCTACATATGTATTTTTTTTTTGGTCGGTAAAATTATATTTTATGTTCTTAACACTAGGATGCAAAGTTGAGGCACCTTTTGTAATATTCTCGTTCTCATTGAACACCTTTCAAGAAAAACAAGAGTATATACACTATCAACTAATTATTAAGTTCTAAGAGACCCATAGAACAACATCACCTAAACTTTTAGTATGCTTGCTAGCTTCATCAATACATCTATAACATTTTACATAGTGTCAAATTTCTTTGACATCGCAATCTCATCTTGTATCATGTCATGAGAAAAAATATACTAGATATAAATATGATCCATCCTAACATTAATGGTTGAGCTATTTTCCAAACATGACACTCTAATTGTCAAGCCCAACTTTTACACACATGAATAAACACAAGCTAACAATTTATTTGTTTATTTTCTAAATCCTAAACACTCAATTAAATTTTTTAACAAGGTTAATTTTGTCCCTTCTTTATAATTACAAGTCTTTTGGAAGTGTAGGTAAATGCATTAAATTAGTATTTACCCAAATAAATTCACCAACATTATTTTTTCAAAATCCTTTTACCACTAATATAACTATCATACACTGACTTGCACGACATCAACACACAATTGTGCTAAGACCCAATTGGGGAGCTCTAATACTAACTATTAGTAAGAACTATAATAGAAGTCCCTAACTCAACCCCAACTATGATAATAATCTCTTAAGTGAGATGGAATCTTTACAAGCAAGAGTAGTTTTCATGCACTTAATATTTATAGTGGACAACATGACCACAACTTTCATTTACTTGTCCAACTAATATCACTACCAACTAAATTGAACATGTATCCACTAATGGATTGTGTACTATTGACATATACAAAATCTAAATTATAAAATGTATGAATATCCATTGAGTGTTGGTCCTTTGTAGAATCACTTTGACAACAAATGGAATGTGTAGAGAAACCCCAAAAACATTTAAAGACTCTCTTAACTACATCCCAATGATCTCAATCAAGATTAGTTATAAAGCAGCTCAAGATTTCCACTGCTTGGGCAACATTTAGTCCAATATAAGTCATAATATATATTACTCTCCCAAAAATATTAGCATAAGGTATTCAATTCATGTCCTCCATCTCATTGCATGAAGTTAGAAACTACTCTATAGATAATTTGATTCCCACTAAGGTAGGAAGACACAATGGTCTACAAGTTGTCATGCTAGATCTCTCTATCATCCAGTTTATAAGCTTTCTCTAGCCTAACCAAATTTTTTTCCCACTCCATCTCTTATATTATTCATACTTAAAATACATCTACCAATCCCTAAGTCCTTCATCACAAATTATGCTAAATTGGGACTTCAAGTCAATAATCATGTCCTTACACTTACCAAAAAATATCATATCATCAATATAAAATGTAATAACAAGAAATTCATAACAAATCATCTTATAATATGTGAAATGATCCAATTTGGATCACAAAATCCTTAAATTCAGCACAAAGGAATAAAAATTCTCATACCACGTTGTAGGAGATTGTTTAAGGCCGCACAAAGACTTTTTCGACTTATAAAGTAGATTATTTGCCTTCTTCCATATAGTGCTTTGAATGTGTCATGTAGATCTCTTCCTCCAAATCACCATGAAGGAAATTTTTCTTAACATTTATTTATTTGCTCAATTTCAAGATCAAAGGCTCCTATAATAAATAAAGGTAACTAAATGGATGTTATCATATTAACAATAAAAAAAGTCTAATCATAATCAATTCCCTCAACTCGAGAATACCCCTTCACAACCAATCTACCTTTATATTTCTAAATACTGTCATTATAATGAATCTTCAATTTGAGCACCTATATATAATCAACTAGTCTTCAAACATCAAACAAAGGTATTAACTCTCATGTGTAATTTTTTTAATGTAGTTTACTCCTCATCTATGAATATTCTCCAAGACTCAAAATCATCCATATCCAATGCATTATTCACAATAATAGAATATTCTATGTCATTGATCAAAATAAAAATACATATGCAATCAAGAGTATACATGTCTAATTATTGTCCATGTTGAGTGAACATTCTCAAGAATTGATGTGGGAATTATACCTCCTCTTTGTAACTATATGATTTATTTGAGCTCTCCTCCTCAATTTCTTCACAATCTTCTTATTCAACTTTCTTAGTCTTAAGGGGTAGTTGAACCACACCTTTCTTCTTATTCTTTTCTAGTTGCAAAATAGTGGGATAAGGGCTAATATTTGTAAAAAACACTACTATTGTAAACATTTCTCCTAGTCACCAGATCCCAAAGCTTGTCAACTTTCACACCAACACCATAGTGATGTGTAGGAAAGGTGAACCTAGTCTAACATGTATATTAACCTAGGGTAATACTTACCTCATACAACACTAGAGATGTGAGTGAGCTTGGCTTGATATCCACAAGAAAGAGCCACCATGTCCTAGTCTTAGACTTTTGTTGATTGCATGCGATTGGGATTTGATTGTGTGTGTGTGTTCAATCAAACTAGGTTAAGGAAGCCTAAATTGAACAAGATTGATACAATAAAAAAATACATAACAAAAATACACAAGACATTTATAGATTTAGAAATAAAACACAAAGAAGAACTTGGTGTTGAAACCTAGTGTTGATTGTGTCAAACACGAGTGTTGGGTGCCCCTGTCTTAAAGGTGGTTTCATCATGAGGGAGTTTTGAAAATAGGATTAGGAGCCTACTGGCTTATTGTTCTCCAAATTTTAGGATAAAGTGTCTAGACACTAGTGCCCAATGCTAGTGTCTTAGGGTTTTTTGTCATTCAAAGTTTGAAATTGTTTTTCATTGTCTACTTTGTCTACCTATATCACTCTCGTAATTGCAATCTTCATATTTGAACTTGTATACATGAATAGAGGGATAAATGGTTGTGTTTTATAGAAGCTTTCCTAAGTTAAACCCTATTTTGGTGTTCCTACCTCCACAACAACAATGAATGATGCAAAGAATGTTCCCTCAAGGAATCAAAGACAAATGGATGAAATAAAATAACAATGATTAACTTAGGTATGAAACCCTTGTTTGAATATCATATAAGGTAGTGTTGATTTGCTTTCATTAATTCCTAATAAAGGTTAGTGCAACATGATAATGATGATGAGTAATAAACAATGAATGATACTTAATAGTAGATTGTTGTAAGCTTGATAATGCCCTTGGACTTCACTTGCTTGATCTTGATTTCTTAGAATTGGAGAGAGAGGGAGTTCTTATAAGACGTTACAAATGAGTATGGATTTTCTTTTATACGCAACTCACACCTTTTTACAAATAATTACCCATAAAGGCCAACAACAAGGAATACAATCGTCAACAATCTAAACCAAATACTCACATATTTAAATTTGGAGCTAAATTGGGAGGACAAGGGTACTAGGTGCCCATGTCTAGCCCTTTCTAGTTGTACAAAGGTCTGGGCACAAGGGGGTGAGACCAATACTGCAAATATGGACCCAGATTGAGTTTGTTAGCACTATGACAAGAACCATCTCTAAAATGGGTGCTAAACACAATGTAAAATTGTAAAGTGTATACAATTTATGATGTTACATTTAGCGACCACTTTAATATGGTATTAGCTTATGCACATAACTGCTATAAAGTAGAAAGAAGTTGAGGTTGAGGCACTTATAATTTATACTCAATTTGAAGTAGACACATATAAACCATAAATAAAATATTAATTGAAAACACACAAGGCATGAAGCACACACACAAGACACGTGGAAGACACATGAGACACAAAGCATATGCACAAGACACATAGAAGTCACGTACATCACATAAAAAACATGCAAGATAAGAAGATAACATGTGAAGAATGAGATGAAAACATATGACATGCAAGACATGTAAGATAATTAAAAAAATGCAATGATAATGTAAGAAAAAATAAAAATCCAAGTCAACGAGGTAAGGAGATCTAGGTATGAATAGTTATCTTAATACCAAGAATCATCACTAAAGTATAACAAACACATACAAGAACTCAATACAAAAACATAAATATATGTAGGAAATTAGTGACACACATATGCAATGACTTAATTAGTATAAATACACAAGGGTACATGACTCTAACACTAGCTTGCTTTGTCTCTAGGGGTGACACATGGTACACAAGTCCCCATGCGTCTAGAAAGTTGCATTATGCTAATTTACCATGGATGACCAACGCCTTAGGGAGCATAAATAAAAGGATGGAAGAATAGAAAGCTGCACTATGCTAAGTGATCATAGGTGTCATGTCCCTTTTTCTAAAAATAACACTTGCTAAATATAGTAAGTCCCCTTTGGCCAAAAATAGCAAGTCGATTAAAACAAGATACATTGGAAAAGATTATTTATTTAATATTTATAATATCCTAATGTAATTTACATCATCTAGGAAAATAAGTATTAAATTAATTATAGTGAGCCAACTAAAGAGGCATTAATGGCAAATTTTATTATAGATTATCATATTGGGAATTACACTTTGTTTTTAGCCAAGAATCCAAAGATGATTATGGGAATCCTTTATGAGGCCTATGCTTCAAGGGAATATTTGAAATGCCAATAATTAATATTAAATTTTTCCTCTTGGGACATTGGGATGTGTGTCCTTTGGATTCATGTAGCAATAAATATCAAACAAGAATTGACAATTACAAATGGAAGGGGCTTTTGGAACACCTCAACAATTGACAACTTTCTCATAGGAATACATGCAATAAAATAGAATATAATATAAAATATAACACACTATAATACATCAATGCATATGAATACCCAACCATTGTACATAAAACATATAACATAATATAATACATATAAGTGTGCATGCATGTAAAATCACTTGAAAATATTCAAGGATGCGTAATATGTTTATGGCCCATATATTGAGCCTCACTATGTACCAACGAGCTCTGTCCTGATCCATGCCCCAAACTCTATCCTTACACAAGAAAGTACTTACATATATATCTAAGCACATGGTAAAAATATGATGTGTAGTTCTTAAAAAAATAATTTAAATCTTATAATCTACAAATTGCTCAGTCTTCATGGTCTGCATCATGTACATGTTATGTAGGAATCTAATGCAAAGTAAGACTTGATCTCGAAACCTATTTATACACGCACAAACACACAAAAAAAAATTGTTCAATAACTTGTACATGTACATGTAAATAAATTAACATGCATGCATTGAAGTGAGCTATAGAGGTCTATTCTTCTTAAAATACTTGAGTGTGATGATGAATAGGATTACTATCAAACTGCAAATCTTCAAAGGCCATCAAAACAACACCCTAATATATATTCAAAATTAAAATTATGTGAACAATTTTGAAGTCAATCCAGGATTAAAACTTGAAAACATGATCTATCATTTAAAATCAATTTTAAAATATCTAGAAATTTATATCTGATTTGTAACCGCTAAAACCCTCCCAATCCTCCTCAACTCAGAAGACTAAATGGACATATTGACACTTGTATCTAGCTATGAAATGCTTATGTTCATAATAAGTCTAGTATACAACAATATTAGGTGTAGGAGACTGATCAAGCAACATATGTTGGGGGGAGCTATAGGTATTTGTAATGCTGTGTGATGAGGGGGCTTAGTTGTAGGATCAATCGATGTATATTGAGGAGGTGTAGGATGAATTGATTTATGTTGAGAAGGTGTATCAACTTGTGTCTATTGACAAGGGGTTCTAGTATGTACTAGAATATCTTTCGATCCCTCTGCACCCTAAGAAGCTCCACCACCATGGCCCATAGACGTTCTACCATGACATCGTCTCACATGTTCCTGAACATTTTGAGCGAGGATCCTATAGTCAATAGAAATAAAATTATATACATTGTTGTCTCAATTTTTGAACTTTCAAAAATAGACAACCCCTACAATTTTTTACTCAAAATTCATAGTTTTCTTCTCTAAGGCATGTTTTACGAGGTTTAACACTCACATTTGTTAGTGTCAAATCGTTAGTGGGTGTTTTTGTCATCTTTGTCCAAGTTTCTTTTAGCCCTTGTTTTCGTTTTCTTAGCTTTTTGTTCAAAATTGGGTTTTGAGTCCCTCTCTGCAAGTAGGGACTTTTTATTTAAATTGCAAGTCACTGTCTTTACTTGTAATTGGGTCTTAGAAACCCGATTACAAGTTCACTTGTTTTAATGTAAAGTATTTATGCACTTACAATTGGGTTCCTAAGACCCGATTACAAGTGAAGTTATCTTTACAAGGAAATAAAGTCACTTGCAAATTACCTTCCCAACCCCAATTCCAAGCTAGTAACTTGCTTTTCTTGACAAATTACATGCATTTTGGTTCTTACTGTTGGCAAATGCACACTCCAATGAGAAATTGTAGGTGATTGAAGGTATTTTCATTGATGGCAACCTTGCAATCCTATGGCACCGACACCGATAGACTCTACACCAGCAGATAGTTCACTGACATCGACAAAGATGATTATCGGCACCCTGGATGATAGGATTTTGTTTATTGCATATTGTATTTAATTGTAATATCTTTTTGTAAGCCGACATGGTATATTATAAATAAGACTCATATATAAGTATGAGATCTTGTAGAACATTTAAGAAGAGGTAAGTAAGGATATATGATAGATGAATAAGATGAGCGAATATTAAGGCAAATTTTGGAGTAAGGTTTATGGTTGTTGTAAGAGCTTAAACCAGTATCGAACCTGGCATAGCAGATGCTTTTTGTAGCAGTACATCACATTGGATTTCTATAATCCATTTTTGTAAGTCAGTGAGACTTGTTTTGTAATTGAGTAGTGAGCCTCCCTGCATGTGCAGACACCATCTTTTGTAAGTAATATTCACTTATTGGCCAGTGAGCGAATATTGTGGGTCACAAATCCCACCGAGGTTTTTCCCACATCGGGTTTCCTCGCAAAAAATCTTGTGTTATGGTGTGCTTTCTATGTTGTGCTTATTGTTCTTATTTACTGCATTAATTCTTGTTTACCTGTACACTGTTTTGGAATGCAATTTGTTTAATAAGTTTAGAAAATCCATTTACTGGTTAGATACTGATTCACCCCTCCTTTCAGTATCTTTGGGAATCCTAACACTTACAACCCGAAATCTATTTTCTTTGGGTTTTTAAGTATTTTGCAACTTGTATCAGGTGTTTCAAAACCTGATCCATTTTTCCCTTTCATTGTTTTGAGTTGTCACTCATTTGTAACCCACGTAAGAAGAGGAGCTTCATTAAAAACACAGTCTTTGTGATGCAGGAGCATCCCCGGTTCTTGCCAATCTGCATCAACCAAAAATATTTCCTTTCTGTTTTGCTTTCTGTTTTGTAGTTTCAACATTTTCTGTCTTTGGCTCACTGGATCTTGAGGAGTTGGATTTTGCTTGAGGACTTGATCATCTACCTTATTCCCAAACCACGGAGCATTTGGATCTTTTTTCGACAAGATATCGCTACCGGTTTCCGAGACAGTTTTCTGGTACTGGTTGCCTAGACCTATTTGCATTTGTGATCTACCAGATCCCTTTCGTAGCTTGCAGAGCCCTGAGAATTGATTATGATGTTCCTTGGCATGTGGCTGACCTTCCCTTTGACCTACACTTCATCTTTTAGATTTTCTGGAAGAATTTCTTTGGCGGGGGTCGACCTTGTTAGTTTCACATGTTAGGTCTTGTTCTTAGACATTTGATCCCTTTATGAGCCAATCAGATCCCTTGGATCATAAAAATCATTATAATTAAGCATTAGAATGTGATCGAAGGTTGTAGACAGAACATCGAAGCTAGATCTTAAGATTTGAGGTCCCGGTTGTGACTTGTTCTATAATTGAGCATTTTTTAGTAGGCCAGTGAGCCCGTTTCTGTAACCCGGTTGTTGCCGATTGATTGGAAATAATTGTCATGATAAAATTCATTCTATTCAGCATTTCCTCCATCATATCCTTGTGTTTCCTTTGTGTTTACTCTTGTTGATCGGTCTGGATTGATCTCTTTGAGGTCCCTCCTAACCGGTGACTGCACCACTTCGGGTCAAAATAGGATTGTGCCTCCTTCAAAATGTCTATATGAGCCTTTATGTGGAGTTTAAAACTTCATTTTTCCCCTTCTGTTTGGAGCCGAGTCTGTCATTTATGTTGGCAAGCATATCCAACATTTCGAGGATTCATTTTCAAGAGAGTTTGAATTCTTGTTTTGTTTTGTTTCTCTTTCTTAGCGTTTAATCATTTGTAACTTTTTGTTATTTTGTTTTTGGTTTGATCCAAATATATCATTGTTACAAATCCTTGTTTGTTGCAAGTCCATCTTTGTTTTTGAAAACACATTTTTTTCTCTAATTTTTTGAATACATAATTTTGGGTTTTTGAAGAACCCAACTGCATTTTTTCTTCTTGTCATGTGGATTGCTTGCAATTGGGTTCTAGAAACCTGATTGCAAGTATGTAGGTATTTGTCTTTCACTTGCAAGGTATGATTACTTGCAATTGGGTTTCTAAAATCTGATTGAAAGCCTTTCTATTTCCATTGCATTATAACTTGTAATGGTATGTAACCCTTTGTCTTCTATTCACAAGTTTCTTTAACATGCAATCGGGTATCTAGAACCCGATTGCAGCTACCATTGCAAGTGGAAACATCTTCATTTCCTTTGTTCTTCCCAAACTTGTGTTTCATAAACTTCACATTCTAAGTTAACCATGTTTCTCTTGAACTTGCATTCTTCCTCGCAAGATTCAAAATTTTCCTTTTGTCTTCATATGTGTCATTTCCATATCATGTCATACAAGCTAGTCCATTCATTTTCCCCATTTCCCATGATAAAATATCATGATAGGTCAAGATTTGGGCATTGTCTTACAAACTCTTTCATCTAAATAAGGCATCATGGCTTCTCCAATATCTTGTGATGATGTTTTAGCTCTATGAGGTTTTTCACCACAACATTACAGATTCTTGCTCAATGACAGAGGAACTAGCATCCCCTTCAAACAAGGGGATGATGTACAAATATGAAAAGTACCAAAATGAGATTCTCCCTTCTCAAGCGGGTTCTTCTATTGATGAAATCAAAGATATAGAGATTGGGCATGTTAATATGTCTGATTTCCTTGAGAGAAAAAAAAAGTCAACAGATCATGGCATGCAATTGCTTCTTGACAATAATATTCACTTGGTTTCCACTTTCCCAATGGTTGTTGGAACTAGAGTTTGTCCTTGCCCATGCTGCTCATTTTGATAAGAAATCTAAGACGATCAAGGATGATGATGGCAATGTTGTCATCAGATTGGATGCAAAAACTATTGACAAAATCTTAAGGTCCCTACTGCTCCAGTGTATGCGAACATCACCATGAAGAGTGCTCTTGATCACTATAATTAGAAAAAGGGAGATTACATAAGACACATTATTCTAAGTGGCTTAAGACACCCAGAACTTGCTTGTCTTGATGGCCCACGTTGTACCTTTCTAATTTCAATGAAGAAATAAGTGACATGATCACACTCATGAGCAAGATAATGGGGTTGAGGCAATCTAATGTGTTTAAGGTCTGGATGTATAAATATATCATAGTTATGAGGAAGGCTCAATCTCATTTTTTTTTGTGGTGAAGTGATCAATGATAATTTGTGTGAGCAACTCTCACAAGTTCCAACTACTCTCACATTCTACATGAATTCCTACCTGGTATACATAATAGTGTCACTAAGACAGTTTCTACGTCTTTCTACCAATGGTGAGAGGTCACTGATACCAATGTGGGAATACTATGATCAAGTCGCCTCGAGACCTAGCAAGGTTCATTACATGAGGGTGCAGGATGCTTTCTTTGGTCATTTCATGTGTTTGTTTGATAAGACACTTAACACCCAAAGAGTGTTTGAAGCAACTTGGAAAAAAGTGAATGAATATAGATGTTTGTTCCTCCAATTCCCAACCTTCACTTACATGAGAGTTGGTTGTTTTCAAGGCCATCCATATATGCTTCCAAGATATCCCACTGACAGGATCACCCTGATGGAATTGGGGAGACAACTGATGGTAGTTCATGCATACCGGTTACCTCATAAGTCAGGTGTCAATATATCTTAACACAATCCACTGCAGATTGGTAGATACTCCTTGACAACTTCAATAAGAGCTAAGGAAATGGAGACAAAACTTTAAGAAATTAAGTTGAAGAATTTCAAGGCTAGGAAGGATTTTGACTACCGAGGTATGAAAGATAAAATCAAAAGGGCCTTCACTCATGTTCATCGCATTGAGGATATCTAGGTCAATCTTCATACAAAGGAAGACATAAGGAAGATGGACTATACCTGGTTCACCTTGGAATATATTGTAGATGTGAATTTTACTAAGATTTTAGAAGACATGGTAGTTGATGAAAAAATACTTGATCCGAAGTATATAGAGCAAAGGGTTTTAGAGGCTCCTCTTCCATCTATACAGTGGTTGCAGAAAGAATGCACCTAAATCTTTGATAGATTTCAATCTATCCTTGCTAATACCAATGCTTGGTTGAAGAAAAATGATATTAAAATTATAAAGATTAAGGTTGGAGGAGAGGATGGTTCAACAAGACTTGTTGGGTGTAAATCTGAAATAAGAGCCAAGTTTCAAAGAGGGTGCTTTTTCTTCTGGTACCAGAATCAAACTTAGAGTTAGTAGAGCTTTGGTTATTCCTCTAGAAGAGGTATCTTTGAAAGGAAAAGATAAGCCTCAAGTGAAAATCTAGGTTATTGATCCCGAGGATGAACAACAAGAGGAGAACGCTCCAAAATCTCCCACTAATTTGAGCATAGATTCTCCTCACACAACCCTTCTCAAAATGTCTTTGGATGTCTCTATATCTCCAATAGACATAGATGTTTATTATTTTTCTATGGTTCATATTGTTCTTGTTGCACCAAGTGTACCACTTTAACTATTGTTTCATCATCAACTACAAAATTATCTTTAGATACCTCACATGATAACTTAGAGAATGTTTTTAATACAAATCCTTCATATGAAATCTTATCAAGTATGTCACTTCCTGAGATTGACACCTCTTCTATAAAATTTGATCTGGTTCATGTATGAAGTCTGTCATGATATGACATCCAAGAAAACACTTATTGTTGTTCAAACCGAGACCTCCCCTAGAATAATAACTGCAGTACAAACTGAACCTGTTTCTACACAAACTACAATTGTTGTTACTAAGGAAAGCTTGTTAGATTTACCACCATAGTTGAGATCTGTTAGAACCCCCAAATTTTTTTGAGAAATTATATATTTGAAGCCTACATTTTACCCATTCTCCTTCCAAAATATTAAACACATTTAAAAATCCTCTCTCTCAAAGTTCCCCATTGTTATGACTCACAAAATCCCTACTTTTCCTTCTTTGACCACAATCATTTCATTACATTGGCTAAATAATTCCCCATGATATATTACCTCGAGTACCATTTTCCATAATGACAAGGAGCTTGTAGGATAATGGTAAGGAAAGGAAATGTTAGTACAATGCGTCATAGTACCGCAAGTGATAAACCTCAACTTTAATCAAGGGGTTGTGGGATGGTGATAACAATAAAAGATGTTAACACAATACACTACTATCCCACAAATCATTTCCCATGGCTTATTAGATATTTGGCGGTATAGCGACAAGAAAGAAATGACTTAATGATCACCGCATTACCATAGATTCCAAATAAAATTCCTTTAGAAGGATTGAGGGGTAGCGTTAACACATTTAAATGATATTAATACCTCTGCAATCCTGCAAAAGCAATACATTAAATGTTTATAAGCTCTGTGGTAGAGCGATAACTTAAGTAAGTTATCGCTAAACCACAAGGTGTTGGTGGCTAGAGGAAAGCAAGATTGCAGTAAAGCGATGAATGAAAAAATGATATCGTGGTACTGCAAGGAATATAAAAGTGATAGCATTGCAGTAATGCAGTAATTGTTACCGCAATATTGTAGAAGTTGAGACAAGTGTCTGGAGGAGGATTGTGATATAGCGATGAAAGGGGAAACAAAAAAGGCAAATGGATGATGATGTAAGCACACCATGACAAAGGTTTTTGAAAAGGGTGGCAAAGCAGATGAGGTGGTAAATCGACATACATGATATACATACTAAGGTGAAATTCATAGAACAATATTAAAACCAGAATTCCCACTTGATAAATTCATTTTGCATTCGAAGAAGTTGATGATTGAAGCTCTGCGACGGTGAAGGGAAACATAGAACCGCTTGCAAACTCAATAAGTAAGTACAAAAAATTCTCAAAAAATTGTAAATTGCAAATAATTTAAAGAGTAGCCAGATAAATTTGAGCTAGAGATAGAGTGGCAACAATGCATAAGAAAGGAGAGAGCTCAAAACAAAAGGGAGAATCATCTAACCCTATTGAGAAGAAAATGCCCCTTCAAAAGCCTCTGTTGGATGCTTTACTGTAGACAAAAGACACTAGAGCTAGGAATATTTTCAAGGATAACATGCAAGGGTGTGGAGATTTTTTAATTCTCATAGCTGTTAGGGATTTATTTTGGTATTTTTATAAGAATCGAGATGAAAAGGTTCTAGTATCAAACCCTTGGACCTTAGATTTGGCTAAGTTAATAGTGGCAAATGTGTTTGTTGATGTTGAGTTAATTCAAGTGCTAGTTGAGAACTATCACCCTGCCACTAGAATAGTGAGAATGCCCAATGGAAGCCCTTTGCTGGTGGTGACAAGGTCAGCCACTATAGGTTGTTTTATGCTAAACAAATAGGCTTTGAATAAAATTGAGTAAGTAAAATTTGAGCAAGATTATAATAGGTTGAGGAAAACTTACAAAAGAGATAAGCTCCCACTATATCGAAAAAGGGGTTTCAATAATCGAACTATGGAGATTATGGAAAATGAGCCTTTTATCGGAACCCTAATTTTTTGCAAAATTTAGAGTTCCATATACTAAGAAAATCAGTAATAACCTTAAAAATGTCTCCCTAAATCTGGTGACCAGCAAACAAATTCACTTTGAAATCATGTTTTTCCACCATAAATAAGTATGTTTGTCCATTTCCAACCCCCTAGAGTCAGTCATGACAATTTTATGAAGTATCAAGTTTTAGGGCCCCCGATCAAGTTTACAGTTTGAATATCACAACTCTTTCGAGTAACCATTTTTGAAGCTCAATACTTAAATGCTTGATGTGTTTCCTCTCCAACCGATTGTTCCCTGCAATTGTCTTAATAACAATGAACCTCTATGTCAATTTGTAGAATCCTAAGACACCATTTGCTATTTTTCCCAAGTCAACTCCATTTACAATTTGTTCGAATTATTGCCTACACATTGCAAAGTTTATCAAAGTGGCCTCCTATCAAAATTCATATTTCACACCCAGATGATCTTTAGACAAAATCAATTGATCCATGAAATTGTTTGTATCACAATGAACTCCTGAGCAAGCTTTTCGAGCCCCAACAGTCCATTTGATATTTTTTCAAAATCAAAACCAAATTAAGTTTTTTTTAGTTTGTTATCTGCACAAAAGTTAAAAGTTAGTTAGAGGCCCACTTTGAAAATTTATATTTCTCAGTTGGATGAATGTCTCATTAGGAGGATTGGTTCCTGTGATTCTCTTTATGAAAGTGTACTCCTGTGTCGGGTTGAAGAACTTCATCAATCAATTTGATGTGTTTTCAAGACCAAAAGCAAAAGCAATTTATAGAGTTTTATCAATCAAATTTTTCAGAAAATAATTGGGGGTCATCTTTGATAATTAATATCTTGCAGCTCCGAATAAATTTCTTGGTATCGTTTGTTGCTGCATATTCTTGGGTAAAATGTCTGCGAGCCTACCAGTTTCAGTGGTAGCATGATGAAATTTGATCAGTTTTTGGAGATGGTTCTGGAGGTTACAAGCCTTGTTTTTGTCAAAATGAAAAATTTGCAGAGAACAAGTTGTGGTGATGACACATTTTATTATTTTTTCCCAGATGCACATTGAGTACACCTGATGACATTTTGAAGATCAAATTGTTTCAGAACATAAATTTTCTAACCCGACCCACAAAGAGAGACCCGACATGCATCAGATATTTTGAAATCATAGGAACAATTTTGTTTGAATTTTAAAAGAAAATATGTTTACTATTTAAATAGTAACAACACTAATGTGGGGTATTGGTGAAGTTCCATACATTCATGAGAAAATGAGTTGAGTTATTGTTCAAGATGAATAATTTGAAAGAAAAATAAAGTAGGTTATTTAAATAAGTGTCATGAAATATCGGTGGGGCCCCAGAAATTCGAAAAATAAATCTATCTTTCGGCAAGACAAAGGCTAAGTTGGCAGTAAATTTATTTAGCAAGACTTTTATGTGGGTCCCACAGTACACATAACCTGATGAGACTATGGGCATACAAATTAAAGCCGAGAGGGGTGTTGCCGATGTTCAATATCTCACCCAAATTTTGATTTCGGTAATTTCTTGTCGAAGAATATATGCTCTCATACCGAAAGTAGTAACATTGGGGTAGTTGCAGATACCATGGTAAATATGAACGCAAAAATGTGGGAGATGTGAAATAACACCTTAAGGAGATTTTTTCTCATAGAGTGACAACGATACATGATATGTAGAAAACGCAACTGTTGAAAGGTTTGAACAGATTTTTCAGACAAAAACGAATCACAGTGTGTAGATATCCTCCAGAGCATATATAATTTTATCGAATGTTGTGAATACAAGATCCGCAAAATGAATTTGTTGAAATGATTTTACAAAGATTTCAAACAAATGCTACCCTACTATTCTCCCCACTTGTATGTGAAATATGGAACTGGACATGCATCGAAACACAGTGATGGAGATATAGTTTTTATCAAATATCATAATCAAAATTGCTCTGGTAAAAATGTATGCAAAGTATGGAGATGTATCAAACAGAAAATTAAAATATCTCACCGCTATGATGATATCTCTTCGATGAACAGGCCAAAAAGCTCGAATAGACAAATAAATTGTCTCAACAATCATTACATGTCTCATCGATGATATTCCTGAGATGTTGCCCTAATTTGCAATCCAATGGACTTTGCCAATATCCTTTCCGTGCATATCAAGAATGGGAGCTTTAATGTGACAACGTGATAATAGCTGGATAGAAGGTCATAACAGATAATATGCCTATTGAAATTATTAGTGATGCTGAAAGAAATCATCTAAAAATAACTGGCCTGCACTGTAATAATATGCACCGCCACCCCATAGAAAACAGAGGTGGATCCAGCCTATGCACATGAAATATGTAATATATGTCGCCTCTAATTGCAAAGCAGTAATTTGAATCTATTGAATAAATATTAGAAAACTGCTAGGTGAATACAATTGGGGGTTTAGGTTTTCTTTTAATTATTGTTATCACAACATTGGCATCAATGTCAAATTAATGAGCTACAAAGAGTTATGAGGACTGTTAGATAAAAAAGAAGGTATTCCGTGAAGAAAATAATATTTACGGGATTAGAATGATGATGATTAAACTATTATATCAGTAGGGAAATTTATTTTTCACTCAAGTGAGATAATTTAACAAACATGTGAATGTCAACAATATTGAGTAGAAATATTAGAAGAATCAAATGCAATTCTTCGTGAAAATATTTTACATTAAGTGCCATATGAGTGAATATGAAAGTGCATCGTCAGAAGGAAAGATTGGGCAAATAACTAAGAAAATTATTATCAATCAGAACAAAATTACCATAAATAAAATATTTTCACAAAAGGCACAAAGTGATAGAACTTTTATTAGCAGACCATCATAATTTTTATTTTACAAGAGACATTTCTAACGTAAAATTTTGCCATGATATACATTATGATATTTTCTTATTCTATGAGAAATATTATTGGGAATGTGAAAAGGAGAAAAATACAGAAGAATATTTACGAGGTGAGTAACCAAATCGTTTTTGTAATCAAAGGTTGTAATAGTAAAATAAAAAATAAAAATAAGAGAATATGATCATATAAAAAAACATTGTAATATATTATTAAAAAGATTGTCTTATATTTTGGGTTTTCAACAAAGAAGTACACAAACATTTTTGCTTTGAAAGTGTATTCAATTGCATATTGTTTAAATTATAAAATATCATTAATATTGTCTCCCAATTTATTCTTCTCAATCATATAAATCAGTGTATCAAGGATATATGTGAACATCATTTTGACTCTGCAACCCAGGATAAGGCACTCGTCAATTTTCAAATCCATCATCAATCAAACTATCACAATATTTTCATTTGAGCTTTATGCAAGTAAGAGATAAGAGTAGGATTAGAAGTTAGATTCCTTTATTTCAAACACTCATGCCATTCTGAAATAGAGAAATTAAAGATTGAAGATAAGCTAAAGGAAGATTAAATTTGCTAAATTAGTATATGGGTGCACCGGCCTTGGTCTAGCAGACCATCAGAATTAGAAAACCATCAGAATTATTATTTTACAAGAGGCATTTCTCAAGTAAAATTTTGCCATGATATACATTATGATATTTTCTTATTCTATGAGAAATATTATTGGGAATGTGAAAAGGAGAAAAATAGAGAAGAATATTTATGAGGTGAAAACCAAAGATTTGTTAATAAAATAATAATTATTTTATGATCTTTTTGGTGAATAATCAAATTGTTTTTTCAATCAAAGGTTGTAACTGTCTGAAGCTTTCCCTTAATATTATAAAAGGGAAATCAAGACCGAAAAAAATAAAAATAAGAGAATATGATCATATAAAAAAACATTATATATATATATTTGATTGGTCAATGGTCGAAGCCAAATCATTTTATTAATTACCTCCACTCTAGCCCCAAAATGAAAACTTAAAAGATTACAAAGCATCCCCTTATCCATCCATGTGGATAATAGAGGAATATTCTTCTTTACATATTATGCTAAAACCATACACATAGTTGCCCTTTTGGGCTGTTGATACATGAAAATATATTTGCGATATAATGAGAAGTACAACAACTTGTGTCAAGATAGGCAGTCTTCCTCGACTCCTCCATTTCTGGCCCTACCAAGCTTACAAAGCTTGACTACCTACAACCTGCACATCTCAAACCAACATCTTCCATCTATCTTGTTTTCAATGTTAGTACCTAATTGCCACTTAGAAAATATAATTAGTGGAGTAGCTTGAGAAAGATGAATCAAAAATCTTAACAAACCAGGCAGATTAATTCCATGGTACAGTCTGGAGCACAATGGTTCTTAATACGCCTGCATGCTGAGAGTAATTATAGCCATGGAGAGCCTCACATAAAGTACCATACATGAGAAATTATATCTATATGTTAATACACATGAATACTACCATTCAAGTATATGCATTGGTGTATGATGTGAGAATGCAAAGGCACCCAAAATATGGCAGAAACTAAAACTGTAATCACTCCAAGGATATAATAGGACATCCTCAGTTAACCAAATGAAAACAGTATAAGTATCATTATAAGTATCTTTATATATATCATCAGCTGGATAAGTTTAAGAGAGAGCATACTCCAGGACATAACAGAGCATCCCCATTTATCGAAATGAAAACATAACCGAGGATTAGGCATAAAGTTTATAAACTATAAACTATAAGAATTTAATGACATAACTATACCAACTTCTAATACTATACTTCAAGCTAGTCCATTTTAAGTACGCCATGCCTATAAATGACATAGCTAGCTATAAAGGTACATCCCTAACTATATATATATATATATATATATATATATATATATATATATATATATATATATATATATATATATATATCTATATATATATATATATGTATGTATGTCTGTATGTATGTATATATGTGTATGTGTATGTATGTATGTGTATGTATGTATGTATACATACATACATACATACATACACATACACATACATACATATATATATATATATGTATGTATGTATGTATGTATGTATGTATGTATGTATGTATGTATGTATGTATGTATGTGTATGTGTATGTATGTATGTGTATGTATGTATGTATACATACATACATACATACATACATACACATACACATACATACATACACATACATACATACACATACACATACACATACATACATACATATACACATACATACATACACACACACATATACACATATGTGTATATGTACACACACACACACACACACACACACACACACACACACACACACACACACATATGAGAGCCCCAGGATGAAAATATGAGAGTAGAGAAAGTATATGAAAATATGAGAGTAGAGGATGTATATAAATAAATACTAATATCTGAGAATTCTAAGTATATATATTTATATATAGATGTACACACACACACACACACACACACACACACACACACACACACACACACAAATATATAAATATAAATATAAATATATATCTATTAATATGTATAAATGAATACTAAGATCTGGGTATATGTGCAAGATGCATCCGACTACCTGTGTTAGGGCTATTCTGAGTATACGGGGATGTTGGTCGTTGTTCTATTAACTCCATCTGCTCGTATATTGGCTAAATTATCTGCCAATGAGTTAGCCTCTCTGTATATATGGTTTATTGTGTAGTCTGAGAGGCTTTCTAGTAATGATAGAGCTCTGTCCAAAAGGCTTCTAAGTTCCCAATTTGGCATTTTCCTGGTTTTGATTGCATTAATTATAATGGCCGAGTCACCTTCAATTTCTAATTTGGATATTTTTCAGTTGTCTACATAAGTTTAATCCTTTTATTAGGCCAAACATCTCTTCGATGTTATTAGTGCATTGTCCTAAGTGTATGGATTTAGAGCCAATACAACTACCATTGTCCGAGTGTATTATACAACCTGCCCCTGCCAACCCTGGGTTTCCTCAGGATGCTCCATCGAAGTTGAGTTTATACACCCATTCCTCGGGGGTTGCCATTTGCATGCTTTTCTCATAACAACTTTATCTATGCCTTCCTTCTCGACGAAGGGAGGGATCTTAATTCCATTCCACTGCTTTTTGATAAAGTTATCCCAGTCTGTAAATATCTTGTCGTGTTGTTGGATAGTCAAATTCCCGTTGTTGGTTATTTTAGTGATATATGCTTCTATCTTTGCTATGAGATTCTCCACCTGCATTTCTGTATCCTTAAATATTCTCCTATTCCTCTCCTTCCAAATCTCCCAAATGACTATAGATGGACTGCAAATTCATAAGTTGTGGAACACATTATTTCTCTTGATGATCGGCCAACCTTTGAACCACTCCACCAGGGAGGGAATAAGAGCGCCTGGCCATCCTAGTTGGGCCATCAACCAGTACCAACATTTCTATGAGTAATTACAGGTTGTAAAGAGATGGTCATTCATTTCCTCATTCTCCTTACATAAGAAGCAGATTGATGGTCCTTCGTATCCTCTAAATTTGAATTGTTCTCCCATGAGAACCCTTCCTTGAATTGCAGCCTAGGCAAAGAAACCCGCTTTTGGGAGACATAATTTGTCCTAGCATAGTCTAGTCGGGATGTAATCCTTGCATATCTTTGCCTCATCGTATATGGTTCTGAAGCTGTCTTTATAGTTGTATTGCCCATCCTTAGATTTAGACCATATCAGTTTATCCGACCCATGCCTGAAGATTATCATCCTACATATGAGTATTTGATGTAGTTCTTAAAATTTATTATCCAACATGAAAGGATGCATATCTTTCCATTTCCATCCAATCGTCGAGTTTGGTTCCATTATTGTATATTCCCTTACATAATTACCCCATAGGTCTTTCAATTGTTATTTTATACTAGTAGTATCCATAAGTTTGTCTATCAGAGGATGTCTCCCCAAGAGTCTTCCCAGAATAAGGCAGATTTGTCATTGCAAATGTCCCAAGACAGGTGGTTGGAAATGAGTATGCGACAGTCTTTCATGGAATTCCAGATCCTGGAACCTTTGGGCAGGTCCATATCCTTGAATATTGCCTCCCTATGATTATTCATCAGATATTTGTTCCCGATTATTCTAGCCCATTTGGCTTTTGAGGAGGTGTATAATCTCCAAACTAGTTTTTCCCCTAAGGCCTTTTTTTTCGATAGGAGTTTCCTTATCCTCGTACCACCATCACATCTGTCTCTACATATTTTGTCCCATGATATTAGTTTGAGTTTGTTACTGTCCTTTGTGCCTTACCAGTAGAAGTTTCTGATTGTTTGAGTCAATTTCTTGTAGGCCCCCATCGAAAGTGGGATACATGATAGGAGGTAGATGGGCATCGCCGATAAGACTGTCTTGATAAGCATTAATCTACCTGCCCCTGTCAGCCATAATCCTTTCCAAGATGACAACTTTTTCCTAACGTTCTCATTCAGGGGATCCTAGAGTTTATTGGTCCTGATGCCTTTATCCAAGGGCATGCCTAGATATGTACATGGTAGATGACCAATTCTGTAACCTAAAAATTTTGCAATTCTAGATTCCTCCTGCGCTGTCATGTTAAAAAAGAATATTTCAGAATTTTCCCCATTGACCTTTTCCCCAGATGGTAGTCCATTAGAATGCAAGATTCTCTTGATTTCCTTGGCTTCATTCAACTTCCCTTTTCCTAATATCATTCTGTCATCTGCGAACTACTGATGTGTACACGGGTCCACACCTCCTATAATTGGGATTCCAACTAGCCTTTCGACTCTCCGTGATGCATCAAAGCATCTTCCTAGGGCTTCAGACATAATAATAAATACAAATGGGGAGAGTGGGTCTCCCATCCTTAGGCCCCTATTGCCTCAAAATACCCTTCTGACTTCCCATTAAATAGGATTGAGAACCTTGGGTTTGAGATGCAGAAGTGGATCCATTTATCCCATTGTTTGTTGAAGCCAAAGGATCTCATACAACTACAGAGGAAGTACTAATCCAATTTGTCATATGCCTTCTTAATATTTAAATTTATCATCATATTTGGTTGACCTTGGGCCTAAATGGAGTGAATAGCTTCTTGGACTATGACTATCCCATCTAAAATTGATCTATTGGGTACAAAACTAGTTTACTCTTCTGAGATGATGGTTGGCAATAGCTTTTTCAGCCTATTGGCCATGACCTTTGTTAATAATTTATATGTCATATTGCACAAAGAGATGGGCCTGAACTCTTCCCATTTCGAGGGGTTCTCCTTCTTCGAGAGTAAGTCCAAGAAAGTGTTGTTAATTTCTTTCAAGATTTTTCCTACATTTTGGGCAGATTCCAGGGCATCGGTGACCTCGTCTCCTATAATGTGCCAACATTTCTCATAAAAACCGATAGGGAATCCATTCGGCCTAGGGGCCTTATCCCCTTGGAATTGTGATAGGGCAATTTTGACTTCTTCATGAGTGATTTTGGAATTCAACATATGGTTATCTTCATTTGTTATTAGTTTAGGTATGTTTTTTAACAAGGCCCTAGTGTTAAGGAGATTAGAGTGCTCCCAAATATTGAGGATATTTTTGAAATACTGGACTGCATTCTCCGCAATTAGCTTATGTTTCGTAATGATTTGGCCATTGTCGTTGGTGATCTGGGTGATTCTGTTATTGCCCTTTTCAGTTTGACACTGTTGTGAAAAAATTTAGTGTTTCTGTCTCCATCCTCCAGCCAAGTTTCTCTAGATTTTTGTTTCCAGAATATCTCTTCCTTGGCTAAAATATCCTCATACTCACATAGAAGCCTTTTCTCTACCTCATATGTTGTTTGGGTCATCCCATGTTGCATAACATCTATATTCACTATTTCCAGATCCTTTTCAACTCTTATCTTTTCCTCGAAGATGTTTTTGATTTTTTTTTGTTCCAGTCCAATAATTTATGTTTAATCTCTTTCAACTTTGACACAAAACAATACATTTTAGATCCAACAAAGGCTCCTTCATTCCACCACTTCTGGATGTTAGGGAGGAACTCCTCATGTTTGAACCACATCAATTCAAACTTGAAAGGACTAACAATTGTCTTTGTTTCCCCCATTAACTCTAATAGCACCAGGTAGTGGTTGGAACTTGACCATGACAAAAACAGTGGCTTTTAACTCAGATTTAAAGTCGGCCAAGTCTCATTTGAAAAGAAATCTATCTAGAGTTTCAACAATGTTACAAAAACCGTTCCTTTTGTTATTCCATGTGTGAATCCCCATCTCAGTCCTGATTTCCAAGAGGCTGTTGTCACTTATCCAGTTATAAAAGTCTATTTGGGGTTGTCTAATGGACCTTATCCCACAACTTTTGTCTGTTTGATGAAGAATGGTATTAAAATCACCTCCTATGATGATGTGATGCACTTCCTGATTCTTTAGGAAGTGCTCTATTTCTTTCCATACTAGTCTTTTCTTGTCCATTGGGACCAGACCATAAACATTCAAGATGATAAACTCAAGGTTTAGACTAAGGGATCTTACTTTTCCAACCATCCAGTTTTGCATTTTGGCATATCATACGAACGTGATTGAATTCTTTTCCCACATTATTGCCAACCCACCCGAAGCCCCTATAGAATCCACCATCTCCACTTGCCATTGGGTGAATTTTCTGCTCAAATTGATCGTGTCATCCTTTCCCAATTTTGTTTCTTGCAACAACACTAAATCCATAATAGATTTCAATATATTGCACTTGATTAAGCGCTATTTGTTAGGGCCCCCCAGGCCCCTAACATTCCATGTCAGTATGTTTATTCCATTACGGGGATGGGGGGGACTATCCCGGACCCAACATAGTTGTGATTTTGGTTTTCCCCTCTGCTTCCCCATCCATTTTCATCTTGTCTAAAAAAGACTTCCGACCTCTCTTGTTGGTAGTGGACTTGCCACAATCTGGAGTCGATTTATTGCCTTCCATCTGGAGGATGCCTCTGTTGTCCATATTACTTTGGTTGTTGTTCAATACCATATTATTTTCCTCCTCCCGCATAGTGATCAGTTCTTTGATTATGAATTCTCTTTCTTCAACTTCATTCAACCCTTCCACAGCAGGAGAAGAATCATCCATATTGGGGGATTCCACGACATTCTCCTCAGGTTTAGCCCGGGTTGAGTTAATACCCAATGTCTGGGCTCTAGGGGGAGTCTGTTCATAATCTAAATTGAGATTGGTGTTTTTGGTTGCAATGTCTAGTGGAGCATCATTGTGGACCTCCTCTATGAATTCTTCTACTAGTTTTCCCATTAAGTTATCAATGACGTTGTTTAATTCCTTCTGAATATGATCCTCATGCCTACATCCAGGGGCTCGGTATTATGATCTGTTTTGTTTGGATTATTTACGTTGCGTAGATCCGAGGGGGGGTTGCATGGTTATTTTCCTTTTGAGGGCCAACATTAATGATGAATCTTGCAATGTCATTGTTAAATTGGATATCGACTTTATTGGACGAGTTTTCAGGCCTATCTGGTTTTGGGGCTTGGGGTTTTTGCATTCTAGGGATAATCGTTTTGCAAAAGGATAAATTCTCAGAGACCGGACCATAATACCATTCCAGAGATAAAATATAATTGCCATCTATTGTGTCTAGGGATATGTTTTTTAAATTGTTAATGTTGTTATTTACCTCTATTAAAATTTTGGTATCAGATTTTTCTAGCCATTTTGCTTCTACAACAATGAATTTACCCAATTTATCCCCGATATCTATGAGGATTTTGGCATGGATTAAATCAACAAGGACATTGCAGATTTTAATCCATCTAGAAGTTGAGTTAAATTCAAACTTGTTTGCATCAAATTTAGGGTACCGGTCAATGAATTTGAAATTTACTCCTTTGTAAAAAACATACTCTTCATATAAAAGCTTGGTTTTCAACGATTTCTTATAACATTCGATATACAAAAAAATGTTAGCTAGGGCAGTGATACTTACCTGGCCTTGGAATGTATCTCTCCACCAATTGGCAATTTTTGCAAGGGGTTGACCATTGCCACACCATTTTGCGAAGAGCCCATGATCCATGCAATAATCCTTAGCTCCAGGGCGGCACTGGGAGTAGAGATTTTGATACATTACAGATTGGAAGTTATAGGATTATGAGCACTCTGACTAATTTTTTCCTTAGGGGCAAAATTGATCACAAGATTTTTATGAGAACTTCTAATCGTCGGAGTAGGCTTGATATTTCTTAGGTTATGGCATTGGTGTGGCAAGGCCGATCCTTCAACACCGGTAGGTTTTATGAAACCCTCCGCATGATTTCTGCGTGGCTGGATATTGTGTTGGGGCCTTTGAAGAGGTTAACACGGGCCAGAGACAACAACCCTAGATCCCAAAGGGATGCGATTTGCCTTTGTAGCACAGTCTGGGATTCATGATGTAATGGGAACTGCTTAGACATCAGACAAGTCCATCGAAGTCCTAGCCTCCCTTCTTCTTTCGGCTCTAATGGCTCGCTTGCTTTTGAATGTTTTCCATGGTTGATTCTGCGGAGGGGGAGCCCTACCGGCTGTTGAAGGGATCCCTGCATCGTGCCTATCATATCCCTTGCCTTGATGATTTAACTAATCGAAAATTGTAGAGCCATTTTTCTTGATCTTTTTATTTTAAATGATTGTGAAAGGGTATATAAAATATAAATAAATTAAAAAAAAACATTGTAATATATTATTAAAAAGACTGTCTTATATTTTGGGTTTTCAACAGAGAAGTACACAAACATTTTTTCTTTGAAAGTGTCTTCAATTGCATATTGCTTAAAATATAAAATATCATTAATATTGTCTTCGAATTTATTCTTCTCAATCATATAAATCAGTGTATCAAGGATATATGTGATCTATTAACTTATAGCACAAGGTGCTTATGTGTGATCTATTTAATGGGTCTTTTCAAGGAAGAGTTAAATATTGTTAAAAGAATGTAGTGATTAAGAGGGATGAATTGGATTACAGTTTTATGATTTACATATTTGCATGTTTATTCAAGGCATAAATACATACTTCTAGTTTTTCAAGGCATAGATTGGAGTAGTGTTGGGAAATTCGAGTTTCCTAACATTTGATAAAAGCAAAACATCATTTTGACTCTGCAACCCAGGATAAGGCACTACTCAATTTTCAAATCCATCATTAATCAAACTATCACAATATTTTCATTTTAGTTTTATGCAAGTAAGAAATAAGAGTAGGATTAAAAGTTAGACTCCTTTATTTCAGACACTCATGCCATTATGAAATAGAGAAAGTAAAGATTGAAGATAAGCTAAAGGAAGATTAAATCTACTAAATTAGTATATAGGTGCACCCGCCTTGGTCTAGTAGAGCCAAAAGTGTAGGGAAAAGTAACCATATTGGTTCATTCTGTTAGTTGGCTAGACTTGAACATCAAACCTGAGCATAAGGCTTGGCATACCTTTAGGGTTTGGCAACCTGCAATTTTGAGCTCCAACACCTTTATTTCAGATTTATTTCTAGAGAACATATTTTTCCCTGTGTCATCTATTAGGTGAATATGCAAGAGATAAGATGCCTATTGTCATGATGTACATGGATATGAGAATCCATAATTTAGAACTAAACTTAGAATTTGATAACTTTCTCTAGAGCTTGAGAGGAGGATTTGTATACAGTTTGTAGCTTCGAAGGAAAAGAAGGGACCTTGTAATTTTCACCATTACTCATTGCCATGTCATTTAATATTCTATAAAAAAGGATAAGTGCTAAAAGATAGACTAAAGTTAGGCATTGTTGATAAGATGGGAAATAGGGTACGAGTGCAGTTGTGGTGCTACATGTGTGATATGAAGTATGCCAACAATGATTATAAAAATTTCCATGATGTTTTTGTTATGTCAATTCTGCGTTCTTTCAATAAACAAGTGGATAGGTTGTCACCACAAATAATGTAAATGATAAGACCCTTGGCTAAGAAGCCTGAAGTAGGGAACACTCATAATTTTGGTGACCAGTTTTACATGCCTGATCATACTTTGATCAGAGTATATGGATGCCCACTAGCCCCCTATCAGTTGCCAATATTTGTGTTTGATAGGATTTCCTTCTTGGTTTTTATGTGGCAGACAATGTGGATGGAAAAGGAGATCATGGAGAGAATGAGGAAGGGGACCTTTTTACCCCATGTGGCTAGATGTACAGGGTACTCCATTGGGTCTAATGTTTTGGAAGAATTACAAAATTATCTCAAAACAAATTATACTTTGAAAATGGGTAAGGAAAGGATGTGTGACCCTGAGGGTCATATCAATCATGTGAAAAGAAAAGTGCTAATCAACCGAGATGTCTCTCATGAAGTGATATTAGATAAAGATGTTATTAGAAATTATGAAACTTTTGATGAAATTTTTCAAAGAAAAAGGAAATGAAATGTTTTGGTGGCGTTGGAGAAGGAGAGAAGAAAGAAGGACCCAAGCTTCTCGGTGTTCTATTCTGAGGAGCCAAATATTCTTAAAATAATTGAGATGTATATAAACAATTTTGAAAAAAAATATGGAAAATTAGTTGGTGATGATCCCTCACCCAAAAAGGAAAATATGCCCACGAGAAAGCCTAAAGGGGTTGTGATTGCAGATGCTCCAGATGCCATTTCTATCCAGGAAGCTTCACCCAGTCCACCCCCACCAAAAAAGACAGAAAAAGGATGAGCTAGTGCCATTAGTGTCATATGATGACACTGAAGGAGCATATGATACAAATGAAGCCATCAATGCCTTGAGACTTTGAAAGAAGGAGAGGGAGTTGATAATCCCTAAGGGTCACCCCCTAGATATGAGGAGGAGACACATGGGCATGGGGCTCAAGCCGAGGGTGATGTTCCACCAAGAGATCAGAAAGATGAAAGAATTGCTATTTCTTTAAGATTTACAGAAGATCATGAATTCATAAAAACTCCTAGATTCAAAGATTTTTGGATAAAATGAAGATGAAGGATTTTGGTGGAAAGAAAAAAATGAACATGATGGGAGCTGATGAATCTTAGCATGATGAAATTGCAAGGATGACTTTTAAGGAGCTGAGATTCAATGAGATTAATGTCACCCCATACCAGGCTAGAGAAATGGTATTGAAAAGCAACATGTTAATTAAATTCATGGGATGAATGTGAAGTAGATGTTCTTGTTAGATTAGGTTATGCATCAAGAGGACCCAATGCTAGTAGCAGAGTTTGACTCAGAGCAGGGAGTAAGTGGAACAGGTTATAACCCCAAAACAAAAACTCTAGCATCTTGGGTGAGATTTAAAGGTACTAGAAGCCAAAATTAGTTGACATGGTCGAAGAGACCAAATGTGCTGCCATACTAAAGACACTCAAAGATACCTCCCCCTTGGAGGCTACCACCATGACAATACAGTCTGTCATGTTCACTAGGGATGTTGTGAAAAATATGCAAGAAATGATAATTGAATATGAAAAAAATTAGGTTGATATGTGTTGGTTACCATATTTGCCTTTCCTTTAATATTTTTTCTAAATGCTGACTCATGCATACCTTTGATGAAAAGCAAATTAACCAACAGTTGGGTGAACCTAGTTTCAGTTTACCCTCTGTATAAGAGTGCAACTCCTCGTAAGATATTCAATGAATTTTTATGCAAATAACTTAGAAAGAAACACACTTTTTACCAGAAAGAGAGAAAGGCTTTCACATTCATTTGTCAACACAATAAGAATGCTACAAGATAATTATGAAAGAATCTAAAGTTGACGGACTTAAACTTTAAATATTTCAATTCAATGTAAAACTTATTTCATCAAGCATACTCAATGTAGAATAAATGTTGATCGATACTCGCTCATGCCTTACAGGACAAGGGAGATCAAAATCATTTAAACAACAATGTACCACTAATTTTCTTAAATAATGAATTCATAGACTTATGAAGAACTGATAATGAAGTAAAATATTTCGTACACAAGCATAGATCCCAACAAATATTTCTCTATCATTCAAACACACAGATTTGAAGACCATAAAAATATATCATTCCATTCATATATCAAATGTCTACACTGGAATTCAAAGAAAATTAAGTCTGCTAATTCAAATCAAAGTTTTTGTGGACCTTCAATAAAGATTGCTTAATTACATTTATAGCCTCCAGGCTAATAGCTCTTTTGAAAATAACCCTAAATTCTTAAACTCTACCCTAGAGTTAAAAGAAACTGGTTGCTTCAAACTGGATAAAACTTAAATGAACAAAGGCCATAGACATGATGACAACTCATCCATAAATCGATCAGGACTCCAACTTGGTAGAAGAAGCTACTGATTTGTCCTGTTTTGTCATGGTACCACGTACATTTCACCACTCCAAATGTTCTATTGAGAAATTAAGGATAACTTGATAGTGCAGGTGTCCAATGTGCAGAATGTGCTGCTTCCAAACTTCTTTGTCCACGTTCACCTGTATAACTTTAACTTTATGCTCTTCCAAGTGATGGAATAGACTTCTAACATTGATTCTATCCTTGCCACTTTGGAAAAGTCATATGTAGTTAGAGCCTTTGTCTCTTTAAAAAGATGCACCCTTTCTTTAAAGGTTTTGACCATATCTGCTGCTGGTTCAATCATCTGTCCATCCTCCTTCAAGAGTTGTATATCGATATATTTTAGATCTTTTTGCATTGTATCAATAAGTTCTTTTAATCCTTTTAGTAACTTGACAGATTCTTCATGACCCTGTTTAATGATAGAGTTCCTCCATTCAACATTCTTTCTTGATACATACAACACATTGTCATCAGGTTATCCACGGGCTTCTCAGTAAGAAATTTCATGATGCCAAATTTATGTACATCATTCATCTGTGCCAAGACTGCTACCCATTTAGTTCTTTCTTTATCCCATGCGGTAGCTTCCAATTCCATCTCTCTACTCACAATTATGGCGTTATCATATACCTTGATCAGGTTAGCAATGTAGTCTGTGCCCTGCTGCACTATGAATCAAGCCACTCATCAAAAACTTCAACTATCATGCGGCTTCTTTGGACCTGATCTAATAGATTTTGATTCATTGGTGATTTGGGGTCAAAAGATAATGTCATTTGTGTCAGGGGCTGAGGACTCGAGTGATGTATGAAATTACTATATTCTGCCATATGGGTAACAACTTGTTTCAACTTTCATTTGTCCTTCTCATATTTCTAGGTCCTGGATATCATTCTCTTAGTAGAGGATTCTAAATGTTTGGCATCCACAACCCTTGAAGCAACTCCCAGGTCGATTTTATCAACATTAAAATCATTCTCACTGGCTTTTTCTGGATTTCTATTTGAGATAGGCTTACGTACTTCCGCTACCTAGTGACTTGTTTCATCATCAACTTCAATCATTGCCTGTGTTTTAAGCTTCTTGGGTTTGGATATTTTCCCAAGGCACTTACTTACCATATCCTCCATGGGAATAGTGATAGGAACAATACCGCGTTTCTTCCCAATTGAAGCTCCAAGCCATCGAGAAGTACTGAAAGTTTCTTTGGGCGGAAGTGTCTGATCATCAGGTGGGTTGACAACAGTCATAGTGCTCATCGGATTTGGATCTTCTTCAGGTTCTTTTTCTGCATCTGCATCCTGCACTAAAGGGTTATTTAACACTTGTTGATCCATGATCACATGGGTTTTTTCGCTTGAATCCAAGTCTACAACAATTTGATCCGCCACTAGTTCCCTATTTTTCTTTTTGCTCCTTGAACGGGTGATTTGAACTGCTGAAGAACTCAATGGGGATCTCTTTGATCTTCTGGTTTGAACCTCTCCAATTTTAATCCTTGTGGCACCTGCAACATCGACAATTTTGTTAGAGGAAGTGGGAATCTGTGTTGTAGCAAGTGGACCAATTGTTAATTCATTAAGAGTGATAATCGACTCCTTTCTAAATTTGTGGTCTCTTAACCACTTCTCCGTTCTTCTTATGATATTGAAGGACTTGGTTTGAATATTTTCTTCTTCTCTCCTATCCCAGTCAATTTCAGGGATAGGTTGCCCTTGAACCCTTTCATTAAATTTGGGATCCAATACATCTCCCCCTTCCTCTTCTTGTATTCCAGACACATTAATGGACAACCTCATTGTAGCAATCTATTGCAGAGTGAATCTTGACCACAATCTCCTCCTCACTTCAAACTCATCACAACATTTTTCCTAGTAATCTTCTAATTGAGGTTCATGGAAGAAATAGTCATCAACATTTAGATGTTCTACAATATATCCCTTGCTATCAAAATTACGTCGGACAATGTAGGGCTGCAAATTCATTTTCTTGAACTCTAATTCTAGGTTCAAGGCATCAGAAACAAATTTACAACTATAGTATCCAAGTTCAATCGGGAAGGAAACCCCAGATTTACCCTTCGTCCCTAACCTTTTGTCAATGTGGGCTAGCTGTCTGCAAACTTCAATAAGCACATAACTATCAAAGGCATACCTGGGCAATTTGAATGGTTCACTTCAAAGCCCCCCACTCTAATGTAAGTAAACTTGGGGAATTGGATAAAGTATCTTCCATATATACTGACCAGATCCATGGCCTTGGCTAACATTCTTTTATTTATGTCTCCCTACAGCTCAAAGGCAAGCCTTCCTGCAAAAACATAATTCCATCCTGTGAAATTTTCTGCATGTATCTATTGTTGCAGGTATGGGTAATAATCATAAACCTTCATGTCATCCACCCAAGAGTCATTATGCAACCCTTTCCATTATCTAGTACAATCCAATATATAAAATAGATATGAGGACATTTAAAAACTAGACATTCCAACAAAGTTACTCAAATCCTCATGGAGCCTTTCAGCAATAACCTACACCCAGTCAAGATATTTCTCGCCAGCTAACAACAACTGGATATAAAAGTACATCAAATCTTCCCAATACAAAGCAAGTGAGTTTCCTTTGAGTCTGTTCAATAATATTACAATATCCCGCACCTTTGTGATGAAATGCTCTCTTGTAAGAGGCTTGGGTAACCGGGATCCCCCTTTCTGAACCTTTAGAAGCCAGTTCCTTGCAATGACACTTTTATATGTGCTTTTCTTCTCAGAGAAAAATGCATATGATGTACCGATTGACCAATCTTCATATGACTCTTTATGAGGGATTCCAATTGCAGCCATCACCATTTGTCTATTAATTTCTACTAACGACTCACCACTGCTGGTCCTAATGCACCTGCTATCGACATCATATCTGTTCATACATGCTATCACTAATTATGAAAAAGGAGCAGCAATTGGGAAAGCAACAACTTCAATCAAACCACTTCTAACTATTCTTTCCATCATCGAGTTAGCCCCAGGGTTTCTAGCTCTTTTTAAGAAATCTCCTAAGTCAGCTTGGGCCAAAGAAGTGTCACCCAGTTTTGGAAGTATACTAACTAGGCATGATGTGCGACCAAGTTTTGGAAGATTCGGCCTCATAACGGTCACTTTTACATTCATCAAATAGTTCCTAGAAAGAACAAAATTCTATTCTAAAACAAAGAATTTTCATACACTGACTTTCTGAGCTAGTAACACAGCAGAGGGGAAATTATCAAAACTCACTTGTTACCACCATCAAATCTGTGAAACCCTCAGAAGTATGGAGTTGAAATTACCTTCGACGTCTTTCGCTCCTCCAACAAAATAGATACCACTTTCATAATTTGAGAATTCACAGGTTAAGAAGCAGAAAAAACCGAATAACACCTACACATGGCTCATAATGATTCATCTGAACATGTGAGATAACCAATGATTTGATGGGAACCTAAGAACTTTCTTAACTACACATGAACTCCGCACAAACGGCTTGAGTTTTCATGATTTCTTTCCAAAATTAGAATTTTAAAATATAAGATGCCTAGAATATTCCTTTTGCTGCGCCACCTTTTGTGTTATTAATGTCCTCGGGGCCAACTTGAAATGAACCTTTGAACTTTGAACCATCTCACAAGAAGTTCAATGGTTCAAGTCCAATCCTGAGAAAATAAAAGAACTCTCAACTTGCGACTCAACACAACATCGGGAACGAGCGAAGACTTTTAACAAACATAAAGGAAGACCTTGAAGCTTGAAGCTTGAACCGATTTAGAAATGGTTCAAAAATTCAAGTTCAAGACCGACTTAACACATTTATGCTCTCTCGCTTAACAACATAACAAAGCCCCGACCCACACAAAGGGACTGATTGAAATTTGAACCTTGAACCAATACATAGGTTCAACCGACGAGTTCATTGGGGTAGAAAAGGTGAAACATAAAGGAACAAAGGTACATGACTAAAGATGGATCAAACCGAATGAGGGAAACAAAATTAAATACAGATTATTTTGTTCAAGACAAATAATGGGGTAACATCGGCTCTGACTGGGGACTGAGACTGAAAAGGACTAGGAATGGAACTCATAGTCTCTGGTTTCACATGCAAGCGTGGAAGGACAAAGGTCCGAATGCAACAAACACACAATAAGAAAAACAAAAAACACAACAAAAACTTATGTACATAGCAGAATGAGATCTGCTTACAACAGATACAACTTTAAATCTTGCCCATTATAGGACAAGGGCAGTGAAGCTCCATTAGGATATTCAAGTTTGAATGAGTTAGGACCCAATACCTGCGTGATCGTGAATGGTCATTTCCACAGAGAATCAAATTTATTATGAGCTCCTTTTGGTTCTCTGCATTTGTCCCAAAGCAAGACTTGATCTCCCAGCATGAACTATCGTGGTCTAGCTTTGTGATCAAAAAATTTCTTTACCCTGGCCTGATGAGCAGTGATGCAATCTACCAACTCTTGCCTCTCCTCTTCAATTTTTGAAAGGTACATAATTCTCTTTTCCACGGAACTTTGAAAGAATTCATCTTCTATTACTTTCTGCAACCTAGCAGATGATAATTCTAGAGGTAAGGACAATTGAGCTTCAACTTCGTACACCAATTCAAATGGTGTCATACCTATGGCCCTCTTGGGCAAGGTCCTGTCTGCCCATAGTGATTCATATAATCTTTTATTCCAATCCTTTGCATTCTCAACCACCAACTTTCGCATTATAGAAATCAGATTCTTATTGCTGGATTCGGCCTAGCCAATTCCTTGTTGATAGTAATCTGAAGAATGAGATAAGTAAATGCCATGATCATAATAAAATAGGCCGAGTTCTTCAGAAGAGAAATTTAGGGCATTATCGATCACAATTTTCTGGGTACACCAAATCTAGTCAAGATATTTTCTTTCAAGAAAGTACAAACAATTTTTGTAGTAGTCTTCCTGATAGGGACTGCTTCTACCCACTTCGTAAAATAATGCGTAGCTATAAGGATATGGGTATGACTAGCACTTGATAGAGGATTCAATGGACCAACAAAATCTAATCCCCACTGCTAGAAGGGTTCATCTATGATTACTGGCCTCAATGGCAATGCAACTAATTGAGGTCTTCCTGAGAATAACTTGCATTTCTCACAACCTGCAACCCATTTCTATGCATCTTTAAACATTTTTGGCCAGTATTAACAACTCTTGAAGATTTTAAAGGTTGTTACAATGGATGAATAGTGTCCTCCGCATGCCTCATTATGAAAAACTTGTAAAAGCTTCTCCTGTCGTTCTTTCTCAACACACCTTAAGAATGACCCATCCAAGCCTTTTTTATATAGGATATCATCAACAATCACATATTTAGATGCCTTCAATCTTAAATTTCTCTTTTCTTTTGTAGTTAAATACTCAGGGCATTCTCCATAAGTCAAGTAATGAGCCACATCAGTGAACCACTCATCTTGCAAGCTAACAAATAAAGTTAGTGGGAGTTTGTCTTCCTCTTTCTTGTTTTTAGCTATCAAACGATATAATCCTTTCCCCTGAACTAACTTGATCGGTTGGATATCCAGATCAAACTCCTAAACCTTTGAAACCCAGGTGATTCTATTATTCATTCCCACCTCTTGCCGAGTGAAGATACTTTTCACAGTGGGATTTGGTACAAAGACAATTGAATGGGAATGCAGAACATAATACCTGAAATGCTTTACAACTTTAACAACTGTAAAGGCCTACTTCTCTACTAATAAGTAATTCAATTCATCCTTTTTGAGAAGAATACTCATGAACGCAATAAGGACATCTTTATTCAGCTCATTCTTTTGGAGAAGAATACCAGACATTGTGTGTTCTGAAGCATAACAATACGTGATAAAATATTTCTTAAAATCAGGATTTATTAATGTGGAGCATGAGAAATTGCTTCTTTTACCTCTTCAAAGGCTCTTTTTGCTTCTTCCTTCCATTTAAAAATCTGCTTTTCACTCATCATCCCTACAATGTGTTTGGTAATTTTAGTGAAGTCTGGCATGAACTTCTTGAGGAAACTCACTTGCCCAAAGAATGATTTGACACCACTTCTGTCTGATGGTAGACTTAACTGTTGAATAACTTTTGCCTGATCAGGATCTATTTTGATACCTTCTTGTGAAACTATATGCCCTAAAAGCTTTTCCTCTGTAACACATAAAACTGACTTCTTCAGGTTGAGAAAAATGCCATGGTCTCTGCATCTTTGTAGCACAGTCTCCAAATCTCTTAGGTGTTTTTTCCTTCTTTTAGAGAAAGTTGTCAAATCATCAAGATAGATAACTATAGTCTTACCAATGAGGTGACCAAATGAGATATTCATCGCCCTTTGAAAAGTTGCTCCCGCATTTATAAGGCCAAAAGGCATTCGATTGTAGGCGAAAGTTCCCCAAGGCGTTGTGAAGGTTGTTTTATGCTGATCTTCTTTTGCTACACTTATCTGGTTATAACCAGAGAAACCATCAAGCATCGACATCATTTATGATCCAATGACAGTTTGGAGAATATGATCCATCGTTGGCAATGGATCATTATCTTTTAGACTAGCCTTATTCAAGTTTCGAAAATCCACAAAATCCTTATTTCTCCATTTTTCTTACGAACTGGAACAATATTGGCCACCCATGTAGAATGATGAATAGGATAAATGATCCTTGCCTGAAGCATCTTATCTATTTCTTTGAAAATAACATCTGCGACATTGGGATTATAATTTCTTAATTTTTGTCTAAAAGGAACTACTCCGGGCTTGAGGGGAATATGATGTTGAAAGTGACCATTTCTAAAGTCTTTCAAATCCTCACAAGACCAGGCAAAAACATCTAAATATTTTTGTAGCAGTTTAACAAACAAATGCCTTTCTTTAGGACTGCAACACTTGCCTAAATTGACCATCTTTGGGTTATTTTCATCACCTAAATTAATCTTTTCATATTCTCTCGATGTGTTAACAGTTTGAGAAACATTTTCTTTAACATACCTGTCATTGAGATCAAAGAGGCATTCTAAGGATACAAGGCCTTTTGGAATTCGATTTCCCTTCAACTGAAAAACTTCCTTTTTAAAACCTCCCCCTGTATCTGGACAAAACTCATTATATTCATTCTCTGAATCTTCAAAGAAAGAAGAGGTGAACATTTCAGCATTTTGCAAGAATTGGTTGATGTGTTTATCATTTCAAAACACTTTCCAGAAATTTGAATTGTTAGGTACATTAGGATGATATACAACTTCAATCGTGTAAACATCTGCACCAAAGTCAGGATGCAGGAGCAATAAAGATGCTGACACTACTAAAGAATGTGCCCGAGAATTTTGATCTCTAGGAATAGCTTCAATTGAGAAAGTATCAAAATATTCAATCTCATCCCAAACTCCGTTTCTATAATGTCTGAGCCTTTCATTTTTTACCGAGAAGAGATCTCGTACTTGTTTAACAATCAATTCTGCATCGCCTTTGGCACGCAACAATTTGATTCCCATTTTTCTAGCTTGCTCTATTCCTAACAACAATGCCTCATATTCTCTGGTGTTATTATTGTTCTTAAATTCTAATTTGAATGAAAAAGGAATCTTTTCACCTCATGGGGAAATGAGCACCACTCCAGCACCAGCACCAGATCTAGTCGATGCACAACTACCATTAAATTCCATCTCCCACAAGCCTGCAGTAAGATCGACTTCAACTTCTGGTGTACCTTTCTTATCATCAGAGAAGAGCAAATAATTGCCAAAATCACATTTATGAAACAATATTTGAGATTTTGGGTCATCAGAGGGAAAAACGGTATACTTGGACTTTGGTTCAGGTTGAAGAGCAAAATTTTGTTTACCAATGGGAATTATTGCCTCAGACCAATCCATTTTAATTTCTTCTCCCAAATCCTTACAAAAGGTCCTTCTTAACAACATTCCATAACTTGTGGGAATAACAACAACTAGAATAGTCAACTTCACTCTTTTGTTAGGATGTACCGCTAGAGAAACCTGTGCATCTTTGATTTGACCTAGTAAATGAATTTTCTTTGAATCCATTGAATAACATTTACCAAATATTTTAGTGAGTGAAAGGCCTAAAGATTTAGCAACTGCAGAGGGCATAATATTATTGGAGACTCCATAATGAATAATGCAATTATTAAGTTTAAACCCATTGATAAATAAGGACACATAAAATGGCTCGGGCCTTTGGTCAGGTACTAATGGTGATTCAATTGGTTCATTAACTAATGTATTTAGAATAGTACTAGACAACTTTGTAGACTTGGTATCCTTTTCATCCCGTGAAGACTCAAGATTAATCAATGGTGTGTTGGTGTATTGCAACTGAGAAGTTTCCCCTTGAACATATTTAATTAGCTTCTCTAATTCTTTAGGATTCAACCTAAGATATTCAGCGGGTGAAATCTGAATTTTCAATGCCTTACAAAATTCAACAATATCAAAAGAAGAATCGGGATCAACACGCTTCAACATTTGAACCTCTTGAACTCTTGAACCATTCTCTAAGTTTCGGTTCAAAGGTTCTTTACCTTTAGCTATAGTTTCGGGAAAGGTTGTGGTATCTATATTTTTGGATTGACGCTGACCTCTAGTGAGGATGACACAAGAAGGATCTCCAAGGGTCACCAATGTATCACCTCCTCTGTTTGAATCTGATTCATACTCCAAGAATTGTATTCCAGAGTCGCCAGGCTGCCCATGGACTTCTTCCTCTGGATCAAGTTCACTTATGGCCTCTCTTGTATTTATCATTTGTGCATACCGCACCATCTTTGGACAAGAATTACCAGATTCGGGTGAACTCACAATACTGGTTCCCACTTTTTGACCAACTTTGACACTTAGATGAACATTTTGAAAAAAACCTTCACTTTCTGTCACCTATAACTTTTAAACCATTAAGAATTTGAAGATGATGTAAACTAGTGATTTGTAACATCTTGTTTATAGATTCTAAATATATTTTTTTCAATTTTTTTTAAATAAAATTTTATTGAGTTTTCCGTCTCCCTCAAAAAGTAGTTTTTTACAGCAAACAATATTTTTTAAGAGTGATGTGCATCCCGAAACGCATTGTAGACACCCAAAATTGTCATGTCTAATTAAATAAATATTTTATTTATTTGATTATCTAAGCCTAATTCTTCTATTAATTAAATAAATCTTTATTTATTTAATTAATTCATTTATCCTCTTCTAGCCCTATTTCTCATTTAAATAAATACATTTATTTATTTAAATTATCCTTTTCCTAAATTAAATAAATATTTTATTTATTTAATTATCCCACTTCTTCTATTAATTAAATAAATCTTTATTTATTTAATTAATTCATTAACCTTTTCTACCTATGACACATGTCATTCATCTCTTAATTCATACACTACCTACCCCTTTCATTATTTTATTATTTCTTCTACCTACCCTCTAATCATAGCCGACCTCCTTTTACACCTCTCAATCTTATCCCTCCATTTCATATAGTGTCTTCTATATAAGGAGATACTTCCCTCATTATCAAACCCTAATGATGCATCCAAATGACCTAATGAAAGATCTTATGCACTTGACTACACTACGATCCTACTTGCAACCACATTCCGTTCTTTGTTGAGCTCTTGTGCACATAAAATCTGAGAGCAAATATATCAAGCAAGATCAATGGAGATAGGAAGAATGGAGATCCAAACACTATGGGACATGTGATGGTATAATCTTTGTGATTTCATTTGATTTGCATTGTCTTAGGTAATCTTCATATGTTATGGTGGATCTTTGTTGATTGTTAGGCTAGGGTTTTGTGGTTGAATTCATTTAGCCTTTCAATATCGTTATTGTTGTTATCCATTTTCACCATATACATTTTGGCACGCCCGGTGGAACTCTTGTCCCTTTTGCATTTAACATCCTTGTTGTAGATTTTGTAATGTGAAGTTGCAGATTTGACGTTTTCGGCAGCATTTTGTTATTTCCGCGTCTGCGTACTTTCGGATCGCGTTTTTGATTTTCTGGCGCGTCTGCGACATTTGGATCTGCGTCTGTGTTTTGGCAATATTTTATTTTGCAGGTTTCAGGAAAACGTGTCTGTGTTGTAAAGTCGTGTCTGCGCTGGTTTTGGCCGCGTTTGTGTCCAGAAGATGCGTCTATGTTCTGTAGCCGCGTCTGTGTCTCACAGAACCGTGTCTGTGTCATCCAGTCGCGTCTGTGTTAAAGGTAACCGTGTCTGTGTTCACCAGTTTCAAAATTTTGGGTTTTCATTGATTCAATTTTTTGGATTTTGCATTTAGGGTTTCAGATCCGATTTATTTTTAGCTAACATTTTCAGATCTAGCTAACAAAATTGGTGCAGCTTGTCTTGAAAGCTAAATCGTTTGGTTGAAGGCCCCTATTTTCACAAAGTTTTTTGGGTTTAAAATTTACCTAACTTGTGTGCTTGCAGGAAGGGGTGATTATTTGAAACAATCCAAACTACTAACAACTCTTTGTTACAGGTCCTTGGCAAGGGTTTTTGGATTTTTATTGTGTGCCTTGTTTTCATAGACTAGCAAACACCTCCATTGGTGCACTAAAATTGAATCATTATCTTTTGTGTCTTGAGCAATAGGCTCTTTTTGTTTAATCTTTAGAGGGCCTGTCTTCCCGTGTGGTCATTAGGACTACTAGTGAGAAGAGAATGACCCAAGTGGTAGCGAGGAAAATCCACCTCTTCCGAACCACTATAAACAACTGTATTCATGGTGAAAACTATGGATAATGTGTGCTGATTAGTTCATACCGACACTATGTCTCCCCATAAACCCGTTTGATCAAATTTATTTGATCAGTTGTAGGGCGTAACCCCTACCGGCTGGGAGCCTTCTGTATTTACAGAGCTGAAAGTGCCGCATGTATGGCCACATGAGCAGATACCCTTACTAGCACCTTTTTGTTTTAGAAGCCCAAATCCTTCTAGTTGTTGGGGCAGGAAGTCGGACCTCTGGTAGCGGCCCACACACATACAGTTCTTAGTAGAGATACAAAGTTCGCCACGGGGAGTTTTCATGGGGACTGATGCTTGGCTGACCCGAGAAGTGAGTGCCGAGGGTGGAGCCAGTGAGGTCAAGCATCTAAGTATCCGCTCTGAATAGCGTAGCCTCGGGGGTAAAACCCCATGTGGGATCAACAACTATTGTCTTGGCCAGCCATAAGAATTGTGCTTGACTTATTTTAAACATTCAAAACATTCAAGACCAAACAGCAAAACATTGTGTCTTTTGTGTCTTCAAGTGTATGCAAAACATTTTTTACATCAAACAACACACTTTTCTTGGAGTCATTTTGAGTCTAGACACTTGCAAACATTGGGTCTTCATCAACACTGTGTTCTCTTGTCACGAAAAACAGTCAAACAGTCAGATTTGGTCACAACAAAACGACTTCACAGATTGAAAAAAATTGCACAAATTTTACAGAAACGCGTCTGTGTCGGACATAATAGTGTCTGTGTTGTATAACCACGTCTGTGAAGGGCAGAATCGCGTCTGTGTTCCAACAGTCAACATTGCACTTTGCAAAAAATCTCAGAAACGCGTCTGTGTTAAACAAAGCCGCGTCTGTGTCAGGAAACCGCGTCTGTGAAGTATACAGGCGCGTCTGTATCCAGAATTGAAAAACTTTTACAGTCCAGCAAACAAACACAGTCAGTTTCAGAATTCTTGAGCTTCCTAGGTCATTTCTCCAGGGTTTCATCTAGCATTCAACCTGTCTTTGGGTCTCACAAAATCCATCATTGCTTCACATCTCACTTTACATTCACATTTGTCTAAACTTGAGTCAAAAGGTCACTTTCTTGTCCTCATCATACTTTCTCAACACACTACATACAACAACACTTTGCTAAGTGGTCCCTCATCAAGGTTTCTTACCTTTGGGTCCCATTTGGTCTTACTTAGAGTCAAGGTCAACTTACCTCATCAAGAGAAACTATCCTCTCTTTGGAAGTCACACCTACTCTACTACATACATACTTGGTCTTACACTTTGGACATTGCAAGTACACTTCAGATTCATTTACATTCCATCCAACTTTTGGTCTTCCATACTTTTTCCATTTTTCATCTAGCCTCACACATCTTGGTCAATACCTAGTTCATGGTTGAAACCCGTCTTCAAAAATCTAGGAGAGAAACTAAAGAGGCTCAAGAGTCCGCAAACATGAGTTCTTATGAGTATGACAATGATATCTTTTTCAATTCTAATCATACTACATTACCTGACATGGATGCCTATAGAAACATTCCAAATGTTGAGAACATGGACACTATAAACAACAATGCTACACACAATGACAATATGGACAACTTTTCAGTACATTCAGCAGATGTGGAAGAATCCATTATGAATCCCCATTTTAATCGATTGGTTGAGGAAATAATGAGGAGGGATAGACAATGCTTTTTACAAATGATGGCACAAAGTGGATCCAAGATACCTCATGATTTTGACATGTCTCAAATAATGGAAAATCAACCTTTGCAACAACCTCACTCCAACATGGATCAAAGGAGACCTAATAGTGGAGGAAATAGAGGGCCACATATGGTACCTGAATCACCATCAGCTTTGCTTCAAAAACCAGAGGTCCCACATACACATGGTCAAACATATGATACTCACCTTCGCAGACCATTATGGAAGTCTTATGGAGAAAAATATGCTCAATCACATATCAATGCTAAGGATCAACCACCAAAGCAATGGGAAATTCAAAGGCATACTCAAAATTTGGACACAAGGAAACCCCGTGTCAAATTTGGGGGAAATACAATAGAACATGACATGCCTGTAGAGTATGGTATACATGCACAAAATAGATATGGTGTTCCTCAACATGAATCTATACCAAGTGGTCCATATACGCAGCATCACTATAGACCTCCTCCATATGAACATGTGTATGATCAATATCATCCATATATGCAACATGCTCCTCCTCCAATTGGTGCCTCAAGCATGGGGTATGGTCCAAGAAGTCGATCTCCACCTAAGAGCAATTTGGAGCAACAAATCAGGGATTTACTAAAGAAAATGGAGGACATAAATACACCGAAGCCAACATACACAATGAGAGACATATGTCCTTATCCATTTGACAAGAGCATTCCAATGCCTCCATTTCCTACACACTTTGTGACACCTAAGTTTGATAAGTATAGAGGAAAAGGGGATCCTAAGGCACACATAAGACAGTTTTTCACAGCTTGCATTGAGGTAGCAGCAGAAGAGACATATTTGATGAGATTATTCCCACAAAGCTTAGGTGATCAAGCTATGGAATAGTTCTCCCAACTCCCACCTGGTATTAAGTCATGGGGTGATCTAGCAGAGGCATTTATCCAACATTTCTCCTACAACATAGAGACAGACATATTAGTCACTACTTTGTGCAACACTAAGCAAAAAGAGGGAGAATCTTTTGCATCATTCTTACAAAGATGGAGAAATCTAGCCAGCAGATGCTCTTGTGAAATTCCACAAAAACAAATGGTAGAAATGTTCACCCAAAATGTTAACAAAGACATTGGTTATGATCTAAGAAAAGCTTGTTTGTCCACCTTCAAGGACATTATTGAAAAAGGCTTAGCGACAAAAAAGGTCCTAATTGAACAAGGAGTCATCAAGATATTCAAGGAAAACAAAGATGACTTTAAAGGAAAAGACAAGCCAAGATTTTGGAATAAAAACAAGAACACGGTCAATGATGGTGTTGTTGATGCCAACACAGTGCGACCCAAAGTCATCTTTTTGGGATCAAGTTCTACAAACAATCAAGTGAATACTCAAACAACTTCCAGATCACGAAGGAAGTACACTCCATTAGGAGAACCACTTGAGTTAGTCTTCAAGAAGCTAGTGGCAAACAAGGTAATCACAGTTCCAGATTTTCCTCCATATGAACCAAAGGTTAAACCAAATTGGTGGAACGATGATGAGTATTGTGAATTTCATAAGAGCAAAGGTCATAAGACAGGAAATTGTCATCGACTGAAGAACATCATACAAGATCTCATCGATAGAGGTGACATTGAGATTGAGGGACATTCGTCTAATCAAGAACATGATATGTTTAAGGAACCATTCCCAAAACATGACAAGGGAAAAGCTAAAGCCACAGAGGATCAAACCAACTATACCAGAGCATCTTACAACTATGATTCAACCATCAATCACATCTCGATGGACAATTATGTCTCTACCATTATCATCAAGGACAAAGCGCCTGAGAATTCTACCCAGACACCCAGGATTGTCCTAAAAGGTGTTGGATTTTCTTCCGAACCTACCTCTGAATGTCATGTCACAACTCGTCAAGGTAAAATCACTTTGCAAGATGCTCCAACTAAAAACACCGCTTCTTCATCAACCAAACCTGAGTATGACCTTGTAGAACAGCTAGGGAAGACACCCGCGCTCATTTCAATCCTTGAGCTATTACGCATATCTCCCGCACATAAAGCCATTCTTGACAAAATCTTGAGAGATACTACTATTCCTACTGATCTAAACATGGACCAGTTTCAAGCCATGATGGGATACCTTTCCATTCCACATTCACGTACTTTCACAGAAGCCAATGACGCCTCTGTAAGTTAGCCACATAATGCACCACTACACATTGAAGCCTTCATACACAAACATCAAATAAAAAGAGTCCTGATAGATGGAGGAGCAGGTCTAAACATTTGCACATTAAGCACTATTACACAATTGGGATATTCTGATAAAGCTGTAAATTCTACAAACAAAATCACCATTAAAGCATATGATGATGAAGAGAGTTCATCCAAGGGTACAGTCATTTTACCTTTCAGAGTTGGGCCAATTACAAAGGATGTGGTCTGTCAAGTCCTGGATTTAAATCTCACTTATAACATATTGCTAGGACGTCCTTAGATTCATGAAATGAGGGCAGTCCCATCCACATATTACCAATGCATTAAGTTTCCTCATAATGGAGTGGAAGTAACAGTTAATGGCGATCCTAATCCATTCATATATTGCAATAACTTGAAATCAAAGACTGAGACCATCATTCCCAGTAATCGTGAGGCTGTTCCTTCCTCGGCATACATTTATCCTGAGTCATTAAAACCTTCGACATCAAAACAAGGTGAGCTTAAAGGCAAGTTTCAGGACAAAGGCATGGGGGAATATACTTTCAATCAGACCATGTACTTACGACAAGTCATGAGTTCCCCAAAAGAATATGGAAGACCACATCCTAACAAGCAAATCTCCATCATGATGCTTAAATGGGACCCTACTACCTTTCAAAGATGGGGTGAACTAGAAGAGGAAGATTTATACCAAATGCTTTTCAGAGACAATGAAGAGGAAACACGAGATCACATCAATCTACCATGTGAGAAATATGGCAAAGGCTTCAAAATTCTACAAAAATTCAGGTATGATGAAAAAAGCCCTTTGGGATTACGAAAGGAAGGCATCATTGAACCTTTACAACCTGAATTGACTCTCAAGAAGGAATGCTCAAAAGGACTTGGTTTCTCAACTTCCAAGGTCCACACCCAAAGGACAGAAGAAGCCTTACAAATCAAAGCTGTCAAAATTCAACAAGAGAATAGCTATTCCATAGATTCCAATGAATGGGAATGGGGTTCCGACAAGTCTTCCAGTGACTACAAGCTCACCGAGACATTCAGAGAGCCAGATGAACCCACAGAAGAAGAAGAATTTTATAACAAGTTCAGAGTTGGTCAAGAAACAACCCATTAGGATTCCACACAGTCCTTGTCTCAAGGTTCTAGGTTGAAATCACATAGGATGAGAACACCTATCCCAGAATGCGCTACTAGTGATGATAATTTGGATTCGCTCGTGATCGAGACTAATGAGGAGAGTGCCATCGATGACCTTGATAATTACCTTGACATACCCGAATATAACTGCATCTTCACTCTTAGCCCTGCTAACTTCAAAAACATTAACGGCCTTCCCCTTGTTCACCACCAACTCATTGACTGGGATCATGAAGGACCTGCACAGTTTGACACATTCCAAAACGATGAAGCTTTTATTGACTATCTGGGCATATGAGATGATCTTCCCCCTGGAGACCATAAAGCGGGATACACTATAGAACTCAATAGCGTGACATATTTTGGTGAGGGTGTCGGACCTTCCAGTCGCAAAAATGTGAAAATAAGAACAAATCAAGGGTCTTTTGGCAAAAACCACACTGTGGCGCTGTCTGACCCCAAAAAAGTAAAAAGAAAGGACGTATCTGAGGGTGAAAACCTCTCTGAGGCATCCGAAGATGGAAGGATCAACATTCTCCCAGCATCATATGAGGAAAAGTCATCCATGTTGGTAGAGGAGACTATCAAAAAAAACATTGGTATGGAAGAGGTTCCACACAACATATTCCTAGCTCAATCACTGACAGCCGAAAGGTCAAAATTCATAAGTTTCTTCAAAGAACGACAAATCAACTTCGCCTGGTCATACGCTGATATGCCTGGATTAGATCCGGATTTGGTAATGCATCATTTGACAGTCAAACCGGGGGCAAAACCAGTAAAACAGAAACTAAGAAAAATGCATCCACAAGTGGCATTACTAGTCAAAGCAGAACTTGAGAAATTACTGGATGTCAGATTCATACGCCCAATCGATTATCTTGAATGGATCTCCAACTTGGTACCTGTTAGTAAACCAGATCGCAACATCAGAATTTGCACAGATTTCAGAGACATCAACAAAGCTTGTCCAAAGGATGACTTCCCATTACCAAATATTGACTTGATTGTTGATCTCACAGTAGGTCATGAAATGTTATCATTGATGGATGGATTCTCTGGTTATAATCAAATAAGAATCGCGCCTGAGGATCAACATAAAACATCATTTACTTGTCCGTGGGGAACTTTCTGCTGGAATGTCATGCCTTTTGGGCTAAAGAATGCAGGCGTGACATATCAAAGAGCCATGACTACTATCTTTCATGATCTCATCCACATAACCGTGGAAGATTATGTTGACGACCTCTTGGGCAAATCAATAGACAGAAACACACATTTGGACATGCTTTCAGTTGTCTTTGATCGGTTGGAAAAATACAAAGTAAGATTAAATCCCAATAAATGTGTCTTTGGAGTAACCTCCGGGAAACTCCTAGGATTCATTGTATCCAAAAGGGGAATTGAAGCTGATCCAGCAAAAGTTAAGGCCATCTTAGAAATGCAACCTCCAAGAAATATCAGTCAACTTCGATCCTTACAAGGCAGACTCCAGTCCATCCGAAGATTCATAGCACAACTGGCAGATAAGTGTAATCCTTTTCAGCACCTGCTACATAAAAACATCAAATTCAAATGGTATGATAACTGTCAACAGGCTTTCCAGACGCTCAAAGATTATCTTCTAAATCTGCCAGTTTTGATGCCACCAGTTCCAGATCAGCCTCTGTTACTATATATATCAGCTACTCCAACAGCACTAGGGGCACTCTTAGCACAACAAATTGCTGAGGGGAAGGAAAAAGCAGTATACTATATCAGTCGCACATTGGTGGGATACGAGCTAAACTACACACCAATTGAGCGTGCATGTCTCGCCGTGGTCTTTGCTTCGCAGAAATTATGACATTACATGCTTACTCATAAGACTAAGTTAGTTGCAAGGATAGACCCATTGAAATACCTTCTCAATAAAGCAACACTTACTGGGCGACTGGCCAAATGGGTAATGATCCTGAGTGAATTCAACATCGAGTATGTGGACAAAAAAGCAATAAAAGGACAAGCCATTGCAGATCAATTAGCAGATGCTCCCATGATAGATGATGTTCCTCTAAGTTCAGAATTTCCAGACGAATCCATTTTGACAATGTCACAGGCAAAGCCATGGCAACTGTACTTCGATGGCTCATACACACAGCATGGGGCAGGAGCTGGCATCCTCTTTATAACTCGTCAAGGGGATTCTATACCAAAATCATACCGCTTATCATTTCCTTGCACTAACAATATAGCGAAATATGATGCATTAACAACAGGATTACAAATTGCAGTTCAATGGAAGATCCAGGAACTTCGTGTTTTTGGGGACTCCCAACTTGTCATCCATCAAGCAACTAATGATTACCAAACAAAATATGAGAAATTAATGCCTTATAAACAAATGGTGGATGATCTGAAACAACACTTCACAAAGATAGACTTTGAGCAGATACCAAGAGAGCAGAATCGTGCCGCAGATGTCATGGCTACAATTGCTTCACTGATCGATCTACCTCCAAACGAGACCCGCTATGAGTTCTTGGTGGATAACCTTTTGGTCCCTTCATATGAGATCATGCCTACTGAGACACTATGCGTTGTCGGTCCCGAATACCAGTTATATGGGTCCATTTTCACATACTTACATGACAATACTTTACCTCCTGATCTATCAAATAACCAACGTCGCACTTTCATTCGCCAATCCTCTCGATATGTCATTTTAGCTGATATCCTATACCGGCGAGGTCTAGATGGCACTCTTCTTAGATGTTTAGAAAGCGACGAAGCTCAGATTGCGTTACGGGAAGTGCATGAAGGGATATGTGGTCCACATGCTAGTGGTTCTACCTTGGCCAAGAAACTCATTAGGACTGGATATTATTGGCCCAATATGGAGAAAGACTCACATCAGTTTGTCAAGAAATGTAAGCAATGTCAAATTCATGGAGATCTCATACGTGTGCCAGCACAAGAACTTCAACCACTTGCGTCTCCTTGGCCCTTTTGTCAGTGGGGACTCGATCTCATAGGCAAGATTCACCCTCCTTCTTCCAATGGTCACAAATTCATTATCACTGCCACAGAGTATTTTACAAAATGGATTGAAGCCGTGCCTCTCACAGAAGTTACTGGAAAACAGATTGCTACATTCATCCTCAACTATATCATTTGTCGATACGGTATTCCTGTTTCCATTATCACTGATAACGGGCGTCCCTTCAAAAATCAGGATGTTCGTGAACTCTGTGACCGCTTCCATATTTCCCATCGTTTCTCCACACCATATTACCTCCAAGGTAATGGCCAAACTGAGGCGTCTAATAAAACAATCCTTAAAATCCTAAAGAAGACAGTCGACGATGCTGGTCGTAATTGGCATATCCAACTTAATCCTGCACTTTGGGCCTACCGCACAAGTGTCCACACACCTACAGGAGCTACACCCTATTCACTTGTCTATGGTGCTGAAGCTATCTTGCCTATTGAGGTTGAGTTACCCTCTTTATGAGTCTCTTTGCAAAACATCATCAGTGATGAAGACTATAGGGTCTCTCGCTTACAAGAGCTGGAACTACTGGATGAACGAAGACAAACTGCTTTTAGTCATCTCAAGGCTTACCAACAATGAATGAGTCGCAGCTACAATCACAAGGTCAAGCCTCGCACATTTGAGGTGGGTGACTTAGTTCTCAGAGAAAATCCTAAAAACCAACAAGACAGAGAGAAGAAGGGCAAGTTTGAACCAAACTGGCTTGGTCCCTACATTATTACAGCAACATATGGATCTGGTGCATATCAGCTTTCAACTATAGAAGGTGAACCTTTGGAGGATCCTATCAACAACATGCATCTTCGTAGGTTCTACACATAGCTCTTCAGAATATCCTAATTCAAAAATACAAAAAAATAAAAAAAATTCAAAAATACAAAAAAGTCAAAAAATTCAGAAATACAAAAAAATCATAAAAACATAAAAATCGTTACTTGGTGAAAACCTGGCAAACAGGCGCCTTGTGACACAAAAAACATTGAAAAATTGAAAAAAGTAAAGAGAAAACATTTCGTCCAATGGTGAAAACCACTTCGGTGGCACCCTGGGCAAGTACCATGGTAAAAACTGGGTCACCAGCGCCATGCGTAGAGACATTGCTCCTCCCTCCTTCAGGATTCACTTTCATCCTTTCACATTACACACACTCACAACCTATTCATTCATAATAAACTTACCCATTCCCATCATGGCTTGTTATTGATCTACCCAAGATTGGTTAGCCATTCATAATAAACCTCCCTTTCCATCCATAATAAATCAGATCCTGTGGCTAAGGCAAATCCTACTTCTAGTGTTGGGTGTGGAACTAAGAACATCGCATGTTTCAAGGAGTATAGTTTCTTCCAGCTTCCTTCAGCCTATCCGCGCACAATCCACAATAAAGCAGCATCTGCATCACAGATCCACAATAAAGTTTCATCATCTCCGCAATAAAGTATCAGTTTCATGGATTCAGTCAGTTTCAGATGAGACAAACCAGCAACAATGGGCTTCAACAAATCAAATCTTTCAACAGACTCAGACAACATATGGTTCAGTGCTATCTATCCATTTTGTGAAAGTAAACATTGTGACCACAATCAAATAAGACTTATAAAAGTGACAAGAGACACTAAACTTGAGGACTACAGTGGATGTTGGTGTCAAGTCTTGGTTTTCTTTTGATTTTATCTTTTGGTGACATGTCTTTTAGCTTTTTCCAGGATGTCTTTGACTAGAAAGGCAAGGATGGGGTATCGTCACCTATTTGTATTTGCTGTCTGTGGATTGTCTCTTAGTAATGCTATGACTTGTCCAAGGATATGAGGACACTGTGAGTCTAGTGTGAACTGGGGCATTCCTTGTTTGTGACTGTCTTATCTCCATGCAAACAGGTACAATGACTTTCTGGGTCAAACATATGCCTCGATTGTCATAACCTACTTGCCATAATAAAGCTTAATGATGATAACGCACAAGAAGCTCTTCCACTTTCATATCTTTTGTCTTTCATCCCCCTTTCTTGATTGACTTCCATTATCCTTCTCGAGTCCGTGTAGCCTGCTATCACATGACTGAGTATAATGACACACCAAAAACATTTGCATTTCATGTAGTTTCACCTGCATTACCACATATAAGCATTTCATACATACATATAGATATCACAATTGCATCACATCCTACACACAACACATGTTAGAACATTTTATATTCTCATCATGTAAATAGTTATTTGCATTGTCATATTCATCTGCATTACATACATTCACATTTGCATCATGCATACGCATATAAAACATAAAAGAACAAAAATATTGCATTACATCATATAAATATTTGCATCCATATCATAAGCATCACATAAGAACATCTCATCACATAGGTACACATGCATTTAGTTGCCGAAAAGATGAATCATCTCATATATATATAAAAGTGTCATGATACAATGATGTCAAAATCATATGGCTACAAAAGCACCCGCAGGTGTCTACAATACAAAAATGGTACAACATTGATACAAAGGGAGCCCTCTAAGGCTATGATGAACTCCCTCCCTTGGAGCCGCCTGGCCTCGATGGAATCTGAGCCCCTGAAGGACCCGCCCCAGGATCATCCCACCTGTCTCCTCTATCTAGTGGTGGTGGAGGATCTATAACCCCACCACTCGATGCCTGTCTCCTCTGGCTCCCTCCCATAGCTGTCGTTGTACGCGATGGTCTATGGAAGCTCCTCACCCGTTGATCTGCTGGCATTGCACCATAGTAGAGGTCTCTCCAGTAGGCAATCTCCTCCCCTGCCCGCAGGACATAAGCATATCCTGCCCCTGTATCCTCCGCTGCCTACCTCTCGACCCTTAGTGCTGTCTCAGCCTCAATATAGCACTGGATAGCCTGATCCCACTCCCGCTCAGTATCTCGGAGCCTCATCCTAAGCCGATCCCTCTCCCTCTCTAGCTCCTGGATCTCCCTCAGATCTAGCAACTCATCCTCTACTGGGTCAGCCCCCTCCGCCTTTGCCTGTGGCTCTCCCTGTACGAGTGCCTGCCCCTGTGCCTGTACCTGTACCTATACTGGTACCTGTCTCTGTCCCTATCCCTGCACCTATACCTGTCTGGGACCCTGTGCTGCTGGCACCTGTAGCGGCAATCCACCGCGACCCCTCACCACCCGAGCCTGTCTCTCCTCACCACCCTCCCTCTGAGGTGCAACCCTCCTCTCTCCAACTACTCCCCTCCTCCTTCGTCGGCCTCTGCCCCCATCCCCTCCACCACCATCATCATCTCCACCCCCATCTCCATCCAATGGCTCCCCTGGATCCATCAACCGTGGGAAGGGATGCTCTGCCCAATATGCTGTGTACTCAGCATCCATGCCGGCATCCTCGATCTCTGGCCACATGTCATAGGGTAGGGGTATCATCTCTACCAGCTATGTCACTGCCTGATCATATGACAGCAAGGGCCCAAACTGTGCCTGATCTCTAACTGTCCGTGCATACCAGCCTGAGCCCCGGGGCATCCTCTGAATCCGGCCAAACTGTCAGCCAATCCTGTCCACTAGCTGCCTCTCCAGCACATAGGGCGTCCACCCAATCAAATACCTACTCCGGAAGGTGTAGGGAAGCTCAACTACATCATCCTCCCACTGCTCGCAGCCCAGATATGGTCTCCATATGACCACATCAATGTCATCTATCACTCACCGCCAGTGCTCCGACCTGCCAATCCGTGGCTGTGATGTGATCATATCATACAAATGAACAAAGCTGCGTCCATGTCCCCTACCTCTGAAGTGTATCGGCCTCGTCACTGGCAGATGTTCATAAGCCCATACCTGCAGCAATGTCACTCTGCAGCCCAATCCCACTGATCCATGGTAGACAAACTGATGAAGCTCATAATACAAATGGGCCAACATGCACGGTCCCCAAGCATATCTAGTGTGCTGCATCACCAGTGTCTCCAGTGCTCCTCCCCAACCCACAGCCAACCCCCGTGTCGCCCTATCTGGACACAGGAACCCACTGATAGCTCCTCCTATCACTATCGACAATGTTAACCCTGTGGCTGTCATGGTGTCCCATGCCACATGTCCTGCCCTCATCTCCAGTCTTGGGTCCTGGAACACCCATCTCAATGCCTCCCTGTCTCCATCTCGATCGTATGGGATTAGCTCCCCATCGATCGGTATTCATAGAATCCTATAAACATCCTCCAGGGTGACTGCCATCTCACCCATCGGCAAATGGAACGTGCACGTCTCAGAGTGCCATCTCTCAGCTAATGCAGTCAGTAGTCCCATGTTCGCCCGAAACTCGGGCACATATAGCACATGTCTCAATCCCATCTCCTCGATAGCAGCTCGCTCCTCGACTGTCAACTCAGGTCGCAACCTCTGAGTAGACGGGAATCTCTCCCGTGACTCCAGCATCGGCAAATACTCCTGCAATCAAGCAAATCACTCATGTCAGTCATAGTGGCATTCCCTGTTTATCACAAAATGCTACTTTTTATCTACATGCATATGACTATCTATCCTAGTGACACTCACTGTTCATCACAAAGTGTTGCTTCTATCTTAGTGGTACTCCCTGTTCATCACAAAGTACTACGTGTGTGACACTCATTGTTCATCATAAAGTGTTACTCACATTTGCACTCACTGTTCATCACAAAGTGCTGCTCATACTCTAGTACTCCCTGTTCATCACAAAGTACTCTATCTTGGTACTCACTGTTCATCACAAAGTGCCTTGATCTATCCTAGTCTTCCCTAGAGGACCTGCTTGAGTGTATCCTCTTAGCAGCTTATCCAATCGACAACGTATGTTCATCACAGAACTGCCGATTTGACCTAGAAGACCAAAACTCAACACAAACGCGCTTACCTGACATAAATGCGCTTTCAGACTACACAGACGTGCCTGATTGACACAGATGAGCCTATGCTTTGCACAGACGCGCCTGTGCGACACAGACGTGCCTTCTTGGCACAAACGCGCCTGAACATCACAGACGTGTTCGCAATTGACCTAGACACGGGTTCCAACACAGACGCGCCTGGCACAAACACAGACGCGCCTCGCGAGCACAGACGTGCCTGGCACCAACGCAGACGCGCCTGGACGTGTTTTGACACTTTTTGGACCCTAGTCTAAGCGCATTTATGATCCTATCTAGCATGCATTAATGAAAAAATTAAAATGCGTCAAAGTACGAGGAGGTTTGGTGGTACTTATCGGCTCTCCTGCCTCTGCTGGCCTCTAAAATCGGCGAACGTGGTCGAATCTGTGAACGAAAGCCATCGCTGCTAACTGCTGCTGCTCTATCTTCGCTCTGCAATCTGCTCTCGTGGATGTGTAGATGACAATGAGGATGTATTTTCCCCCGTGGTTTATCTTATAGCCTACCCTAGCCCTCGCCTTCATTTCTCGCGTCAGTCTTCTTTATCCCGTGACTCTGTCACTTTATCCGGTCAGTCCATTCTAGCCTTTCTTTCTTATCGAGAGATTGTCTGTGATCTTTTCAGACATTTTTTCATCCAATCTCTCGAGGGGGCATATCATTCCCATCTTGGAGCAACTCTGTATCAGTTCATATTATCTTCTTTGAAACAACGCGACAAGCCGCATTGTCTCAAAGAGGGGCAAAATGTAGACACCCAAAATTGTCATGTCTAATTAAATAAATATTTTATTTATTTGATTATCTAAGCCTAATTCTTCTATTAATTAAATAAATCTTTATTTATTTAATTAATTCATTTATCCTCTTCTAGCCCTATTTCTCATTTAAATAAATACATTTATTTATTTAAATTATCCTTTTCCTAAATTAAATAAATATTTTATTTATTTAATTATCCCACTTCTTCTATTAATTAAATGAATCTTTATTTATTTAATTAATTCATTAACCTTTTCTACCTATGACACATGTCATTCATCTCTTAATTCATACACTACCTACCCCTTTCATTATTTTATTATTTCTTCTACCTACCCTCTAATCATAGCCGACCTCCTTTTACACCTCTCAATCTTATCCCTCCATTTCATATAGTGTCTTCTATATAAGGAGATGCTTCCCTCATTATCAAACCCTAATGATGCATCCAAATGACCTAATGAAAGATCTTATGCACTTGACTACACTACGATCCTACTTGCAACCACATTCCATTCTTTGTTGAGCTCTTGTGCACATAAAATCTGAGAGCAAATATATCAAGCAAGATCAATGGAGATAGGAAGAATGGAGATCCAAACCCTATGGGACATGTGATGGTATAATCTTTGTGATTTCATTTGATTTGCATTGTCTTAGGTAATCTTCATATGTTATGGTGGATCTTTGTTGATTGTTAGGCTAGGGTTTTGTGGTTGAATTCATTTAGCCTTTCAATATCGTTATTGTTGTTATCCATTTTCACCATATACATGCATAACTTTTTTTTCTTCTATAAATGATAAAAACTTAATTATTTTGAATTTTAGTTTGTAACATCAATACCCAGGGCATGCAATTGGTTTGATAGTGATATGTTGAATATTTTTCATTTTATTAAGTTTTGAAGTCTGACTAATTGTAATTTAGATATAGGTGTACGTTTGAACACATAACTTGTTCCATACATATCAAAATTCACTTTTATTTTTTTTGTTAGAAAGAAGACATTAATACCTAGTGCATAGATATTTTTCAGATTTTTTTTGAATTAGTTTACTATTTTTCCCAATGCATTGAATAAAGAAGTTCATGTTCGATGAAAAACCTAAATTCATAAGAAATAAAATAAAAATATATTAATGAAATTAAATATATTTAAAATTATACTTTTTGGAAAGCTTATAATAAGGACTAAATACTTAAAAAGATATAATTTTCTAATTGAATTCATTTGACCCCCCAACAATTAATGTAAAATTGGTTTTTTATCAGCATTTGATAGATGCAAAGGAGACTCCATTACAAGTAAGATTTAGAAGTAGAGAGGTTCTATCTAATAAATTTTGATCTAAGACCCTTTGATCTCACTCTCTTCAATTAATTACTTCAAATGAAACCTCTTAAAGCATAAATCATTATATTTTCTAAAAAATGTATGGTTTCAGCAAAAATCAGGATGTACCAAAAAGTGGGAACCAACATTGTGAGTTCACCTCATCATGATCATCAGTGAGATGAAAAACACACATATTCCCCTTAAGTGGTGGAGCTTCAATTGCTAGTCTTTGTTGAGCTAGAGGCAATTGTAAGGATTTATTCCCAGTTCCCATAGAATGAGTTGTAATCCTCCTTGGTATGTTTTGATAAGGATGTGAGTAAGATGTACTAGCCTTGGGCAACTATCTTTTGAGTGTTATGACATCATTCGTTAGTCTTTGAATTACAGGGTCTGAAGAGGAAGAGGGTTGCGAATTAGCCACTTGCACTTCTCTCTTCCATTTTCCTGCAGTAATCAAGTAATCTTCTAACTCAACAACAAGTGTTTTAACGTCATTCAGAGTTACAAATCTCTGTCTGCGAATCAAGAAACTTATCTTTGAGGGCATAGAGTTTATAAAAAAACATTTCAAATTATCATTTGAAGGTTTCTGATTTGCAGGAATTTTATGAACAATTTTATCAAACCTAGCTACGAAATCTCTCATAGATTCGGGGACCTCTTTTTTTAATTGAGCTAACTGGGCCAAAAGGGAATGCTCATCTTCTGTTACTTTGAACCTAGCTTCAAATCTAGTTTTCAAATCTCGCCAATTTGTTATTACACTATTTGGCAAATGATAAAACCAATCTACAACGACTTCAGTTAATGTTTGTACAAACAACCTTATTGCAACATCTTCATGCTGGACAACTATTATACCACATGCAACATTAAATGCATTCAAATGTTCATCAACTATAACCTTCCCATCGCCACTGAATTTAGGCAAATGATCCCTCGCTTCTTTGGGTAAAGCATTCAAATTCAGACCAAGATTCAATGGACCTACTGCGCCCCTGCAAGGATTGTTGGCTGCCATTGGAAGAATGATATTAAGAGGTGTTGGGTTGATTACACTAGGTAAGGTAACACCATGCAAGGTTAGGGCTTGACAAACTGAAGATACAGGGAATGAAGGGGATGGAGAAGGAGGTCTACTTCTTGCTCGTCTCTTAGGTGAAAAGGACAGCTAAAAGTTTAGGTTTTGCAATTCCTGAAAGACAGAGTCAACCATTCCTTAACGCCTCTGAGACCTAGTGTATCTTCTTGGCTCCAGCCTGTTCACAATGCAAAATTTTGATAGAATTGGATAGAATCTTAAAAGTTCACAAGACAGTTCTTTGTATCCTGTAATCAGGTGACCAATCTTATTATTCAACTCCCCAGCAGAGTCGCCAAAAATCTATTGGTTAATAGATTTTCCTTTCCTTTAATATTTTTCTCAATGCCGACTAATGCATACCCTTGATGAAAAGAAAATGAACCAACAGTTTGGTGAACCGGGTTTTGGTTTACCCTCTGCATAAGAATGCAGCTCCTCGTAAGATATTCAATGAATTTTTATGCAAATAACTCAGAAACAAACACACTTTTTATCAGAAAGCGAGAAAGGATTTCACATTCATTTGTCAACACAATAAGAATGATACAAGATAATTATGAAAGAATATAAAGGTCACAAACTTAAACTTTGAACATTTCAATTCAATGTAAAACTTATTTCATCAAGCATACTCAATGTAGCATAAATGCTGATCGATACTCAATCATGCCTCATAGGACAAGGGGATCAAAATCATTTAAACAACAATTTACCAGTACTTTTCTTAAACAATGAATTCACAGACTTATGAAGAACTGATAATGAAGTAAAATATTTCGTACACAAGCATACATCCCAACACAGATTGCTCTATCATTCAAACACACAGATTTGAAGACCATACAAAATATATCATTCCATTCACATATCAAATGTCCACACTGGAATTCAAAGAAAATTAAGTCTGCTAATTCAAATCAAAGTTTTTGCAGACCTTCAATAAAGATTGCTTAATTACATTTATAACCTCCAGGCTAATAGTTCTTTTGAAAATAACCCTAAATTCTTAAAATCTACCCTAGAGTTAAAAGAAACTGTTTGCTTCAAACTGGATAGAACTTAAATGAACAAAGGCCATAGACAAGATGACAACTAATCCATAAACCAATCAAGACTCCAACTTGGTAGAAGAAGCTACTGATTTGTCCTGTTTTGTCGCGGTACCACGTACATTTCGCCACTCCAAATGTGCTATTGAGAAATTAAGGATAACCTGATAGTGCGTGAGTCTAATGTGCATAATGCGTTGCTTCCAAACATCTTTGTCCATGTTCACCTGCATAACTTTAACTTTATGCACTTCCAAGTGATCGAAGTAGACTGCTAACATTGATTATATCCTTGCCACTTTGGAAAAATCATCTGTAGTTAGAGCCTTTGTCTCTTTAACAAGTTGCACCCTTTCTTTAAAGGTTTTGACCATATCTGCCATTGGTTCAATCGTTTGTCCATTCTCTTTCAAGAGTTGTATATCGATGCATTTTAGATCTTTCTGCATTGTATCAATAAGTTCTTTTAATCCTTTTAGTAACTTGATAGATTCTTCATGACCCTGTTTAATGATATAGTTCCTCCATTCAACATTCTTTCTTGATACATACAACATGTTGTCATCTAGGTTATCCACTAGCTTCCCATTAAGAAATTTCATGATGCCAAATTTCTATACATCATTCATCTATGCCAAGATTGCTACCTATTTAGTTCTTTCTTTATCCCATGCGGTAGCTTCCAATTCCATCTCTCTACTCACAGTTATGGCATTATCATATACCTTGATTGGGTTAACAATGTAGTCCGTGCTCTGTTGCACTATGGAATCAAGCCACTCATCAAAAACTTCAGCTATCATGCAGCTTCTCTGGACCTGATCTAATAGCTTTTGATTCACTGGTGATTTGGGGTCAAAAGATAATGTCATTTGTGTCAGGGGCTGAGGACTCGGGTGATGTATGACATTAATATATTCTGCCATCTGGGTAACAAATTGTTTCAACTTCCATTTGTCCTTCTCATATTTCTAGGTCTTGGATATCATTCTCTTAGTAGAGGATTCTAAATGTTTGGCATCCACAACCCTTGAAGCAACTCCCAGGTCGATTTTATTAACAATAAAATCATTCTTAGTGGCTTTTTCTGGATCTCTATCTGACATAGGCTTAGCTACTTCCGCTACCTAGTGACCTGTTTCATCATCAACTTCCATCATTGCCTATGTTTTAAGCTTCTTGGGTTTGGATATTTTCCCAAGGCACTTACTTACCATATCCTCCATGGGAATAGTAATAGGAACAATACTGCGTTTCTTCCCAATTGAAGCTCCAAGACATCGAGAAGTACTAAAATTTTCTTTGGGCGGAGGTGTCTGATCATCAGGTGGGTTGACAACAGTCATAGTGCTCATCGGATTTGGATCTTCTTCAGGTTCTTTTTCTGCATTCGCATCCTGCACTGAAGGGTTATTTAACACTTGTTGATCCATGATCACATGGGTTTTTTCGCTTGAATCCAAGTCTACAACAATTTGATCCGCCACTAGTTCCCTATTTTTCTTTTTGCTCCTTGAACAGGTGATTTGAACTGCTGAAGAACTCAATGGGGATCTCTTTGATCTTCTGGTTTGAACCTCTCCAATTTTAATCCTTGTGGCACCTGCAACATCGACAATTTTGTTAGAGGAAGTGGGAATCTGTGCTGTAGCAAGTGGACCAACTGTTAATTCATTAGGAGTGATAATCGACTCCTTTCTAAATTTGTGGTTTCTTAACCACTTCTCCGGTCTTCTTGTGCATTGAAGGACTTGGTTTGAATAATTTCTTCTTCTCTCCTATCTCAGTCAATTTCAGGGATAGGTTTCCCTTGAACTCTTTCATTAAATTCAGGATCCAATACATCTTCCCCTTCCTCTTCTTGTATTCCAGACACATTAATGGACAACCTCATTGTAGCAATGTGTTGCAGAGTGAATCTTGACCACAATATCCTCCTCACTTCAAACTCATCACAACAATTTTCCCAGTAATTTTCTAATTGAGGTTCATGGAAGAAATGGTCATCAATATTTAGATGATCTACAACATATCCCCTGCTATCAAACTTACATCTGGCAATGTAGGGCTGTAAATTCATTTTCTTGAACTCTAGTTCTAGGTTCAAGGCATCAGAAACAAATTTAAAACTATAGTATCCAAGTTCAATTGGGAAGGAAACCACAGATTTACCCTTCATCCCTAACCTTTTGTCAATGTGGGCTAGCTATCTGCAAACTTCAATAAGCACATAACTATCAAAGGCATACCTGGGCAATTTGAATGGTTCACCTTCAGAGCCCCCCACTCTAATGTAAGTAAACCTGGGGAATTGGATAAATTAGCTTCCATATATACTGACCAGCTCCATGGCCTCCAGCTGACATTATTTTATTTATGTCTTCCTGCAGCTCAAAGGCAATCCTTCTCGCAAAACATCATTCCATCTTTTGAAATTTTCTGCATGTCTTTGTTGTTGCAGGTATGGGTAATAATCATAAACCTTCATGCCATCCACCCAAGGCTCATTATGCAACCCTTTCCATTCTCTGGTACAAGCCAATATATAAAATAGATATGAGGACATGTAAAAACTTGACATTCCAACAAAGTTACTCAAACCCTCATGGAGCCTTTCAGCAATAACTTGCGCCCAGTCAAGATATTTCTGGCCAGCTAATAACACCTAAATATAAAAGTACATCCAATCTTCCCAATATAAAGCATGTGAATTTTCTTTGAGTCTGTTCAACAATATTACAATATCCCGCACCTCCTTGATGAAATGCTCTCTTGTAAGAGGCTTGGGTAACCGAGAACCCCCCTTTGTGAACCTTTAGAAGCCACTTCCTTGCAATGACACTTTTATATGTGCTTTTCTTCTCAGAGAAAAACGCATATGAGGTACCAATTGACCAATCTTCGTATGACTCTTTACGAGGGATTCCAATTGCAACCATCACCGTTTCTCTGTTAATTTCTACTAACGGTTCACCACTGCTGGTCCTAATGCACCTGCTATCGACATCATATCTGTTCATGCATGCTATCACTAATTCTGAAAAAGGAGCAAAAACTTTAATCAAACCACTTCTAACTATTCTTTCCATCATCGAGTTAGCCCCAGGGTTTTCTCTTTCTAAGAAATATCCTAAGTCAGCTTGGGCCAAAGAAGTTTTACCCAGTTCTGGAAGTATACTAACTAGGCATGATGTGCGACCAAGTTTTGGAAGAGTCGACCTCATAATGGCCACTTTTACATTCATCAAACAGTTCCTAGAAAGAAAAAAATTCTATTTCAAAACAAAGAATTTTCCTACACTGACTTTCTGAGCTAGTAACACAGCGAAGGGGAAATTATCAAAACTCACTTGTTACTGCCATCAAATCTGTGAAACCCTCGGAAGTATGCAGTTGAAATTACCTTTGATGTTTGTCGCTCCTCCAACAAAACAGTTACCACTTTCACAATTTGAGAATTCACAGGTTAACAAGCGGAAAAAGATGAATAACACCTACACACGCCTCATAATGATTCATCCGAATGTGTGAGATAACCAATGATGGGAACCTGACAACTTTCTTAATTACACATCAACTTCACACAAATGGCTTTTGAGATTTCATGATTTCTTTCCAAAATTAGAATTTTAAAATATAAGATGCCCAAAATATTCCTTTTGCCATGCCACCTTTTGTGTTATTAATGTCCTCAGGGCCAACTTGAAATGAACCTTTGAACTTTGAACCATCTGACAAAAAGTTCAATTGTTCAAGTTCAATCCTGAGTAAACAAAAGAACTCTCAACTTGCAGCCCAACACATCACTGGGAATGAGCGAAGACTTTTAACAAACATAAAGGAAGACCTTGAACCTTGAACCTTGAACCGATCTAGAAATGGTTGAAAAGTTCAAGTTCAAGACCAAATTAACACATTCACGCTCGCTCGCTTAACAACATAACAAAGTTGTGACCCACACAAAGGGACCAGTTGAACTTTGAACCTTGAACCAATACACAGGTTCAACCGACGGGTTCATTGGGGCAGAAAAGGCGAAACATAAAGGAACAAAGGTACACGATTGAAGACGGATCAAACTGAATGAGGGAAACAAAATTAAATACACATTATTTTGTTCAAGACAAATAATGGGGTAACAATATGAATGAGGAAATTAATAGATTGTATATTAAAAATGTTAAGTTAAAGGATCACTTGAAATTTTGAGAAGCAAGTCAGAGTAAGGCACTAGTCCTTCATAGTCACGCACCACCAAAGCCCATGCATAAACGTGTTTATAATGAGAGTTGGACTGCAGAATGAGAGAAGTATGAAAAATAAATTGCAGAATTGAGGAGAATGAATGAAGACAAGTTGAAAGTGTTGCAAGAAATTATTTCTATGTTTGAGAAGATATTGTTACATAGGGTAAAGTATGTCATGGATAAGGTAGAGGATGCATACAAAGGGTACGAGTCATTGTTGAAAGCATTACAAATATTCAATGAAAATAAGCCCATCGTGGAATCATTGTCTAAGAGGTGGCAACTAATGCATCATACTCTGATTATGTTATGAAAAGTGTTGCAAAGATATCCAAATGCTCCCCCTACTATCAAAGCAACAGAAAGAAAGGTGAAAAATGTGATTGAGGAGCTTAAATGCATTTCTACAGAGGAGCCTAGGGTAAAGGCCAAAATTTGTTCTTTCCACACACGCAAACACTGGACAATCCCTTTAATTATGGATAAGGATAAGCATATTAGAGATCTCAGTGATTGGAAAAGTGATTTCAGTCAGATGCTGCGAAAGATTCTCTCCCATATGCAAGAAGAAAGGGATCTCAATGTTCAAAGTTTTAATCTGTTCTTGGATAGAGTAGTGACACTCGACAACATGTATACAAGGTTTGTCTCAGAGGTGTGTGCCATGACTAATAAAAGATGGAAAGATCACTTGGTAAATATTCCCGAGGTGTAAAATTATAAATGGCCCAATGATTATGATGTATACCAATGGGAGAGCCAATACCTGAAGCCCTCAGAGGATTAGTGTAGTTCGCTCAGCTAAAAATAGAACCTTGCTAGACCCAATGGCCACAGGTTACTATTCGAATCATGAAGAAAAGGAGTTGCACTTATATTCATCAACTATTCTCATATGTTACTTGTCTCTTGTTTCAAAACTTTCTTTTAAGCTACAAACATTTATTTTAATTATTCTTCTCAAAATATTTTTATATTAATTAATGAAAAGGCATGTCCTTTCATTTGTGGGCGTGTAAAACTAAAAAGTAATTTTGTAATGGTCTGAAGCTTGTTGCTTCTCCCATCCTATATATAAGGGAGAAACCAAGACCAATAAATATGTTGAAAGAACTTAGAAGATAGAACACAAACACAACAATATTGTACCTTTTTTGCAGTGGCAAATATATTAATGCAAGGATCCTGTTCTGCTCTCAATTGTTTGTATGGTTGTATATGATATATGCTATGTAGTTGTCTCCAATTTGGTCTCTTTAACATTATTTATTTCAGTGTATCAAGGATATTTTTGATTTATCACAACAAATTTCTTTCTCTATGTGATTTGTTCAATTGGCTTCTGCAAGGCAGAATTAAAATCAATTCAATAGGTCACAATAGTCTAAACGAATCATTTGGTTTAAGAAGAAGAACCTAATAACATTAAATTTATGTACGTTTTTACAATTCATAAACAATTAAGGTGCCAAACAAATTGAATTATGATCAGAACTCAAATTCACATGGTTTGGACTCCGTTGCCCTGCAAGAAAGGCACCAAACTTAAATGTTTTTAGGTTTTCTTTCAACTATATTCAAAATTGTGCTCTTTTCATTTTCAGTATTAGGAGTAGAATAAATTTTCTTGTTTTAGTTATCAATTTCAATATCTTCATTGCCAGAATGAAATAGATAGAAGAGATAATTGAATAATTAAATATATTCGCACTCATAAATTGTGTAAGGACTTCAATCTGCTTTATTATAATTCAAAGGAGTGAATGATTGTGGATAATAAAGGTACACCCGCCAAGGCACAATAGAGCCTAAAGAGAAGAAGACATCTACCTTTTGGAGATTCTTGTTTGTTGGTTAGATCAATTAGGAAGCCTGATTATAGAATTTGGCATACTCTTAAGGTTTTGCAATCTATTTATTTAGGAACCAAAAAGCTCAATCACTCCTAGGAGAAAGAAGAAAGAAAATTCTTCAGATGTGTTTGAGTTTCAACAACTTATAAAATCTAAGCCGAAGGTTGCCAAGAAAGCCAAAACAGCTTCACGAGTGGTTGTGGATAGCAACAAGATGAAGTATGAAAAGGTGGTAGAATCTCTTACTGATAAGCCACAAGGGGAAGTGCAACTATTTGACTAGAGGTTCACAAGAGTGGAGCTAGGAAAATAGACACATGTTTGAATGATGCATGATGCTCAAGATTTTGTAGCCTCATTGGTTCAAAGTTATGACGAACTCTTAGCAAAGATGGATAAAATCAAGGAGGAGAATGGATAACTCATTTTAGTGATAAAAAAGATCACTAAACCTTTGGAAAAGGTCAATCTCTTGACTTCTTCCACTTCCAAAGAATCCATCAAACAAGATAAAAGAGCTAGGAAAAAGGAAAAGGCTATTGATTATTGGGTAGATCAGCTGACAGATCAAAGTACTCAAGTGGTAAAGATAACTATAAAGGTGTTGGTTAATGTGAGAATAGAAAAGATAAAACTAAACCAGACTTTTGAAGCTTTTAAGCAAAGTTTAGAGTCTATAGTAAAGGATTTGAAAATTTGGCATGAATTGGATCAGGTGAAGTTAGAGATCTTGTGCGAAAACACTGTGATACCAGCTAGAGAAAGTTAAATTGAATTTGAAGAGCTCATGATCAAAAAATCATTGGTTGTCAAGGAACTAATTAAAGATGCGAGAACCACTCTAGAAATGAGTACTGAAGCAGAGCAAGATATTATTTCTAGTTTTGAGAAAATGTCTTGCAAGTTGGTAAGTCAAGATGAAGAATTTCTTCCTTAAGGTGTGATAATATTTGAGTTGGTGTCAAGGTTTCATCAAGACCCTGAATCTAAATAGTTTGTAGTAGATTCAACCAAAAAATTTGTAAATTACCAAGTCTTTCTTGACAAGATGCAAACTATTATTGAGGAACATAGAGTGGTAGAAATAAGATGTTGTGATGTCATCATCAAACTGTTATTGTTGCAAGAAATACAATGGGTCTCGATTCTGATGAATTGCTAATATTAATTCACAAATTCCAAGTTTTCATGGCCAAAAATAGGAAGAAATAAGAAGTGTCTCCATACACTTGAATCATGTTTTTTCTTTGTGGTAGGATGTAATTTCCTTTTGAAAAATTACATGTAATGTCATTGCAAGTAGTCACACTACTTTTATTCTTGTAATTTGTAATTCCATGTTAACAAATTACAAGTCAAAAGATAGTAAGACTCTAATTTGGAATAAGTCATAGTTAGTTGTGGAATAATTCTTAGTTAGTTGGACTTCTCCCACTTTTTGATCTTAGTACCTCTCCTATATATTGGAGGCTGCTCTATGTAATACAAATCTTTTTGGCAAGCAAGAAAAACTCTGCAAAAATTTTCAATGATAAAGACTTTGTGTTTTATACTTGTAAATTTGATTCTCAATCAATAAGGAGAACACTTAAGTTTTCAGACTTTGTCTCGATACTTTTTTCATATATTCATTGTGTTCTTATGTTACAGTGATATTTTTTTTGCATATACTTGAGATTCTAGTAAGACTGTGGGAAAGAGCTTTAATCTGATTAATTGTAGACTTTGTGCTGCAAATATTAAGGGTTAAATTAGCATAGTTAAGTGTTCATGATAGAAATAAGCTACATGAATTTGTACTTGTAACTGTTCTTGTTCATAGTAGTTTAGAAGTGGATTATATTGATAGACTTTGAGCCATTGTATGTTGTATGTTGTTACCATAATAATTATTTTAGAAGGTTGATAGGACAGTAGAAGAGTTGAAAAGTTTGGGATTCGGTTTCTATTTTCCAGTCTCGGGGAAGTGATGAAAGACTTTCTTCTTTTGTGGAAACTTCGCTTCCTATTATATAAGCACTTTTATAATTGTTGAGATTTCTCTAAAGATTCTGATTTTTTTACTTCATGTTGTAGTTTTTTTTCTAAAAATAGAGAAAAGAATATCATATTTTTTGAAAAAAGAGAAAAAGATGTTGTCCCACACAAGTTAAATTAGTATTTATAGGTTATAGTCAATTTGTAATAGTTAGAAGAAGTAGGAAAGGGGGAGCCTTCCCATAGAATTAGGAGAGTTTTTAATTCATACAGTGTTGCTGAAACCATACATTTGCACACCTTACCAAGTGGACAAAATTTCCAACCAATAGTTTTTGGTGACTCTGTTGGGGACACAAACACATTCAGAAGCCTCATGCTTCTGTTTGAAGTCTAGTGTCTTATTATTTCAAAAATTTGTTTTCTTGGGCTTATTGCTAGATCTTTACACTGGAGGGATTTTTCTATTACGTTTGTCGCAAGATGGGTGAAAGTTCACAAGAAACTTTATCAAGTTGGGTTGAACAAGCTAAGTTTTATCTCCTCACTACCATATGCCCTCTTTCACGAACTACTAGTTTCCCACCATCCAAGAAGAAAAATCATATCCCAAGTGAGGTCTCACCATTCTTTTTCAAGACATTACTTCCTTCAATCCTTTTTATTCCAAATATGGTTGCTACAAGTCCCCGGGGAGAAACTTTTGGCCCTTTGAACCTAAGTCTACCTCTCCATCCCCTTCCACAAGTCTCACAAAATAACCTCCCCAAGTTCTATGGTGATGGAAAGAAACATCTCGATGAACATATTTGTTAGGAAATAATGCTTTAAACCCACATTCTAATAATTTATTTCCTACATAACCCATGAGAGAAAAGCATGCATACAAGCTTACATAATCACTATAACGCAAAGATAAAAAATAGACAAGCCACAAGATAACACTAGATATATCCTAGGAAAATCGTCATGAGGGAAAAAGCTAGCCTCCAAAAGCATCCATACTCCATTGTATTAATCAACCATAAAGCTACATAGAGTTACAATGAATACCTTCGAACCATCAAGCCCTCCAATGCATTCCCATGTGTCCAAGCATGAATCCACACATCCCATGCCATGCTTGACAAATGCAAACCTCCAAAGGACTCAAACAATGATAGACCAAAACCACCAGCCAACCTTAACCATTAAACAAGTGCTTTCTTTTCTAGACTTAAGCTCACACAAATACAACTAGTGGTAAAGTAAAACCATGTGCTCACAACTACCCTTGACCCCACATTTAATATTGGGTACTATTTTTTTCTCCTTTTTAAATATCTTTCCCCAATATTAAATAATTACAATACAATAATCCTAATGTTACAATACAACTCATCTAGTGGCTTTGAGAATATTGCCAAAGAATCTCTACATATTACACGTCCATGTGCAACATCAAATGAATTTTTTTACATTATATGTCCATGGGAAATATAATAAATAAATATTACAATTATAAATATTATTATGCAAGGTGTACAAACCTATTTCCCAACAATATTAAGACTTTTTATATGGCCTATGGTGTTCTTGGAGTAGAGCATCAAGATGTTGCAATACAATTGTTTGTGGAAACTCAGCAATGCATTGCGGCTAATTGGTTTTATAATCTTTCCTCAGGTTCCATCACTACTTGGAACACGCTCAAAGAAAAATTTGAGGAATGTTTCAAGCCTGTTGAGGATGAACATGCTTTGTTATCTCAACAAACATAAATGAAAAATGATGTGCATGAAGGAATGCATGAATTCATTGCCAAGTTCAATAAGCTAGCAAATAGAATTCCCACTGCATCTTAGCCTACCCTTGAGAATCTTAAATGCTTTTTCATTAACACGCAATTTCCAGAAGTTATTTTTCTGCTAAGAAGAGCCGCCCCAACAAATTTGGCAGTTACTCAAACTCTTACAACAAAAATTGAAGATGATTTGATCCTAGCTAGAAAAATCAGGAAAGATCCTAATCAATCTAAAGAGAATTCATTTCTAGTAGCGTCTACCTCAAGCACTACTAATCCAATGGTGTAGAAATTGGCAAACGAACTTCTTGCTTTGAAGAAGCAAATTTCCCAAGGTTCTTTTGCTACCCCTTACAAGGATATTCCTAGAAAATCATATCCCAACCCTTCAGCTAACTACACTGCTAAAAATCAATCCAAATTTCCTCCCTCTCTTGAGAGGCTTGCACTTGAACCACCTCCTCAAAATGTAGCTATGGGATATTATGAGGCGGATTAGAATGAACCTGCATTACCTGATTATTAGACATAGGATATTGCCTCTCTCTACCAAGAAGAAAAAGAGGCAGCTGGCGACTTTTACCAAAAGGTATATGAACTATGATGATTCAACAATAGTTGAAGAAATCCATGGTCAAGCATATGCTGTAATGACACATTCCCAGACACAGTTAGCTCAACAAGAGGAAGAAACAAAGGCAATGGATGATTTTCAACTACCAATCACTATTGCCAAAAGAGGAACATTGCTGCCTAACCTTCCTAAGGATGCAACAAGAAATCAAGTAAGTAATAAAGACCCTCCTACTATTTCCCCTAATGATCCAAAGTCCAATGCATCTAACCTCAAGCTTCATGCTCAAAGTATTCCTTCCTCCCTAGCTGGTTTTTTTTAGGCTTTTGATATCATTGATCACACTAGGAAGACAAAAATTCAGATGCCCGAGGTAGAGTACCTTCAAGCCAATCCAGACCAATTTGATAGATTGGTTAAGTTTGTTAAAAGTAAGGACACTCGTCCTATTCAAAGTTTTACCGAAAATACCCCTATTGTACCAAAACCCAAGAATTTGCCCAATAAATTAGCAGCCATTCCATCGTCAGTCCCAAGAAAGATAGAACCCTTTTATATCTCTTTGTTGATTAATGGTTTTAGGTTGAGTAACTGTGTTCTATATTCTGGTGCTTTTGATAACGTTATACCAGCCAAGGTGGATAACACTCTAGGATTAACTTTGACCAAGACTTTTGGTAATTGTTACTCCATGGAGAACAAACAAGTGCCTTTGATTGGGCAAATTAGGGATGCACAATTCACATTCACAACTTTCCTTGATAAGAAAATAAAGATGACTGTCCTTGTTGCAGATGTTTCTTATGGTATGTTACTTGGTCATAACTTCTATTAAGATGTAGGAGGTGAATTCAACATAGACATGATCAAAGCAAGAATGCTTGTTAAGGGTATTGTGCATAAATTGGTACCAAAAAGGGAAACTAAGTACACAATGGTCAAGTCAAATGATTCCCATTCACAAATTCTTTTTGAATCCATAGGATTCGAAAATTATTATCTACATATTGATGAAATTTCAAAATTTGCTAAAGATTGGCCATTTGATGACTCATATTTTTCACTTCTCTCGGATAATGAGAAATTTTCTGATGCTAATGAAGATCAAACATCAGAAGTTAGTTCCAGTGAATCCTTCGTCAAGGTCAAAGAAGCTCAATCTTCTACTGTGGTTGAAAAAGATATAAGTCCTCCCCAAAATTTAGGAGTAAACATTGACAATTCTAATGATGTATGGAACTTGGAGTTTGATGGAAGTTGTGCTTCCAATGGGTTAGGGGTAGGTGTTGTTCTTATCTCTCCAATAGGAGAGATTTTTTTCCCTACTCTTTTAAATTACAATTTGCCAATACCTACAACACAATCGAGTATAAGTCTTTGTTGTTGGGCATGGATGTTGCTTGTAAAAGAGGTATCAAGAATCTCCATGCACAAGGTGATGTAGAATTAGTCGTTTGACAAATAATAAACATATATCATACAAGGAATGATAGACTCGAGCACTACCGCAATCTTGTGTGGGATTATATTGAAAGTTTTGATGCTTTCACTATCTCAGTAGTACCCAGGAAATATAATCCCAGAGCCGATTCTCTTGCAGTTTTAGCCACTCTTTTAATTCCACACCAAGATTTTGATCAAGACAAATATGTCATTGAATTGATTTGTAGACCGAGTGTGCATGCTAATTGGGATCATTGGCATATTTTCAACAATGACAAACTGATTATAAAATATCTTCAAACGAAGGATAATTTTAATAATTTGTATTTCGAAGGAAGTAATTCCTCTTCTTCTAAGTTAGTTTTAGATACAATATTTGAGCCAAATGAAGACATTTTGTAGTTGAAGGGAAACAAAATCCCTAAAGTTTTGGTTTCACTTGAGAAATTGTTTTAGAAGCATGATCATTATATCAGAAAGCAACAACAAGAGAATCCAAATTCTTCTATGGGATATGACTATATACACATAAAATTGGCTATGAACAATTAAATAATTTTTTTATATTTATTTAATAATTATTCTTCTATTAAATAGTTAATTTGAAAATATTAATTTATTTAATTCATTTCATGTCCTTCTATTAATTAATTTAATTGAAATATTTTATTAATTAATTCATTTATCCTTTTCTTCTAATCAATTAATTAAATATCTAATATTTAATTATTCATCTAATCAATTAATTAAATATCTAATATTTAATGGTTATTCTTTTATCATATAGTCTCAAATATTAAATAATTTCTTAATTATTTAATCCCTTTTCCAACTCACCCTTCCATCTCCACTTCATCTTTCCTTTGCCAACTCATCCATCATGTGGCTAAATTAATTCAACAAAATTAAAATAAATAAAACATTTATTATCCACTTATCTCCAACTTCCAAAATAAATGAAATATTGTGTATGTACACATATTTCCTAACCTTCTTCTATATTTTCTCCAACATCCCTATATCTTAGGAAGGACTTGAGTCCACTTATCCTCTCATGCCTAAATCTTCTCCAGCCATCCCTAGATTCCTTCAGTCTACAACCCAATCAAGGTGAGATGAGTGACACTTGTCTTCTCTTTCCCCCTTTCTCTCAACCTTCACCTTTGCTCACAACCATCCAAATTTGCAGATCTGATCATGACCATTGATCTCAGACACATCATCTTATCCTCTCAAAAATCTATAATAGTAGGAGTTTGAGTTGAGAAAGAGTTAGTCTTCAAGTTAACAATTTGAGTAAACTTATACATCCATAATTTTTTATCTTGAAACAATTTAGCAATTTAGCATTTCTCATTTAGCATAATCATTTAGCTTTAAAATCATTTGCTTTGCATAGCATAGTATCAGTTATCAGTCCATTCTTCATATGCCATCTTGGAAGCTACCAGTGCTTGTTTGAGAGAAAATCATCTACAACCAGGAATAGTGGAGTTAGGACACAATGAGACTTAAATCATGAAGGTAATAATATGATTTTTATTTTAATATTCATTTCATGTAGTTTCATTGGTTGAGTTTAGATTTTATGTAGCATTTCCTTTGTATTTTGTGGAACTAATATGTTGCAGGTAGTATTCTGATGATGAAATTCAAGTCGACACAATGAAAAGTACAATATTGGATCAAAAGATGATCCAAAGTTCATAAATATTGGAAACAATTATACTCCTAAAGAAAAGGACCAGTTTATTCAACTTTTACACCAATACATTGATGTATTGGAATACTCATACGAAGATCTCAAGTATTTTTATCCTAAGGAGGTACAACACGATATTCCTCTCAAAGCCAACGGAATACCTTTCAAGTAGAAGAAGTGACAATATAATCTGAAACTTTTAGGTACCATTCTCTCGGAGGTTCAAAAAATGTTGAATGCTTGGATTATATTTCCTATTCACCATTCAACATGGGTAGCAAATATAGTTCTGGTGCGTAAAAAGATCAGAGAAATTCATAACTGTATGAATTTTAGAAATCTCAATCAGCTACCACTAAAGGATAGTTCTCCTTTTAAAATAGTGGACCAAGTGTTACAGTTGGTGACATGATCTCAAATGATGTCTATGTTGGATAGATTTTTAGGCTATAATCAGATCGAGGTAAGTGAATCGGGTCAGAACAAAACCATATTTACTACTCCATAAGGTACATTCACATATTGTAGGATTTCCTTCAGATTAATAAATGCAAGTGCTACCTTCCGAAGAACTATGGACTTAGCCTTCCGTGATATCCTTGATAGGTATATTGTTGTATACCTAGATGATCTCACTGTTTTCTCCAAGGACCGTGAGAACTATCTCTTTCATCTACAAGATGTATTGGAAAGGTACTGCAAACATAGTATTTCACTTAATCCTAAGAAATCAATCTTTGGGATGACAGAAGGTAAACTCCTCGAACATGTTGTGGCTAAAGAAGGCATCAAAATTGATCCAGAAAGAGTTAAATCCATTTAGAATCTTTCATTACCTACTAGCAAGATTGTTGTTCATTCTTTCTTTGGAAAGATCAATTTTCTGTATAGGTTTTTTCTTGATTTTGCTAAGAAAACTCGTCATATTGTTGATATGATGAAAGGTAAAACTACTTTCCCTTGGAGTTTGGAGGGGAAAGCCAGCTTTAGTGAGATCAAGAAGGCAATAAATCATTCACCTTTGTTGGTCTGCTCAGACTATGCAGAGGATTTCATCATGTATAGTTATGCTTCCGAACACACCATGTTTGCAATTTTGATGCAGAAAAATATAGAGGGGATTGAATCTTCAATTGATTTCATGAGCTACCAATTCAAGTTTCATGAATTAAAATATTTCCCAATGGAAAAGAATTCTTATGCTATTGTAAAGGCAGTAAAATATTTCAGATTCTATATTATAAATTCCCACATTCTAGTTTTAGTTCCCGATATAGTAGTCAAGTCCATTCTAACTCAACAGGAATTTGGGACGAAGAGAGGCATTTGGATTGCTAAAATCCAAGAATATGATTTGAGATCAAGCCTACAAATATTTTTTGTGGGAAATAAATTTGTCAACTCATGGTTGAGAACAATATAGAGGAACAAGAACAAGATGTTCCAGAAGATCTTCCAAGGGTATTGTTCGTTAGTACAAGTGACAAATGGTATTCGAACATAGCCTATTTTTTGATTTATGGTGAATGCTCAACCCTTCCTCATTCAAATAAAAGAGGAATAAAAAGCTCAAAACTGCAAACTTTGTTCTTTGGGACAATGGTTTGTATAAATGAGCTATTGATGGTACTTTCCTGTGCTATGTTGATAAGGCACAACAAGTTAGATTGTTAGAATCCTTCCATAATTTGTCATGTGGTGGTAATTTCACTACACCAGTTACTACTCACAAAATGTTGAGATCAAATTATTATTGGCCAACACTCTTCTAAGATGCTTACAAATGGGTGCTTGTGTATGATGTCAACAATTTGTAAGTAAGAAGAAACTTGCAACGTTGCCTCTAAATTCAATTGTGATTGAAGAAACTTTTAGGCAGTGGGGAATTGATTTCATTGGTGTTATCAACCCCTCCTCAAGTGCAGTTCACACTTATGCTCTTACAACACTAACTACTTCACCAAGTGGGTGGAGGCAATTCCAGTAAAACATGCTACTTTAGAAGTGGTATGTAGGTTTCTCAAGGAGAATATAATTTCCAGGTTTGATGTCTTGCATATAATTGTGTCAGATAATGCAACTGCTTTTTCCTCTCATTAGGTAACTTTTTTTTTAAGGGGTAAATGCTTTTTAACTTGGAGCTATGAACCGGTGGGGCTTGAACCTTGATAGCAAGAACAACAACACAACAACTTAACCATCACAACATGCCACTATTGGCTCTCATTAGGTAACTAATTTCTCCTATGATTATAGTATTATCTTGGCTCATTCTTCTGATTATTATCCTCAGGGTAATGGTCAGGCATAATCAAGTAATAAAAAATTGGTTACAATCATACGTAATCTTGTGGAAGAAAACCAAAGATCATGGCATAAAGCTCTATATAATTCTTTATGGGCAGATAGAATCACACCCAAAAGGGCTATTGGCATGTCATCATTCCAAATGCTTTATGGGATTAATGTAGAAATACCTATTACTTTGGAGCTTCCCACTTTAAAGTTAGCCAAGGCAATTGAAGATGAGACATTTGAAATTGCCTTGGACAAGAGAATAATGTTTCTTTCTCAGTTAGAGGAACAACAAACACAAGTGGTAGACCAAATTTTTAAACAACATAAGCAAGTTAAGGTTCTCTCTGATAAAAAGGCAAAGCAAAGAGAATTTCAAGTTGGTGATCACATTCTACTCTGGGACAAGTGGATAGAGCTAGAAGGTATGCATGGGAAATTTGATACTCTTTGGTGTGGACCTTTCACCATTCATTAGGTCACTAGTGAAAATAGTTTTTTGTTGGCATACCAAGATGGAACACCATTTGTGCTTCCCTATAGTGGACAACATCTGGAGCATTATTTTGAATGAGTTCCAAATAAGTACTGTACATAAAAGTCCAAGTTTTTTAGTATATTTGTTTTTCTTTAAGTTTTGTTTTCTTATTTTGGTCACCCTACTTTGTAACCCAACGAAATGAAAGAAGGCACTTAGAGATCCTGCTTCTATTCCTCTCATTGTTTTAAAGGATGAGTGAAAGAAATTCCCTGGTCAGAGTTATTTGTTGTCTCACTTTTGAACTTTAAAAAATAGACAACCCCTACAAATTTTTACTCAAAATTCATAGTTTTCTTCTCTAAGGCACATTTTACGAGGTTTAACACTCGTATTTGTTAATATCAAATCACTAGTGGGTGTGTTTGTCATCTTTTTCTAAGTTTTTGTCGGCCTTTATTTTCGTTTTCTTACCTTTTTGTTCCAAATTGGGTTTTGAGTCCCTCTTTGCAAGTAGGGCCTTTTTATTTAAATTGCAAGTCACTTGTCTTTACTTGTAATCGGGTCTTAGAAAATCAATTACAAGTTAACTTGTTTTTATGTAAAGTATTTATGCACTTGCAATTGGGTTCCTAAGACCCGATTACAAGAAAAGTTCACTTTACAAGGAAATAAAGTCATTTGCAAATTACCTTCTCGAACCCGATTCCAAGCTAGTAACTTTTTTTCTTGACAAATTACTTGCGTTTTGGTTCTTACAACCTGAAATCTATTTTATTTGGGTTTTTTTAAAGTATTTTGCAACTTGTATCAGGTGTTTCTAAACCCGTTCAATTTTTCCCTTTCATTGTTTTGATTTGTCACTCATTTGTAACCCGCATAAGAAGAGGAGATTTATTAAAAACACAATATCTGGGTCAAAAAAGGATTGTGCCTCCTTCAAAATGTCTATATGAGCCTTTATGTGGAGTTTTAAAACTTCATTTTGCCTCTTTTGTTTGGAGTTGAGTTTGTAATTTGTGTTGGAAAGCATACTCAATGGTTTAAGGGTTCATTTCCAGGTGAGTTTGAATTCTTTTTTTGTTTTGTTTCTCTTTCTTAGCATCTAAACATTTGTATCTTTTTGTTATTTTATTTTTGGTTTTTTCCAAATCCGTCATTGTTACAAACCCTTGTTTGTTGCAAGTTCGTCTTTGTTTTTGAAAACACATTTTTTTCTTTGAGTTTTTAAATGCATAATGTTGGATTTTTTAAAGAACCCAACTGCATTTTTTCTTCTTGTCATGTAGATTTCTTGCAATCGGGTTCTAGCCCGATTGCAAGTACATAGGTATTTGTCTTTTTGAACAAGTTAGAATACTGAGAAGGGGGGGGGGGGGGGGTGAATCAACATTCCCAAACAAAAAAAAACACTTTGATAATCTGAAACTTATATAGATCCGAGATATCGTCAAAATGAAATATGCAATAGAAGAAAAATGCACAACATACACAACCATAAAAGAGACAACAAATCTTTATATGTGGAAAACCCAAAGGGGAAAAACCACGAAGAGGGTTAACACTCAAGATAATAAAACTAGTTATATAGAATTACAAAAAAGGCTCACTACCTAGAGGGCTCATTGCTGGAAAGACTCACTGCCAGAAAGAAAAGAAATGAACTAAGAAATTTGCATCTACATATGCATGGAATTAGTTCCAATTAAGCTCAGTCAACATGCCAACTGTTTGCAAAAGTTCTGGTTAAAAAAAATATGCAAAACAATCCACTATCTGCCTGCTCCAACACTTTGTCACACTAGATCTATCTTTCTCTTTAACTCATTCAAAATTAACTTCTTTACTTTGTTGCTTTCCACCTTTCTCTTCATTTAGTTCATTGCAATTCATCTCACTTATACTTTCTCATACATCTCCTTACATACCATACCTTAAGCATAATGTGATCATACATATATATGGGTGTAATAATAAGAATATTCATCAAGTTGTCCTTAATAATATTTTCCCAAATGATATCTTCAACGATCAATTTACACGCTACAATTATTGGAGCTAAACATAATCTCTTAATGTCGGCCTAACCCGAAATAAGCATATCCTTAAAATTTCACAATAACACACTACCAGAGCACAACAATCATGATCCAACTCAACATTATGAGGCTAAAGACATGAACAATGAACCAAAAAAATATTATCATCATAAATCAAGAAACCGGAGGAAACCAAAACACAAAGAACTGCTCAACACTGCATAACTGAATACACTTTAGGAGAACAACATTCGAAGCATGACTTTCGGAGCACCAAAACCATGAATACAACAATCTCAACTGATGACAACAATCATATCAAAAATTGTACTAGCATATCTGCATCAAGACACATTTGGGGAGGACTGCACTTTTGAGGTAAGCCAATTACAACATATAGTTAGACTACATGAACGACCGGAGCACAAAACCAATTGCCACAACCAACACTAAATCTCTCTCATTAAGATAGATGTATCCTCATACTGACAATACATATTTTTGGAGCAATAACACATCAACAACAAACAACTAGGATCTGTCATCTGCAACACATCATACATACCTATCTTCCATTGTTCTGCATCACATTTGGACTGATCTAGATTACCAGGTTTGACATCAATGACAACTAAGACCAGTATTTCCAACAATCTCCCCCTTTGTCATTGATGGCAAAACATTTATATCAAAAACCATAACTCCCCCTTATATACTGATTCCTTATTTCTCTAAGATTCCACAACTTAAAACTTAGTATTTATCCTCTATACTTTATATTTTTCCCGATACTCAATATTTATCCCCTTTGACATTAAGGATGAAGGATAACACAAAATTTGCACTGCTACAGAAAAAAATGCTTCACTTACAATTTCAAAAGATTCTCTTATACTTCTTCAATTCTGGAAAGAACATCTTCCAAGAGTTCATTGCTAAATGAAAACTCAAACTCAAAGTGTCATTCTTAATTATTTCACCAATTGCTTCAGATAAGGAATCAAGAACAACAAGGTTCCACACACACTTCTCAGCTTCAACAAGGAGACCAAAAATATGTTCTAACCTAGCCTCAACAATCTCTTTTACCTTTAAGAACACATTCACCTGATCTTCTTTCTGCTTCTAATAAAATATAAGATTTGACTACAGAGAAATGATTTTCTCATGGAATTCAACTCAGATTCAATAGAGTCAATATTAGCTTTGAAATTTTCAATAGCTGCCAGCCATTGGAGATAATATTTGTATACTCTGCCTGCTTCTGCAACATAATCTCTCATATTTTTGATGTCTTATTATAATCTCCTTTGAGCGTAAGCACACTTCTTTTCCATATCATCCTGAAATTTATCATTTGCAACAGGTGTTGCTTCAAGAAGTTGCTTCAATCGATCCTTAAGCACTTCACAAAGAACATTTGACAAGATGTCTACAAGATCACCGGAGCAATACTATTTCAGACCAAGTACTCAACTAGAACTTCTTCAATCTGATCCTAATCATAAGAGGGTCGCTCAAGCCATAATTCTCCAATCTTCTTCATTCCATCAACTTCCTTAAGCATACTTAGAATGTTCTCAACACTACAAGGTTCATCTTCCTCTTTACTGCCTTCAACCAAAGCCAATTTTACCTTATCCACTAAAGGTGGTTCCAGATCATCCAAGGAAATAATCTCCCTTCTTTCTTCAGCTTTCATCTTCTTCATTAATTCTAGAGAGGACATATCAATTCTTCTTTTCAAACTTCTACCGTCGGAGGAGGAACTCTCCATAGGAGCATTGATAATGCTAGGAACCAAACCAGAGAACAACCTCTTCTAAAGGTTTATAAAGTGATTCATTTAAGCCTGATATTTTTATCATCTAATCAAGCTATACATCTGTAAATTTGTTTTCCAATAGAGACATTTGATTTCCATACTATATTCTCCTTCAAGGGTAAAGATAAAGCATTAGACACACAATCAAATAACCAAACCAGAATGAATATCCCCAATCTTTTGTCATCTTAATATTTTTTGCTAATGTGTTTGCAACAATTCACATAAATCAATTTCTTTGCCTTCTTTCACTATTTGATGAGCAATATACACTACAATTGCCGAAGTATAACCTTCTCTACTTTTTAAATAGATTTTATAAGAAATTCTAGATGCAACATACCTTACAATAGGGTCAATGATAGTATCGATTATTAATGCTTGTTGATCACTTGAGACGCCAGTTAGGGTTCCAACTTCTTTTTTCTTGATTGATTTCTTCATCGGAATGGGTCCATTATCACATAGACCAAAAACTAATTGTATTGCTTCCTTCAAAATCTAATATGACTTATCCAACATCATATAATCATCCTCGATACAATTCAAAAGAAATTTAATCATGTCCTCATCTGCAAACCATGAAAAATTCACTCCAAGCATCCAAACCTTTATGCTCTAAATCTCTGATTTCCTACAATCTTTCACTCGACAAATAATTTCCCAACTTTTTTATTTTCTCATGATTGTATTCTTCTAATTTCACTTTTTCAATTTTTTGAACACTTTTATTGCTAGACTCGCCTACAACTGATTTGTTTGAATCCATAGAGAAAAGATGTGATAAATACCTTTTATGCAAGTTTCTCTCTGAATCTCCTTCTACTCTCCAATTGCTCCGCTCTTCAAATTCTTCAATGCATGATGCAAATCTGACCCAAAAATTAGATATTTACCTTGTTCGGTGTGCCTAGAGTTTCACCACAAAAACCTGTCTTATCAAAGTGATGCCAATCGATCTTTACGCTTCAATATACACAATTCACCAAAGAATATAACAACATCAACAACATAATCTACCACATGCATATCTTCTATTTAAGGAGGGGGTACAAAAAGATCTTTCTATGAAACTCCCCTTAAGCCAAAGCTACCCGATCAATTTTCGGAGGAAGAAGCACCAACACCGGAATCAGGTGTAGCGAACTTAGATGTTTCTTTCTTTCTCCATACCATATAATTATTCTTCTTGAGTTCATTAGATTTCATCATATCATTCACATTCCTGCATCTGTTAGCAAAGTGTCCATACTTATTGCAATTGTAACATTTTGCATTCCTCCGTCATGAATTCATCAAATTTTCTCTAGATCTGCATTGATTAGCTTTATGACCAAATTTATAGCATACGTGACAATAAAATTGAAAGGGCTTATTCATAAATGATCCATTTACTCCATTCACAAACTATCTATAGCTTTTGTTCATGACTTGATTACTGCAATTACTAGTCTTATGTCCGAAACATCTACATGTAAAGCATTGAATATTCTGATTTACATTGCACCTCCAGTCTACAACTTTATGTCCAAAATAATTGCATTGAAAACATTAGCCATTAAGTGATGAGTACCTTTGAGCATTAGGTTATCGAATTGAAGGTCTATGTATTGCAGCTAGTCTGGGATTCCAAACTTTGTTTGAATCTCTAGGTTTCTTCTAATCTTCCACCTTTTGTTTCCCTTTACTTTTGTCATTCGAGCATTTATCAAAAAACCTAATCCTTCCTTATCCTTGTGAGATTTCTGCATGGATAATAATTTGTCCAATAATGCACTACTTTCATTTAATTTTGCTTCAACCTTCAGCTTCAATAATTCTTATTCTGGCTTCCTACTTTAGTCTTCTTTAGTCTTCAAATTGATTATATCCTTCAAGATTTATTTAGCCTTCCCACTTTCTTCAACCTACAACTTCAAATTCACAATAGTCTCATTCGCTTGCTTCAATTCCTTGTTGACTTCTCAATGCCTTGCTTTGAACTTCTGGATATAATCTCTTAGTTTCTTCACACATTTGTTTGCTACCTTAACATTCTCTTTCAAGTCTTTATTCTCAGATTCCACACTCTCAAGGTCTTCAAGGATTATCTTCAATTCTTCATCCCAATAATATTCACCATCCATATCCATAAGATCCATCTATTCAAATCAAGATCTCCCTCAAGCAGTTAAGCTAGCAAAAAAGGACCAAAGCTTTGATACCAAATTTTGAATGGAGCGGAATACTGAGAGGGGGGAGGGGGGGGTGAATCAGTATCCCCCCCCCCAAAAAAAAAACACTCTGATAATTTGAAACTTATCTAGATCCAAGATATCTTCAAAATTAAATATGCAATAGACATCGACACATGCATGGAATCAGTTCCAATTAAGCTCAGTCAACACAACAACTATTTGTAGAAGATCCGGTTAAGAAAACTCTACAAAACACTTCACTATCTGTCTGCTCCAAAACTCTGTCGCACTAGATATGTCTTTCTCTTTTACTCATTCGACATAAACTTATTTAATTTGTCACTTTCCACCTTTCTCTTCATTTAATTCATCACAATTCATCTCACTTATACTCCCTCATACATCTTCTTGCATATCATACCTTAAGCATAATATGATCATGCATATATATGGGTGTAACAATAAGAATATTCATCAAGTAGGCCTTAATAACATTTTCCCAAATGATAAATTTAATAGTCAATTTACACGCTACAATCATCAGAGCTAAACATAATCTCTTAATGTCGGCCTAACCTCAAATAAGCATATCCTTGAAATTCCACAATGCTACCGGAGCACAACAGTCACAATTCAACTCAACATTACGAGGCTAAAGACATAAACAATGAACCATCAAAATATTATCATGAGAAATCAAGAAACCGGAGCACAAAGAACTACTCAACACTGCATTACCGAATACACTTAATGAGCACAACATCCAGAGCATGACTTCTGGAGCACTAGAATCATGAATACAACAATCTCAACTGCTGACAACAATCATATCAAAAATTGTACTACCATATCTGCATCAAGACACAAATGCAAAGAACCGCACTTTTGAAATAAGCCAACTACATATAGTCAGACTACATGAACGATTGGAGCACAAAACCAATTACCACAACCAACACCAAATCTCTTTCATCAAGATAGATGTATCCACATACTGACAATATATATTTCTAGAGCAATATCACATCAACAACAACTAGGATCTGTCATCTGCAACACATCATACATACCTATCTTCCACTATTTTGCATCACATTCGGGCCAATCCAGATTACTAGGTTTGATATCAATGACAACTAATACTAGTATTTCTAACATGTCTTTCACTTGCAAGTTATGATTACTTGCAATCGGGTTTCTGAAACCTGGTTGCAAGGCTTTCTATTGTTGTTGCATTATAACTTACAATTGAGTTTTAGAAACTCAATTGCAAGTATGTAACCCTTTGTCTTCTATTCACAAGTTTCCTTAACTTAAAATCGGGTTTTTAGAACCCGATTGCAACTACTGTCGCAAGTGCAAACACCTTCATTTCCTTTGTTCTTCCCAAACTTGGGTTTTCACAAACTCTGCATTTCAAGTTAACCATGTTTCACTTGCACTTGCATTCTGCCTCCCAAGATCTGAAATTTGCCTTTTATCTTTGTATGTGTCATTTTAATATCATGTCATACAAGCTAGTCCATTCATTTTCCCCTTTCCCATGATAAAATATCGTGATAGGTCAAGATTTGGGCATTGTCTTACAAACTCTTTCATCTGAAGAAGGTATTATGGCTTATCCAATAGCCCGTGATGATGTTTCTAACTCTTTGGGGATTTCATCACAACATTATAGATTCCTACTCAATGACAGAGGAACCGACATCCCCTTCAAACAAGATGATGAAGTACAAATATGACAAGTACCAGAATGAGATTTCCCCTTCTCAAGTGGGTTCTTTTGTTGATGAAATCAAAGATAAAGAGATTGAGCATGTTAATATGTTTGATTTACTTGAGAGAGCATTAAAGTCAACAAATCGTGGCATACAATTTCTTCTTAACAATCATATTCACTTGGTTTCCACTTTCCCAATGGTTGCCTTGGAACCAGAGTTCGTCCTTGCCTGAGTTGCTCATTTTGGTAAGGAATCCAGGACGATCAAGGATGATGATGGCAATGTTGTCATTAGACTAGATGCATAAAGCATTGATAAAATATTTAAAGTTCCTGTTGTTCCATTGCATGCAAACATCACCATGAAGAGTTCTCTTGATCACTATAATCAGAGAAAAGGAGATTGCATAGGGCATATTATTCCAAGTGGCTTAAGCACCCAAAACCTGCTTTTCTCAATGGCCCAAGTTGTACTGTTCCGATTCCAATGAAGAAATTAGTGACATGATCACACTCCTGAGCAAGATAATGAGGTTGAATCAATCTAATGTGTTTGAGGTTTGAATTTATAAATACATCGTAGTTATGAGGAATGCTCAGTCTCATATTTTTTGGGTAATTGATCAGTGATAATCTGAGAGAGAAACTCTCACAACTTCCAACCACTCTCATATTCAACATGAATTCCTACCTAGTATACATAGCAACATTACTAAGACAATTTTTAGGTCTTTCTACCAAGGGTGAGAGGTCAATGATACCATTGTGTGAATACTATGATTAACTCACCTTGAGACCTATCATGGTTTATTAAAAGAGGGTGCAAGATGATTTCTTTGGTCATTTCATGTGTTTGTTTCATAAGACCTTAAAAATAAAAGAGTGCTTGAGGCAACTTGGAAAAAAGTGAATTAATAGGATACCTTTTCCTCTAGTTGCCAACCTTCACTTACATGAGAGTTGGTTGTTTTGAAGGTCATCCATATATGCTTCCAAGATATCCCACTAACAGGATCATCCTGATGCAATTGCGGAGACAATCGATGGTAGTTCATGCATGCCAATTAGCACAACATAAGTCAGGTGACAATATATCTTCACACAATCCATTGCAAATTGGTAGATACTCCTTGAAAACTTCAGCAAAAGCCAAGGCAATGGAGATAGAACTTTAGGAAATTAATTTGAAGAAGTTCAAGGCTAGGAAGGATTTTGGCTACTGAGGTATGACAAATAGAATCAAAAGGACCTTCACTCATCTTCATCGCATCAAGGTTATCTGAGTCAATCTTCATACAAAGGAAGACATAAGGAAGATGGACTATAGCCAGCTCACCTTGGAATAGATTGTAGATCTAAATTTGACTAAGATCCTAGAAGGCATGGTAGATGAAAAAATACTCAATCCAGAGTATACAGAGAAAAGGGTTTCAGAGGTGCCTCTTCCATCTATACAGTGGTCGCATAAAGAATGCACCTCAATCTTTGATAGATTTTAATCTATCCTTGCTAATTTAGGAATTCTTGGTTGAAGAGAAATGATATTAAAATCACAAAGATTAAGGTTGGGCTAGAGGATGATTCAACATGACCTGTTGAGTGTAAATCTAAAATAAGAGCCAAGACCAAAGAGGGTGCTTCTTCTTCTAGTACTAGAATCAAACTTAGAGTCAGTAGAGCTTTGGTTATTCCTCCAAAAGAGACATCATTAAAAATAAAAGAGAAGCCTCAAGTGCAAATCCAGGTTATTGATCCTGAGGATGACCAACAAGAGGAGAATGATCCAAAATCTCCCACTACTTTGAGCACAGATTCTCCTCACATGATCCTTCCCCAAATGTCTTTGGATGTCCCTATGTTTCCAATAGACACAGATGTTGATTCTTTTTTTACAATTCATGTTATTCCTATTGTGCCAAGTGTATCCACTCGCACTGTTGTTTCATCATTAGTTGCAAAATTATCTTTGGATACCTTACATGATAAATTGGAGAATATTTTTAATGCAAATCCTTGATATGAAATCTTATCAAGTATGTCACTTCCTAAGATTGACAGCTCTACTATGAACTTTGATAGGTTTATGTCTAAAGCCTGTCATGATATGACATCTGAGAAAAAACTTGTTGCTATTCAAATCGAGACCTCCCCTAGAATAACAACTGTAGTATAGACTGATCATGTTTCTACCCAAACTACAGTTGTTACTAAGGAAATCTCATTATATTTACCACCATGGTTGAACTCAATCACTCCTTTAAGAGGAAGAAGCAGGAAATTTATCCAGATGTGTTTGACTTTCAACAACTTAGAAAATCTATACCGAAGGCTACCAAGAAGGCCAAAACAGTTTCATGAGTGGTTGTGGATAACAAAAAGATGAAGTATGTAGAGGTGGAAGAACCTCTTACTGATAAGCCACAAGGGGAAATGCAACTATCTAATTATAGTTTCACAAGAGTGGATCTAGGAAAACAGATGCATGCTAGAATGATGCATAATTCTCAAGATTATATAGTCTCATTGGTTCAGAGTCATGGCGAGCTCTTAACAAAGAAGGATAAACTCAAGGAGGAGAATGCACAACTCATTTTAGTGATCCAAAATGTCACTAAACCTTTGGAAAAGGTCAATCCATGGACTTCTTCCACTTTTGAAGAATCCATCAAACAAGCTGAAAGAGCTAGGCAAAATACAAAGGCTATTGATTCTTTGGTACATGAACTGGCAGATCAAAGTACTCAAGCGGTAAAGAAATCTCTACATGTGCTAGTCAATGTGAGAATAACAAAAATGAAGCTAAACCAGACTTTTGAAGCTTTTAAGCAAAGTTTGAAGTTTATAGAAAAAGATTTAAAAATTTGGCATGAATTGGATCAGGTGAAGTTACAGATCTTATGCGAAAACATTGTGATACCAACAAGAAAAAGATACATTGAATTTCAAGAGCTCATGACCAACAAATCAGTGGTTGTCAGGGAGTTGATTAAATATGTGGGAGTCACTCTAGAAATGAGTACTGAGCAAAGCAAGATATTATTTCTAGTTTTGAGAAAATGTCCTGCAAGGTTGTAAGTCAAGATGAAGAACTACTTCCTGAAGATGTGATACTGTCTGAGTTGGTGTCAAGGTTTCATTAGGAGCTTGAATTTGAATAGTTTATAATAGCTTCAATCAATAAATTTGTAATTTACCAAGTCTTTCTTGATAAGATGCAAACTGTTCTTGAGGAACATAGAGTAGCAACAATAAGACGTTGCGATGTCATCATCAAAACTGTTGTTGTTGCAAGAAATATAATAGGTCCATATCTTGATGAGTTGCAGATGTACATTCACAAAATCCAAGTTTAAATGGCCAAAAATAGGAAGGATCAATAAGTGTCTCTAGACACTTGAATCATGTTTTTTCTTTGTGGTAGGATGTAATTTCCTTTTGATAAATTACATGTAATGTCATTGCAAGTAGTCACATTACTTGTATTCTCATAACTTGTAATTACATGTTAACAAATTACAAGTCGAAAGATAGTAGGATTGTAATTTGGAATTATTCATAGTTAGTTGTGGAATGAGTCTTAGTTAGTTGGAATTATCCCACTTTTTGCTCTTAGTCCCTCTCCTATATATTGGAGGGCGCTCTATGTAATAAAAATCTTTTTGGCACACATGCCCTATGAGATTTCTAAGTGTCTACATTCCTGGTGCAAATTGTGTTCTAATTTGCATTAAACTTGTGCCCTAACATAATTTGACCCTTTGATTGGTTTCATATCTTAAATCCTCAAATATGAAAGTTCAACCCATTGTGTTCAAAGATCCTCTCGCACTGGTAAGTGGTAATACTAAGCTTATCTCCCAATATGCGTGGAATGCAACATATCTCTCTGAGATAACACAAAATAATTAAAGACAGGTGATTGAAGGCTCACACCAGATCAAACAATGAAACACTAAGTTGCCTTAGGTGCATGGGATTAGAGATATACATCGGATCAACTAGGTAGACATGATGAGTTGTTGGTATAGAGAAGGAAGGATATGTTTATCACTTTGACAAACCAGTTGATAGGAGAACTGATCAAATGATGAAGAAGACAAGGTTGAGTAGTTGCAGACAGAGAGTGCAACCGGATTGAAGAAGGAGAAAGGTGTTGCCACAGATGCAGACAGAAGGAGTTTTTTGAAGGTTGATGACATGGTGTCATCAAGGTGGTTACCGGTAAGTATGTCCACCGGTAAAGCTGACAAGGTGCAAAAGTGAAAGACTCCCATTTGTTGAAGATGTGTATGAGGTAGGTTGGCAAGTGTGCTGACCGATTTAAGTGTTTTACTGAAAGAGAAGCAAAGTGCAAGGTTGAAGACAGACCGGTTAGGGTATAACCGACAGGGTTTGTGAACCAATAGATGAACCTGATTGTGTGCTATTGGTCGATGACCAATTAGGATCGACATAGTGAGCCAAGGTGGATGTCAAAAAAGGTGCCACGTGAAGGTGAAGTGGCATGCATGCACAAGTCGGTGTGGTGTGTTGTTGAGGTCGCTGGTGGTTGGTCCAACATTAAATGGTGATTCCAAAGCTCAAGGAAGGATGGTTGAAGATTGCGCCTTGAGATTTAGGAAACATCAGAGATCCAGGACTGCCAGATCTAGCAGATCAAAATGGATGAAGGAGACCACATCATGCACGTGATTGACCAGACACAAGGCCGAAAATCATGCTACAGACGGCTAAAGATAGAAGATGTGCGTTGAAAGGTGAATAGGATGGCGATGCTCATTGATGGAGAGTTGATATGCCATGATGATTAGAGATTAGATTGGATGCAGATTGAGTGCATGGCAGAAACCCTAGCGTGCTAATGTTCAAACTCACATTTAGGCGAGAAAGTCTGGATATAAGAATGTGAATCAAAGATGAGAATGATGCTGCTACATGAGAGAGTGAGGTTAGTGAAGAGAGCCAATCAGTCAAGTGCTCAACATCAATCAGAGAAGAGACCGAGTGTGTGATAGAGAATTGGTCTGAAGAGTTCAATCGGCGAGAGTGAGACAACTAGTAGACTATCATTAAGTTTGACAAAGGAGTGCACCGATGGTGATTGAACTGATAGAGAAGAGCCAAAGAAGATTGCAGAAAAGAGAAGAACACGGTGAGAATCAATGGAGAACTGGTAAGCTAAGAATCAACAGTGATCAAATAGCAGACAACTGACAGAGTGAAGAAGATCGGGGATGGCCAACAACAATGTGATAGAGAGAAAAGAGAACCGATAGAGAGCAGTGTACTGGCAAAGAAGAAGCAGAGGATGAACTGGTAAGGTTACAACAGAGAGTGAGTTGCAGTAGGAGATGAGGTTGCAGTAGAGAGAAGGTGATAAGAGAACCGACATAGATCTGTGTAGAGGTGAACCGATGGAGAGACATATGTGTGAGTTACAAAGTTCTTTTGTAACAAGGATATTACTTTTATTTTAATATATGACTTTGTAATCACTGAGTCAGAGCTTGGTGTAGGGGTTGGTGCTCCTTGGGTCGGTGCCCTAAAGAAGGAGTGGCACTCCTTGGGTTGGTGCCCTAAATGTTGTAACCAAGGTTTTCATTGTGAGGTTGGATTGGAGCAGTAGTCTCCAACAACATTTCTCATCAAGGTTTTTCCCATCTTGGGTTTTCCTCATACACTTGATGTTATGTGATGTCTCTTTTATGTGTGGTTGCATTAGTGTTATCTTCCCATCTAACCGGTATGTCTTCTTTATGTTAGATCAGTTAATCGGTATATACACATAGGATACAAAAGGGAAGGATAATAGAGATTCCAAAGGAAAAGGAAAGATGGGAGAAGGAAGATTCACCAGAAGCAAGATCAAAAGAAAACAACATAGAAGACCTCCTACCCGTAGAAGACAAGGAAATGCTACCGCCCACAAGACAAAGAAAGTGTGGGAAAAGAAGGGATCATATGGAAGAACTGCAGAAAGTGAACATCCCAGGATCCATCACCGGAGAAGCAGACATGGAGATACTAAACCAACAAGATCTCCACAAGCATGGCAAAACAAATTTGTAAGTTATGTGCCCCCTTTCTTTGGTTACTATTTTGCATGTAAAGAATATGGCCATAGGGCAAATGAATGCACAATATGCTCTTCCTAGAAAAAATAATGTTGTTTGTTGGAGGTGTAATGGCTTTGGCCATAAAAGTCATAATTGAAGAAGGATGAACTTGTAGTCATATGGCAACCAATATAGCAGCTTTGCTCAGTATGAAAATGGGGTTAGAGCATATGAGAAACAAAATGTTGCGTGGAACAAAAGGAGAAGAGGTTTTGTTCCTGCAAGATCAAGTGGTCAACCAGTTTTGGTAGCCGGTTACAATAGCATGACCAAAAGAAGATGGTCAAACCGGTTTGATAGTAGGTCCTCCAATATTGTGTATGGCATGAAAACAGTTTGCTTCTACATCAATGCTTTTGGTCATGATGCAGAATCCGATAGAGCAAGGACCAACCAGAAAAAGAAGGTAAGACCTGCTCCCAAGACTGAAAATGGTAAGAAGAATGAAGTCATGCAGGTGTGGAAGAAGAAGGAAGTAAGTAGAACCATGGACCGACATTGTGCATTCAATGCACAAGTGATATCTCCTAAGGCTTAAAGAATATGCAAAACCTTAGGGGGAGTAGTACATTGACCATATCATTCACCCCCTTAGTGGAAGAGGACAAATGGAAGAACATGTTGCTGCCAACATAAAGGAAGAAAATGAGATGACAAGTGTGTGTAGTGGTTGCCTTGGCTACACACCTACAGATGAGAGATGGATCATTGTTGCATGTGTCAATGGATGGAAAATTTGCAATTGAGATTAGAAGCAAATTGACACAAGAAGACAAGTGGTAGAGGAAGGTGCTCTGGTAGAGATGATGGACCGGTGTAGGAAACAGATGTGTGCAGTATGGTACTGGTATGAATACTAACCGGTATTGCAGGTTATGTAAGACAATGAGGTCCAAGATCATTGCATTAACTCGGGAGGCATGGATTGAGGTGATTATGTCTCAGGTGGTATTGGAAAAGTCTTGAATGACATATGTTGGCCCAATAGTTGACCTTGTATGCATGCATCTTTGTGGGCTAACCGGTTTGATTTATGGCATGATAGTGATATTGTATGGCATTGTGTACACCTAGGGTCATGTCATCTGCTGTGGTGGAAATGGTGGAGTTGATAGATCATCAGATTGATCATATATGCACAACTCAACCAGTATAAGGGGCAGGTTGGCTCTGGTTTAAAACCTAATAGCCAAATGAGGATATGAGATCTATGACATAGGGGGAGTGACAAATGTCTATGGCTGTAACTGGTATGATTGTGTCTTTGGAAGTGTCCGGGGTTGTGAGATATTTCAATGTCTATCCAATTGAAATCACAACTGGACCACTGGGAGAGTTTCTTGCAAAGAGGGAAAGTTACCTACAAAAGAGAACATGCATTTGGTATCGGAAGAGAAACAAGTGGTATCAGTGTCAACTTCAACACTTGGTATCAACAATTTGGGGTCAGAATGGCTTCTGCATATCATGGGGAGATGATGTAGTCTGACCGACAAGTATGTTGTATTCACTGACACATGTGCCTTCAATTGGTTTTAGACTTGTATATGCAATAGCGTTTTGATTTGTATATACACTTGGTTGCTGAGAAATTGGTGTCAGTTGGTGATTGAGCCCTCCATCTCAAGGGCTATGAATTGAGAGGATCCAAAGTATGAAGGTAAAAGGAGGAGAAGCATTTGTTAGAGAAAAAGGGGGGAGAAAACCCTACCAGTGCCCTTTGCCATTGTTGTCAAAGGGGGGGAGATATTTTGTAGTATGCCGCATACTACATGTGTGAGAATTCATGGAACACACAAAGGGAGAGAGAGAGAGAGAGAATCTATAGTATGCTAGATACTACATGTGTTGACATTGATGCCAAAGGGGGAGATTGTTGGTATTGTGTTGTCATTAATGTCAACACATGTAGTATCTAACACATGGTATGAAAACATGGCATCAGAATTGATGAAGAGGCAAAATGATGACATATGTAAGAGAGAAAGATGTTGGGATGTTGATTGTGATGAAGAGATGAAATGTTACAAAAATCACATCAACACTAGAGGGGAAGTATGTGTAGGCCACCGGTATGTTGTTAGATGTATAACTACATGACTCCCACCGGATTAAGAGAAGTCTGATAGTAAGTGTGCTCAATCGGATCATGTGTGTCTGATTGAAGATCTATATGATCAATGTCAGCTAAGGCATGCTAGTGCAATGCCGGAAGAAGAATGTGATGACAAGGATCCTCTCCCACCGGTAAGTGGTAATAATGAACTTATATCCCAACATGCATGGAACGCAACATATCTCTTTGAGATAAGACAAAAGAATTAAAGACAAGTGATTGAAGGCTCACACCGGATCAACCAGTGAAACACTAAGTTGCCTTAGGTGCATGAGATCAGAGATATGCACCAGATCAGTCGGGTAGACATGATGAGTTGCCAGTCAGAGAAGGAAGGATATGTTTGTCACTTTGACAAACCAATTGGTAGGAGAACTGGTCAAATGATGAAGAAGACAAGGTTGAGTAGTTGCAGACAGAGAGTGAAACCGAATTGAAGAAGGAGAAAGGTGTTGCCACAAATGCAGATAGATGGAGTTTGTTGAAGGTTGATGATATGGTGTCATCAAGGTGGTTACCGACAAGTATGTTCACTGGTAAAGATGACAAGGTGCAAAAGTGAAAGGCTTCCATTTGTTGAAGATGTGCATGAGGTAGGTTGGTAAGTGTGCTGACCGGTTTAAGTGTTCCATCGGAAGAGAAGCAAAGTGCAAGGTTGAAGACATAGTTGTTAGGGTATAACTGGTAGAGTGTGTAAACCAGTATATGAACTCGATTGTGTGCTATTGGTTGGTGACCAAGTCAGACTGACATAGTGAGCCAAGGTGGATGTCGACAAAGGTGCCATGTGAAGGTGAAGTGGCATGCATGCATGCACATGTTGGTGAGGTCATTGGTGGTTGGTACAACATTAAATGGTGACTACGAAGCTTGAGGAAGGATGACAAAAGATTGCGGCTAGAGATTTAGGAAACAACAGAGATCCAGGATAGAGAGATATAGCATATCGAAGTGGATGAAGGAGATGACATCATGCATGTGATTGACCAAAAACAAGGCCGAAAATCATGCTATAGACGGCTAAAGATAGAAGACGTGCGTTGAAATGTAAATAGGATGGCAATGCTCATTGATGGAGAGTTGATCATCAAGCAAGGACACGATATCAAATTGGATATGATATGTCATGATGATCAAAGATCAGATTGGATGCAAATTCAGTGCATGGCAGAAACCCTAGCGTGCCAATGTTCAAACTCATGTTTAGGCGGGAAAGTGTGGATATAAGAATGTGAATCAAAGATGTGAATGGTGTTGCTGCATGAGAGAGTGAGGCTAGTGAAGAGAGCCAATCAATCAAGTTCTCAGCGTCAATCAGAGAAGAGACTGAGTGTGTGAGAGAGAACCGGTCTGAAGAGTTCAACCGGTGAGAGTGAGACAACTGGAAGACTGTCATTAAATCTGACAGAGGGGTGCACCGGTAGAGAAGATCCATAGAAGATTGCAGAAAAGAGAAGAACATAGTGAGAATCAGTGGAGAACTGGTAAACTGAGAACTGACAGTGATCAGATAGCAAACAACTGATAAAGTAAAGAAGACCGGGGGTGGCCAACAACAGTATGATAGAGAGAAAAGAGAACCAACAGAGATTAGTGTACCAGCAAAGAAGTAGAGGCTAAACCAGTAAGGTTGCAATAAAGAGTGAGTTACAGCAGGAGATAAGGTTACAGCAGAGAGAAGGTGAGTAGAGAACCGACAAAGATCTGTGTAGAGGTGAACCGGTGGAGAGACATATGTGTGAGTTACAAAGTTCTTTTGTAGCAAGGATATTACTTTTGTTTTAATATATGACTTTGTAATCACTAAGTTGGAGCTCGGTGCAGGGGTTGGTGCTCCTTGGGTTGGTGCCCTAAAATCAGGGGTTGGTTCTCCTTGGGTTGGTACCCTAAAGTAGGAGTGGTACTCCTTGGGTTGGTGCCCTAAATGTTGTAACCGAGGATTTCATTATGAGGCTAGATTGGAGCAGTAGTCTCCAACACCATTTCTCACCGAGGTTTTTCCCATCTTGGGTTTTCCTCGCACACTTGATGTTATATGATGTCCCTTTTATGTGTGGCTGCATTAGTGTTATCTTTCCATCTAATCGATAAGTCTTCTTTATGTTAGATCAGTTAACTGATATATACGCATAGGATACAAAAGGGAAAGGATTTGGAAACCATTGCTAACGTATTAGATCAGTTAAACAATTTATAATGTATTACAAACTCATCTAATGTACGAAGTGATCGACATTTTAATGTATAACTTTATGAGCCTAATTTGTAATCTAGGCATCTTATGTTCATGCATAAAATATGTTTTAAAAATATGGGTTATTACATTAGGGTAAACTATTAAACCAACCATTAATTTTTGTTTGTGATATCAATTTGTAATATTGGGTGATTTATATTTTTTGTGAAAACATAAAGAGAACTTTTTGGATTTCAACAATTTTGGAAGTCTTTTAGGTGATCTATTATTTAATGACTCATGGATTGAGATTGAGATATCAAGGTTGTTGCATAAATTGTGAGAATTTTAGTTTTATACCAAATTTGATTAAAATACTTTATTTAAATAGTGGTATTAAATCATATCACTTGATTAACATATACAAAGGGTTTTAAATAATTTGCATACATATTTGTTAGGGACATTACAACTGGCAAGGAGGGGTCCAACTAGAGCGTTTTCTAACTTATAATAGAGTGGTGGTTCTTTAATGGCTTTCCTAGTGGTTGTGTGAGGACTTTGAGTTGTTGCACACCAATCCAATTTGTCTAGTATGTGATGGTGAAGGTGGTAATTTGACCATAGTGCATGGGACATTCCCCAAATGGTCGAGAAAAGTATGCAAATGTTTAAGCTCTAAAACAACCTTGCTAGCTTGAACTTGGATTTAGAGGACCACAATAGAGATACCAATAATTTGGAATGAAATGGCAAAATTTATATCCCTAGTAGAGTTAGGAAAATTAGTAGAATTTGTATATTTACACATACAAAAAATAGTCCAAAATCTAAAAGCCTAAAAAGCTAGTAAAACCCAACAAGAATTTTGTCCTCATCTCCAAAAATGATATTGTGCCAAGTGAAGAATTTGTGCCCTAAATGTTGAAAACAATCACATATATAGTGTCTTGCATTGAAATGTCCCCCTTATTTTTTTTCAATTTAAACACCACACAACACCTGTTAAGGTTAGGAAAGATAATCACAATATTGCTGAAAGATAACCCTTCCATTTTCAAATCACCAAGAGCCCAATGTGGGAAGGTGAGAGCATACGGTGAATAGGGGATTGTTAGCTTCAATAATCAACTGAAAATACAATGTTGGGCGGCAAGCCAGCCCCTTCCGCTTGTCTAGCGGGCAAGAGCAACTTAAAGTAGAATCACTCAACCACTTTTTAGCGGGAGGACAATCATTACATTTCTAAAAAATAGAACACTCTACCACTTTACAGCGAGAGGACAATTATTACAAACCTAGAAATAGATCAGCCAACCACTTATTCAGTAGGAGGACTATGAAAACTTCTGAAATTAACAAATAGGCGGCTAGGCCATCCCCTTCCACTTTTTAGTGGGAATACAAAATGTAAAATGCAACTAAATAAAGGTTGGTCAGTACTACTGAATTCAACATTACAATGAGAGCATTAGCTTGCAGATTACAATAGAAAAATGATATTCAAGCACACCAAAATGTTAGGAATCAATCCTCTAACAAATAAGAACTATCCAGCATATGAAGAATACTTAAACAAGTAAATAACCCAAGTCTGATAGGAAAAACAACAATATAATAATACAAGCCAACAAGACTAGAATTCACCTAAATGCTCATAACTTCGTCCACGTAGCTCTGAATGACGTGAAATCAAATGCAAAGGGGGCCAAGAGACAAGGCATCCACTCCCAAACCAACCAACCGTTGCAACTCGGATCAAATCATCACTACACACTTTCCATTACTCTCTCCATCATGTTACAGCCTAGGAAGTAGGGTGATTTTCTCTAAAAAATCCAAATCAACTCCAAAACCCACACAAATTAGCAAAATGAATCGCCTAACATTGAGGAAGACATAGGAAAAATACCCAAAAGTGACAACTGGACTCCTAGAGACTTATGAACGAATTTCACTTTCAGCTCTATGCAACCAACAAACTCCAAAACTAAAAAAACACACTCCAAAATTCAGAAAACCACAAATATATTCATCTTCGTTGAGCTCAATTTGCTCCTCTTGATGAGAAACGGTCACAAGGTTTAGCTAGGCGCTATCTCTCAAGCACGAAACTGAAGGCACTAGGAGGTACGAATCCCTTGAAGCAAGAGTCTGGAATAATTTCGACATCACTTCATTATATTAGCAATGGATAGTCTCAAATGAAGGCCAAGGCACTTATTTATAACTTCCTCCCAAATCGAACCTCCTTTTCCCTCCAATCTGGGACTAAACTTGATGACATTCAAATTTTCCTTAATTTGCATTTTCATTTCATTTCATTCCTTCACCAAGTCATCCCATTTTGCCTAGACAAATCACTTTATTAAAATGCAAATAATACATAAAGTGAGCATCCAATATATAATTGAAAAAATGACTCATAATATTAATATAACTTAAGCAACCCCTTAGATAAATTGTTCATTTTTGCCTTAAGTTATAATTCACTTAAAACACCATTTTCATCAAATACTAAACTTGCCAAAACAAGCTCCAAGAATATGGAAGATCAAACTTAGAGAAATGCCCTGCCAAGTATAGCCACTGCACTGAGTTGCAAAAACACTGCCAAAAATAGCATTGCTATAAATAACACTTACTAAAAATAGCATACTACCAATAATAGTAATTGTGTCCACATGCATTTTAACTACATTAAGAGCAACCATCACAACTTACTAAAAATAGTAAGTCCAGAAAAGTCTTCAGATCCAATTGCATGTCACACCATCGCGAACCTCTCTGAAAACCTAGAAAAACTCAAAAAAATGAGTTGTCCTCGCCCCCACTTACTAAAAATAATAAGTTTACAAAACTCCACTGATTGCTACGCATGTACTATCATTGCGAAGCTTTCTGAAAACCTAAAAGGAATCCAAAATCAAAACTGTAAAACTCCAACATGCAAGCCACCAAAACTACCTAAGCATCCTCCTAGAAAATAAGAAACCCTAATTCTGCCTCTAACTGACCAATGGGTCTTGGGATTGACCAACAATCCCCAAAACAAACTAGAGCAGAAAAGGGGACATTACATGCATCTTGGGCTAAAACCTATTATCAACATTCCAATGACATTTGTCTCTCCTTTTGAGTTGCAACAATCTATTGTATGATCCTATACCCATTCTTTACTTTTATACATTGTTCTACGATATTACTAAGTTGTTTATGCCCTTTTTAAGTTTTTAATCAAATGCTACTCTTGGAATTTGTGCTTGCAAATTGAAGATGGAACCATTGTAGCATGGAGTACATGTAGATCATCCATCCTATCAAATCCTTTTTATACGCTCTTGTTATTGACTATCATGTTGGTTGCTTCTTTACTTTAAAATGCATGATTAATGGTAGTTTGCATGCAAGTTAAAGTAGGCACAAAACATAAGGGTGAATAGTGTGTCCTTTATACTTTTCTCCATTTATTTGACTTGCTTTGACCTTTTGTTTTGAATGTAACAATCTAGTATCCAAATGACATATTTTGAGCAAAAGTTACCAACTTGATCTAATTCCAAGTTGTTATTCCCAATGCTTCGAACCTAATTCTCAAACTTCTTGTTTTCAATCTTAGTTCAAGACCATTAGTGCTAACTTGATGTAATGTCCCTGTAAAAACATCAAATATATCCAATAAAATTGCAATATATTCGACAAGTGAACAATAAAAAATGAATAATAAAATATTAGATAATTAAAAATGATTACAACTCTCTGAAGTTTCTGATATAAACTCTGATTCTTATGCACAAGAAGATGATGTTGATCTGTATGAAAATCTTCTTGATGTTCCTGAATAATGTCCTTAAAACCATGCATAAACTTGGATATACATCTGCCTATCTGAGATATCGATGTTCCTGATTTATGACTATAAAATCATGCATTGAATTAAGTATATGCCTGCCTGAATACATTAGATTTTATAGACCTTTGATCTGATTGCTTTACATGATTGAAATCATTATAAGCATGCGATCTGGCTTATGAAGCCTTCCCTGATTTGGCTATGACTTTATGCTTCCATGGTGAAGTTATTGCTGCTCAGCTTGAGCGATCAACACATGGAAATAAATATCAAAAAATGTTTTCTTATCTTGTTCCCTACCCAACTCTCCATATTGATCTTATACGTTCCTCATGCCTCTTCATAAAGGGAGGCGATTATTTGAAGGGAGGTGTCTCAATGAAACAATCTTCATTCTAATCATTTACTTTATCTTAAGCGCTGCCCTTCTTAACTATACTCGTTGCTAACAAATGCTGTCTTCTTCAAGCGCTACTTAAGGTATAACCTTTGTTGTCTTGTAAACACTTTTGGTTATCATTAAAAGCTGATCTGAAGATAGTCGTTGCCTTTGCATCTTGCTTACTCCTGCCACTTCATTATTAAATCACTCCATAAGGTCACTTCTTAATAAGGTGATCGCTCCTACATACTGCTTTCCTTATGATAGTAATATTATGTCTTCAAACATTATAATCGCTGCTTTTATATATATATATATATAATCGTTGGCATTTATCAGTCATATAACAAGCCTTTAAGCACTATTTTTTTCTCTGTACTTTCATTGCTGGCTTGTATTCATTAATTTCTGCTATTCCTTCACTTCAATTATAACTGATATTCATAGTTATTCCCTACTTGGCCAATTAATATTTGTGCATTTGACTTGTGCAATTAAGAATATAGTCGATGAGGATTAGTTAATACACTGCTTTTATCTACAAAGTCGGTTAGCAATAAATAAAAATCTGAATGCCTTGCTTATATGCTAATATGAAGAGTGCTCGTCTTTTAATCATCTTGAAATAATATAATATGTCCTTAAAATGATTAGCGGCCTTTGGCCTTTATGCTTCTTTGTTAACCAATAGAATCATTACACTTGAACCCATTTTACTTAACTTAAAATTTCTCATGGACCCAAACCAACTTGTTTCCAACTACTCATTACTTGTCAAGTCAATTACAAAAGATTCAATTATGTATGTTGGAGTGCTGTATAAAAAGACAAAGGACCTAATTCGTTTTAGAATTGCTCTCATAAATTCACATGTAAATCATTTGATTACTATCTATAACATTACATCAACATATCTAGTAATATGGACAAAATTGAGCATTTACATTCTACTTCTAAAAAATTGTTCTAAATCCTTGAATTGGTCAAGGATTTAACTTAGGTCAAGGTGGAAAGCTAGTTAACTCCCTTCCCTAGCATAGCAAGTTCCAACTATGCTTTGAGCATCACCATTTTTAAGCAATTAGGTAAATTAGAAAATAGACTTGAAGAGCACAATCCAAGGCTGCACAACTTCAAGGTTGCAAAAAGAGGTTTAAAGATTTAGTTTTCGAGATCAAAGCCACACGTAATTTTACAACCTAGAGTCAATTTCCAATATGTTGAAGTCTAACCATGGTAGATTTGATAGACCACAAAGCCTATGATATAACAAATCTTCCACTTATAGCACATAGATAGCACTATTTTGGAGCTCTGATACCAATTTTCAGAGGCTTGGACTCACGCCCAGAACTTTGCGGCACTGAACTTGCAAACAATCGCCTCAAGGAGACATGACATCCACAAATCGGACTACGCCTCACGGAAATAGATCTAGGTACTCCATCTTAACGCGGCACAAAAGAACTCGGAAACATCGCACCAACATACAACTAACTTCAGAAAATAAAGAATCCGCACAAAACTTGAAGAGTAATGCAAAACTTCACGCTGCATGAAATAAAGACATTCAACACAAATTCCACACAATAGCATTTGGGGAAAGGAGTCCATTTCATTGCCAAAGATGTATCTATAACATTACAAGAACCCAGACTCGGATTGCAGAGGTCGGGTTACACCGATATTGCCTGGCATTCCAGCAAAACCCAAAACCCCTAAAATACAAGCACAAGGCGACTCGGAAAATCCTAAGCCCACTCATCACTCATATATTTAATCCCAACACTTAGAAATCCTAACCAGTACTCATAATTACAATTGCATTGCAAAATATCAAATCCGCACTAACTCGCTCCAGAATTACACATAGCACTCGAAAATCCTTCCAACCTCACTCTAGGTAAATGCGAGGCGACTTTATACTGAATCAGCCACAACCGCCTAAGAAACAGACTTTGCATCGGATGACTTGGGAAAGCTGAGCGCACACAGATCGACCCAAGTCGGATCGACATCATGCAACTTACATCTTAACGCGACGTGTAGGAATCGGCCTCCAACTGAGCTCCAGCTGGCACACGATCTCCCCGCATCGGTCGGGATGCGCTTTCTTCTTTCCCAACAAAGCGTTGAGTTTCATGGGACATGGTCGGCTCAAAAAAGACCGCATCGCTTTTATTTCACAAAGAATCCGACTCGGCTCAACATCTGCATTGTAATCCACCTTATCCAATTGATCGGGCGATTGGGACAGGTCGTGAATTTTGGGCCATTGCGCACCCAGCGATCTGCCATCTACAAGATTCGCATTACATTCGAACTCGGACTCGGATCGGGCGACGTCAAGCTCAACAGTGCAACCTTGCGAACGGAGAGGCGAAACGAATGTTCATATCCCCTTACATTCTCCCCCACCTAAAATAGGTGACACCCTCGACGTCGGTGCTTTGTCTTCACACCACGCAAAGACCTCTTCGCATAGGGGTGCGTTGCACAATCTTACCCAGATCGGGTCGAGCTCCCTTGCAGGAACTCTAGGACTTTCTCTTCATGATGCCAAAGCGACTCAGCTCGCTCCCAGGTAGCAGTCTCCTTCAGCTCACCTCGCCACCAAATGAGAAATTCCTTATATGACTTTGATCCATATCCACGCGACCTCATTGCCAGAACCTCTGCAACTTCTTTGTCGGGTCGGTCTAATACATTTGCAGGTCCTCGACTCGGGATATTTCGGACTGCATCCTCAGGATCGGCATAATGCAGGCGAAGTTGGCTCACATGAAACATAAGGTGCACTTTTCAATGTAGCTATTATAAAATAGACTCGAAGAGCACAATCCAAGGTTGCAAAAAGAGCACATTTCAATGTTGTCTTTAGACTCAACCATTTTATCTAAATTAGTTGTTATATTGATTACTTGATTAATTATCTCACTAATTTGTAAAAGAATGTTTTCCTTCTTTTCAAATACTATACAACAATGAATTTAAGAAACTAAAGATCTAAGAATAAATTAATAACTTTTAACCAAATAGTACATATTCAAACATGAAAAAATAATTACATTAGATCAAAATGGTCAGAACACAGAAACAAATGATGAATGCCTATATAATAATCAATTTTAGAAAAAGGCAACAAAATTTGATGATAATTATATTCATGATGAAACTAACTAGCATACCTAATTTTTAAAAACCTATGTAAAATATGTTAAGAGATATCAAATTTCAAAATGTGATTCATAAATATGAATAAATCATGAACATGAATATAATAATTTTTTAATCAAAAATCTCAATAGATCTAAGCAAGTTAGAAGAGCTGCACCCAACTCATAGATTGATGCAATAGAAAGCTACACAGAGGTTCAAATCTCATTTACACAATGTAAGCTACAAAGAAAATTAATCATTGTTAGAAATCATTCAAGAGAGAATGTTTGCATAAATGTGATCTCATTATATGCAATGACATCTACAATTTAGTATAAATTAATATTTTATAATACATGAATTTAAAACAAATAAAAATCTAGAAAAATCTATATTTACAATTGTTTTTATTTATTAATATTAACACAAAGATTATAATAAAATTGATTGTGAAAATGCTTCAAGGTGAAATGGCATGTAAATGACCACACTACCTAGCACATTGAAGAAATATATTGAACTAAGATACTTCATTATGTGGTAAAATGAGTGATATAACATATTCATACAATGTCATCAATAACCAATCTTAATCAAAACTTAAGAACACTCTGTAGAGGTGGTTGGTCACAATAAGCATTATTCTTACCACAAAGAATCATTTGTACATGCTTCTACATATATTCATCTATTGCAAAGTTGTAAAAATAAGAAAGCCCTTTTAGAAGACAAGAAAATAAGCTCTCACATTAATGACAATGGGCATGCATTTGCCGCACCTTCTTATTAAAATGGCTATATGACCATATGTAAACATTTGTACTCGAAAATGCAATCAGTTTTAAAAAATTATATCACTAATTTAAATGTTGGGGAAGTGAAAAAGATTGAGAATACTAAAAAAATATTCAATGAGGCTTGAAGAAATGTCAAAATTGGATTGAATTGAATGAGTTTTAACAACGTCCATGAGACCATTAGTCTATGGGACTGTAATCTCCCCTTCTCTGCAGTGATTAGTTAAGTTGGTCGTTAGTCTATTTTGGAGGCTCGTAGGCTAGTCGAGAGCATAAATTAGGGTTTCGTATTTTCTAGGAGCATTCTTTGGAGTTTTCAGGGGGTGTATGTGGTAGTTTGACAGTTTGAATTCTAGATTCCTTCTGGATTTTCAGAGAGCTTCAAGATGGTTCGACATGCATCTGCATTGGGTGACTTTTTCCAGACTTACTATTTTTAGTAAGTGCGACGACTGCTCAAAATGTGGTTAAAATCACTTTGGAAACACTTACTATTTTTAGCAGTATGCTATTTTTAGTAAGAACTATTTTTAGCAGGATATCACCAGGCCTGCTCAGATGGCTATTTCCGACATATCAATTTGAACAGTTGGTTTTCCAAGCATTTTTTGGTGCTATTCTTGACAAAGGTTCTTTAGCTCAGTTCAGTGACTCTTTCTGACAGAGCAATTCTCTCAGCTTGTTTCCCCATATCCTTGGAGCTTGTTTTGGTAGGTTTGGTATTTGATGAAAAATGGTGTTTTAAATTAAATTATAACTTAAGGCAAAGGTTGGACGATTTATTTTAAAGGGATTGTTTTAAGTTATATTGATATCTAAGTGATTTCTTTAATTATATATTGGGCGATTTATTGTTGAGGAAAAATACTTTATAAAGTGAAATATTAATAAGACAAGATGGACGCCTTATGGAGAAATAAGTTAATTTTATAATATATTTCACTTATCTACCTTGGATGCCACATTATGATTTTATTGTCATTTTTATAAAGTATATTTGCTCCTATGAGAAGGTCGATTTGGAGAAGGAGAAATGAAATGTAATTTCAAAATAATGTGAAGTGAATGTGCATTTGGGTTTGGCGTTCGTTTGGAGGGAATGTGAATTTGAATTTGGAGACACAAAGTCTATAAATAAGAGTGTTGGACTCTTGTTTTTGGTATCCAAGAAATTTTATAGTGCAATGATGTCGAAATGCAGAGTGAAAGCTTCGGGGAACACTTACCTCCTAGCCATAGCTTGATTTCTTGCTTGCAATACAACAACTATTCGAGCCAAAGACTACTCTTCATTCAGAGGAGTGGATTGAAGATAATGTTGCAGATTTATATATTAAATTTCTGATTTTTGGGAGTGTTGTAGTGTGTTCTTGTTGCTAGTCGCGGAATGTGCTGAAGTGGATTTTGAGTCGCAGGTCTTAGTGTGTCATTCTCCTCGTTCTGGGTATTTCATCTATCTTTCTTTATGGTTTAGGCGATTATTTTTGCAAGTTTATAGAGCTTAAAATGGTGTTTTGGATTTTATTTTTGCAAAATTGTACCTTAGCTGGTCGTACCATGTGGCTGAGCACTTTGGAATGCGTGCATAAATTATTGGGGTCGGTTTGCCATGTTTTGTTGTCCTAGGAATGATTGCCTACCTCCTAGTGATCATTTGCTTTCAGTTTCATGTCATTTGGTTAAGAATTGGGTGAGTTGTGAGTGTTTTAGTGGGATTTGGTGTTGCTGGTCTGTGTGTTTTCAACGTGCTGGGAGTATATCAGAATTAGAGTTTTTGGTGTTTGGAATTGTTTTTAGTGTGTGTGAGTTCATTGGGGTGAAGAGAAAGGACTCAATTTCATTTGCAATTGTTGGTCATGTTATTGCACTTGGTTCATCACTCTTATATACTATGATTCATATTGTAATTTTGGTAGTAGTACTAACAACAATTTCTATTGTTCTTTTTGTCCCACTGCATAAGTGGAAGAGGCTGACCTTGCCATCTATATTTAGAATAGTGATTTCCCTTAAATTCTAATCAATTTGTGCATTGTAAAGCTGGTTAATAGTACTAACAACTATCTAATTGGATTATTGCTCTTAGTCCCACTGCATAAGTGGAAAAGGTTGGCTTTGTCATCTATTTTGAATATTGTAATAATGTCCTCCCACTGCATAAGCGGTATAGTTAATTGTAATTTCATTTTTAGTCCTCTTGCTGAACAAGCGGTTGAGTGATTGCATTATTCAGTTTTTTAGCTTGTCCTTGGTTGGTTTACCGCCAAGTGATTACATTGTTTTCATTATCCTGTTGTATAAGCGGAAGGGGCTGATATGCCACCCGAAGATTGTAATCATTTTCAGTTAGTGGCATCTAACGATTCCCTCGACACTGTATGCTCTCACCCTCCTAGATTGGGCTCTCGATGATCAGAAAGTGGAGGGTTACTTTCAACATCATTTGGTTTTCATTTCCTAACCATAACAAGTGTTGTGTTGAATGTAATTGTGAACAAAAATTGGAAAAAATTAAGGGGGATATTACAGGGACCAAGAGCATCCTTGTTAGAAGAACCAAAAGAGAAAAGAAACTAGCACATGCACCCCAAAAGTTGTGCAACAAAGGAAGAAACGATGGCTAAAATGAGTTGTACATTAGAAAAGGACATGGTGTTGGTACAATTCCACCCAAGACAAAGGCAAATGGAAATAAATCAGTTGTTTTTCCACTTAAACTATGTTTGAGATATCATTGTAATTTTGCTTGTTTTTTAATAGTCGTTTATCCAGATTTTAACCGTCTTTTTCAACATAATTATAAGTGTATATTAATCATAAATATTTTCTTGTGTTGTATTTTTGCTTTCAATCCCCTGTTTTTCCCCCCTTAACCCTATCAGTGGTTTAGTTTGTCGCATGACTAACATTAAGGTATGTTGAAGATTTGGAGGCCAATCAAAACGCATCAATGCAAAGTAAGATTTACAGGCTTTTTGATTGTTGTCATAAATGAGAGGCAAAGCTTTAGTAAAGATCACTAAAAGTAATAGTGATCTCCCATCCCTCACTTTACAACGACCTTAATGAAGGGCAATTAAAATGCTAGCTTCTTGAGACAATAATTGATTTGTTGTACTTAAGGATCTAGTATTTAAAACCTTTGGTATTCGTCATTACTAATATGGGCTTTAAAGTTAAAAGCATATTGAATCAAAACATTGAAATTTCCATTTTCAAATGATAAATTTCGCTCAATAGTAAACTCCCAAATCAAATGAGATAACCATCTAACATAACAACAGACCAGAGGAACGACAAGGACATGGGAGCGGAGCGGCAAGGAGAGCGGCGAGCGGGAATTTCAAATTTCAAATCTAGGAATGGCGGATTTCCTGGGGATGGCAGTCTTTCTGTGGGTGGAACTGGTAATCATGTTGGTTTCCAGGCATCTCAGGGTACTGAAGGGGACAAGGAAACAGTCAAATCGGTGGAAGACAAAGATTCCAAAATCGGGGACCCACATGATAGAGGTAAGGAAAAAAAATGGTCTTCGCTTTTTGGAGTGAAGTCGTTGGTAAAATCAAGGCTACCAGAAGTTAAAAATATATCCGATCCTGCGACAGGGGTTGTTGCTATTTCTATTCCGGATAAGCTGGTTGATCTTATTGTCTCTGGATTAGCTATGACCTTAGTTGGAAGGTTTGTTGGTTTTAGCTCTAACATTGATGTTGTTAGAAATTTTATAAGGAGGAAATGGGCTCTCAAGGGTCAAGTGGATGTGGCGGCTTTGCCTAGGGGTTTTTTTTCCTTTGCTTTTAATTCTGAAGAAGACATGAATAAAGTTCTATGTGAAGGACCATGGATGTTCGACAAGTCAACTTTGGCTTTACAGTAATGGGCTCCAAACCTTTCTCTTGACGAGTCCTTTTTTGTGTCGGCGCCTGTGTGGACGCGTCTCTCGGGCCTCCCGTTGGAGTTCTGGAATGAGGAAGTCTTCAAGGGGGTAGCGAGTTCTTTTGGAGAACTTATCTTGATCGATCCAATGACTGCTGCTAAATCAAGGTTGGTTTTTGCACGTATCTGTGTTAATGTTAATCAAATGACGGATATGCCCCAATCTATTGAGATTATATCTAAATTGGGTAAATGGACCCAAGTGATTGAATATGAATCGCTCTCGTTTGCTTGTTTTTATTGCAAAAAGTCAGGTCATTGGGCAAAATCTTGTCCGCTTAAGAAGAGTAAGAATAGCAAGAGTGATAGCAGTTTGAAGCAGAAATGGCAAACGAAAGATAAGAGAGAAGATCCACCAATAGAGTGTGTTCCTGATAAGGAAGTGAATGAGCTGGAAAATGAGGAGAAGAAGGATGTGAATAGTAATAATGAAAAACTTGTTTGTGCCTGCTCTAATAATCAAATAGAAAGTACCAAAGAAGAAGAGCAAAGTATAGAGGCAAATGCGCAAAAACATGATCCAGAGGACCAGAAGGGGGGGCCTGTCAGTCAGGATAAAGTAGAGAAGAGTTCCAATGATGATGCTTCTGCTTCATCTTCATCTTATACAAAAGCAAACGGGGAAGACTTCAATGAAGTGCCAGACTACAACATCTCTGATTTTGAGCCTCTTTTGTTTTTAACCAATGGAAGCCCTAAGCCGTTTCAATGCAAAACCCCATCTAATAGTGTGGAAATGGTGGCCCTGGAGGGAAATCTTAGGATTCTCAGTACTAAAGAGGGAAAATCAAAGAAGGAAGGACCCAATGGAGGTATCTCAACTAGAAACAAGAATAAGAAAAATGCAAATGTTGGAAGCCACAACAAAAAGAAGGGGAGACCTTCTCTAAAAAATCAAAGGGAACAGGAAAGTTGGAAGAACTGTGCTGATGGAACACAAAGCTCCATCGAGTCAGCTCTATCTCCAGTTAAAGTATGAAGATAATTTCTTGGAATATAAGAAGGTTGAATGCCCTTCATAAGCAGGATGTGTTACGTAATATTATAAGAGATCATAAATCGGATGTGGTCCTTGTTCAAGAAACTAAGATGTGTAAGGGTAAAGTGGAAAGGATCAAAATATTTAAAAATAATGGAGTTATAGGAACTAATTCGGAGGGTGCCTCCGGAGGAACATCGATTTTTTGGAACCAAAAAACTATTAAAGGTAAGGAAATCATTTCAGAAATCAATAGGACTTTTGTGCTGCTCGAGCATATTAAGGATAACTTTGTTTGGGTTATCACTAATGTCTATGCGCCTGATACCAAAGCTAGAAGATTTAAATATTGGAGAAGCCTTGCAGAAGACAGATTCAATTTTGTTGATAAAAGTTGGATAATAATGGGAGATTTTAATACTCCACTTAAAGAGGATGAGAAGATAGGAGGCCTCCCCTTGCAGCTTGATTGTAAACAAGATCTTATGGATTTTATCAATGATCAAGCTCTTATGGATGTGGATCTCCAAGGGATCAACTATACCTGGACTAATAGAAGAACTGGAGCTGATCTTATTCAAGTAAGGTTAGATAGAACCTTGATTTCTCCTGAGTGGTTATCTAAGTATAGTTGTTCTTTGGCTTCTATTATTAAGATTGGATCTGATCATTTCCCTATTTCTTTTATTGCCAATTCTTTTTCTGCTAAGAAATTTCCCTTTTAGATTTAAAAAAGCGTGGTTATCCCATCCGTCTCTGGAAATTTGTGTTGCTGATTGGTGGAGCTCTGAGGTTGAGGGAACGACTTTATTTAGAATAGCCAAAAAGCTAAATATTATAAAGGCCAAAATCAAAATTTGGAACAAAGAGACATTTGGGGATATCTTCAAAAGTAAAGCCCAAATTAAGACTGAAATAAAAGAAGTCCAAGATAAAATCCAAGAGGATGGGCTTTCAGAAGATTTGAGATCTGTTGAAAATGGTTTGTTGTTTAAATACCACACTATTATTTCTAATGAAGAGACATTCTGGAGACAAAGATCTAGAGCCTTGTATTTGAAGGAAGGTGATAAAAATACCCGGTTTTTTCACTTAACTGCACTTAAGCATAGGGCGGTTAACAGGATTTCCAGGTTATCCTGTAATAGGGGGATTTTAACAAATGATAATGACATAAGAAAGGAAGCTCTGGATTATTTTAGCAACCTCCTGGGAGAAGTGGATGATCTTGACGTCAGTAATCAAAACCTCCTTTTGTAGGCTATACCTTCTACCTTGACTGAGGAAGACAACAAATTTCTCTCTTGGATACCTTCTAGTCAGGAAATAAAATAGGCGGTCTTCTCTTTTCAGGGAGATAAGTCTCCTGGTCCAAATGGTTTTCCAATGTTCTTTTTCCATTCCTTTTGGCACATTGTGGAGACTGATATCTGTAAAGGAGTTAAAGAATTATTTGGTTCTAGAAGGCTTTTAAAAGAATTGAATGTGACATTCATTGTTCTTATCCCGAAGATTTCGGGAGCTGACTCTCTCAATAAGTTTAGACCTATTAGTCTTTGTAACTTTGTTTACAAGATTTTGTCTAAGGTTCTCACTTCTAGATTGCTGGATATTCTTCCCAAAATTATTTCTGCTCAGCAAAATGGTTTTGTCCCTGGTAAACAGATTCTGGATTCCATTATTTCAGTTTATGAAAATATTCATTCTCTAACGGCTGCTAAAAATCGGGGCTTTTTTCTTAAGTTAGATATGTCTAAAGCCTATGATAGAGTGAACTGGCATTTCCTTTTCAGGATTATGAAAGCCTTTGGATTTGGAGAAAAAGTTATTCAGCTCTGCTCTCAATTGATGAAAACTTCCTCATCTGTTGTTATTGTCAATGGATCTTCTTCCAGTTTCTTCAAAAGCACTAGAGGTCTAAGACAGGGAGATCCCATCTCCCCTATCTTGTTTACTATTTTAGCTAAAAGTTTGGGTAGATTTATTTTTAAAAATGTGGAAGAAGGTAATCTCAAAGGTCTGAAACCTTCTTCGTCCAATATTACTTGTACTCATGAACAGTTTGTTGATGATTTGATTACCATGGGGGAAGCTACTATTAGGGAAGCAAGAAATATGAAGAATGTTATGGATATTTATGAATCTAATTCTGGCCAAAAAATTAATTGGGATAAGAGCTCTATGTTCTTCATCAACACCCCTGTTCAAAGACAATTAAGGATTGAAAGAATTATTGGATGTAAAATTGTTGAGTTTCCCTCTACTTACTTGGGGCTTCCCCTTTGTATTAAGCCTGCGGATAATTTTTAGATAAAGCTGGTTGACAGATTCAACTTTAAACTGGCAGGTTGGAAAGGGGCTATCCTTAGTCAAGCGGGCAAGGTGGCGTTGCTTAAAGCTACTCTCCAAAACTTGCCTATTTATGCTCTCAGTCTTTTTAAAATCCCTAGAAAGTTTGCGGAGGCAATTGAAAGAATCCAAAAAAAGTTTCTTTGGTCGGGAGTGGAAGACAAGAATAGAATTTCCCTTATAGCTTGGAACAAAATCTGTTCTCCCAAGGCCCCTGGGGGGTTGGGTTTAAGGAATATTAGCTCTATGAATAATACTTTATTAGCAAAACAAATATGGAGAATGAAAGGGGAGGAAAGAAAGTGGAATTTAATCTGGAAAAAGAAATATCTTCACATGCAACCTTCTGAGGAAGAATTTCTGGATAAATCTTTTACAGTTGAAGGTTCTGCAATTTGGAATGCAGTTCAATTGGCTAAAAGTTGGGCTGCTGCTAGAAGAATGTGGAAATTGGGGAATGGAAGAAGTATAAGATTTTGGGAAGACAGATGGCTTATGGATAAACCTTTTGAGGAAATTCCAATCCTTAATGATTGGAAAGATTGGTTCAAAAACAAGCATGGGGGTTTGGTTAGAGATTACTGGAGAAATGGGAATTGGATTGAGTGTAGCCAGCATTGTCCGAGTTTAAAGTTTCTTGAGATTTTGCTTTCTTCTAAAATTTTGAGGGACAACAAAGAGGATAGTTTGATTTGGAGGGAGACCTCGGATGGGAATTACTCTGTGTCGTTGGTTGTGGCTATCCACAACAAAGTTATGGAAGAGATTCCTATTTGGGCTAAAGTGTGGAATAAGAAATTAATTCCTAAAGTTAATATCTTTTTTTGAATCTTTATCCAAAATAAGGTATTGACTTTGGACAACCTTCAAAAGAGGGGATTTGTTTTTCCTAACCGGTGTTCTCTTTGTTGCAGGGAAGAAGAGTCTGCTTGCCACATTCTCCACCAATGTACTTTTAGCCTGGAAATTTGGAAAATTATTTTTAGTAGGTGGAAGTTGAGCTGGGTTTTCCCGAACTCTCTAGATGAGTCCTGGCAGCAATGATACTGTCCTAATTCCAACCCTAAGATTGTGGAACTTTGGAAACTTACTTTCCCTAATGTTATCTGGAACATCTGGAAGTAGCGCAATAATAGGATCTTTAGGGATAAAAGTGCTAACCTTGAAGTTGTGGTGGATAAAATATATAGAGGTATATTTGAATGTCTCAATGGTACTGATCATGGTTTAGCAGCTAAAGAAGACTTTAATGATAGATGGAATCTTTCTATCACCAAATCCAGAAAGGAGAAGGGTAGGGAAGGTCTGGCGTGGTGCTTTCCACTTCAGGGATGGATAAAGGCCAACTTTGATGGGGTGTCGAAGGGGAATCCGGGTAAAGCTGGTTATGGGGGCATTGTCAGGAATTTTGCTAGAAGTTGCCTAGTGGTTGTCGCTGGTCCTCTGGGTAGTCAAACCAGTCATTATGCTGAAGCTTCAACAACTCTGAATACTTTGATAATTGCTAAGAACCTAAATCATGACAACTTATGGCTAGAGGGAGACTCACTAAATATTATCAAGTGCTTGAAGGGGGAAACCGAGCCATCATGGTCTATAGAAAACATAATTTTTAAAGCTAGAGAAATTATTGCTAGCTTTAAAGTTATAATAATTGAACATGCCTTTAGAGAAAAAAATTTGGTTGTGGATGGCTTGGTGAACCTAGGCGTTAATTCTGAAGCTCAAACCATTTGGCACGGGGAAGATAATATCAATTTTAGTATTAAAGATCTCCTAAGAAAGGATAGATTCACGGAGAAAGAAGGACCGCACAATTATGATAGTTGAAATGAGTAATTTATGCATTTATAGAAAGGTTATGATTACTTGGCAAAGTGGCAGAATCATAATCAAATATATTAACCCTCCGCACACTTTGTGGGTTAACATTTTCAAAATTTTGAGAGACAACGGGAAAGAAGCTCTAAGTTTGCAGAAGAACAGAGGTGACATTTTGAAATTGAATATGGGAGGGGATCTAAGGAGGGAGGAACCAAATAACATATCCAGATGGAAGGAAATGCCAAAAGTATGGACGAAGCTGAAAAAAGGGTCCCTGACGAATTTTATGGAGAAGCTGGTTGATTACGATAAAGGTAGGGTTAATCTTGCAATCTCCAAAATAACTGAAAATTGGAGTAACGGGTCTTTTAAAATCCATGGTGTGAGGTTCAAATTGGACGCGGGCCTCATTGCGACTGTAACAGGCATGCCCCACTCAAGTCTCATTTTAGAGATCTTAAGGTTTCCAATAACGCGGTTAAACTTCTTCCGCGTAAGGAGAATGAGAGGGCTAAAATAGATAAAGCCATGGGGGGTTATTATGATGCCTCCAACATCAAAAAAATTTGGGGCTGTGTGTTGAATGCTATCATGGAATACATAACAGTGGAGGGTCGTTTTCCTAGGGCCCATACTTATCATTTTGTGCTATTAAACCACTTTAGGCATGAAAAAAGAGTTTCCCTGCCCTACTACCTCTTCAGGTCTTTGTTGAGGTCTCTCAACAAACACAACAAGAATCCTTCGAACCCGGTGCTTCATTGTGGCTCCATTCTGCTCATTTATGAGCACTGCAAAATCCTTGCCATTCAGTAAAACAAGAGATTGTCTGCTTCTTCAGGGAAAGGCAAGAGAAAGCTGGAGGAAGGCGGACCCAACAAGGAAGAGTTGACTCAGAGCAAAAAGAGCAAGAGTGCTACTGGGATGAAAACCCAAGAGAACAAGAATGACATAGAGGATACCGGAAAAGATGGCAGTGAAATGGAAACGGATGAGTCTGGAGGTGAGGAAAGTTGGAAAGATGAGGATGTGGGAGCAGAGGAAGATGAAGCTGAGGACATGTTCGACCAAGATAGTCCAATTCACAGTGTTAGCTTAGGCAATGTCAACAGCCAGCCTATGGTGGAGAAGGATGATAAGGTTAATGAGGAAAAAAAAATAGATTCTGAGAGGGAGAAGAATAAGGAACCCGAGAAGGAAACGACTAAGGATAGTCTGAGTAAGGATAAGGAGGGTGTTGGAGAAGGGTTATTCCTGGATAACCTCAAAAACCTTACTAAGGCTAGATTGGGTTTTGATAGGTGGACATATGGATTTTTGAAGAATATAGAAAAAAATGGTAAGCAGATGGATGAGAAAAGGAAGGAAGACGATAGGAACCAGAAGCAATGGAAGCGGGACATGGAGGAAAAAGCTAAGAAGATGGAAGCTCAGATTGACTATTGGGAAGAAGGTAAAGCGGTAATGAAAAACCTGTTGGGAATGATTCTGAACATCTTGACTGCTATTACAAAGAACCTAGAGGAAATCTCTAAGGTCCTTGAAAGCTCCAACTCTCCCAAACCGGTGGTGGACCTCGACATTGATGAAGATGCTATGGAGACTGGGATCGGGGAATCTACTCCTGGTGGAGCGACAAAGAGAACTAGGGCGAGCTTGAAGAAAATTGTTGTGGCGTCTGCTAAGGAAATCCCTAATCTTAGGGATAATATCAAAGAACTGTATGGGATTAGCAGTGGCTAATGCCCTGAAAAACATAAAATAGTTCATTTTCTGTGTTTTGTTTGGTTTGGCTAGTTGTCGCTGGTTTTTTGGGGCTTTTTTGTTGGATTTTTCTAGTTACTATGTGGTTTTTCTTGTTACTATGTGGTTTTTCTTTTGTATGTTCCTTTTTGGTTTCTTAATGCTATTGTCTCGTAAGGATCTTTTGTAAAAGGGTTTCGGAGCCCCTTCAAAACCTGTTTTTACCTTAATCAAAAACAACAGACCAGAGGCTCTTCGTTGAAGCTAAATCTTGATATACAAACCTCAATTAATGACATCACATACACAAATACATAAACTGCATTAATCCCAGTAAAACAATGCAAAATACACTTTTGAGAATTGACACGAAGTAAAATGCATTGAATATTGGCCATTGGCACCATTTTCAAACCTTTGAGCAAGTATTCTCTTTGAGGGTGAGGGAAATGGTGGGAATGTTGGGAATGTGAAGCCCAATAGTCAGATGACCTTTTGCCTTCTCCCAGCTATTCGTTTCATACCTGAATATGATTATATAAATTGTTGTGTGCAGCCCATGTATGATGTAGATTGGATATTGATTAATACAAGTTATCTCTGCTTGAGAGTGGACATAGCCTTTATGGTGAACCACTATAAATCTCATGTCTCGTGTCCTTGTTGTGTGTGATTTTCTTTTTGTTGTGTTTTGTGTTGATTATATATGTTTTCTTTGCTTGTTTTAAATTAACAATTGGTATCAAAGCTTTGGTGAAGTTATTGAGCAGAGATGGAAGAAGACGAGGCTAATTCCGTCAGTGAAGAAATTCTCAGCAATTTCGACTTGGAAGGAAGTCAGGTTGTGCAAATGAAGGCTGAAACAATCTGCCATGTACATTGGTGGGATGGCTAGAAAAAAAGAGGAGGTTTCAACAGAAGAGGAGGAGGATGTTGTGTATGTTTCCTTCTCAACTCTTGAGGAATATATCAATAGTTTTGACTGAGAAATGGATGTTGTCCTTGTGGTGAAGGGGGATTTTGGTGGCTCGCAAGTAGAAGCAGAAGAGTATGAAGAAGCTGAGGCAGACGGTGATTGTCCAGAATCTATAGACGATGTGGTTTTGTCAAGAGACAAAGAGAGAGAGTCTCGTGCGTGGAGAAGAGTTCTGTAAATCTCTTTCAGTTATTGTTAATTTCTTCTGCATAGCTTTCATATCATAAAAATTAAAAAAATTAGAAAACTACAAAACCCCCCAAAAAAAAACAAAAAAAAAACTAAAAACGCAAAGATTCATTTAAAAATCAGAATTACCATACCAAATTTCAGATCTAGGGTGGTATACCACAGTGGTATTAGAGCACAAATAATCCCTGCCAGCCTATGAACAATATACAATAGTTGGATGAGTGATCAACATTATTTAACTTATACCGGGAGAGGAATTCACAGATCACATTTTATAGCGAGTGACACCTTGGTAGATATCATGGCATAGAAAGAGAAATAGAAAGGGAAATCTAGGTCTCCTAGTTTCGATGCCAGGATAGAGAGAAAATTTTAAACTATGATGGATATGTTGTCACAACTGTTGGGACATATGGTAAAGCAAAACAACACTCAGCCACACACTACCCCTTCAGGTGAGAGTAATGGTTCAGGACAAAATGGTGGCCAAAATGGTGGCTTAGGGGAGCAAACTACCACTACAAGGTCAGATACTAGACGTCTTCAACCATCCTTTACACAAAGGGATGCCATACCTGCATATCAGGCCAACCCACATGAGACACACACTTCCTTAACAAAGGAGATTAGACAAAATTACACAGAGTACATGACCTTACCTCATGAGATTAGAGACATGTTGTCACTAGAGCAGTTCATGAGCCAGAAGAGACAGCGAGGAGGACCACATGGCAGAACAGATTACAGGGCACCACAGGGTAATTGGGATTTTCAACAAGTTGTGGGCAAATTGACCTTGCCACATTTTGACGGGTGATAAATGTACAACTCGTGCCTAGGTACAGAAGTTGGATAATTACCTATCACTGAAACCTATGTCAGAGGAGGAAGCGATCAGGTTCGCCACCTTGCATTTGGATGTTGTAGCGCATAAGTGGCGGTACTATGGGTTGATTACACTGGGGCACCACTACATAACCTCCTATGATGAGTTCACCAATAGACTCATCGAGTGCTTTGATCATAAGGAGCAAGAAATGTATTTCAGGGAGCTTGCACAACTCAAGTAGCATGGGTCATTAGAGGCATGCATATCTGAGTTCCAGAGGCTATCACTGATGGTGACAAATATATCTAAGAGGAGGTTGATAGTGTTATTTATAGCGGGGCTTTCAAATCCTTTGCACAACTAGGTTAGTGCATTTGACCCACCTACGCTACAACTTGCCATGAAGAAGGCTAGGACCATGGAGCATGCTAATTCAAGGAATAGGTCATCCTCCAAACACTTTCCAAACAGTAAGGAAAAGAAACCCTTTCATAAAACTACATAACAACAAAAGAAGCTATTTCAAAAACTTAACGATGAGTCCCTGAATGACTTGAGACGTGGAAATTTGTGCTTCAAATGCAAGGAACCATGGGACTCCAAGCATAAGTGTGCTCCAAAAGAGAAAGCAAACAAGTTAGAGTACCTATCAGGAGATTATGCAAGTTCTGAAAATTCAAACCAACAGACTGAGCATGGTAACAGTGGAGGGGATACTGCATCAGAAGGTTCAGAAAAGGGGAAGGATGATGAGACACCCATGGCACGCCTCTCTAGCATTCATAGAGAGGGATCATTCAGGATAAGAGGGGTCTTAGCAGGGCAGTGAGTGATCACCTTATTGGACATAGGGGCTACTCATAATTTCTTTGATGAGGGACTCGTGGCCAGGCGTGGTATTTAGACAGAGGAGTTCGAGGGGTTCAGAGTGAGTGGCAGATGGTTTCATCCTCACATGTACCATGAGGGTTCTCAACCTTCCCTTGAGGTTGAATGACTATGAGTTTAAGGCCAATTACTATGTGGTTGGTTTGGGGGAAATGGATGTCATCCATGAAATGGCTTCACATGATTGAGGAGTTCCACCTCAACGTGCACATCATGGAGATGAGGTTTGAGGTAGATGGGAGGAAGCATGCGATGAGGGTTATGACAGATAGCAGCATACTCACAGTGTCCTTGAGAAGAATGGAGAGGTTGATTTGACATGAGCAGATAGAGTGGGCAGCAGAGTGTGTGTTGATGCCTACAACAGTTGAGCAACAAAAGAAGGATTATCCTCCACAGATACAGGAGATATTGACTAAATGCAGAAAGGTGTTCAGTGACATTCCACCAGGGAGGCTACCAGACAGGGGAATTGAGCACATCAAGTTGGAGGAGGGTGCAAAACCTGTCATCATCACCCCAGACAACTCAAATATGAGATAGAGAAGACAATAAAGGAGTTGTTTGATATAGGACACATTAGACCCAATAAGAGCCCATTTGCATCTATGGTTGTGTTAGTGAAGAAGGATGGGACTCTATGCATGTGCATATAATAATATGCTTTGAACAAAAAGACAATTAAGAACAAATACCCCATACCTCGTATAGATGAGTTGATTGATGAGTTGCACAGGGCTTGTTACTTCTCTAAGATCGACTTGAAGTTTGGATACCATCAGATATGGATGAGAGGAGGATGTGGAGAAGACAACATTTAGATGTCACTACAGGAATTTTGAGTTCCTGGTTATGCCATTTGGCCTAACCAATGCACCTGCTACATTTCAATCTTGTATGAACAAAGTGTTTCAACATCAATTGTGAAGTTTTGTGTTGATCTTCTTCGATGATATCATGGTATTCAGTCGGTCTTGGGGAGAGCATTTGAGATACTTGGAGGAGTTGTTAAACATTTTAGAGAGGGAGTCCTTGTATGCCAAGGATTCCAAGTGCGGGTTTGAGATGACAGAGCTACTCTATTTGGGGCATATCATCAACGCAGAGGGTGTCAGAGTTGATCCGAAGAGGATCTGGGCTATCATTGATTGGCCTCCACCCAAGAACCTTACACAACTTAAGGGGTTCTTTGGGCTTTGCGGCCTCTACCGATGCTTCGTTAAGGGTTTTTCACAGCAGTTGGCACCACTAACAGACTTGACGAAGAAGGGGGAGTTTCGTTGGTCAGATAAGACACAACAATGTTTCGATAAGTCCAAGCAGTTAATAAGTTCATGCCCAATTCTCGCTATACCAGATTTCACTAGGCCATTTGAGCTACAGTGTGATGCTTTGAGTGAGGGTATTGGAGCAATGTTGATGCATGATAAGCACCCGATTGCCTTCAAGAGCAGGAAATTGAAGGGTATGGAGAAGAGTTACAACATATATGATAAGGATATGTTAGCCATCATGCATGCATTGGCAAAGTTCAAGCAGTATCTTGTGGGCAGCAAATTTGTTGTTAGAAGGGATCATAATAGCTTGAAGCATTTCTTAAATCAAGGAGACCACAATGATAGGCAACAAAAGTGGGTTGGTAAATTGCAGGATTACGACTTTGACATCGAGTATGTCAAAGGGAAGAGGAACATAGTTGCTAATGCCCTATAAAGGAGGCTTCATTTAGGTGTTATTGGTGAGATTAGGGATGATTGGTGTGGGTTAATTTCTACCGAGTATGCGAAGGACACTTGGGCAGCTAGCATTGTTGATGGATCAATACAGGATGGCAGGTACATCGTTGTAAATGAGCTCATCATTTACAAGGGGAGGATATTGCTAGTACTCAAGTCAAAGATGAAGAGGAAAATTTTGAGGGCCTTTCATGACGTCCACATGGCAGGGCACCCAGGATACTACAAAACTTATAGGCAGATTTGGGAATGTTTCACTTGGAAAGGACTCAAGACCGAGGTCTTTCAGTATGTCAGAGAGTGCCTTATTTGTCAGCAAAACAAGCAAGAACATTCCTTTCCAACATGATTGTTGCAGCCCCTACCCATTCCTGATAGGAAGTGGGAGTGTATTTCTATGGATTTCATCACGAGCTTGCACAAATCTCAGAGTAGGTACTGTATTTTTGTGGTGGTGGACAGGTTGACAAAATTTGCTCATTTTTTTGTAATTGCCACCACATACACAACAGTACAAGTTGCAAACTTGTTCTTCAGAGAGGTATTCAGACTCCATGGGTTGCCTCGGAGAATAGTCAGTGATCGGGACAGCAAGTTCATGAGTCATTTCTGGCAGGAGTTATTTAGACTCAGTGGGACAGAGCTTACTTCGAGCACTAGTTACCATCCACAGACAGACATACAAACATAGATTGTTACTAAGTGGGTGAAAGGTTACCCCAAGAACTACATAGTGGGGCAACAAAAGACATGGGTTAAGTGGTTACATTTGTGTGAATACTGTTACAACATCAATTACCACATGTCTATCTGGATGACACCATTTATGGCGCTGTATGGGTATGACGCACCTAACTTTTTGGATTTGTTACTAGGAGATAGTAGAGTGCCGAGAGCCAGAGTCGAGGCATTATGAAGTCTTTGAAGAAAAATTTTCAAAGGGCACAAAATTAACAGAAGTAGTATGTTGATCAGAGACAAGTGGAGCATTCATTTGAGGTGGGTAATATGGTGCATCTTATGTTGCAACCCTACAAACAGTCCACTCTCAGGAAGAGTGGCGCCAAGAAACTCAAGCCACGACATTATGGACCATTCAGGGTTATTAAGCATATTGGTGAGGTGGCTTACGAGTTGGAGTTACCAGTTGATAGTCTAGTACATAATGTTTTCCATCTGTCTTGCCTCAAGAAGGCGATTGGACATAATGTGATACCTTCTACAGTGCTACCATCCCTTGATGAGGAGGGGAAATTGATTTTAGTCCCTGAGGCTATTGTTGATGGCGATGAGAGGGGATTGAAGAAGAGGGTTATTAGGGAGTATCTAATGAAGTGGAAAGATCAACCAACAGAGGATGCGACATGGGAGAGTGAGCAAATTTTGCAGCACCCAGCATTGAGGTTGCTTAAGGACAAGCAATCTTGGGGAGGGAGGACTGTAATGTTCCCTCTTTAGACAAACCAAATGGTAGTTGGAGGTTGGCCTATTATTTGTTCCCATAGGCTAACAGATTGTGTAGGGGGCCCATTCAAGGGCTTAGACAGACACTTCAGGGCTTTGTGGGCCACTTTGGTTAATTTGGGATAGTCTCCTAAATTTTAGGAGGGGTACCTATTTTTTACGGATGGATTGAGAGTTGTCTAGGACACATAAGGAGACCCCGAGACTATTTGAGGAACTTTTGGCACAGTTCCTAAATTTTAGGAGGGCACGACTAGTTAGCTCACAATGGACAGGCGGCATCAATGGACAAGTGTCTTCAAACAGAACTCGAAACGGAGTCCAGATGAGCAAGTTTGGAATAAATTGGAAATAATTTAATTATTTACTAAGTTTGATTTCAATAATTTATTAATTAAGTGATTAATGTAATCACTCATGTTTATAATAAATCAAAATAAGCCTTGGGCCCTCTTCCGTAGGCGTGGCAATTCATGTGTTATAACTTAACACATTTGGCCCCCTTTTTATGAATAAACACCCCTCAAGTTGCATCAATCCATTATGGAGGGAAATTTATTAATAAACATTGTTTAAGTTTATTAAAATAAAATAAAATAAATTAAAACAATGCAAGGAGGGAAAGTTCGAACCTCCTTTGGAGGGAAAAAGAAATGAATAAAGGAGAAATTGGGTGCCATTTTTCCATTCATTCAGTTCATTTCTACTCGATCATTTTGGTGGAGGAGCTCTGAGAGGAGTTTTCTACAGCAGTGACTTCCAGGAACGATAACTCTTGGAGGAATTAAGGGTGGGGTCCCATGGAGGGGAGCTTCCTAAAAAATAGAGCTGGAGCTGTTGAGCTTTTTTAGGAATATTTTAAAGTTGGCGGTCCCATGAATTTTGTTTTGCACTTCAGCTTAAAAATTTAACGATGTCATGAGCTTTGTAGTTCAGATTAACTTAAGTTTAAAGTTTAAACTCCTAAATTTAAGTAAATTGGTAGTAAACAAATTTAGTTTTTTTTATAAAATTTATGTAATTGACAAATGGCATAATACATTCCTAAGCTGGTGGGGCAATTTCTATCCCCACCCCATTTTCACCAGCTTAGATTTTCAAGCCTAAAAGGTAGGGGCTCTATTTTTTAGGAAAAGATTCTAATTAATCCCGTAGCCAAAAAATATTTTTTTTCATGGGACCGCCTCTTCCTTCAAAATAGAGCTTAAACCCCCTCCATAGGACCCCTCCCTAAGAGTTGGACAAAACCCCATCTCTCCTGGTGACAAGACAACAACAAATCAGATTGCAAATCTTGTACTAGGCAGCATTTCAAATCAAGTTCTAAGCCAATTAGAAGCAGCCGTACGGTTACAGGCTGAGGTCACATTCCCATCATAGCTGAGCGTTCATTCCGCAGCAGCATACAAGAGGATTCTAGAGATTCAGATCTGTATTTTATGCACTTGTCTTCTGGGCGTGTACATTTCAGATCAGCCACATCACTACATTAACTATACAGTTTGGTGTCCACAAAAAACCCAAGCGCTCAGTTTCAACAGTGGAGGCAACAGTAGACAGTCACAGGATAAAGACAAATCGACCCAGTCTTGCTATATACAGATCTGATCTATTTTTTGCAATGAAATATTGAAAATGATTTATTTAATTTCCAGTACAAGCTTTAAGATTTTTCTGTATATCTCTTTCAGTTATTGTTAATTTCTTTTGCATAGCTTTCATGTCATAAAAATAAAAAAATAGAAAAAACTCAAAAACGCAGAGATTCAAGAAAAATCAGAATTACCATACCAAATTTCAGGTCTGGGGTGGTATACCACAATACAGAAAGAGATTTTCCCCAGGAGTAGGAGCATGGCACTTTGCTAGACTCCATTGATAGAGTTTCGGGTGGAACAGAGACAACCATCCCACTTGATGTCGGAACCTGCGAGAATCGAGAGGCAGTAGAGATTGTGGATATTCGAATTCCCATGGAAAGGGAGTCGAGAGAGAGCAAGGCACAAATTAGGATTTTCCCCAAAGACCAGAATCCAAAATGTGTTGATCCCATGGAAATGATTTTACAGATTCTAGGCAACTTAAATGTCATTAAGAAAGTTTTATGGCTTGTTTCAAATAGTGGCAGTTTTCTCATTGATTCAGACACCACCATTACCTTTCTGGAAGAAGCAGCGTACAGTTCAGTGATGGAAGAAGTTGTGAGATCGGAGGAAGCGAAAGGGTCAGGAAATGATCTGAGAATTTGTAGCGGAGGAATTTTGTTTTCCCTGGCTAGTTCCAACGATGATAGTGCCAACTTGGTTGAGGAAGCTGCAGTTGATGTTAATGGGGTACAGTCTGTTTCTCCCCTGACAAACATTGTTCCTAATGCCGCCGCTGCAAATGCTGCAGGGATGAAGAAGAATTCGTTGTGTTTGTGCGTGGAGAGGGTGAAAGAGGGCATCGGCAGAGTAAGCGATGAATATGTTCAATTGGGCATAGACTGCGGGGAATAAAATGAGGGCACGACTCGAAGTGAGGGAGGCATTCTTGTGTCGTCATGGTGGAAGCTTGTATTGGAGGATGTGATCACTGAGAATTGTGCTATTTGCAAAAGCCACACCATGGAACTCTATAGTAAGTGTCAGTTCAATCAAACCAGCGAAGAATGTGAAATCGTATGGGAAGAAAAAAAATGACAAGCCTTAAAATGATTTATTAGATATTGAATTTTTGAGAGAAAGGTTGGCTCAATTGCTGCTAGGTGAAGACATTGTTGTTGATGGAAAAGGCAGAAATCATAAGTGCTACCTTGTAGGATTTATGGATGTTATGGATGGAGTATACCTTGAATATGCAGAAAGTGGTGTTCCCCATTGTGGATTATTGTACATGTTTGTGCTGGAAAGGTAGCATTTGATGATGGCTTTGACAAGAGAATTATAAATTCTGGCCTGCTGTGGAGAAGGCTTATTCACAGTGTTCGAGAACAGTCTCTAGTGAAATTAAAATCTTTGATGGGTCTGGTGTAATGTGAGTTTTGGAATGGAAGCAGAGATGTGGTTGTGCATGGCTGTACCGGTTGGCCTTCACGGGGGAGATTGTTGGGAATGTGAAGCCCAATAGCCAGATGACCTTTCGCCTTCTCCTAGCTATTTGTTTCATAGCTGAATACGATTATATAAATGGCTGTGTGCAGCCCATGTATGATATAGATTGGATATTGATTAATACAAGTTATCCCTGCTTGGGAGTGAACATAGCCTTTATGGTGCACCACTATAAATCTCGTGTGTCTCGTGTCCTTGTTGTGTGTGATTTTCTTTCTGCTGTGTTTTGTGTTGATTATATATGTTTTCTCTGCTCGTTTTAAATTAACAGGGAATACCCTGCCTAGTATGAATCATCAACAAATTATTACCCTGACTATAGAATGAATTGGGTGGGCAAGAAATGATATTACCTGCATGTATGCAAGAAATAATGATGCACAGTGTCTACCCCAAGCTCAGCAGCAACGACCCTAGATTGATGTAGCAGAGAGAATGAAATGGGAATAGCTGATAGAATACTATTACGATTGCAGCTGCTATAATAATAATATGATTCAATTTGAGGTCTATGTTTAGTGCCGTGTTTGAGTAAATGATCTATACAGGGATCTTTCTCAGTTACGTTTCTTTGAAGATTCAGATGTTGTGATTAATACCTTCAGGACAGAGAAACGAATCTTTCCCTCTTCCACCACCGTCCAGCGAGGATAACGCTTGGCTTTCTAACTTAAACATTTCACAAGTGTAGACGGGTGTCAATTTAAAACTGAAAGCTAGAAATTCTAAATGAAGCTCTGAGCTCCTTTTAGTGGTTGTTGAGTACATACATTATAGACAAAAATGAAGGTTGGACAGTTATAGAAAATATTCCTCCTCATATCTCAGTAGAACAGAACTCAAACTTTTATCCCCCATCTCTGAAGAGGAAACCTTAAGTGTCTTCATCGGCAAGAAAAAGGATTAAGTGTTTAGTCCAATGGTTTTCCCCTTGGTTTCTTTAAACCTTATGTAGACTGTAAATAAAGAGACGTGCAGCTATATGACTCAAGAAGACAACAAAAAGTTTTGGAACACTTCAAGTGTACCTTCCTTACCTTGTTTCCCAATAACAAGGTGGTGGATAACTATGGACAATTTTAGGCATGTTGTTCTCTGCATTACTGTTTAAAAGATCATCACCAAGGTTAGTACTTATTGGAAAAAACAAAGAAATGTATCATATATGTATAGCTATAACCAGGCTGTCTGGAATGCTATATATATATAGGCAGTCTAGAATGCTTAATCAAACTATGTAAGTTCAGCTTTATAATTCGAATAAACATCATACCTTTCGATACAACCAAAAGTTTTAAGAGATTTGAAACAAAGAATTTGGAAGGCCAAAATAGCCCTTTTGACCTCTCATAACACCAAATGAATCTAATTGTGATATTGCTTAACATTATTAAAATTCATAACAGACAACCAAGTAAAGAAATTAATATACATGTGTATCTTTCAGGCATTTACTTCATCCCTGACATGACTGACCCTTCTCCATTTACATGCTATCCAAGAATGTCTCTTCTGGGAAACATATAGCAAGAAAAGTTTGCATTGAGATGGTTCACAATAATGTATGGGTTGCATATTGTGAATTAATTTTTTGGAATGACATGTTTCAGCATCAAATGTTCTTCACTCAGAAGAAAAATAGTGTTCACAAGTGTGTTTACCATCACAAGCATCAGGTTCTTTCCCACAAAATTCAATGATATTGTAAGAAAATGACACTTTAGACTTTCTGCGATCTCACAAATATCTGTAAATCTGCAAAGGAAAACTTTAGGCTACATGCTTGGCTGGTCCACGGTCCACCTATCCAACTAGTGTACTTGCTATTTATAACAGCTAAATTATTTAATCCGTCCAAGAACATATAGTTACTCTGTTATAAAAACTTTTACTGTTTATTGACATACATAATTAAGTTGGAATCAAGGAAACTAAAGTTACAACAATTTATAAGGTCATTCTAAATGTCACCAGTCTTATAGCTCATCAGATTGTGGTTCCTCTCCAAAATAGAGCTTTTACTTAGTCTTGATCTTTGGGTGAATAAATTATAATGTACCTATATAATTCCCAGGTTTCAAATTGGAATTAGAAATGCTGCTCTCTCGAATTGATATTGAGCTGTGTATACTGCTGCTTGCCCTCGACTGTGCTTCCACATTTAAAGTCCTCACTACATTCTGAAATCGACGCCTAAAAGTCGGTATTCTTGAAATTAACTTTGCAATCCCCTGTAACCTGTAGGAAAGCATATAAGCAGAAGATCATCAATCTGAAATGGATTTGAGGTCTCCATGCAAAGACAGAAATTAGCCAAATGCACAAAACAATAAATTTTCTTAGAAAAATACCAAAAGTGAAACCAAAGTTTTAGACCATGTTAGCTAAAGATGAAAGAACGAAATGTCAACATGGTCAGATGTAAGACACATAAACAAGTCATATTGACCATGTGGACATACTCCTCTTCAACCTGTCTTGAAACATTGAAAACTGTAGAGAACTGCTCATCGATGCAACCTTCCGCATTTCATCAGAAACTCATTTTGAGGATTAGATTGTCTTTCTTTTACTTGTAATATTTTATTGTGGAAGACCTAAAACAAGGCCTTTCTGAATTACATTTTGCAGAAATATTATATCACTCACATTAACCTGCTGAAGTAATGCTACATAAGATAGACATTATTGATATTAAGTGGTTAATCAGGGTAGTAAACCATTTGTGAAGTAACTGTGGTGACATTGGCATTGCCTGCATGCGGGTGCTGAGCTTGCTGATGCCACAAAATTTGGAAAGATTAGAGGCATATTTTGGGACCCGGGGAATTTTAGAGCATTGAAATACTCTGGCAATGAGATCAGTTGCCATCTGAAATTTTTTGGAGACTTCTTGACAATAGTTCCCACTTTGCAACTATATTAGATTGTATTGTTAAGCTGTCCTGTTAAGAAATAGTTTTTTCCTGTCAAATTCAGATAAGTCCCATTTTTGGCAGCCATGTAAAATTAAATAATTTATTTATTATGTTATATTAAACTATTTAAGGCAGATACAATTTAATTTTTAATTATTTAAATTAAAGTGATATCTGAAATCAAAAATAAAATATTAATAAAGTCACTTATGACTTAAATATTAAAATAAAATGGTTATCAAAAATTATTATAAAAAGGTGGTGAAGGAATTCATTCAATCTTTTGGAAAAATATATTCTATCTGGAGCACTTCTAGAGGAGCTTGTTTTACAGCGTCTGAAAGCCTAAGGACATAAACCCTAGGGATTTCTAAGGAATTGGACAAAAACCCAGTTCCAGTTGGAGGTATCATCCAGATATCTCACATTGTATCTACTTAATATTTCAAATTTGTGAAGTCTCCACAAGGGACAAATTTACAGAATAAAGGTATTTTCACGAATATATTCATTATTCTCCATGGTAAACCTTCACGAATAACTCCTGCCAGAAGTGACCCAGGAATCTGCTGTTCCTATCACTCCATGGTAAACCATGCAATCTGAATACCTCACGAAAGAAAAGATCGGCCACCTGTGCAGCTGAATAAGTAGTCGTGATTGGGAAGAAATGTGCATACTTAGTCAACCGATCAACTACCACATAAATGTTGTCACTACCATGGCTTTAGGCAAGCCCGTGATGAAGTCTATAGACAAGCATTCCCACTTCCTGTCAGGAATAGGAAGCGGTTGAAGTAACCCTGCAGGAAAGTTGTGCTCCTGCTTGTTCTGCTGGCAAACATAACACTCTTTGACATACTGAATAACATCAGACTTAAAACCCTTCCAAGAGAATCTCTCTCGAACCTGCCTATAGGTCTTAAAGTAACCAGAATGTCTAGCCATAGGTGAATCATGGAAAGTCCTCAATACTATGCACTTTACTTCAGAACCTGGGACTAGAAATATCCTCTCTTTGTAAATGATGAGGTCATTCGCAAGAGAGTAACTGTTGTCCTGTACTGTCCCATCAATAATACCAAAGGCCCATGGATTCTTGGCATACTCTGCTATAATCAAGTGTTTCCAATCCTCGGAAATAGCTGCCAAGGAGCTCAAATGGCGATGGCAAGATAAGGCATCAGCAACAATGTTCTGAGTCCCTTTGACATATGAGATGTCAAAATCATAAGACTATAACTTGCCGACCCACTTCTGTTGACACTCATTTAGATCCCGCTGCCCAAGGAAATGCTTCAAACTATTATGATCAGTTTTGACACAAAACTTGCTGCCAACTAAATATTGTCTGAACTTAGCCATTGCATGCATGATAGCCAACATTTCTTTATCATAAATACTATAGCTCCTCTCTGGACCCCTAAGCTTCCTACTCTCATAAGCTATAGGATGACGATCCTGCATAATCACTGCACCAATACCCTCTCCACATGCATCACAATGAAAGCTCAAAAGGTTTGGTGAAATCAAGTAAAGCAAGAACTGGACATGTAGTCATCAATTGCTTGAACTTCTCAAAACACTCATGTGCTAGAAGTGTCCAAACAAATGCACCCTTCTTTGTCAAATCAGTAAGTGGTGCGGCATGCCGTGAAAAACCACTAACAAACCGACGGTAGAAGGCACATAAACCAACAAATCCCCTGAGTTGAGTCAAGGTCTCAGGCATAGGCCAATCAACAATGGCACAAACCTTATCAAGATCCATGTGAGCTCCCTCTTTGTTGATAATGTGACCCAAAAACAAAAGTTCTGCCATTCCCAATGCACACTTGGACTCCTTGGCGTAAAAGGACTCCCTATCAAGTATGTCTAAAACAGTATCCAAGTAAACCAGGTGCTCCTCTCAAGTTCTACTGTAAACCAAAATGTCATCAAAGAACACCAGAACAAATCTCCTCAACTGAGACTGGAAGACCATGTTCATAGTGAACTGAAAGGTGGTTGGTGCGTTGGTTAACCCAAAAGGCATAACCAAAAACTCATAGTGTCCACAATGACATCTGAATGCAGTCTTCTCAATATCCTGCTCCCTGACACTGATCTGATGATAACCTGTCCTCAAGTCAATCTTAGAGAAATAACAAGCTCCGTGGAGCTCATCTAACAACGCATCGATGCGAAGAATGGGATACCTATTCTTTATAGTCCTTCTATTCACATTCGATAATCAATGCACATTCTAAGTGTCATCTTTCTTCTTCACCAAAACAATTGATAAAGCGAAAGGAGACTTACTCGACCTTATGTCTCCCATTGCTAGAAGTTCTTTGATGGTTTTCTCAATTTCATCTTTCAACCGCTTGAGGTGCCAGTAAGGTGCAATCATGATGGGTTTGGTGGCCTCTTCAAGCTCAATAGTGTGCTCTATGCCTATATCAGGAGGCCTACCAAGAGGTATGTCACTAAACACCTTTGTATGCTTAATTAACTCTAAGCTCCTGAATATCGGAATGGTAAAGTGTTTTATGCTGCTCTTCAGAAGTAGACATTAGTTTACACTCTGTTGCCCAATCCACCATGTCATGTCTGATAAGTCTCTCCATTCTTTTAAGAGTGATTAATTTTAAGTTGTTGGCCTTGATAGCTTTAAGAACATGATTAGTCCCATCAACCTTGAATTTCATGTCCATATCTCTAAGGTTGAGTGTAAATTCACCTATTACATAAAGCCACGTCATGCCAAGGACCACATCCATGTTTCCCATGTTAACCACATAAAAGTCAGCTTTGAATTCATAATTAGAGTTTCATGGGTAAATCTGAAATCATTCTATCACAAGTCAGCACATTAACATCAGCAAATTTCACCCTTATGCCTTCAAACTCTTGAGTTTGAATCCCACGTTTCTCCACCAACCGTGCATCTATGAAGTTATGAGTTGCACCTGTATCAAGTAGAGAGATGACTCTTTGACCAGCCAAGAGTCCACGCAACCTAAAAGAACCTTCTCCTTGCATGCTAGACATATGAGCTTCCCGTAAATCAAATTCTATTTCATTTTCAACTCCCTTCTCTGAATTTTCAGTCTCTAAATCATCTTGATCAGCTTGCTGGCCTGTGTTATCAGTCATGTTTTCTCCCTCATAAAACCACTCCATATTCCTATTTTGACCCTTAGGCTTGAGGGGACAATCATGGTTTTGATCATAAGGGCCCTTACAATGTAAACACGGCTTCCTTTATGCAAATCGTTAAGTGTTTCCCTGTCCAAAGGTGCTGCAAACTTCTTCCCTTGATCCACATTTTCTGATTTCCTTGGATCAGACTTGTTGTCATTAAATGATGAGGACTGTTTGGAGTTGATTGGAGTGAACTTACTACGAGGAGCGGTAAGTTCCATGCTACATGCCTTCCTCGTTCCATGCTACGTGCCTTCCTCGTGGCTTCTTGCAAGGTAGGGGGATCAAAAGCCTTAATCCAACCCTTCATAGGCTCATAAAGACCTTCAGCAAAAAGAATGACCAGCCTTCTCTTTGAGATGTTAGTTACCATAACTAAAAGCTTCTGAAATTCACTAATGTAAGATTCCAAGCTGCCCATTTGACTTAGCTGGGCTAGATCCCTAAAATACAACTCTGGATCTCTTTTATCAAAACGCTCAACCAATCTGTCAGTGAATTCTTGGTATGTAGTAATAAGGTCATGATGCAAAGTCACCATCCCATGGTGCCACCAATCATGGGCCACCCCATCCAAATGCAAAGTTGCAAACTTAATAGCATCTTCTTCTGACATAGGACGTAGGGTCAAGAAGGTATCCAACTTGCTAATCCAAGCTCTGGCTGTAACTCTACTGCTGCCATCAAAAGTAAAAAGTGTGAGCTTGTTGATTGCATATTTGAGATCATTAGTTTTGTTCCAAGGTTTCTGATTATTCCAATTCCTGTTATGATCTCTCTTCTGACTAATATATCTGTCAAAGTTAAGGTGATCCTTAACTCTCTATGGTAATCTATCCCACTCATCATGCATTGCCATGATATTGTCACCAAAAACCATGTCATCTCCAGCTTCGGAATCAACCTCATCTTCAGGTTCAGCTCTAACAAAAGTGGGGCGTGTGGGTCTGTCATATGTGCGTGTGTTAGTCACACGAGCTCTAGAATGACCAGCAATACTGCCATTCTCTTCTTGATTCTGATCATTACCTTTAGGTATTGAAAGTTGTTGCATGGCGGTAGTCAGCTGTTGCAACACTATTGCTACTTGTTCCTCTCCAAATGCTATACCTCTCATGACCTCCCTTGCCTCGTTTTCATCATTTTGTGTAGTGTTTCTGGTGGCTTCTTCATTCTTGTCACCCATATTTTCAATTCGGTTCTGATCAAATTGAAATCGATTTCCCTGTGAACCGAATCTCCTGCGGGTATAATACCTGTGATGCCCAAACTGTTGGTGATGCATATAAAATCCCCTAACCCTCCAAGATGGCAAGATCAGAGCTCTGATACCACTGTGATGAACCCTTGCTAGTTTAATTCTTCAACCTGTTGTAATTTATTATTTTTTCTCTGTGTTTTGATTATTAGAGATGGTCTTTCAGAAATAGACAGAAGTTGCAGAAGGGTTTCTTTAATTCTCAACACACATTGAAAGAATACATGAAATTAATCAACTGAAACAATAAACTGGAGAATTTAGAAGCATACCCGTAGGTCCTTAGCCGATTTATTAAATTAAAAGGATTCAATCAGCAACTTACAAAATTCTGATTTTTTCTTCTGAAAACTATTCAAATCTGCTCTTATTTAATACTAAGACGCCCAAACAGTGGGAAGATGGTGCCAATAAATGAGCAAGCTGTGTGTTTGGGAAAAGAAGCCTCCAAACCATAGAAAAATTAACAGCAAATAGGAAACCTACAACAAATCTGCCCTGTAAGAAGCCAAATCTGCCCCAATTTGAATCAATTTGACTTCTGAATGAAGCCAACCACAACTGCAACAATTCAACTAATCTTTCACAGTTTCACCATTACCATGCACTGAAGAATAAATGTTCTCCAATGAAGAATCTAGTCTCAAACCCTCAAGCTCCAAAACCCAGAGAGGAATGAGATATCAAGTAATCAACAACTAATGAATTTGATTTCTCAAGGGGGCGGCTTTATGCAAAAACCCACGATTTTTATTTAGGGTTACTTTTAGGGTTATAGAAAATCTCATAAGTGTCAAAACACTTTTAATTTGGGGGCTCAACTATAGAGAAAAATAAAAGTCACTTAAATAAATTTAAGTGAAATATTTTATTAAAAAGTCAATGTGACTTTATAATAAACGTCATTAATTAAATATAGCCTGTAATTCACTGAAAAATTAATATCTATCTCAATATGACTCCAAAAGATGAATCGTCAAAAGCTAGAGATAAAGCTCCCAAAACCCATGTGACCAGGGGCCTGTCTAAATATAGCCAACTTCCCCTCTATAAATAGCCAAAATGCTATAAATAGCAAATCCCTCAAATGGAGTCAGAAACTGCTCAAACGAAGCCTGAACTGAACCCAACACTGAACTGTCTCCATGACCCTCTGTCCATACCCTGTTAGCCTACGAGGGTCCAGGAAATAAGCTAACTCATCAACTCTCAAGCCATGACTAGAATGGGGACATCACATCTGCCAAGGAAGAAACAATAATACGGCACAAAGAGCTTACTTTAAGCAACCACTTTGCATTGCAAGATGAAATTTTCTTCAATTCTCCATTGGGTAAGAGCTTATGTTCACAAAAATAATATCTTCTCTAGGATGTCTCCTAAAATAGAAAAGAGATAATGCTTTTAATAAATAAAAAATTCCTAAAATCTATACAAAAACAGAGACTGATATTATACTTTGTTTTTCTCATTTACATGAATATTGAATACACTAGGAGAGATTGGTTTTATAGAGTATATGAAAACTAATTAGAAACAAAGCACCGTGGACCTATTTTTATTTAACCAAAGTCAATTAGAAAATAGCAAATCATTCCACAAACTCACATATAATTCAGAAGATAATACACACAGTTCAATAGGCTGCAGTGATATAATTTCATTTATGATGACACTGCTAAATTTTTATTGGCTTTAGTTCAAAAATACAATAATTAAATTTGTGACATTCTGAGGAACACTGGATAGAACACATCTTGATTGACCCACATTTGATTCAGGAGGAATGTCAGCCAACTAGAGGGGGAAAAAATTATAACAGTTGACAAAATTTATATTCTTATTAGAAAAGGATACCACAATCCTCTTACCTAAGGAGTCTACCAAAGCCACATAAAATTTCATCTTTGTAAGCCAAAGACCATTCACATATTGTATCAGAGCTCAATAATATGACTGTTACAAACACAAAATGAAGGTGGAAGGAATTACCTTCTACTTAATGCTTCCAATTCGGCTCTTCTTATATCATCTTCGGGAGAAATCCCTCCATTTTGCCAGGCTTTCATACGATCTGGAAAACCACTCAGTAGTACCAATTTCTCTAAGTAGAGTTCTTCACTCTCCTGTAGATTTTCAGCCATGATTTGCTCTTTTATAATCAGTAATGGTTCAAAGAACCACTCAAACACTCGATCTTCGGGTCGATTAAGGGATGTCAGTTCAATTCCATCAGCTGTTAATTTTGGCAACCAGAAATCAGAACGATTTGGTCCAGGAAAGCTACATGTTAACATAAATCTATTTATCATAGCAAATGCAGTTATAAAAAACATCTGTACATACACAACATAAATCCTTCTGAATTGTATTTTGCAGAATGAAGAAGATTCTTCAAAATACAGTAAGCAGGTAGCCCAGTAGTGAGTACACTGTACTTCCCTGTATGATTCCACTCCTCTATGTCTGAAACTTTGACAACATCCTCATCAACTAGAGCCATTCCAATTGTTTTGTAGGATTCAAAAAGTTGATCCCATATCTGAAAATGAACTGAACATCATTCAGTATGACTTAAGTAATATTGATTAGCTAGCAAACACCACAAATCAGATATTATACCAAAAGGAGAAAGTAAAAGAACAGGCCCAACTTTCCTGCACAGTATTTAGTTCTTGTATAGTCTTCTTCAATGACTTTGTGCGCTGAGGGCCTCGCCTTTCATTACCTGGAGCTATAGAACCATCCTTTTCATCCATTATTTCCTTATTAAGTGAATACCGCCTCGAAAATCTTCCAGACAAAGCTGCAGTATTGCGGCGGTACTTGAGCCTGGCTGTCCAATGTACAAAATCATTACAACAGACAATCTTACAAATGAAAATACACAGATTTCACAGATGCATTCAAACCAAACCTATTTGATAAGATCAAAAAGGTAAACCAATGACATTGAATGGAAAAAAAAACTTTCCCAATGCTAATAAATGGAAGAAAATTCAAAATAGAAAGTACCTACGAAAGCAGGATCCTTCTCGCATGTACAAAAGGTCATTTGTATACTCATCGAATAATGCTACAGAAGATACAACATAGGCTAGTCCTAGATAAAATGAGGATTCCTGGTTCATCCACAGGATATAGTCTGTGAGACAATGGGAACAGAAAATATGTGTAGTGTATGAATTATTTTAAAATAACATAATAGTTAAAATAGAAATATTGCACTTAAATTTAGAGCAAACAAGAAGAGGTTAATACAGAGTACTAATTGGAATAATAGAATGAACAATACTCAACAATTAAAATGAATGTATACCTGGTATACAACAACTCCGGCGTAAAGGCCAAGGAACAAACTTGACATGATTGCACTTACTAATGCAACAACCACTACCAAAGGCCAAAGCAAGATAGCAAGACCTGCAAATGGCACACAAACTGTCTCCAAGAAGGGACCCTCCCTCCCTATCAGATCATGCAGTAATCTTTGCCATCCTTTATAAAGCATGTAAGGAGCTTTAAACAGTGCTATCAACGACATCATTGGCACATCCACAATGACACCAAGCAGCCCTACTAGCACACAACCTGGTAGCTGTAACAACCTTAAAGAAAATACCAAAAGCATAATCAATTAAGAAACTATTTTCTTTTAATTATATCAGTGACATAACAGAGAGAATGGTGAAAAAAATGATATAATGATCTCTCAAAATAATAAATTTGAACTCATTAAAAACATACACACAAGCACACCCACCCACATACATGTGTGCAAAGTCACACACACACGCATAAGCATACATTCAAATTTTTACACTCTGAGAAATCAGCAAAACAGAAACCCTTCTAATGTCAAATCAAAGGTGTAGTTAATGGTGATAGTAGACACAGCGACCTTGAATGCTTTGGGACACTTTGCAACTTCCCTCAGCCAAAAGTGGAGCCATAGGAGTTAGCCAACATTGCTAATCTGATAAGAATTATAAGTATACCTGTAAAATGGAATAAATCTAAGCAAGGAAAGCCTAAGCATGGAACAAAACTTGGAATCGGAGACTTGTTGTGACCTTTTCACACATCGCCCCATTGCAAACGGGGACCCCCTCTTTCCTCCTTTCTGCTTCTGTTAGTTCAGGGTTTTTGGCAGTCAAGTGGCAATTTTGAGCTTTCAATGCCCAAGTCTCATTTTTTATGTGGTCATGTTCAGATGTCTTCAATGTGCAAGCAATGTTAAATTTTGAGTTTTGAAGTCATTAGGATCATGTTGAAAAGATTTAAAATGTTAGATGGATCCTAATATTTTCTGAATGTTGAAGCTGCAACTTGCCCTAAAATGTGAGAGAAAAATATTAAAATTGTTGCAAATTGGTGTGATTTTTGTGCTAGAGCATCAAAAGTCCCTATACTATCACTTTTCCACTCCTAGGAGGTAAAATAAGCTAAAAATGCACATAGTCCCAATAGACTTCTATTTTCTACACTCAAATCTTGATGAAATGTTAAAAGTCCCGATGGAAATAGAATTTCCATTGTGCAAAATGATAAAATTTGATAAGTTTGGGCTTTTTAAGTGTGAAAATCATTAGAGTCCCGATGGAAAATGTTTTTCCACCATGCAATTAAAGCATTAAAGTGAAAAGTCCTAATGGGAGGTGTTTTTAAACTCAGTTTTAGAGATGAAAATGATGAAAGTCTCGATGGAGCATGAATTTCCACTCCATCTTGAGCAAAAAAGAGTTGATTTAATGATAAAAATGGACATAGTCCCGATGAGGTGCGTTTTTCCACTTTTGGACTTAATTTGAAAATGATTTTGTGTGTAGTCCCGATGAATTAGGAATTTCCACTCAAAGCAGTGGAAGTGTCCCGATGGAGAACATTTTTCCACCAGGCCTACAAGAGCAAAATGTATGAAGAATGTGTGTCCCGATGACCCACATTTTTCCACTCAAAGGTAAATAACCAAGTTTTATTACAAATTGAGTGTCCTAAAGAGGTTCGATTTTCCACTAAAGGGGAAATGATTGAAATGAAATGAAATGATGATAAAGTTAATGTGTCCTGATGGAGGTCGATTCTCCACTTGGGCCAAAATATGAAGAAATGATAAAGTTAATGTATCCTAATGAGGTTCGATTTTCCCTTGGAGGGTATTATGATGGATTTTGATGAGTTTTAATGGGAAATTGAGTCCCGATGAAGGGCGAATCTCCACTTCAAGGTATTTTACATGGTTTTGATCTGTAATGTCCCCTTCACAGTGATGTGCATTCAGTGGTCCATTGGCCTATTCCGGAGACCCGTAGGCTATGTGGAAAGGAGAATTAGGGTTTCCAATTTTTGTGGAGTTCTGCTCGAGCTTTTTAGGGTTTACCTGGAGGGAATTCTTCAGTTTTGTCTATGGTTTCCTTTTGGGTTTTTCATGAGCTCCAGGGTTGCATAACATGCATTTGATTCTTTGGTGAAGTGAGAACTTACTATTTTTAGTAAGTTAGGGTTTGGTTGTTTGGATGATGTTGTCTTACTGAGTTTTCCAAGCTCTTTCTCCGGGTGCGAAGATCATGTTTTTCGGAGGAGTATTTCATGACTTACTATTTTTAGTAAGTGGTGGTATTGAGAAATTTTATTTTTAACAGTTTGGACAGGGTCCTGATCCTGCAGCAGTTCAGTGGTCTTCATTGCTCAGCTTCATCTTGGATTTTGTTGATAATCAGTATTGGAGTCATAAGTGATTTAATTAAATATTATTTCCTTATCCTAAGGTTTAATATTTAATTATTTTATTACTGATTAATGATATATTGGGGACCTTAGGAAAAGACATTTATATCTCATATCAATGTTATATTTTCCTAAGTTAGGCGTTGAAATTTGAAGAATGCATTATGTTATTATTGAAGACTTAGGCAAGTTTGAACTTGTTTAAATTATTGGTAAAAATGCAACTTGGGCGCCCACCTTGGGAAATGAAACGAAATGTCATTTGGACGCCATGTGTGAGTGAAATGAAATGCAAATTGGAGGTGAATTTGAGGGCATTTACATTTGAATTTCAGAGGAAAAAACTATAAATACAGGTGCTTGGCCTCCCATTTGGATATCTTGAAAATTGCATCGTTATGCTGCCAATTTGGCAATAGAAATTTGAGCTTTGAAGTGAGCCTTCCTAGCTAAGTGCAGTTTCGTACTTGCAAGACAATACCTAGCTGATTTCCATGTTCTCTCAATGATCTTTGTGAGTTTGTTGAAGTGTGGGATTGCTGGTTCTGCTGTAGTTCAAGTTTTGGTGTGTTTTCAGGCTGCTGGGAAAGTCATGGCTGAAGCATATTTTCATTCATAAGTCTCCGTGTGACCTCCTGCTGCTGGGTATTGGCTCTTTGTTTTTCTATGTCCCAGGTGATGGTATTTGTAAGTTTTCAACGCTAATCTCTGAGTATTTATTTTTATTTTGCAAATCGAACTTTCCAGCTTTGGCGTTTCTTCGTGTGGGCATTTTGGAAGCGAGTTGAGTTGAATGGGATGTTTGGAGGTCAGTTTGCTGATTGTACTTGGTCATTAATGATATATTAGCAGTTTGGGAGTTGTTTGGGGATGTTGGTGTGAGTTGTGAGTGAGTTTTATGCATTTTAGTGTGTCTGGGTGTTGCTGGTTGTGCATTTCAGCTTGCTGTCATTAAATTACAGATTTCCAGAAGTTGGTGTTTGGGTGTGCCTTTCGTAGTGTGAGTTGGTTAGTTGATTTGAGAGTAATTTGGGGTGTTTTTAGGTGAGTTTGGAGAGAGATTTGAGCATTTCTTAGTTTCTTGAAGCTGCTGGTCTGCGTGTTATTTTATCAGCATTGGACAGCATTACTTCTCTATTCTATCTCTCTATTGTATATTGTAAGGTTAAGTAGTAGTACTACTAACAATTTCTGGATTGTAAGCATTCCCACTGGAAAGTGAAAGAGGCTGGCTTGCCGCCTATATTTTCATATTTGTTACTCACATAGTTTTAAAACTCGGCGACTCGCCTCGGACTCACCACGGACTCGCAAGTCCTTTGGCGCCGCGAGTCGACTCGCCGAGGCGAGTCCAGGCGAGTCCTTGCGAAAGACTCACGAGAAAGACTCACGCGAGTCTTTTGCTCGGACTCGCGAGTCTTTCGCAAGGACTCGCGGGCCCAGAAAAAGATGCCCGTGAAGGGTTAAAATTGCTTTTTTTTTTTCATTTTTTACTTCATTTTCAGCTTTGTTTGGTTTTAGCAGGTTTGTAGGGTTTGAAGGAGTAGAGGGAAGAAGAAAAAAACAGCAAGAGAGATCTAGGTAAGGATTTTTTCTCTTTTTTTTTTTTTTCATTTGAATCATTTCATTGTTTTGAAACTGAAAAAAATCTTGAAAAACAAGGGGATATGCTACCAAATTTTTTTCTATTTTCTTTCCTAAGTTATTTCCTCATTTTTTTTTCTTGTTTTTGAATGCTATTTTTCCCAAATGATTCATTGTCATTTTTTTTGTTGATTTTCCATAAAACCCAGCTGATTTTTTTTTTTTCATGTTAAATCAGCAATGGCAAGTTCAACTCCAAGGGCAACCCAAAGGTCAGGAAGACAAAGAGATAAAGCATGGAAATATGGGATTGCAGGAAGCAAAAAGGGGGAGGTCACTTGCACCGAATGCACAAAATGGATGACTGGTGGAATCAATAGATTAAAATACCACCTTGCACAAATACCTGGATATGGTGTGCAGGCATGCCCCAAAACAACTCCTGAAATTATTAGAGAGATGAAGGCCATTCTTGCTGAGAATGATATGCATAAGGAAGAAAGACAAAAAACAAGAGAAGCCATGGCAGCTGCAATGAATCCCACATTGTCCACTTCGGGTCCCATTGGTCACACTCAGGGTCGTCAGTCACTTTCATCTTTTGGTGACAATGAGGGTGAGGCTAGTGGCACTCCTGTTAGATCAGACCCTAATTTTTTTGTACCAGGCAATGTTCCAGGTGCACAACCTTCACTTGAAGGTACAGGATGGAATAAAGAGAAGCATGAACAAGCACGGATAGCAGCTTCAAACTTTTGGTTTTACAATAATCTATCTTTCAATGCAGCAAACAATGTGTATTGGGAAGGTTTTGCTAATGCAGTAACAGTTGCGAGTAAGGGGTTTAAGGCCCCAACAGGTCATGACTTCAGTGGGCCATTGCTAGAGAAAGCTGTGAAAAATACACAAGGTGTGGTTGATGATCAAAAAAGGTATTGGAAGAGAAAAGGATGCAACATTTTATCTCATGGATGGACAGATGGACGAAATAGGACTCTTCTCAACTTCTTGGTGGCTTCAAATGGTGCAATGGTATTCATAAAGTCTGTTGATGCCTCAAATGAAATAAAAAATGCAGAGACTTTGTGTAATCTGTTGGATGGTGTGGTTCAGGAAGTTGGAGTTGAGAATGTTGTCCAAGTTATCACGGACAACGCAGCTGCATATGTATCTGCAGGTAGAATGCTTATGGAGAGGCATCTTTCGATTACATGGAGTCCTTGTGCTGCACATTGCTTGGACTTGGTGCTAGAGGACATTGGGAAGATTGGATGGGTGAAGAAGGTGGTTGAAGATGCAAGAAGTGTCACCAAATTCATCTACAACCATACTTGGGTGCTTGCTTTGATGAGAAAACACACAAATGGCAAGGATCTTGTGCGACCTGGAGTGACACGATTTGCTAGCCACTTCATCACTTTGCAGAGCATTCTTAGTGCCATTCCTCATCTTAAGCAGATGTTTGTGTCAGATGCTTGGTTGGGGTCTGCATACTCCAAAAGACCTGAAGCAGAGAAGATTGTGAGCATTGTTTTTGATGAAGAGTTCAATAAAAGTGGAGAGGAGTTGACTGCGGTAAGAACAAACACAAAAGTAAAGTTTATACAATCTTGTCTATTTGCTGATTTTATTTTTTAGGGGTTGATTTTGTACTAATTTAAAATTTGTTTTCATTTTTTTAGGTGACAGAACCTTTGGTAAGGGTTCTTCGTATGGTGGATGGAGAGGGCATGCCAATGGGTTTCATTTATGAGGCCATGGATAGGGCCAAAGAGGCCATTTCACATTACTATCGTGGAAATACAAGAAAATGTGAAATCCTTTGGCGCATCATTGATCGTAGGTGGACAAACCAACTCCACCAGCCGATACATGCCTTCGCCTACTTTTTGAACCCGAAATTCTACTTCTCTGATTCATTTAGGGCTGATGAGGAGGTCATGGCAGGTGTTATTACATGCATTGATAAGATGACACCTGATCCTGAGTTGAGAGACAATGTTCTTGATGAGTTGGAGGTGAGATTTGACATTTGCACTTGCTCTATCTTTATTTATGAATTCGGAAATGTTCATTATTGAATTTGAGTTTGACACTTTGACTATCTATTTCTGAATTTGGAAATGTTCATTGTTCAAGATCTACAAAAGTGCAGAGGGGAGACTCTTCTCATCACAACTAGCAATTGATAGGAGAGGAAAACAACAACCAGGTAAAAAATTTAGTAACTTAGTTCAATAGTGCAAGAAAAAACCTAAAAACTTGATTGTTACATTTTTTTCTCAATTCTAATATTTCTAAATGTTTTTTGTAGATTTATGGTGGGAGAATTATGGTGCCGGCACACCTAATCTTCAAAAGATAGCTATCCGTGTTTTGTCTCAGCCATGCAGTGCTTCTGGGTGTGAACGAAATTGGAGTGTATTTGAGAGCATTCACACAAAGAAGAGAAATAGATTGTCACAAAAGCGGCTCAATGATCTAGTATTTGTTCGGTACAACCTTCGCCTTCGAGTTAGACAGGTGGAGGGTGTTTCACATGAGGCAATTGACTTGGATGAAATTGATCCATATGGTGATTGGACCATGAATGAACAAAATGATGGTGATGATGTCCTCCTTACCGAAGAAGAAATTGCAGAAATAGAGAGAGGAGCAGCACAAGATGCAGAAGGAGCAAGATTGGATGAAATGGAGGATGAAGATGAGGACGAAGATGAGGACAATGATGAGGACTTTGACTTTGAAGAAGAATCATCTCACCATTTAGATACCACAACACCCACTGCTACTACTTCTAGCTCAAGGCCTAAAAAATTGAGCTATATTAGGAAAAATACAAAGAGGAAGATGTAGTCTTCTCTTTGGTTTGTTCATTCACATTGTTGTTTTTCACATTTGGAGTTGGACTTGGACATATCATTATATGTAATTTTGTGAACATTTATATACTTATGCTGCCATTATAGATTTTAGAGTTGAAAGTTGAAACTTGAATATGCTGCAAAACTTGAATATGCTGCCATGAATGATGAAATTTCAAATATTGCGTGTTTGTAGATCATATGACATGTGTAATGTTTCAATTATGGCACTTATGTTCTCTAAATGCATTAATTTCTTTATGTTTTTTTTGTAAAACTACGGTTTTTTTTTTTGCCGAGTCTTTCGCGAGTCTTTCACGAGTCCGAGTCCGAGTCCAAATTTTTGGTTTGCCGAGTCCGAGGCGAGTCCGAGATTTTCAACTATGGTTACTCAGTCCTCCCGCTGCATAAGCGATTGAGTGATATCTATTTGTAATGGTCCTCCTACTGCATAAGCAGTTATGATCCTCCTGCTGCATAAGCGGTTGAGTTGAGCTTGTTTGGTGTGTTCAGTCCTCCCGCTGAAACATTGCGGTTGAGTGATTCATGTTTCTGGGAGTGTTGTTCCCTTGGCTGGTTTACCACCAAGTTTCTTGATTCACCCGCTGAATAAGCGGAAGGGGCTGGCTTGCTGCCCATCATTGTATTCAGCACTTCAGTAGATTATTACTAACGATCCCCTACTTCCATATGCTCTCACCATCCCAGTCTGGGCTCTCGGTGATCAAAAGGCATAGGGTTCCATTCAGTTGTTTGGATTTCATTATTCTAACCCTAACGGGTGATTGGTGTGATTGTAATCTTGCTATTAAAAAATCAAAAAAATTAAGGGGAATATTACAATCAAGTCTTATTGTCTAGATGGAGGTCGATTTTCCATTCAAGGCATAATTATCAAAATGGGACTAATTTAATTGCAAATGAAGCGTCCCAAAGACCCACAATTTTCCCCAAGAGGCTGGAAATCAGGTTTAAGTGAAATTTTTGAGGTAAAATGAACACGATTTTGATTACAAGTGTGTCCCAATGGAAATCGATCTTCCACCATTTGCATATGGTGGATAAACGAGGTGAAAATAAGGTTATGTGTTGACATCCCAATGCATATTGATTTTCCTATGTGGCTGATAAGTGCAAATTTTATCCCACATTCGCTGTGTGGTGACTTTTCAAGGTGAAATGTGAATAAATGACTCAATCCAGCAACTATTTTATTATTATTAAGTGACTGATTTGAAGTTTGGGCGGATGGAAGAGCTAGTGTGAAGCATGCCATTGCCAAGTGAAGGGTGCGATTTTGTTTGAGCCATCAATTGCCTCTCTATTGGAGGTCACTAGGGCTGAGAAAGGAGGTGCCATTGCTGATTGAAGATCTGAGACACATTTCCAGCCACCCTTCCTATACATATCATTGCTTCCAGACATCATTCCCATGCAAGATGTCATTCCCAGCTGATAATACAAGGCCAAAGATGTGACTGATATTCAGTTGATTGGGTGAAGTCGCTTCAAGTTCAAGTGTGGTGCAATGATTGTGAGGGTTTCCAGCCATTGAAGTTCAGTTTGTAGAGGTGTTTTCAGACCTTTATACTCAGAAAATCTGACTTGAGACAACATTTTGGATATCAAATTTCCCCATTTTCTGAGTTTGAGGTGTTTTCAGACTTAAATAATCAAAATCAGACTCATTCTAAGTTTGAAATTCAAGCTCTTGGAAGGCGTAATGCCTTATTTTGATTGAAATACCCGCATTTTCAGAATTTGTATCACATATTGTTTAATTTCTGATTTTAATGAGCTCACAAGTCTGAAAATCATTAGAAAATCAGAGCTTAGGGTAATTCTGAAAATTAATTATTTGAGTTATTTTACATGTTATTGACTTCCAACTTCGTACAGGTGCTATGTCTAAGGCGGGGATAGCTGTGAGAAAGACTCAATTGAAGAATGTACAAGAAGGTTACTATCCGGAGTCGCAGATATCTTCCAGATGGAAGAAAATTGGAGATACAAACATAGAGTACTTGGATAGAAAGAGGATGAAGTGGAGAATGTACGAAACAAAGAATCATCTACCCTCTCCCTTGGCGATCAATATCATGAAGAGTGGAATTTACCACACAGCTGGTTTTCCACCATCAATACAATGCAAAAAAATCATGGTTGAGGACGCCCAAGCTAAATTTGAAAAGAGATCAAAGTCATGTTTGACAGTTATCAATAACGAGTGGTTCCTTGAGACTATGCGTCACCACTCTAAGTTACCCAAGAGACTCCTATGTTCAGACTTTAAGGAGGAGTACAATGATTTGATATTTCTACTCAACGGATTCATGGGAGCACCTTAAGGGGCGCTATATGAAACATGGATGTTTTACTTTATTGAAGATATAGCGGATGGAGTAGTGATGATCAATTGGGCAAAGATTATAAGTGACAACCTAGACATCCAATTGAGGAGTTTGGAAAGAATGAGGACTTTCTACATGACTTCCTACCTAGTCTACACGCTAGCAAGGCAAATAGTTTACAAAGGATTGATATGCAAGGGTGAAGTTGGAAACAGGCCTAGACAATACAAGATGTACGAGTGCTATCCACAACTCCACTTGCATGAGATTGATCAATATAGAAGGGTGAACGATGCTTTCACCATGTACATCACAAGATTGCTGCAAGGCGGAATACATAAACGATTGTCTAAGGAGGCAATGTCACTCATTGAGAAGTATGGATCATGGTATATTCAGTTTCCTACCTTCACATACCTAAGGATTCAGGGATTCACTTCAAAACCATACAAGCTTCTTAGGTATCCAACAGATAAGATGGTGTTACTTGAGGTAGTGTGGCAGCTATCAAAGTTTGATTGCATCCAGAAGGCGAACCACAGGCAAGGGATCACTTTTCCCATCATGCTTGGGAAAATGATGGAGATATGCCCCACCGCAACAGCAGCAGAGACAGTAAATGAAGAATTGGATTTTCTTTCATCTTGGAATTTATAGAGCCAAGGATCGATTTGATCCATTTTAGAGAATTTTAACAACTAAGGGAGGAAAGTTTACACACAGGATTGACATCGAGGATTATTAGGCTAATCTTATGGACGAGCTCAAAGTTAGAAGGAAGATGTGATCTCGGATGTCAATGGATTTCATGAGGAAGTGTAACTTCTTCTTTATTCGAGACCAGGTGAAAGATGATGGAGATCATATTCATCCACAATATGCAAAGCAAAGGGACAAGCCTATTCCATTGCCTAATTGGTCACAACTTGAGTTGGTAGATTTGGGCATTTCAATAAGAGATGTGAGTGATTGCTCCAGAGAATGGGTGGACAAGCAGATTAATGAGTTGAGAAAACAAAAGATCACCCTAACCTATGAGAAGATGAGAAATGAGGAGTCCTCTCTCAATGATGATGAAAACAATAAGCAATGTTAGAATGCATAATGACGAGGAGAGTCAGGCTCCTAAAAAGAGGAAAGGTATGCCTAGAGGATCACAAACAAAACACAAGGAGATTGTTAGTCAAGAGTCAAGGCATAAGAAGCATAAGTCTAACACTCCTCAATCTACCATGAGTTCTTATGTGAAGGAAAGTGATATGACAAAGAAGAACAGTGAGTCTAAACAGGTTTTCAACACGGAAATCCTACCAAAGAATGATCAGGATGTACATGCATCAACACAATCCACACCACATGAAAATGATGAAATGCAGCTAGGATCTCCCAAAATTCAGCTTGAGGTCCTGTTGATGTGTTTTTTATGCACATGCGAACACAGAATAAAATACCTAAAGGTACCTTATCCTCTCTTGAGCAAAGTTTCTCGACTGCTGAAGATCTCGCCGAAGGATCAGTCGAGCAACTCCAAGGTTCTTGTATGTAGGTTTTCTACTCGTGGATAAGCTCTCTGTGGTACGATGTGATTTTGCTGGAATCACAAGGGGACTTACACTTGATGATTGAACGTCTGATTTGCTTTGAATATTGCTAGAACACAAGATTTCACTAGTCTAGATTTTGAAAAAAAAAAGGAAAAGAATGAGGGCAAGGAAAGGATTTAATTCGGACACTAAGAATGTAGGAGCAATGAATAATCTTTGATGAAATTCTAACTAAGTCTTGTTTTGACATCCCAAGATCATCTCCACAAGGTTAGTGTGATCTTCGGAGGAAAACTTTATGATGTTCAGATCATCGCTACAAGCATAGACACCATCAGGCTGATGCATATCAATGAAGAAGCGACAATTGAAGTTAAGCTTAAACTGAATGATTCCAGTTGACTACACAAGGCAAATCTGCAATCAACAAACTGCTAGTAGTATGGATATACGAATTTCACCATCAATCAAACACATTTCTTCCACTCATCTAATAACATGAAATCAAATCTGAGAAGTATAGAGACCATGCAAATTGTTGAATCGACCCATAGATTTCACCATTTCTTCAATGAAGTTTCACAAGCCTTTTACAACAACATTTTGGCAACAATCTTTGCCTTCTCTTTCTATTCTACTCTAATTGCTATTCTATCAATTGACTATTCACTATTTCTAACTATTCACCTTCTAACTACTGACTAACTATCATCCTTTACAAATGAGGAGCCAGGGCTTATATAGCGCCCTCAATACAATTCAATGGCTTAGATCAATTTGAGATCAATGGCTGAGATTTTACAACGAAAACCCTAATTAGGGTTAGTTACAACAAACTTAATTCTAACCAATGAAATAATTGCATTATTTGGACACATGTCTTCTTTGGAATATTCGACCAATGGATAGCCGGGGTAGGTACATTGAAATTAGTGCCATCTTTGATGAGTCAGGTACATTGAATCTGGACATGCTGAAGTGGACCAACCCGACTGGAGGAGTGATGACTGGGATGCCACCTTGTCTTTCCTTCAAATGTTGGACTGGAAGAGGTCGTCCTTGATGAGGCTGGGCTGGAGAAGGTCGTCCTTGTTGATGCTGGGCTGGAGAAGGTCGTCCTTGTCCTGGCCTGGTCTTCTTTCATCTGCCAAAACAAACCAAAAGATGATTAAGGACACATGATAAATTCATTTCAACATAGCATTTTCAACTTAAATCATCAACAAAAAGATATTAACATGAAACTTGCCCAAGATTTTCTCCAGGAACAGACCCTATAAGAATTTCGCCCTGGACCCTTTGGAAGGGTCAGGAGCGAAATTCCAACTTTAGCTCAAAATTCACATTTTTGAAGGTCTCCAGGAATAGACCCTATAAGAATTTCGCCCTGGACCCTTTGGAAGGGTCAGGAGCGAAATTCCAACTTTAGCTCAAAATTCACATTTTGGAAGGTCAAACATTTTTCCAAGGCATTCCAAATAGCTTTTCTCACCCTAGTCTAGGCCTGACTTAGCACAAAATTTGGAGAAAAGGATGGTTTTAGTGTTTTTCGCTCTGGACCCTTTGGAAGGGTCAGGAGCGAATTTCTTGTTTGTAGCTCATTTTTTTCATCATTTCGACTTCAATCCACCTCACAAGGCAAGGAAACACTTCTCTTCTCTCATCCAACCCAAGTTTATCTTTATTTTGCAAGGCAAAATAGGTGATTGAAGGATTTTCGCCCTGGACCCTTTGGAAGGGTCGGGAGCGAATTTCCTCTTCTAGCCTAAAATCATCACTTCTGGAGACAACCATCGACTTAAGGGCAATCACAAGGGCATCTTTTACCTTGGTCTAGGCATAGCTTAGCATAAATTTGAAAGGAATAGATTTTAGGATTTTCGCTCTGGACCCTTTGGAAGGGTCAGGAGCGAAAATCTCATTCTTGATCCAAAATCATCATTCTTTCAACTTGAAACTTCTTTGCAAGGTAGAATGCCATCCTTCATTGCCCTAGGAACAAGGTTTCATGTCCAAGAAAGGTCAAAAAGTAGGCTTATAAGGAATTTCGCTCTAGACCCTTTGGAAGGGTCAGGAGCGAAATTTCCTTTCCTGGCTAAAATCCTTCATTTTCACAACTTCCAAACACTCTCAAAGGCAAGATCATGTCCATTTCCCCTTTCAACATGCTTTGGACATCACAATTTGGTCAAATAGGGAAGGAAATGAGGTCTAGGAGGATTTTCGCTCTAGACCCTTTGGAAGGGTCAGGAGCGAAAATCATGATTTGGGCTTGATTCTTCCTTTTTCCAACTCAAAATCACCTCAAGAGGTAACTAAACATCATCCTTCACCCAAGGGATAAGGTCTTAAGCCAAAACAAGGTCAAAAGAATGGGCTTGCAAGGAATTTCGCTCTGGACCCTTTGGAAGGGTCAGGAGCGAAATTCACCTTCTTGGCTAGAATCCTTCATTTTTTCAAGGCTTTCAAACATTTCCAACGTCCAAACATGTCTACTCTTCCCTTCAAAATGCCTTGCAAATCAAAATTTGGTCAAATAAGGCAAGAAATGAGTCTTAGGTTGATTTTCGCTCTGGACCCTTTGGCAGGGTCAAGAGCGAAAATCTTGATTTAGGCTTTAATTGCTCATTTTTCAAACTTCAATCTTCTCCTGGAGGCAAATATAGATTGTTTTCCACTTGAGGAACCAGGTTTTAAGCCCATTCAAGGTAGCAAATGAGGATTATAGTGAATTTCGCTCTGGACCCTTTGGAAGGGTCAGGAGCGAAATTCCTAACCTTGGCCAAAATACTTCACATTTCTACGTTCCATCACCTCAAAAGGCAGAGACATGTTATTTCCTTCCCAAATTCGCCCATGGAACAAGGTTGGTATCCAAAACAAGGGAGCAAATGAGGCTTATGAAGAATTTCGCTCTGGACCCTTTGGAAGGGTCAGGAGCGAAATTCCTATTTTTGGACAAGATCCTCACTTTTCAAAACACTTCTCAAGGCAAGAACACATCAAGACTCACACACAATGCCTAATAAACCAACGCCCATCCAAAACAAGGAAGGAAAATGAGGGTTATAAGGATTTTCACTCTGGACCCTTTGGAAGGGTTAGGAGCGAAATTCCTCTCCTAGGCTAGAATCCATCATCCCAAGGTCTAAAATCTCTTCTCCAAGGCAAAGTTGCATCAAACCTTCTCAATTATGCTTCAAAAGTCTATAGACTTGGTCAAGCTAAGGAGAAAAATAGAGGAAATATGAATTTCGCTCTAGACCCTTTGGAAGGGTCAGGAGCGAAATTCACCTTAGGCCATGATCCTGACTTCATTCTTTCGCATTTCTTCATTCAAACAAGTGCTTTTGCCTTCATTAAAGCCTAGGAATGCGTTAGTTCTAGGTTTTGGTCAAAGTAGAATGTCTTATGGAGAATTTCGCTCTGGACCCTTTGGAAGGGTCAGGAGCGAAATTCGCTTTGAACCCTTTGGAAGGGTCAGGAGCGAAATTTGACATTTTGAACTCTCCGTCAGGATCATTTTATGGAATATAACATTTAAGTATAAGTCACTTATATTTTAAGTTATATTCCATATATACTTTCAGGATGTTTGAGAGTAGTTTCGGACCTCCAGGAGTTATATTGCAAAATCTGGTTTTTGGAGGATTCTTCAGTTTTCTAGACTTAGTCAAATTTCAGGATCAGGACATTCCAGACTTAGCCAAATTTCAGGATCAGGGCATTCTAGACTTAGCCAAATTTCAGGGCATTTGAAGATCAGGATGACATTCCAGACTTCATCACTCACCAACTCGACCTAACTCAGACCTTCAAGGATGATACTCACTCACCAAGCAAGACACAATTAGCAACAAGAGCAAAACCAGGCCCTAAGGAAGACTCTCAAAGAAACCCTAATTTTGGGGCCCTGTGGACTCACCCTGGCTCAAGCAAAGCCTGCAATCCAACGATCCCCTCGACAACACTCATCCCGCAAAGGCTAATAGACAAAACCCTAAAAGACCTAGAAAACAAACCCTAGAAAGCAAAAAGCAGGGGTCCCCATTTGCAATGGGGCGATGTGTGAATACGTCACAACAGGTCCATTTGGGCAACGATGTAGTGGATTTGACTAAGGAGAAAGCTGATGATGAGGTCATTTCAGCCTTGAGACGACTTCATGAAGATCATCAACTCAAAGATGGGATGGAATTCTCCACAGTTCCCAATTGGTTGTTGAGTAGCAGGGAGAAGAAGAAAGTGATAGAGGCACAGCCCATTGAAGATATTGATGACTTCCTAGCCCGGATTGGCAAGAATAAAGAGAAGAAAAAGGCGAAAAAGTTCTCTAAGATCATTAGAGATGATACAGGAGCATGCATTGCACAAGTGGTTGTCTCTAATGGTGATAAGACTAGAGATGCGATCACTCCTTTGGATTATCAAGTCACCACAATTGACCTTGGACCTACTACAAAGCAGGAGTTCAAGAGCTGAATGATACCGCTAAGGCAATTGAGGCATGAATGGATAGAGTTGTAGAAAAGAAAGAGATGCTAGAAATTAAAAACAAGAGACTCAAGGAATATATTGAAGGGTTGAATTCCTTATGGCGTGAGGATCCTACCTTTGTCTCACCTATTGCTATTGCTCATGGATCACCCTTTGATCATGAGGCAATATGGAATATACATATCAAGAGGTTGGTAAATGGATAGAAGATGTTTCAAGGCAAGCGGATGATTTCCTAGCTTAGTTCGTCCAAGCATATGATAAGACTACGATGCTCATATTCAAGATGCAATACTTGGAGGGAGTGTGGGAAGATTTCCAACCGGTGCAAGAAAAGACTATGCCTTGCCTCAGGGTGTTGAAGCAAATTCCTACTTCTACATTGATCTAGGAGGGAGTTGTTCAAGAAGGTAATGTGTATTATTTCCATGGATGGTATTGTTCTTTGGCCATGAGGAAGTTAGTGTTTGATCATGCAAAGCAAGAGTGCATGGAGATATACGAATCAATTCAAGAGATACAATCCAAGATCCTCGCACCTATTGAAGAGTTATTGGGACAAGATGTCCACACTTCCAGCAATCTGAATTTGGAAAAACCGAAGGAGAAAATGAAGTTTATTTACTTCAAACAATTGGAATCCGTCAAGAAGAATAAGCTAAATGATTTGGTTTCTCTCATGATTCACATCAACAACTTGCAGAATTTATGCAGGATTGGGAGAGCATTTTCGATGCTTGCTCAGATGCCTTGGATGTGATCGATTTGCAACAGGTCTACCAAATGTTACGATGGAGGAACTCAACTCAGTCTTGGCTAGATTCGTTGAGAATGCAGTTAGAGAGAGGGATGCAAGCCGGAATCTTCTAGAAGATTCTCTACTTGATGACTAAGTGTCATCCCATTGGACCCCATTTTTTATTCCACTTTTTTATGTAAACCCTAATTAGGGCAATGTTGGCATGATCTTGGCCCTTGATTCTAAATGAATCTTAGCCACTCATTTCAGTTGGAGACTCTATATAAACCCCTTTGCCTCTCATTTGTAAGGGAGAGATTTTTGAGAATTGTCGCCTATAAGCTGTTAGATTGAATTTAATCTAAGTTACCGGTTTGGGTTCGGATTCAGCAAAAAAAAAAAAAAAATTCCTGGGTATGGGTACGGGTTCGTCCGTACATACATACATATATATATACATTATATATTTTAATTATATATATATGTTCAATATATACAATCCATACAAAAATAAAATATACAATGTGACTTTCCATACATAAATGATAAATCCATAATTGCCAATGCCAATAAATATTCATATATCGCAAATGTAATCAGTAAACTAATAACTAAAGTCTAATATCATATTCATAATTTGCAAAAAAGATAATATTCAAGTTTCAAGTCTTTTTTAAAAAGTCGTAAAGGGGCGAATTAGGGTTTTATTATTAAAAAACTATTTTAAAAAGTCCTTTTTTATTTTTTTTTGATACGTGGGCCTCGTTTTTGGGAACCCACGGGCCTGGGTTCACGCAGGTCCTCCTAGGTTCGACCTGGGTTCCACCTAGGTCCTTCCCAAGTGGTCGGGGACCCTGGTCCCACAGGGAACTTGGCCACCTAGGAAGGACCCAGGTTGAACCCGAGCCGAACCAAGACCGGGACCCAGGCCAAAAGGGGAAGAACCGGTAACTTAGAATTTAATCATTGAAACTTGGTGATTTTATTGAGATTTTGAAGTATTGTGTGGTTGTCATACCTCCAAATTTATATTAGAATTTGTTTCAAGTATTTTTTTAGTTGAATGAAAGAAATTGTTGAGTGCATTCATATGAAATTCATTTTATCCATACCACTAGCTTCTTGTTGATTGTAAGTTTGCCTTGTGTGGTCAACTGGAATCGAATTTGAAGTTAACTTCAAATTGTGCTTGCTCCTTGATATGCATCGCATTGATGGTGTTAGTGTTGTTAGTATGAATTTGAACATCTATTAATTACCTTAGATGATTGCACTAAGCTTTTGTTGAGTTGGTCTTTGATGACAAAGCCTAGCCTAGTTGAATTTCATTTAATCATTTGCTATCTCTTGCATTCTAGGTTTAAGATAGGATTAGATTAGAACACCTAAACCCTTCCTCTTTTGCATTTTATTTGGAAATCTTTGTTAGAAGTAGATTGAGAGCTCATATTGCAATATCTTAAGTCATTTGAAACTATTCGCAAACCTACTCCATTCATGATAAGTTCAAGTCTTCAATAACAATTACATAAGTCCCTTTGTGCATACAACAAAATCACATTCGCCATTGAGTTACCCACATGTCAAGAATTGATATTAGAAACCTTAGAATCGTCATAGTTGATCAAATATTTAGCATCTAAGGTGATTTTGTTCAAAAGGGTGTAAAATACTTTGGTATTTTATTCTGAGTTAGAGGTGCCTAAAAAAACACATCAAGAAGACTCAAAAGTTCTAACAAGTTACAAGAAACTATGCAGTACATCTCTAAAGAATCAGCATAGAAAATTGTTTTGTTTCTGAAAGAGTTGTTCCTGTTGACATGTTTTTTATGACGACGTCTAACACAAAATAAAGTTACCAATGGTCACTTCACTCTCTCTTGATCAAAGTTTAACCGTATGCTAAGATTGCGGAAAGTTCAAACGGCTAACTCCAAGGTTCCTTCATGCAACGGATGTGACTCAGTTGGCGGATGTGATTGCTAGTAATCCAAGGGGCCTTACGTTTGGATCGTTCTTTCACTTCTTCACTGTGGCTGGAACTTCATCATTGGATAAGGCAATTTTGTGATGTTGTTGCTTCAAATGGACTAAAATGAACTAAAAATAAAGGGGAAAGGGTTAGAAGGATCTAAATCTATTCCTAAGGGCAATGATATCAACAGTTAATGCTTTGGTGGACAAATTCCAAATAAACCAAGCTCTGCTTTGCTAAGATTAACTACAACTCCGCAAGAACTGGTGCAATCTTCTGAGGATGTTGAAGGATATTCACATTGAGAAAGTGCACTTGAATACCCAACACAGCACAATCCAAGCAACTATCACAATCGAACTTAGCACAAATTTGGGGTTCAGGCTAACTTTACACTGCAACTTACAATCAACAAGATGCAAAAAGTATGAACCATGGAAATTCATCAAACACCATTACATTCTCTATTGAAATCAAAGCACTTTATGTAACAACTGAGAAAAATAAAATTCTACTCTAAGTGAGGAAGGTGAAACCATGCAAGCTTTGAAAAGATAACTTAAGTGGACACCATCAGAGAACAATGTTTTACTGTTATTATCTCAAAACTTATCGCAACAATTTCATACAAGTCCCCCTCGTACAAATTAGGGTTTTCCATAAAAGATTCTCCACTCAAGATGCAACAAGGTGGGAATCAGCAATTAATACCCATGAAACCCATATACAATCAATTCGAATAAGTCCAAAAATGCCATCCATTCATGCATTAAATGCACCCCATTACATTAAATTTGTCCAACATACAATGGATATTCCCCATACAGAAATAAATGCCCATCATTCCTTCGTGTGATGGCGAGATGCGGAAGGAATTTGTCATAAAACCATAAATATGGCGGTTGCATTCAAAAGATTATTCATGCACTCAACATGCACTAACCGGGTCGCCACTTAGTCAAAATATTCCAACAATAAATGCGTCGCCACTATGCCTTCACGTGACGGCTCCATGCAAAAGATGCTTCATTGACTCAACATGCACTAACCCAACTGCCACTTGGCGAGAAACCCCTGGAGAGAGAAAACTTTATCTGGTAAGAATTTTCCTAAGATTTTGAATTTTCCTTGCCTTGGAGACGATTTTTCATCAATTCTGCACATTTCCTATTTTTTCAAATTAGGGTTCCACGGTCCAGGAGAGAAAAAATTCCCTCACGACTCCAAATCTATCATCATTTTGAAATTTGGATGATTTTTGATGCCCGAAAATGGATTTTTCTAAATTTCTCCCAGGTGGAAATTCCTTGTTCAATTCATCCTTGATTTCTTCCTTGCCTTAGAAATTGTTTTTTTTACCTTCAATTTATCCTGGCGTGGAATCCATGTTGTGAAGGAATTCTCCTTTGGAAAGAAATTTGTTCCTTACCCCTGAGGAAGAAAATTCTTCATGCCTTAACTAGTTTTCATGATTTTCAAGAACTATGTCCTAAAGGAAGGACTTTCCATCACTTAGCCAAATTTTCACCTTTTCCAAGAATTTGTCCTGAAGGAAGAAATTTCCAACACTTGTCAATTTTTATCTTTCCTGGAATTGTGTCATGAAGGAAGAAATTTCCATCACTTAGTCAATTTTTCACTTTCTCGTGAAGGAAGGAATTTCCATCACTTAGTCAATTTTTTCACTTTCCTGGAATTTCTTCTTCTTGGGCGCAATTCTTCCCTGAGGTAGGAATTTTTTGAATTTTGAACCTTTTTTCCTGAACCTTGATTTTTACGTCTTGCTTCCAACCTTGGGCACATTTTGGAACAGGAGAAGAAATTCTAGAAATTTGCTCCTTGAGGAAGGAATTTTTTGTGCTCTTTGAATTCATCATATTCGCAAGGAGCTTTTCGACCAATTTTCACATCTCCTATTTTTTAGGAACTTTCCTAAAATTTAGGACCCGGGTCCAGGAGAGAGAGAATTCCCTCATGAGTCCAAATCTGCGAAAATCTTCGAATTTTGACAAGATTTGGTGTCTAAAAATAGGATTTTTCAAAATTATTCCCGAGGGGATTTCCTGCATTTCCATCCCTTTTTGACCTTTGGATTTTCATGCCTTAGAGAAATTTTCAATTTTCCAACTTAGGCTTGGAATTCATCATTTCCAAGCATTGGAAGAATTTTCAATTTTCCTAACTGGGTATAGAATTTTGACTTTGATGGATGAAATTCTTGCTCTCCATGGATACCTATGTTTGGTGCCCTCTTGACACTTTGGGCGGTATTCTGCATTGAGGGAGGAATTCATGATGTTTAACTTTCTCCTTCATTACCTCCCTTTGGCGCCTCCTTCCCTAGGGCGCTATTTCCCTTTGGTCAAGGAATTCAATGACTTCCAAATTTTCCTTCCTACTTGATTTTTGGCGCCCTCCAAAGTGCTAGGGCAGAATTTTACCTAGGCCAAGGAATTCACAATTTTTCTATCCCTCCATGCATACTACAATTTGGCGCCCCTTCTACTTCATGGGCGCTATTTTCCAAGGAGTAATTTCTCCTTTTCTTCATCATTCCAAGAGCATTCCATTTGTGCGCCTTACCCTGGCTTGGGGTAGATTTTGACAAGGAGGAATTCATGATTTTTCGTCTCTCCATGCATTCTTCATTTTGGTGCCTCTCCTAGGCCTAGGGTGGAATTTTGCCTTAGTCTTCAAATCTTGCACTTCTTCCATTTCTCCATGGGGATGTGAATTTAGTGCCCTTCCTTGTCTTAGGGCGGAATTTTCACCTGAGGAAGGAATTTCACTTGTTTTTGGACTCTCCATGACTTACTGATTTTAGCACCCTCCCTTGTCTTAGGACGGAATTTTGCTAGGAGGAAGGAATTCAATGCATTTTGAACTTTCTATGACCCCTCACTTTTGGCACCTTCTTCTTGATTTGGGCGCTGGATTGCCTGAGGGAAGGAAATTTTTCTTTCTTCCTTTCCTGCTGCCAGACTCCTTCATTCGGATGTCAGATTGACTTACTGAAGGATTTTATGTTGCTTTCCAGACTTGGATGATTTTTTGAGCTTTCCACTTCACGACTTGATGCCAACACTTAGCCATTTTTTACTGATTCTATCTACTTTTCAAACCTTCCGGATTTAGAAATAGTCGTGAATGCTTGATCTTCATCGCTTGCCTGAATAGTCATGTCAAAAATAATCTTTCCAACAATAGAAACTTTTCAAAATGTCAGCGTTAGACCCTAAAACATGACACATAATTACTTACTATAAATAGAAACTAACTAAAAATAGAAAATACTAAAGATAGTAAGTTTGATTTTTGGCAAAATGAAGACATTCTGGGACTCAGTAAAATCCCTAAAAAATAGGAACTTTCTAAAAATAGAAAGTTGCTTCGTTTTGGCTCAAATTTTACTGGGAGGTTCCTTGAGGGGTCTTGATTCCAGTGATATGTTCAGTTTTTCCAAAACCCTAACAAAAACCCCTAAAATCTAGGACTAAAGACAGAAACCCTAAAATTGATGAAACAAGCCCTAGACTTCACCAAATTCACTCAAACGAAAAGCAGACTTAATCAATATGACCCCCAAACACTTGCAAAGTAGAGAGACTGACGAGACAGTTGTGAAAAGATCCAAAAAACAAAGCCAAAAGATCGGAAGGGCCTAAAAAGTAAGGGGTCCCCATTTGCAATGGGGAGATGTGTGAAAACGTCACAACTATTCCCATAGTTAAATTACTACAAGAAAAACATGTTTTTGTTAACCTTATTTCTTTCTTAGATTTACAAGTTGACTCCAACATAGGCAAAATAGGATGGGTTTGATGTTTTAAGAATCTATAAATTTTGGTTTCTTAAATGTTGCGAATATCTGTTAGCGGTTTCCTATATTGTTTTTTTCCTATAACAAAATTCAACTCATGGGACCTTTTCTTGTTTGCAAAAGGTTTTCTGAATTGCATGGGTTGTAGAATATGTGGTCTCCTCTTCATTGAAAGTGATGGGAGATCCCTGCAAGTTGGGCAAGGAAGCAATTTTTTACCTTATCCTACATATTTTTTAAAATTTTCAATATTCATTATGTTGTCAAAGGGTATGCAATATAAGTGACCCTCATTCCACACTCAATCATAGCCTTCCAGGATTGAATTTTTGTTTAAAAATTGTTCCTATTGTGTTTTCCAATAAACTCATAGTTGTGTTGTTTCTTATGTTGGGATACAAAGATTGTTAAGTTACGTTATTCTCTAAGAGTCTTGTAAGACTTGGTAGCTAGGAGACCTAATCTCTTATGTAGAGGCATCTTGACTCATCAGCAAACTCCATCCACCAAACATAGGGGAGGCTCATTCTATCTATGGATTTATCAAAGAATAACCCATTCTTTGTGATAATTTTCTAATTTGCAAGAGATGATTTAAACACAATAATTGTTTCTATCAAAGTCTCAAAAACTCACAAACTTGTGAGTTGTTTGAGGGAATAAGTTAGTCACCCTCAAAATAACATCCTACAAAGGCCAAGCCCATGTGTTTTTATCGATGTTCCAAAACTCACCAAGTACTCATGAGTTGTTTGAGAGGACAAGTTACTAGCCTAGTGCTTGGCTCCACATAGAAAACACATCTGAACACATCACAAATTCTACTACAAATGCACCAAAAACATTTTGTAAACATTGAAAACATAAATCCTTGGTCTAATCTAATGTCCCCATTTTTAGCAAAAGTGATTTGTGAACAATTAGCCTAGCTTCCAAATTCTTTCTAAGGCTAATTGGTGAACAAGTGATATTTTGGTTTTGGCCATTCCTTAATGGCTTTAATCTTCTCTTCATCTACACTTACTCCTTGTGCATTGATCATGTGACCCAAATAAAGGATCTCTTCCAAGCCAAACTCGCATTTTGAAGCTTTAGCATACAAATATTCTTGTTCCGAGATGTTTAGGGCTTCCCCAATGTTTGAGATGTCATTCCCATGTCCTATTGTAGATAAGAATGTCATCAAAAAATGAGTAGGTACTTCCTTAGTTGTTTCTGGAAAATATGATTCATACACGATTGAAACGTTGGTCAAGCATTTGCTAGTCCAAATGGTAGGACTAAGAACTCAAAGTGCTCATAATGACACCGGAAGGCAATTTTAGGAATGTCTTCTATTCTCATCCTTATTTGATGATACCCTGATCACAAATCAATTTTGGGGAAGTATTTGGCTCCATGGAATTCGTCTATTAACTCATCAATTCTTGGTATAGGATAATGGCTTTTGATGGTTTTCCTATTTAAAGCCCTATAGGATAATGATTTTTGAGGGTACTCTGGATTCTAAACGGACGATGCTTGGAGGCTTGGGAGATGGTGGCTAGAGTTACATGTTCCTCCTCTTCTCCCCCCTTGTTTCTTTTAGTAGGGTTTCCTTTCCCCCATTCTTCTTCATCGAATAATGCTTCTATTTGGCGTGCTTGACCTTGCTTCTCGCACCTATGTCCCGGTCTCCATTCTGCCTTGGATTTGAAACATAAGTTGGAATCTTCACGCTGTCTTTTACAATTGTGCCCTGGTTTCCACTTTTCCTTGCATTTGAAGCATTATCCCTTCTTTATGTATTACCTTTTGTCTTTTGTTGGTTAACGGATTTGTCCTTTGAAAATGATTTTGAAATTGACCCACTATGCCCAAAGGAAAGACAAACCAAAAAACTAACAGTTGGAGAAATTGCTATTTAAATTAGCAATTTTCCTCTGAATTTTAGAGGTACAGCTCCCTCATAAGATGTAATTTGATTTTCCTTATATTGGATATGCTTTTTACCGGAAAGCGAGAAATGCAGAGCTTTTTAACCAAAATACTCTTCAAAAGGAAAAGGGGAAAGATTTTTAGCAAATACATAATCGAATAGAATACAAAGATTCCACCATATTAAAATTTATAGAACCTAAACATTACCCTTCCATTCATTCAAAGCTAAATTTCAAAGTAATGTGCACATGCGAATTCCATTTTTTAATCCAACAAATTACAAGAAAGGAAATCCAGACACAAAATGTTTCAACATAAGAAGAATAACATAAGAACCATAACTCGAAGTTTATAATTCACAAAATTGCATTCAGATTTCTGCTTATGTAAACCATCAAAACTATTAAGAAGTCTTTTTATGCGAAAACGAAAGAAAATTCCTCTTCATCTCTCTAGATACTAACTAATATAAATAGAACACAGTTCATAACCGTTTCTTTAAAATAGCAATCTTTGAAAACGACAGTTCCAAGAAAAGAATTGGAAAGTTACCCAAAATAAAAACAAAAACGGCTCGTAAAGCCCGACCTATGTCATCTAATTATAAGCCTATAGGATGAGACTTATCAATTAATGAGAGGTGCAGGGTTCCTTCCTGCTAAGATTGCCAACTGGAGTTGGGTGTCATGTATTTCGGCCTTTGCCTCCTCTTCCTCCAACACAAAGATATTCCTCATGTATTTTGCATAGCTTCTTTTGCATTTCCAAGCCAGGGAAGTCAATCCAGAAAGGATGTCTTCCTATGGGTCTTCGACCATTATCAGGTCGGGTTGAAGTATGAGAGCAACACCTTCTCTTGGAAGAACCATTTTGTACCCCGTCGACTTGACCTTAGTCATAGCATTCGCCGAATTTCCGACTTCAGGTTCGTAATTTGGCGAATCTATAAAAACTTAATAAAGTTCAAAAAAAGCCGGCCAAAATTCGTACGGCTAGCCTAGCCGTCACTATTCCCGTGCCCTTGTCCAGCCACGACTTTCTCATCACCATCGGTTTTTGGTTTTTCGTAAAGACATTCTACCAGAAACTACTTTATTATTATTGAAAGGTGAACATAAAAGCTTTTATATTAATTAAAAAATTTCATAAACCTTTCTGCATCTTTCGTTAAAAGATTTACGTTCATTAAAAATAAAACAAAGATGATTAATATAGTTTTATTTATTAATACTAAATAGATTTAGATTTATTTATTGTTTCATAATTTTAATTTATATTAAATTTTCATTGAAAATTTAATATTTAATACATTTAATTTATTATTATTTTAGTTTATTTTTAATATGTTTATAACGCTTTCAAATCTATTTTGCAATCTTAAACTATTTTGATAATTTATCAGATATATTATATTTTTTTTTTTAAATTATTTAAGGCAAATTTAATGTCAATTTTTTTCCGAATTTTTTGCGTTTGCCGAATTTCATCCAAATTTTATGGTTGCTGAACTCGAATTTGAATTTGAACGCGATGACTTAGGACTTGACTAAGCACTAGTTTAATTTGCTTCAGTTTCCAAAACTATGGCTGCAAGAATTTCCCTCTGCAAAAACTGATTGTGAACTTCGGCTCGTCTTTCTTCTCACTCCAAAAAGGAAGTTATCCTTTTGTATTCAACATAATTGGCCTTTTCCCTCCACGCAACCATGTTCAATTGAGCAACAATGTCTTCCTACTCTCTTTGGATCCAATACAAATCGAGTTGGGCGATGGGGAGTTGATCTTCATGAGGGAGTACCATACTGTTTTAAAGCAAGGGAATAACCCATATCAAATGTTGGCTTGAGAGATTCTGAAACGGAAATTGTAGACACCTATTTCTGTCCACCCAATTAAATAAATGATATATTTGTTTAATTACCAACTATTAATTAATTTAATATTTCATTAATTTATCCTAACTATGTTCTTATATTAATTAAATAAATTATTCAATTTATTTGATTTAACTCACTTAACCATATTCTGACAATTAATTAAATAAATAAAGCATATTTGTTTAATTAATCCCATCTCTTATATTTAAATAAATTAACATTTATTTAAAGCCCATCCCTCACATTTAAATATATTAATATTTATTTAAATTCCTAAATCCCTCACCCACTTTCACTTTCTAGAAATTGCAAGTTGCAAGTTAAACCTCCTAATCATTTCTAAACCCCTATTATTAGCCTAATCATCCTCTAAGTGTTTGCACATTCCTAAACCAAGGGATTAGGGAAGAGTCACTTCTCAAAATATCAAAGGCTCTTACAAAGCATTAAAGGCCATCTCCCTTCCACAAGCAACCCACATGGGTCTTGTTGTGACCTTTTCACACATCGCCCCATTACAAACGGGGACCCCCTCTTCTTGCTTAACGTGTTTTGAATGTCCTCGTCGGTGATATTTAAGTGCCCAAGTGTTTTAAGGTTCTTTAGGGGTTGTTTTCTCACTCTTGAGAGCTCATTCAAGTTAGATTTGCATTTTATCTCAATAGGTTTCCTTTTGTTTCGCTCAAATTTTGGTGAATTTGCCTAAGTCCCGATGCATTTTATTGAAAATTTCATATGTCTAGATGATTTTGAGTGGTTAAATTATTTAATTCCTGATGAAAATCCATGTTCTAAGGGTCAAAATGTCAAAATTCCTGATGGGAGATGCTTTTCCCCCCACATTTCCGATGACCCATGATTTTCCTCCACTCAAAATCCTAATGGGAGAAGAATTTCCATTGGATTTCCGATGGACCTCTTTTTTCCCCCATTCAGATTCCCGATGCTAAGTGATTTTCCACCAGGAGGGCAAAATTTGACTAAGTGTTGGGGAATCCTCTTGATGACCCACGTTTTTCCCCTAGAAGTGCAGATGACCTTAATGCGGATGAAGTTCATGTTCCTGATATAGATCGATTTTCCACCAGAGCTATTCATGATCAAATTTTAAGGATTTTAGTGCGGATGATGATTCTTGATGTGGGGCAGATTTCCCCAAGTGATGATTTTGACGAAATTTGATTTGGAAAGTTGTCCAGACAAGGGTCAATTTTCCCCAAAAGTGATTTTTGGAGCTAAGTGATGAAATGTGTTGGAATTTTCATTCCAAATAGGGGTCGATTTTCCCCTAGAGACATTTTTATGCAAGTGTGAAGATATTTCATTGGGATTTTTATCCCAAAGTAGGACGATTTTCCTCCAAGAGCATTATTTTTAATATTTTAATTATTTTTATTGGGATTCTTATCCCAATATGGGGCGATTTTCCCCAAGGGTTAAAATGAGTTAAATTTTGAAATATTTTAAATGAGTGGGCCCCAAATTTAAATTATTTTTGCAATGGTTAACGATTATTTTAAAAATAAAAAATAATTAATAAATGATTTGCAATAAACATTTAATGATTTCCACCTTCTAGAAGGAAATCGATTTTTCCCAAGCAAGCATAAAGGCAAATATTTTATCCCACATTGCTTGTGTGGTGAAAACTCAAGGCAAAAACAAGTTTAAAAAGAGAGGCCAGCATTGTAAAAATAATATACTTGCTGAGTGTGATTGCTAAGTTGCTGATTTGGGTGAATTTCTCTAATTGGACGACTTTTGTGAATTGTCAACTTGACACCATTGAAGCTGGAAATTGATTTTATTATCTATTTTCTGCCTATTCAGACCTAGGCGATATTTTTTTTGACACCATTGGAGCAAGTTTGGAGAGCTACATTGCTGCCTTGGGCGATTTTGTTGGGTGGTGCCATTATTGAGGAGAGGCGATTTTGTTGGGAGGTCAAATTCCTCCATTTTTGGGTGACTTTCCTCCCTGTTGGTTGGAGCAATTGCTGGGAGTTTGCTGTGATTGCCATCAGACCTGATTTTCTTCCATTGCTAAAAACTACTTTACCTCCATTGTTGACTGGGAAACACATTTTCAGACCTACATTTCATTCCCAGCTATTTTCCACCTAAAGGCGATTTTGATAGAGGGCTGTTTGGAGGAGTTTTCAGTGCATTTTCAGAGGTTATTGCTGTTGTTGCAGGTCTGAGTCACCATTATTGCAGGATGTCTTCAGACTTGATTCCATTTCCAGCCACTTACTAAGTTAGGCGATTTCACTTGGAGGTCATTTTTATGTCATTCTTTGGTCATTTTCTGGGATAATCGACGTTCAAGGTGCTGGTAAGTCTGAAACTTCGATTTTCCGACTTGTCTTCAGAATAATTTTCTCTTACCAGCCCTACATTCATACCCGAAATTGATTGTTTTGACCTTGGGAAGATTGTATTTACATTCCAGGTGGCTGCAACATGATTTAATGACTGATTTTAGATGTTGCAGGTTGTCTTTAGACTTATTGGCAGCCATTAGAGAGCTTGGGAAGGTGTCCTCAGACATTTTTGAAGTGAAAATCAGACTTTCACACCTTTCCTAAGACATTTCCAGATCTGGTATACTCATTTGGACTTCAATTTTCATAATTTTCTGAGTATATCTAGGTGTCTCCAGACTTAGTTTTACATATCAGACCTTAGTTAAGTTTGAAAGTGATAAATTTTAAGGGTTTTGTGAGGGTTTTACACCCTAATCTTGTTGCATTTAAGTTCTATTTTCAGAATTTGGTAGAAATTTAGAAATAGCTTATATTTTCATCCCTAAAATTGTCTAAATCATTAGAAATCAGAACACTTTTAATTCTGAAAATAGTTATCAGGATGATTGTTTCTGAAGTTATTGACTTCCATCTTCATACAGGTACAATGTTGAAATCCGGAATTGCAGTTCGGAAGGAGCAGCAGAAGATAGTTTAGGAGGGATTCTACCCAAAATCCAAATTGTCATCCAAGTGGAAGGAGATTACAAATACGAAGATGCACTTCCTGAACATGGAGCACATGTGGCAAAGGATGTTTGGAACAAGAGACCAAATCCCCTCTCCTACTTATGCAAACATCATGAAGAGTGGTATCTATCATGCCGCTGGATTTCCGCAATCTGTAAGTGCAGAGTGTTGATCCTAGAGTGCACAAGGCACTACAATCCTCTCTCCCTAATGATCAAGACTCCCAAAGGTGTGACCATTGCTTACCTTGCCGAGGACACCATTGCCGAAGTGTTTGGAATTCCCCGCAGTGCAGACATGAAGAATAGAATGAAGGATGAGTATGAAGCGAAGTTCAAAGCTAAGGCGGATGCATGCAAGACTATAGTTAACAAGGAATGGATGATCGAACCTAGACCTCATCATTCCAAGGCTCCAAAGACACTCATGCACAGATTTGAAGGAGGAATATAGCGACTTGGTATTCCTATTGAACCGAATGATGGGGATGCCACAAGGTGCATTATACGATGGATGGATGTTTTACTTTATCCAGGATTGTCTGAGAGGAACAGTGATCAATTGGTCAAAAATCATAAGCGACAATCTGGATTTTCAGCTGAGGAATGTGGAGAGATCCAAGTCATTCGCCATGACTTCTTACCTTGTGTATATACTTGCGATATTTGTCACATATAAAGGATTGGTATGCAAAGGTGAAGTCGGGAATGGACAAGGGCAGTACAAGAGTTATGAATGCTACCCACAATTGAATATGAAAAGAATTGAAGATTATAGAAGGGTGAATGATACATTCACCATGTACATTACAAGGATGTTGCAAGGCGGAATCCACGGAAGGTTGTCCAAAGAGGCAACAGAATTAATTGAACAATACGGATCGTGGTACATACAGTTTCCCACTTTCACATACCTGAGAATTCAGGGATTTCAGTCCAAACCATACAAGCTTCCTAGGTATCCTACAGACAGAATGGTCCTATTGGAAGTGGTGAGACAAATTCTGGAATTTGATTTCATCCAGAAGGAGAAGCATAGAACAAGGATGACATTTCCTATTTCCGTAGGAAAGACATTGGAAGTGTGCCAATCCGCTGTTGCAGCTAGTTCGGTGATTGAAGAGATTGCATTTTATCATCTTGGAACGTACAAGAAGAGAGAAAGATTTGATCAGCATAAGAAAGTTGGAAGGATTGGAGGAGATAGATTCATACACAAGGTGGACGTTGAAGATTATTGGGCCAACCTAATAGACGAGCAAGCAGTGAAAAGAAGAATCTGGTCCAAAATGTCTGTGAATTTCATGAGAAAGTGTGAACTTTTTCTCATTCCTGATCAAGTGTTAGATGATCAAGATCATACTCATCCACAATATGAGAATGAAATGAAGAAGGCTATCCTATTGCCTAGTTGGTCTAAGCCAGAAGTGACAAATTTGAACGATTTGATGAGAGAAGTCTTGAGTTTCTCCAGAGGATGGGTAGACAAACAGATGAACAGATTGGTAGATATGGGTGTTATCTTCACGTATAATAAGATGAAACAAGAGGAATCCTCTTCTGAAGATGATCAGAGGACAATCAACGACATAAGGATTCATGCAAATGAGGAGAGTCAAGCTCCAAAGCGAAGGAAGAATACACCAAAAGAAACCAAGGCTAGAGGGAAGAAGAAGCAAAAACCTTTATCTCCTCTCAGTGTCTCATCAATCAAGGAGATTGAGATGTCAGAACCAAACAGGGATTTTGAGTAATGCTCAAACACAATGATATTACCAGAAAATAATCAGGAGTTGCATGCCACAACCACATCTGCACCACCTAATGAAGATGGTGAACAACCGGGGTCTCCCACGTCCTTTTGGAGGTTAGCTTGGGGAAGAATGTGTATGATTTGACCAAGGATAATGATGATGATGATGATGTTTCTCGGCGTTAAAGGAACTTGATCGAGAGATGTGTCTTGACGACAGGATGGAGATGACTGCTATTCCCGATTGGCTAATGAAGAGCATGGAGAAAAGTAAGAAGATGATAGAGGCACGGCCCATTGATGATATTAATGACTACCTAGCTAGGAGAAATCAAGAGAAAGAGCCTAGGAGGGCTGAGATACTTTCGCACATAGCTAGAGATGAGACCGGAATGCGGATTGCACAAGTGGCCGTCCCTATTGGTGATGTGACTATGGATGCAGCTACTCCCATGGATTTCCAGATCACTTTGGTTGCCCTAGGACAAACCACAAAAGAGCAGGAGTTCCAAGAACTCAATGATAAAGTTCAAGTGATCAATGCGAGGGTGGATAGGGAGATTGAAGAAAAAGAGAAATATAAAGAAGAGAATATCAGACTTAAAGAGTACACTGCAGGGATAAGGCGTGAGAATCCCGCCTTTGTTTCTCCTATTGCAGTTGATTGTGGATTTCATGTTGATTACGAAGCAGCGAGAGCTACTCTCAGAATTGGGAAAATGGATTGAAGATGTGAAGAGACAGGCCGATGATTTCCTTACTCAGTTTGTCCAGGCATTTGATAGGACAACGGCACTTATATTCAGGATACAGTATTTGGAAGGAGTTTGGAATAATTCCAGCCTATTCTAGAGAAGACTATTCCCCGCCTTAGAGTTTTGAAGAGGATTCCTATGTCCACGTTGGTAAAGGAGAGAGTTGTGCATAATGGAGATAGATACGATTTCCATGGCTGGTATTGTTCATTAGCCATGAAGAAATCCATTTATGAGTACAAGCGTAAGGATTGTGCAGAGATGGAAGGATCAATTCAAGAGATACAATCAAAGATCCTTACATCTATTGAGAAGTTATTGGGAGTAGATGTCAGTGAGGCTAGTGGCCTACACTTAGCAAAATTGAGAGATAAGACGAAGTTCATATACTTCAATCAATTGGATTCTTTGAAGAAGAATCAGATGGATGATTTAGTTTCCTTGCTGATCCATGTCCACAATTCGCAGAAGTTTATGCCAGATTGGGAGAACACCTTAGATGCTTGCTTGGATGCGTTGGACGTGATTGATTTGCAGCAAGATGCCTTGCCCAGAATTTCCATGGAGGAGTTAGATTTTGCATTGGCTAGATTCTTGGAGTATGTTGTGAGAGAGAGAGAGAGAGATGCAGGATGGAATCTTCTAGAAGATTCCTTATTTGATGATTAGGCATTATTTCATTGGGCCATATGTTGGTGGCTCCATTTTTTATGTAAACCCTAACTACGGCAACTCATGATCTTGGCCCTTGATTTTGATTGAATCTTGGCCATTCATTTTGTTTTAGACTCTATATATACCCCATTGCCTCTCATTTGTAAGAGATATTTTTGAGAATTGTTGGTATATGCTAAAGACTTGAATAAAAATCATTGTTCGAATAGATGGTGATTTTTGTTTAAGTGTTGTCTTGCATTCAAGGTTCTCAATTCCTCCAAGTTAGATTAGAATTTCCTTTCAAGTATTGTTAGATTGAATGAAAGAATTTGTTGGATGCATTTGTGTGGAATCCATTTTGTCCATACCACTAGCCTCTTGCTGATTGTAAATGTGCCTTGCGTGGTCAACTGGAATTTCTATATGAGTTTAACTTCAATTGTTATATGTCCATTGTTATGCATTAACTTGAATGGTATCAATGTTTGATGGTAATGATTTGAACATCTTTGAGATATACCTTAGATGATTGCACTACGCTTGTGTCAAATTGTTTGATTAGATCATGAGACCTTACCTAGTAGGATTCCAGTAAATCATTCACACTTTTTCTTGCATTCTAGGTTTTAGAATAGATTTCCTAAACCATATTTCCTTTTGTCCTTTTTTTTCAAAATCTTTGTTAGATTAGACCAAGAGCTGAATTGCAAAATTCTAAGTCATCAGCATACCTATTCCAAATCCTATTCATGAAAAATCTCCATATTGAACAATTACGTAAGTCCCCAAGTGAAAACAGCAATTCACATCAACCATTGAGTTACCCACATGTCAAGACTTGATCGTAGAAACCTTGGAATCGTGATATGAACTTCCTCGCAATCATAGCATATACAGCGATTTTGTTCAAGAGAGGGTAAAATACTTTGGCATTTTATTCTGTGTTCATATGTGCGTAAAATACATATCAACAGGTCTTTGACTAATCTAACCCACCTTTACCCCTTGCACATTCCCCCAACCCTTGGGTAAAAGATTTATCCATTAACCTAACCATCCATGGTAACCTTCATGTCTCTTCAAGCATTTAATGCTTTGTCCCCCTCTCCTCTCAAGCCTTCCCTTGTTGACACTTGTCAACATGTGATTGGCTTTTGAAGGGGAGCACATGGATTGAGGATCAACACTTCCTCAAGCAATCCTAACCCTTCCTCAATTAATTCAATCTCAACCCTTCATTTGCTCATTTTCCCTATAAATAGAGCTCATTCCTTCATTGTTGGAGGTCACAAGAGTTATCCATGCATTGTTACTTTGCTTAGAATTTGAATGTTTCTTGTAGGAGTGAGTTCTATTATGTTTTAGCTCTTCCACTAGTTGGAATTGCTATTTAACCTCTAATACTTCATTTGCATCCTCGTTCAACACTTCACATAATCAATTATCTCCCATCCTCCATTTGACATCCCTTTGTTCTAGTGCTCAAGCTGATGGCATACTTCACATAGCAACAAGATCTTGGAGAGAAGGAGGACAAAGAAGAGTCATGGCATAGGGAGCATCATGGGGAAGTAATTTTGTTTCATTTATTTCCTAACTAGCTTCTTGTGTTAATCTTCTTTGATAATGCTTTGAATGGATTTGTCTTCATGCAATGCTTATGGTTGAAAGCTCTTACTAACATGATTTCATATTGATTTTACTAATCTCCATTTTCACAACGTTTCAGAAATAATTGAAATTCTAAATTTTTACTTCCCCAATAAACACGCCAACCTATCAGCTTACCGTTTTTCTAGCTAATCCCTAAAAAAAGAATATGGAAATTTGCCACCTTCCACTTATGTACAGGGCCATCAACTCATTAAATTTTGGCTACGAAAAATAATATCACCATCCTTCAAAAATCGCATCAGCAACTTTGCATGCTTTAGCCACCTAATTTGTCATTAAGGAGATGTACCTCCCATATCCTCGAGCAGATTACACCTCAAAAAATGGAAAATTTCATATAGCCGAGTGGCTGCAAAAGCTCTTGATTCTTTGCACGAGAATTGAATCACCAAGCTAGACGATGTCAACTTGGGTGGCGCAGTACATTTAATATGGTCAGGTGACAGGCAAATTTCGGAACCGTCTCAAGACAAACAGCACAAAGAAACAAGATAGTTGGTCAGTCAAGGACTTTTAGTAATTTAGAACCAGTGCCATGGTTCAAAAATACCCCGACTATCCGACTTTATAGACCTCGACGTTATTTAATGACTGACGATGCCAATTTATCTTAGATGCTCAAGAAGTTGGCGATTCTCCAAACTCTAGAAACATGATGGTTGGGCTCAAAAACATGCGACTTAGCCAATAATTGCGAAAGTTGACAAAGGGGAAAATTGAGAGTTGGCCTTTTAATAAGGGCAAAATGAAAGTTTAAAATTAGGGGTAACATCTTTGTAAGTTAGAGCGGATTTCCCTCCTTCGTTACGAAGAGATTTGGCATGGTTATTGGAAGATTGATTCCTCAAAGTGTATTTGTCTTTTGTGGGTGTGACATCCATATTTAGTGCTTTTTGAATTGCATCCTTGAGTGATAAAGGGTTAAGGGCAATTACCAAGCCACAAATAGAATCTTTTAGTTCTTGGACAAATAAGTAGGCTACTCTTCTTTGGGATACTTCAAGTACCATTACGGAAAGTTTTTGGAATTGAGTGACATACTCTTCCACAATTCCTTCTTGCCTTGGTAGTGTGAGTTCCCTAAAATACTACTCGGGATGTTTTTGGTCAAATCTTTGGATGAGTTCTTAGGTGAGTTCATCATAGGTCGTTATGTGTTGATCTTGAGTAAAGAGGCCATGGTGCCACCAATCATGGGCTGTCCCCTCCAGGTGGATCGTGGCAAACTTGATGGCATTTTCTTCAATCATTAGGCTAAGTGCAAGGTAGGTGTCCAATTTTTGGATACAAGAACGTGTCGTTATCTTTCCCGATCTATCAAATTTGGGAAGGGTCACTTTGCTAATTCTATCTTCTAGTCTTGGTCAAGTTGCCCTCATTTCCTACTTGGAGTTCTTTGTGTTTTTATGTCATAGTAATCCTTTAAGGGGATATCCTTCTTAATTTCAGGGTCTAATCTTGAGTATGCTTCCCAATTTCATCCACATAATCCATGATTGGATTGTTTGCTTCTTCCTCCATCATATCCTCTTCCTTGGGTAGGAAAGGAGGTCTTGTTGGTCTAGGGGTTGAGGCCCTGGGAAAAATATTATTATTCTTAGAATGGTCGGAATTAGCATCCCTCCCATGGGTTTGGTTGGGTTGGGAATTGTTGCTACTCATGTTTTGAATAGCTTAGAGGAGTAATCGATTTGTTCTTTCATTTCTCTTGTTTTGCTCCACCAAAGCTTGAGTGAGGATTCTCAGTTCGTTGCTCATTTATTCGAGCCATGGTGTCATTTGGTGTAGGGTGGTTGGTAAATGCAAGTTTTCTCCTTTCCCTTTCTAACGCCTTTTGAGCCCTTTGACTAGTTTGCATCGACTATTTTCCACAAGGTTGCAAGATTATGCTCTAATACCAATTGCAATGTCCCTTGCAGGAACCTTCCTCAAATTGCCCTAAATTGCCCTAATTTGCTCTACGTAGGGTTTGGAATGATGTTCAGAACTGAGATTGTTGTATTAGTTCCTTAATCTTGAGCCAGCAATCAGATTAGTAACACAAAATAAACATAATATTCAACAATGTACACATATAATTTCCATGCTCATGATATTCAATTAATGTTGTTGGAGCTCCATCCAATCAATCCATTACTATTGTGAAGTATCATCGGAGGTCATACAAGGTGCCTTTGAGCCAATCGAACAAGTTCAGGGGCATGGGAGTACAACTATCTTATTTCTCCCTGCTTAACTCTTTAAAGATCAGGGGTACGGAAGCACATTCACCATTTGACCTCCTGCTTAACCCAAATGGACCTTTGGCTACTTGCCCTCCTTATATGTACTATATCTCCCCCCCAACAATAGAACATCTAATTGGTTGGGGTTCTAAAGGATTTATTCATTTTATCTTATTACATAAATATACAGATTTAGAAACATATAGTCAGACTTAATAAAACAGAGATGACATTATTAAGATCATATGAAGACTATTTTACACATAAACGTATATTTAGTCATAATGTAGATCATACCACCAAAATTAATATGAATACTCAAATTGCTGATAAAATGATTTGTATATCTTTGTTTGAAGGGTACGTGATTGTTTCCCTTGCTGAAAATGCATATACTTTGATTTCCTTCTTGCCTTGCTTGGAATTGTCCTTTAATACTAATCCATCGATGGAGGAGAGTGGTGTCTTTTCCATGTGGTGCCTATTAGTAATCGTAATGACCATTGGTTCAACGCATCCTTTCACCATAACTAATATGTCCTTAACTAATTGTAGCCAATTCTATCTCATCAAAATGGATATGATTATCGATCACACATTTAGGCATTTGCACAATTTAATCGATTAGACACTACAGTCAAATATCATCTTCTATGTTCTTGTCCTTGAAGGTAGACGAAGCAATGTTCAATGAAACTCCATTTGCTGATTAGGTTGTCACGAGGGACTGTCAGATAATGTGATCGTTGTAGGGGGCATTACAAAAGGAGAGGTAAAGCATGGTGCATTTATTACTAACATTCTTTGTCAAACCATTGAGGAAGTAGGCCCTCAAAATGTCGTGCAAGTAATAACAGACAATGCCAAAAATTGTAGGGTTGCTGAGTTATTGATTGAGGAGATGCTACAAAAAATTAGCACCAAAATTGATTGGATCAAACAAGTGTATGTTGAGGCCAAAGACATCCAAATGTTCATCACCAACCACCATACGTTACAAAGCATAATTAGAACATTTTTGAAATTGGAGTTGTTGAAGGTAAGTTAAATAATAAATATGTTTCACTTTAGTAAACATTTCATTTTAATTTTTGTAAAATAATTTTTTAGTTTATTTTATTTTCAAACAGGTTGTTAAGACCCCTTTTACCTCCAACACAATTGTGTTGAGACGCCTTGTGAAGGTGCAAGAGGCACTTTCTAACATGGGCGTTAGCCCATTGGTCCACATGGAGGCAATCTAGCACTATACAAAATTTTGTGGGATCGTGTAGAGTATCCCATATCGAGAATGATCCATTATATCGACATGGATAGGCCTTGTTTGGGTGAGATATATGATGGCATCAACTCAATGATTGAGAATATGAAATTCATCATAAATGCCAAAAAACAAGATCTTGAAGAAAACCTCTTCAAATAAATACACAAAATCATTGTAGCGAGATGGAACAAAATGACCACTCTGTTGCATCTTCTTGCCTTTGCATTGAGTCCCAAATATTATAGTTCTCAACTCCTTCCTTTCTATGACATCAAGAGTTGCCCCATATAGAGATCCTGAAGTCACTCAAGGGTACAAAGCAACACTTTGCAGACTCTTCACTAATCATGATATGCGGGATGCAATGAGAGCTAAGTTCATGGGTTTGCAACAATTGTGGTCTTTATGCTCTTCCAAACAAGTATATAGTTGATGCTCATAGTTGGTGGTACTTCCATGGCGAAGCATACACACACCTACAACCACTTGCAATCAAAATTTTATCACAAGTTTTATTAAAAAATCTTTTATCTATAAAGTTTTATTTATAATTTGATTTTATAATTTATATTTTTAAATTTTGTAGCCCTTAACCCTCTAATTTTGTCTTAATAGGTTGCTAGTTCATATGCATCTAAGAAAAATTGGAGCACATACTCCATCCATTCAATAAAGTGCAATAGACTCTAGACAAAAAAGGGAAAGGACTTGGTGTTTGTGCATTCAAACTTGCAGCTCCTTACACACAAAGAAAGTGGCTGCAAAGAAGGGGACACAAGGAAGGGGGATATCAACCGAGAGCGTATTGACTTGGATGCTTCCACTGCCTACTTTGCTGCACTTGATGTTGACAATGACTATAACCCAACTAGTGAGCAAGAGATTGCTAGTGCTAGTGCTAGTGCTAGTGCCAATGGCACTACTTCTGGTTCTTCTAATTTACCACTACATATATCATCTAATATGAATGATAATGATAGTTTTGATGACCCATATGATATTTGATCAATGAGAGCTGATTGTTGGCACTTTACATTATTATTTTTTAACTTTAATATATATCATGACATTCAAGTTTGACTAACATTTGACTATTAATATGGCGGTGTATTTTGAACTTAATTACTGCTGCAAATATGTATAGATTTCTGATTTTATATATTTTTCTATGGACAAACCAAAAATGAACCCAATCCCCAAAAAAAATTGACCAACCCAAAAACCAAAACCTCGAACCCGAACCCATCCCCAATACCAGCAATTTATAATATAATGAATATATATATATATATATATATATATATATATATATATATATATATATATATATATATATATATATATATATATATTATTGGCATGGCAAACTTGTCATTGCCTTTTTTGTTTTCTGATTAAATGGTATCCTCGTGGCTAAATTTGTTTGTTGTACTTTGAATATTATCCTAGAGTCTCCAAATGAAGAATTTACATTTTGAAAAGAGTACTTTGAAACATTTACAGTCAGGTGGCCTTGGAACGAATCTGGAAGATTGTGAAACTTTTGCCTAGAAATTTATATTCTATGTACAAATCTCCTAAATTCATTTTGGCTTATGCAAAGAAATTTGTTACAAATACACATCACAATGTCAAAATGGCCTAGAGGTAAGGATTTTACACACCATTTAGCAATAAACCTTGCTTATTTGAATGATTTTGTCTCAACAATTTGATTGTGGTTGTATGTCTATTGGGAAGGATTGTTTTGTTACCACTATTTACTAATAATCTTCCCCGTACCTACTTATATTCACAAAACCAGCTAGAATTGATTGTCATTGTCTATACATGAGTCAAGATGACGAATTTATGGATCCAGCCAACTTCAGCATGTCCTCTCTACTCAATTACGAGAAAAAACTAATCTCCTAAAGTTCCCTCCAAAGAGAACTTAATAGGGCATTCATTTCATGATGTAAGTGAGATGAGAAATTAACATGTGGTAAGTCCTAACTAACATCAGAGCTCCCACACTTTTTTAATGGAATTAAATAGGCCGCCAGAATGGCAGAGCCCTCTCACAACAATTATGGCTGACATTCTCTCTACAGTCATACTATTGAAGACAAACTGTTACATCCCACTTGTGCCCTAGACGTTTTATGTTATTTTATGCAATTATACTTGTGCTCGGTATGATGGAATGATGATTCGCAACATATATTTTGGTTATTTAGCATTAATCATGATGGAATATAAGATGTTTTGCTTTTGTTATTAAATAATGCAATGATAGAGATATGTCAGGATTTCAGACTAACTACTTGAAATTGGCCAAGTGTGTGCAGGAGATCGTCATCCTCCGAGAAGGGAGGGGAAGTATCATCAAGATGGGAGATAACGAAAGAGGGACTCAATGCCATCTATAACCCTAACCGTAAGTTGAGTCTAGTTGATTCGCGTTAACCTTGTTACTGTCAACCAGTTGTGTCAAGTAATCCTATTTTGGTCAATGTTGATGATTAGGGTTGAACTGTCCTAGACTTGGAGTTGGCAATCTTTTCTTGTGGCTAAACCTGTGTGAGATCCTAGTCCTTACTCCTTACGTTTCTATAGTTAGGAAACTCTTTGATGTTAAATATTTATTATTATTAAAAAAAAATCATTTGTGCATATGTATAATATATATTCAAATATATATTATATGCATACATGTATATATACGTAAGTATATGTATGTGCTCAAGACTTTAAGAGACACATACGTAAACATGCGTATATAGATAAGTATTCATATTATATATATATATAGATAGATATTATTTTTTTTTAAATTTTAATGCTAACTATGATATGGCATTGCTATGAAGCCATATATCGGGTGACTTGGTTTAGTATTAGATTAATACTTTATGAAGCGCCATTTGATATATACACATGCCAATGGATTGGTAGGATTTGAATACATTAATTGAATCATATTCGAACCCAAGATTGGAATGGATAGCGCCATAGTGGCTGGCCGACGATTGTGGCATGTTCTTCAAATTCATATGAGATTCATTGAAATTAAAATGAGATTTATCTAGAATGGGAAAAACCGTTTTTGAATGGAGGATATAGAAGACCCTTTTTGGAAATCTGAAGGGGGGGATGATCATTTTTTTTCATGACGAGAAGTGATTGTGCAGAAAGAAAATAACTTGTAGCTCTTTTGGGAGCACATACGACATTAATTGGAAGTTGAGTTGGGCAACATACCTAGATTTTATTGATAAGTGGCACCACAACTTAGGACAATTCGTGGAAACTATAAAGGATTTGAGGGAGGCTGCATAGTTTGGAAAGGAAGGCACAACAAGTCGCATTTCCTCTGAATACCAGGTCATGTTTGATGTAAAACTGGTACAGCTCTGTTATTTTTTTTCCTTTGGTTCTTATTATATGAAAGGAAGTACCTTGCATTGTTTGAACCAAACAATGGTATCGTATTGAGCTGAAGCTTGTATAGGAAACTCTAAATTGCATGGAAAGAAATGCATTGCTCTATACGGGTTACTGTAGTTTCTCATAGCTGTATTTAGTTTTGGAACTGAATTAAACCCTATTAAGAGGCTTAATCGAAATGTAGAATTGAAACCAAGAAGAACAATTGGATAAGTTTTCTTAAGGCAGAAAAGAAACTCATAAATAGAATTTTGTTCTATGAGAACTGGAAAAGATTGTTTGCATAGAGATGCCGAGAGTCATAAATTAATAATGACATTTCTTGAATTTTATTTATGTTCCTAAAATGAATTAAGGAGAAGTTTATATTTCCAGCTCTGTTATTAGCTAAGATTAACCAGAGAATAAACCCTCACGAAGGTGTATGCACAATCAACCTTAGTATGGAAAGGGTTAGATAGACATAAGGGAGCTTGACAGTGCTCATTTATGCAGATTGAGTTATTTTAAAGCATTCAGTTCACTTGAATAGTACAGTGACAGCTCTTGCAATTAACTCTTGCTGAACACAAAAACTTAGTGTAAACACGAGGACTAGCTGCCTTGTTGCCTATCTTACTTTTCCCACACTAAGGTAATATTTTAGACTAAGGACATGGAGTATTTAACCAGAGGGGTATGAGGACGCCTTTAAAAACAGTAAGGCTGAATCTTTAATTTCGAATAAGCAATGATACTCAGTGGAGGAATAATGTTTAAACTCAAATTATGTATTCTGTGATTGGATACCAAGTAATTGACAAGTGAACACCCATTAAATAAGTTCTTCGAAAAGAACCTATGTCCTAAGTCCAAGTTGCAGCCGAGTAGGGTGATGAACATTGCCTTTGTGCATAAGCGTGATTGAAACTAAATTAAAACCTTTGGCCAAGGTGATGCTCTATCTATGAGCGTCAATTAGTTCATTAATCCAGTTGTACAACCCAGTCAGAGGTCATACTAGTTAGGGGTAGCCTATAGTGTGTGACTGACTAGGGATTGTGTAGGATTAAAACACCAGTCTCAAATGACATGAGTTCAACTTCTTGTTACCTCCTTGCGAAGGGTCAGGCCTTTCCAGTTGGAAACAGCATAGGGGACTAGAAAGTTCATGGTTGGGCGAAAAAGCACCCTAATGATACTTTCCCTCCTCCAAGACATTGGTAAAGTTATGTAAAAGATCAAAACATTCATCACGAAAAATGTAATCTTTGAACTTCTCTCTCTCTCTCTCTCTCTCTCTCTAATTGAAAAGTTAAAATTTTCATTTGTACTAGAATTTAACATCGTAGAATATATCAATGTTTCATTTTTCAAGTTCAGTTTCAGTTCAATGTAGTTTTTTTTTTGTTTAAGAAAATTGTTACAAGGTTTCTATTTCTTAATCAGTTTCAAGAACTGTAATTTTAATTTCCATGGTTAGTGTATGTTACACTAACAGTACTTAGTCATAATGCTATGCTTGGGCAACTAAGGCATAATAAAAAGAATAAAGATGTGACAGAATTCTATAACATATATAAATATATATACTCCAAGTTTTGACTTTTGACCATAGATGAAAAACTCGGCGAGCAATTCAAAAACTCGCGAGTAATCGCGATCCATAATCCCGCGCGAGTTAATCGCGGAAATACTCGGGGCGATTTTTTTATATACTCGCCGCGATTTTTTTGGCAAATAATCGCTGTTAATGGCCAAAACCCGCCCGAAACGCGGCACAAAATGCGAGAAAAACACGACTTAAGTCGCAGGCAAAAAAAAAACCGAAGTCTTTATTCCATTTCGCGGCTCGCGCGACTCCGGAAGGCAAAAAACGCCACGCGATTTGCATAGGGTTTGCATTTGCACGCACGACCAGGTATCTTTTTGTATTGTTTCATTTCGAATACACAGTCATTTTGACTGTGTAATACACAGTCATTTGAAATGACTGTGTATTACACAGTCAAAATGACTGTATTGTTTGCATTTGCACGCACGACCAGGTATCTTTTTGTATTGTTTTATTTCGAATACACAGTCATTTTGACTGTGTAATACACAGTCATTTGAAATGACTGTGTATTACACAGTCAAAATGACTGTATTGTTTGCATTTGCACGCACGACCAGGGATCTTTTTGTATTGTTTTATTTCGAATACACAGTCATTTTGACTTACACAGTCAAAATGACTGTATTGTTTGCATTTGCACGCACGACCAGGTATCTTTTTGTATTGTTTTATTTCGAATGACTAAGACTGTGTAATACACAGTCATTTGAAAATGACTGTGTATTACACAGTCTTAGTCATTTCAAATGACTGTGTATTACACAGTCACAGTCATTTCAAATGACTGTGTAATACACAATCATTAGTAATTAGTAATTACAATTTACAGTCATTTCAAATGACTGTGTATTACACAGTCATCAGTCATTTGAAATGACTGTGTAATACACAGTCATTTGAAAATGACTGTGTATTACACAGTCACAGTCATTTCAAATGACTGTGTAATACACAGTCATTTCAAATTTTCAAATGACTGTGTATTACACAGTCATCATTACACAATCACAGTCATTTCAATTTTCAAATGACTGTGTAATACACAGTCATTTCAAATTTTCAAATGACTGTGTATTACACAGTCACAGTCATTTCAAATGACTGTGTATTACACAGTCACAGTCATTTCAATTTTCAAATGACTGTGTAATACACAGTCATTTCAAATTTTCAAATGACTGTGTATTACACAGTCATCATTACACAGTCACAGTCATTTCAAATGACTGTGTATTACACAGTCATCATTACACAGTCACAGTCATTTCAAATGACTGTGTAATACACATTCATTTTCAAATGACTGTGTATTACACAGTCATCAGTCATTTGAAATGACTGTGTAATACACAGTCATTACAGTCATTTTGTAATGACTGTGTATTACACAGTCATTTGAAAATGACTGTGTAATACACAGTCATTTTCAAATGACTGATGACTGTGTAATACACGGTCATTTGAAATTTTGAAATGACTGTGTAATACATAGTCATTTTCAAATGACTGATGACTGTGTAATACATTAATCATTAATGTACATTGTAATTAATGACTGTGTATTACACAGTCAATTGTGAAATACTCATAGTCATTTGAAAATTTGAAATGACTGTCAACTGTGTAATGTCAATGTGTATTAAAGTATTTCATTTAAATTTAAATTTGAAGTTAAAAACTTAAAAAAATACACAACCAATTAAAAATTTTAATTTTAGAGAGTCATCTATTTTGACTGTAAATAAAATACAGTTATACAGTCATTGTAATTTTTGGATGTTTGTGATTTTTTTTGGTAACAATGTTATTTATCTCTAAATGTTGCCTCTCTTTTGCTAGGTTCTTTTCCACATCTTTTTGAAAGAAAATGGATTCAGCTTCTACAGTTAAAGTTGGTGGCAAAAAGAGAGACCCTTGTTGGAAACATGGGAGACCAGGTCCAAAACGAGGAGATGTTTTTTGCAACCATTGCAAAAAAATTGTAAAAGGTGGCATTAATAGATTCAAATATCACCTTGCAAAAATTCAATGCCGAGATACCACAAGCTGTACGGAATGTACTGAAGAGGCTACGAGAGATGCAATAGCAACGCTTGAAGCATATGATCAAAGGAAGGCAACAAAAAAGAGAACAGCAGAGGCAATGGCAGCCCCAAGGGCAGATTTGAGTTCCATGGGGTCACATACAAATGTGGGGACATCTGGTTCTTCCCTTGGGCCACGGATACGAGCAAAGGGAACTTTGGACAGCAACATGGAAAACTTCTTTATTCCACGTAACACTCCTGGTGCACAACCTGGATTGCTTGGCACTGCATGGAATAAAGAGGCTCACCAACAAGCCAAGGTGGCGTGTGCTAGATTTTTTATCTACAACGATGTTCCGTTCAATGCTATTTCTAGTCCATCTTGGGACCAATTGGTCACCGCGTTGACTGTGGCAGGTAAGGGGTTCAAATCCCCAAGCCATTACGAGGTAAGTGGACCGTTATTGCAGGATGAGGTCCAAAACACTCATGCATTAGTGGAAGAGCAAAGGACTATTTGGGAAAAGAATGGCTGCACCATTCTTTCTGATGGATGGACAGATGGTAGGAACAGGACACTCATCAACTTTCTAGTTGCTTCAGGAGGACAGTTAGTATTTTTAAAATCAATTGATGCCTCCAATGAAGTGAAGAATGCGGAGACCTTGTGCAACATGTTGGATGAAGTGGTGATGGATGTGGGAGTGCAGAATGTCATCCAAGTTGTGACTGATAATGCAGCTGCATATGTGGCAGCCGGCAAACTTCTAATGGCTAGACATCCGACATTATTTTGGAGCCCTTGTGCTGCCCATTGTCTTGACTTGCTCCTTGAGGACATAGGGAAACTAAGTTGGGTAAAGAAAGTGGTTGAAGATGGAAGGAATATCACCAAATACATCTACAATCACACATGGGTCCTGAATCTTATGAGAGAACACACTGAAGGTAAGGATCTTGTGCGGTCGGGGGTCACACGCTTTGCTACCAATTTCCTCACCTTGCAGAGCATACTTGCTACATTGCCCAACCTGAAGCGGATGTTCGTGAGTGAAAGATGGTTGGGGAGTCCTTATGCTACAAAGCCTGAAGCAGAGAAGGTTGTGATTGCCATTTTTGATACTAATTTTGCCAAGATGGTGGAGGAGATCATCAATGTAAGTTTTGAAACTTTAATTGATGATTTATTATTTAATTTTCTAATATTTCAATCTGCTGATTTTGTTAGATTTTTTATATCTAGGTGTCGGAACCATTGGTGAGGGTGCTACGAATGGTGGATGGGGATCATAACTCCATGGGGTATCTATATGAGGCCATGGATAAGGCCAAAGAGGCGATTCAACACTTGTATGGGTCAAACAAGACCAAGTATGAACCCATATGGCGCATAATTGATCGGAGGTGGAACCATCAACTCCACCAACATATTCATGCTGCTGCCTACTTCTTGAATCCCAAGTTTTTTTACTCTCCGAGTTTCAAAGTAGATGCAGAGGTTAGAATTGGCCTTGACACATGCATTCGGAGATTAGTTGATGATGAGATCCTTCGAGACCTGATACTTGATGAGTTGCAGAGTTATAAGAAGGCCTTAGGGGAATTGTTTTCTTCACCTGATTGCAAACGTAGGAGAGCCACCTTACGACCAGGTAAAAAAAAACATATGTTTAATTTTTACCATTTATTTCTCTCTTTAAGATTATTGAAATCTTTACAAGTTATAAATCACATTTTGTATCCTTGCAGATTTGTGGTGGGAAGATTATGGTGCCACAACGCCTAATCTTCAAAAGCTTGCCATCCGCATATTATCACAGCCTTGTAGTGCTTCTGGTTGTGAGCGCAACTGGAGTGTTTTTGAGAACATCCACACAAAAAAGCGCAATAGGTTGACTCAACAACGCTTGAATGATCTTGTCTATGTGCGGTACAACATTCGATTACATGAGAAGAAGGTGCTAGGGCAAGATTCACATGAAGCACTTGACTTGGATGACATTGATCCATATGCAGCAGAATGGGTTGCTTCTCCTGATGATGTTGATAATGATTTGGATCCATTCCTTACTAATGAGCAGCTGAGTGAGTTGAAGAGGGCAGGAGAGGAATGGGATGCGGAAGTGGCAGCACGTGAGGAGGAGCAGGAGGTTGATCATGCAGAAGAGGCACCTGTTAGTGTTGAGGATGTTGCCACTACTTCAGCACCACCCACCCAGCGACCACAATCTATTTTGAGCTTTAGTCGTAGACGCAATTTATGATTTCTTATTTTCATAATTTCATTGATACCAAACTTTGAACTTGATATGTAATCAGAATTTCAAAGGTTCTTGTTTTGTGGTCTATGACTCTATAACTCTATGAGACTGTCACTATGGTACGTTGATATGTATTGAACTCTTATACATATGTTGCACTTGGTTTTTGGTTTATGCTATGATACTTGCATTTGTTGCTATGTATTACCAAAAAAATTTGATTTATATATCATGGAAATCATATATGTTATACAAATTTGGTGTAAATGTGTGTTTTTGAATTATATATAAAAAAAAAATGTATTTTCAAATGTTCGATAAAGTTGCCGAGTTTTGCCGAGTTTTTTGCCGAGTTTTGGCGAGTCCCGAGTTTTTAAAATTTTTTGGCCTTGCCGAGTTATTGCAAAATCCGAGTTTTTCATCTATGCTTTTGACATAACATCAAAAAATAAAATAGATATAACTATAACAAGATACTAATGATTTAGGCATTTTAATGCACAGTAAATTAAAAGAAATCAAAGTAGACAACAAAAACTGCATTTAGGTCCAAGTCAAAAAGACCAATAATTACTTTCTATTCCTATTTTATAGTACCCTATTTGAAAAGAAATGCTCCCTGAATGACTTGAGATGATAAGCTCTAACAAGGTCTACATCTATACAATAAATGTGTTGTTGACGTTTACTATCAAGATGACTCACTTTTCATCCAAACAAGCTAATTTTAACCCTATAATTTCTTATGTAAATGATAAAATTTCTCATCCCATAGACATTGATTTCACATGCACGGTCATCCCAGATTTCCTCTAAGAATTTTTCATCAGTCATGTTGGTGTACCTGGTGTTAAGGTGGATTCCCTTTAAATTCCCTATTTATTTGGTTTCATTGATTAATTTTATTGACCTACCCTTCTTAATTCCTATTTTTTTGTATTTCATATTTTTCTTCTGGAATAAATTGAGATTCCCCATTATAAGTTTTAATATATATTGACATTTCCTTATTTTATGTAGGTTTTTCATGGAACCATTGTAGAAACACACTAGAAAATTCCAGCTGATGTTAGTTATGCCACGAAAATTTGACTTATGGCAAACTCATACAGTGTCTCAACCAAGTCTATAATATTTCAGAAGAATGAATCTTCACATGCATAAAGTAAACAAAAAAATGGAATTCATCAACAATTTTACAAGCCTAGGACAAAAACAATTTTCTCCTGTACCATTCATCGGTCATCCCTTTCTTCAGTTAAAAATCTGAGATTGGTTCCTTTTGTGGGGGCACCCAATTTTGCCTTTTAGAGAGCAACTTTATTTTTGGCATTTCCTAGCTTGCAATGAAGGAATTTGTTAGCGTGAATGCCTATTGCAAGGGCAATCATAAAATGCATCCTCAACTGCATCCCAATGTCAACCAGGGAGCATTTTAATCCAAACGATGTAAAGATGAACATAATTTGAAATACATCTGTCTTTCTTATGTCTCTTTTGAAGTATATCTCACATCTTGTCTTATATCCAAATATAGATATTCATATATCAAATGGAAGAACTTTGGGAGTACACAATTTCTTCTACAACAAAAGATGAAAGATATTTTATTCATATAGCAAATAGAAGAACTCCTAGCATAGATAATTTATCTTACTATCATGAGAAGACACAAACATTCAACAAGGATTCCTGGTCCAGGGCATACTTGATATCCAAAGGTTTCCCGTTTTTGGGTTGCTGTTCATATAATTCATCCATTACAGAAAAGTAAGAATGAAAGCATATGTCTGTGAAGTCCCGCACTACAGTACAACTTCCCTTGATTGTACTCCATGTACCATCCTATAAATACAATACAAAGTGCTATAGCATCAGAAAAGAAATATGCATAAGAGAGAATCAAAGCAAATTTCTATATTTCATTTTCAACTAAAAGTAAACTTTATTGAAGTTAATGAATTGACAAGAAGGGGCAGTGAGCACCAAAAAGCAATCAACAAGCTTGTTTTCATGTTCCTCTCCAACAGCCTCAAACGTGGCCACTAAGGGTGTGAGAAGGCCATAGCTTAGGCCTGCCAAAATGCTTCCAGTAATCGCTACCACTGGCCACAAAATTAGTGGCAGTGGAAGGCATATACAACATATAGACTTCAAAGTTGGTCCTATACTTTTGGCTCTGCCTTCGGAAAATTTTTAAAAATGTAAGTATTTGAATCTCTCTTTAATTGAATTGATTCCTATAATTTCACCTGCTTCTGAAAAAAACTTAATTCCAATGTGTTTCAATAAGGTATTTAGAATTTCTCTAATTTTATGTCATAATAGGAATGGTAACTTGTAGAACTTAAAAAGTAAAGTTGAAAATATATACTTGATCACACAATAGTATGTCCAGATCACGTGTGCTGGCCAAAGCCCCAAAATCACTGCTGAATTTCCAACCGTCATAATAAGGCATACAATTGGACAGAAAATGATACCTGCAAACGTTTTCATGCAAATAAAAGCTCATTCACAACTATATAACACTAAGGGAAAAGTAACTATCTTGTTCATTCCTATTAACAACGCATGAATGTCTCACATGATTCCTGGTAAAATCATATGGGTAAAATAGAAATTAATGGATGGGAAGCTCAAAGAACACATTTCGAGAACACATAAATATATTTTGATTATCAATTTATCATTATTCAAAGAAGAAAATTAAAATTAAAAAGGCTTTGAAACCCCTGCCATAGTTTTCATTCAGCAGCCAAGTCTGAGTCTGAAACTCTCTGAGTTTAATTAAGAAACTCACGAGTTATGTGATGACCTATAGCCTAATAATTTGGAAATAGATTGCATAAACTGTAGAATTTTCACACACAATATAATGTCCCTTTTGGGGATACTACTATATTTTGACCTAAAATCACAAGTTCAATTAAAAATAAGAGATATAATACAATGAAGAGTATACATTTACCATTTGAAATGTCTTTAACAAGATTAATCCTGGTTTAGGTCCTGCAATCATGTTAGTCAACACTTGAAACGTAATTCATGAGACCAACTATTTTCATGTGTTGGGAATCCAATTACATATAATTATTTATATAAGCATTAATAATTATCCAAAGCATATTCCTATAGTAACTGCATTAGGAATTAGATAGAAACTTTGAGAACCGCAATCTCAAGGATAGTTATCCTCATATTGTGAGAGCATGGGTGTAAAATGGTCCACTCCATCTTTCAATCCACCTTGGAGGCGCTCCATCCTCCTTGATCAAGCCTAGGAGCACTAATCAGCATCCCAAACCACGAGCGCTCCATCTCAAGGTGGCGTGCTTGATAAGAGTATGAGACTACCCTGTCCACCAAGCCCGGGAGCACACATACGCCTCCCAGCCCACAAGCACTCTATCTCAGGGTGGCATACTTGGTGAGAGATAGGTCAGGACCTCACCTCTAGTGATTTCAAAAGGTTAATTGGCCTTCCTGTTTTGCAGCCATTTCTATCCAGTTCAAAATAGACTAAATATATGAATATATTATAACATATTTATCAAAAATAAATATAATTAATTTTACTTAAATTGGGAAACAATACCAAAATTAGAAAATAATGCAAACACTTACAATTATCCCTATATAGCGGGTGGTATTTATTAGTAAAGATGAAAACTTGTTCTATAGCACAAACACTCAATTGCTAAAGCCCTTCTAACAGCTTCTTGGAGAGATGGTGGAGCAAATGCCTTAATGTAATATCCCAGTTATTTTTTATTTATTTTTTAAGGCCAACAATAGGCATCAACAAAAAGATAACCCATTAAGGTTAGAAATCATAAATTGAAACATACTGGGAAAGTAACCCTTCCACTTTCTGATCACCAAGTGCCCAATGTGGGAAGGTGAGAGCATACAATGTTGAGGGGATCATTAGTTTGATTAACTAAAAACAATGCAGTGCTCAGGCGGCAAGCCAGCCCCTTCCGCTTATCCAACGGGAAGACAAGAAAACTTGGCGGTAAACCAGCCAAGTGAGATACACAAAAGTACAAATCACTCAACCGCAATATTTCAGCGAGAGGACTGTAGTTACATAACAATCTCAACTCGACCGCTTATGCAGTGGGAGGACCATTACACTCAGATATCACTCGACCACTTATGCAGTGGGAGGACTGAAATTACAATTTTGCTTGATAACAGGCGGCAAGCCAGCCTCTTCCACTTTTCAGCGAGATGAGAATTACAACATAGAACTGGTTAGTAGTACTACTACTTAACCTTACAAAAATAGAGATATGAGAAAGAGAGTAATGCAGATTATCCCAATACAAACATGAATTTCTGCTAATAACCAATCTGCAGGCTGGAATTGAAAAACCAGTAGCCTAAGAAAACTCTAAAAAACTCACAACTCTCTCAATACACATCCAAATCACTCCAAATCAATCCCAAACCCACACTAGATTAACTGCAATGACAACCAACCCAAACCAAGTTACCAAAATCCCCTTATTAATTTTGCACCCATCCCAATGCAAAACAGAAAACCACGCCTAGCTCTAGAATTTCGATTTTGTCTAGTAATTTCAAAACTCAACTAAAAATGCCACAAACTTACAAGTGTATCGCCATTACTGGGAAGGATGAAAGAGCTGATACCCATAACGGTCAGTCGCTTCAACAGAGAGGTGTGATCAAAAATGCACTTCAGCTACAGGCAAACCAGCAAGTCCCCAAAATCGTTCCAACACCAAAAATGACTATGGCATGCTCTGAGAATGTAGTAGAATACAGCACATAGCTAGGTACTATGTTTCAAGTACGAAACCGGGAAGCACTAGGGAGACGCACTCCGAAGCCTCAAGTTCTGTTGCCAAACCGACAGCATAACATTACAAATTTTCAAGATGAACCAGAATGGGAGCCCAAGGCTCTTATTTATAACTTCACACCATCAAATTCAAATGCAAATTGCTTCAACCTCAACTTCTTTCATTTGCATTTCATTCCACCTCACGTGGACCCCAAGAGTGGCGCCATTCTCACAAGTCAACCTTCACGCCAAAAAGCATGGACCCACAATATTCACTTGGCAAACATTAGAGATGAAACATAAAAATAACATCTCCCTTAATAATTTCGACATTCCCTTATTAAACATAAATTTCGCCAAGCACTTAGGGGATTTTAGACATTAATCCCAAATTCAATAAATCAATAGCAATTAATCAGATTAATTAAATATTAAACCTTAGGATAAGGAAATAATATTTAATTGTGTCACATATGACTCCCGTACTGATTACTGTCAAAAACCAGGATGAAACTGAGCCAGGAAGACCACTGAACTGTTGCAGGATCAGGACCCTGTCCACTGCTAGAAATAGAATTATGCCACACTGCCACTTACTAAAAATAGTAAGTCAAGAACTAATGCTCCGAAAAGCACGATCTTCGCGCCCAGTGACAGAGCATGAAGAGCTCAGTCGGACAGTATCACCAAAATAGCCATTCCCTGACTTATTAAAAATAGTAAGTCCTCGCCTCATCAATGTTGGACCCTCATTCTTCATCCCACCTAACCTACGAGTCTCAAGAATAGGCTAATGGACCACTAGGAGGTCATCAATGAGAAGGGGACATTACAGTCCGCCCTCCCCAAAATTGCTTGTCCTCAAGCAACTGTAAGGCTGGATGTAGTAAAATCTCCTCATTTTCCCACGTAGCATCCTCTACTGGTAGATTTTTCCATTTGATCAAGTATTCCCTGATCACTCTTCTCCTCAAAGATCGTTCCCTGAATTCAAGGATAGCTTCAGGAACCAAAACCAACTCTCCCTCCTCATCAAGGGGAGGTAACTCAGCTGAAGCAACAACATTATGTCCCAGAGCCTTCTTAGGACGAGACACATGAAATACATTATGGATCCTGCTGCTTGCTGGCAATTCCAACTCATACGCCACTTCTCCAATCCTCCTGCTGGCCCTAAAAGGCCCATAGAATCGTGGCTTCAATTTCTCAACCCCACTCTTCTTGAAAGTAGACTGTCTGTAGGGTTGGAGCCTCAGATAAACCATGTCGCCCACCTCAAAGGTGCGCTCAATTCATTGTTGATCAACATACAACTTCTGTTGATTCTGTGCATGTTGGAGATTGTCCCTCAGAATCCTCAGAATATCTTGACTTTGTTGCATCATATCCTTTGCCTAAGGGGTTCTGCTATCACCAAATACCAAGTCCGCAAAGCTAGGAGCTTCATAACCATATAGTGCCATGAATGGTGACATCCGGATGGACATGTGATAGGAGGAATTGTAACAATACTCTCCTAGGTGAAGCCATCTCACCCATGTATTTTGCTGCTCCGAGACATAGTTTCTAAGATAACCTTCCAACCACTTATTCACTATCTCGGTCTGTCCATCAGTTTGGGGGTGATAATTGGTGCTTGGAGTGAGCACAATACCACACAATTTGAAAATCTCCTGCCAGAAAGCACTTAGGAACTTGTTGTCCCTATCACTCACAATGTTCTTCGGTAACCCATGTAATCTGAACACCTCCCGGAAGAACACTTCAGCATCTTGAGCTGTTGTAAAAGAACTGGTGATGGCAAAGAAATGAGCAAACTTTGTGAGTCTGTCCACCACTACATAGATACTATCCTTCCCTTGAGACCGAGGCAACCCCGTGATGAAATCCATGGAAATACTTTCCCATTTTTGACTGGGAAAAGGCAAAGGTTGTAACAAACCAGCTGGTAGAGTGTGCTCATCTTTGTTCCTCTGACATGTATGACACTCCTTAATGTACTTCAAAACATCACTTTTAAGTACCTTCCAAGAAAATCTCTCCCGGATCTGCCTGTATGTTTTGAAATAACCTTGGTGACCAGCGAGGGGGATGTCATGGAAAGTCTTCAAAATCTTCTCTTTTAACTTATAGATTCAGCCACTATGAAGATTCTTCCCTTGTACAGTATCAATCCCTCAACCAATTTGTACCTTTCATCATGAAAATTACCTTCTATAAAGCTGGTTGCAAACTGATTTTTGGCATAATCAGCAAGCAACAACTCTCTCCAATCAGCAGTAAGCTCACATATTGAGCTTAAATGGGGCCTTCTGGATAAGGCATCCGCCAAAACATTGTTTTTACCCTTAACATACTCAATATCGAAATCGTAAGCCTGCAGCTTACTCACCCACTTCTATTGTCTCTCATTCAAATTTTTCTGATGCATGAAGTGTTTAAGACTATTGTGATCAGTCTTAACAATGAATTTACTCCCCACCAGATACTGCCTGAACTTTGCAAGGGCATACATTATGGCAAGCATTTCCTTGTCATAAATTGAATACAGTCTTTCAGGACCTCTCAATTTCCTGCTCTCAAAGACTATAGGATGCTTATCCTGCATGAGAACTGCACCAACACCTTCTCCAGATGCATCACACTGTAGCTCAAACGGCTTGGTGAAATCAGGCAATGCTAAAACAGGGCAGGAACTCACGATCCCTTTAAACTGCTCAAATATTGTCTGTGCCTTTTCGAACCATTCAAAAGCTCCTTTCTTTGTAAGATCTGTGAGGGGGGCAGCCAACTGAGAATATCCCTTCACAAACCTCCGATAAACCCCACACAATCCCAGAAATCCCATCAAATGTGTTATGTTCTCAGGAGTAGGCCAATCAATGATGGCTCTAATTTTTTCAGGATCCCCCTTCACACCACCCGCACTGATAATGTGACCAAGGTAGAGCAACTCTTCCATCCCAAACTCACATTTGGACTCCTTAGCAAACAGGGATTCAAATTCTAATATGCTTAACACTTCATCCAATTGTTGTAAATGTTCTTTCCAAGATTTGCTGAATATGAGTATGTCATCAAAGAATATCAAAACAAACTTCCTTAGCTGTTCTTGGAAGATTTTGTTCATGCATGATTGAAATGTAGTGGGTGCATTAGTCAAGCCAAAGGGCATGACTAGGAACTCAAAATGCCCAAAGTGGCATCTGAAAGCGGTCTTCTCCACATCTGATGCTCTCATTCTAATCTGATGATACCCCGACCTGAGGTCAATCTTGGAGAAGAACACTGCCCCATGTAGCTCGTCAATGAGCTCATCAATTCTCGGAATAGGATACCGATTCTTGATGGTTTTCTGCTTCAGGGCTCTGTAATCCACACACATGCGCATGGTCCCATCCTTCTTTCTCACCAAAACAACAGCCGAAGCAAAGGGGCTTTTGCTAGGCCGTATGTAACCCATGTCAAGCAATTCCTGAATTGCTTTCTCAATCTCATCCTTCTGCTTCTTAGGATATCGATAAGGGGTAGTCATAACTGGCTTAGCTCCTTCTTCAATCTCAATAATGTGTTCGGCACCTCTCTCAGGGGGTCTGCCAGGGGGTGGGTTTTCAAACACCTTGCTTCTCTTGGTTATCAAAGCTTGAATGTCTTCAGGATAGTTCCTCTTCTCTTTTTGTGGTTCTGAGGGCATGACCATGATCTTACTTCTATCCGTGATCATTGCTTGAATATCTGAGGAATAGCTGCCCTTGTCTACCAATGGATTTGAAGGCATTATCAAACACTTTGCTGCCCACTCCACCTGATTATGGTGGATCAACCTTTCCATCCTTTTCAAGGATACCACTTTAAGTCCACCATGCGACATTCCTCTCAATACTACCTTCTTCCCTTCAGATATGAATTTCAGCTCCATGGTTTGTAAGTTTAGTGTGATCTCACCAAGAGATCTCAGCCATTGAATCCTGAGGACTACATCATCAGTCCCACCAATGCTCACCACAAAGAAATCATCTCCGATTTCATGATTTCCCAACTTCAGAGACATGTTGGAAATCATTCGGTTACAGGATATAGTGGATCTATCTGCTACCATGACTTTGAAGCCCTCAACTTCCTCTGCCACTAGTCCCCTTTTTGCAACAATCCTCTCATCAATGAAATTGTGTGTTGCACCTATGTCAATGAGAGCAATGACACGATGCTCTCCAATCACACCCCGAACTCTAAACGACTCATTCTTGTGAATGCTCGAGAGTTGAGCAACCACTCCTCTATCTTCTGATCCAAATTCGGGCCCTTCAGGAGCCTCTTCATACTCGCTGTCCTCAAACTTCAGTTTGTTGTTCTGAAATTTCAGAATCTAATCCATCTGCAGAATAGCACTCCATGTGAAGCAAATTCCCCTTTCCATGACACTTATGTCCGGGGGCCTGTTGTGACCTATTCACACATCGCCCCATTGCTAACGGGGACCCCCTCTTTGCCAACTTCCTGCGTTGTTAGGTTAGGGTTTTGGCTGCTTAGTGGGCAATTTTGCATTTTCCGTGCCCGAGTCTCGGAGTTTTGATCATGCCTAGTGTCGTCTAGGGTTTTTGAAGTGTTAGGATCAAGTTGCAAAAGATGATATTTTTAATGATCCTAAGTTTTGCTAAGTGTTAGACATATTGAGCGTTAACGTGTTTTTAAACACACGCATCAGTCATTCTAAAGTACCAAGGTATTCACAGACCTTTTGGAGTTGTTTTCTCGCTCCTAAGGTATTATTTAAATTGGTTTCGCACTTTATTCCAATATTTTCCTAGCGTTTCGCTCATATTTTTGGAAAATTAGTATAAGTCCAGTCAAATTTAAAGTCGCTGAGCGATTTTGAGTGGTTAAAATGATAAAATCCTAAGGGAAATCCTTATTCCAAGGGTTAAAGGGTCAAAATCCATGCTAGACGTGTTTTTCCCCTCACATTCCAGACTACCCAACCCATTCCCCCACTCAAAATCCATACTACACATGGGTTTCCCCTGGAATCCATACTGGCTACTAATTTGCCCCACTGTTTATCCATACCCAAGTCGAATTTCCCCTGGAAGCGCTAAAATTTGGCTAAGTGTCAAGATTTATCTAGACTGAGGTCGATTTTCCACCGGGAGTGCGGACTGGAGTGTGGACTGAAGTGCAAGGATAATTCCATGCCTGGGTCGATTTTCCACCAGGATTTTTGTGACAACTAAGTGAGGATTTTTGTCCAGATTTTTATCCAAACAGAGGTCGATTTTCCCCTGAGCATTTTTGTAAGGATTTTTGTCCGGATTTTTATCCAGACAAGGATCGATTTTCCACTGGGAACATTATGAAGAGTTTTGAGTCCAGATTTTCATCCAGACTGAGGTCGAATTTCCACCAAGGAGGTATTTTTCCAAGTTAAGTGAGTTTTGAGTGTGGATTTCTGTCCAGACACATCGAATTTCCCCTGGGGGGTGATTTTTGCAAAATGAGTGCAATTTTGTCTGGATTTTTGTCCAAACTCACATCGAATTTCCCCTGGGAGGGTTTTTATGTGCATTTTGATGAAATTGAGCATGGATTTTTATCCAAGCATGGGTCGAATTTCCCTTATGGGGGAAATTTTGACACTTAAGTGATTTTTGAAGGGATTTTTCAATCCCAACCTATATCGATTTTCCCTTGGAGGCTTTATTTTGGATTTAAATTGGAATATTTTAATAAATAAGCCCCATTTTGATTGCTTTTAAATAATTATTAAATGATTATTTAAAATTTAAAAGCAAATTTAATAACTTGCAATAATCATTAAATGTTTGAACCTTCTAGAAGCAAGTTAGGGTTTCACCAAGCAAGTATTTATACAAGTGTTTTTTATCCCACATTGCTTGTGTGGTGAAAGTTGGAGGTGAAAGCAAGTATATGAGAGGAACTTCAGCATTATTTTATTATTATTTATGCCAAGTGTCTCCATGAAAGCGATTTTTCTCCAAGTTGGACGAATTTTTTAGCAAGGCGTTTTTGTAAAGTGTGGGATTAAGGATTTATTTTCCTCCATTTTTTCCAGCTTGCTGATCTATTCCTCTTGGCTGCCATTAAAGACCAGTTTCAGATTTTCGATTTCGTTAAGTTTGGCGATTTTTTCCAAATTCAGCATTTTTTGGTGAAAGTTGGCAATTTCATGATTGGAGACTTGGGCGATTTTTCCTCCACCATTTGTGCTTGCTGTTTAGACCTTCATTGCTGCAGATCAAGGCTGCCATTGACATCAATTTTCATAATTCCATTTTGGCGCTAGACTTGGGAAAATTTCGATTTTGCTTGGGAGGTGTTTTGGTGCCATATTTTGATGATTTTCATGCATGTTTTGTGGCTGCCATCATTTCCAGCCTGCTGATTCGCTTCAGATCTGAGATTTGCTTCAGATTTTGACCTCCATTAATGGCTGCCATTAATTTTCAGACTTAAGTTTTATTGCCCAGCCAATTCCAACTTAAACATTTAGCATTTGGAGGTGTTTTATGGAATTTTCTGTGCATTTTTTTAGACCATTTTATCGTTGTTGCAGGTCTGAAACTCCATTGTTAGGTGGTTGTCCTCAGAAATTTTCATTTCCAGCCACCTAACCAATTTTGGCGAATTTGCTTGGGGTTGTTTCCTTAGCAATTTTTCATCATTTTCAGGGATTTAAACCACTTTGCAAGGTGTTGGTAAGTCTGAAGTGTTTGATTTTCAGACTTGTCCACAGAAAACTAAATTTTACCAGCCATACTTACATCCCAGAAGATGATTGTTTTCATCAATAAAACTGATTTTTATTGATTTTATGCACATTTTGAAGATTATAACATGTTTTGAAAGTCTGATTTTTAGGTTGTTTTCAAAATTTTTGACCTCCATTGTTGACTGCGGAAGGTGTCTTCAGACATTCATTGTGTGAAAACACAACCTTTCACACCTTTTCCTTAGTCATCATCAATCCGGTATACTCCTTTGCACGTTAGCTTGCATATTTTCTAAGCGTAAGGAGGTATAAATAATTTTTATGGAAGGCTTCCATGCCTTAGTGTTGTCACACTTTGAACTTAATTGCTAAAATTTACCAAGTGTATGGATTATTTTCCTGACTCCATGCTCTAAATTAGCTAAATCTTTAGAAAGTCAGGAATTTTATTACGAATATTTTCCTAAGTCTAACTTCGAGCTTCGTACAGGTGCGATGTCAAAGTCGGGATACAAGGAAAGGAAAGAACTGTTGAAGACGCAGGAGACTGGATTTTATCCAGAGTTTAAGATTTCATCCAGATGGAAGGAGATCGCTGATACAAACATGCATTTCCTGGTCTTCGACCAGATGCAGTGTCGGATGTTCGGAGTCAGAGATCAGGTTCCTTCTCCAGCATATGCAAATATTATGAAGAGTGGCATTTTCCATGCTGTTGGGTTTCCACAATCCATACAGTGTAGTGAGTTGATCCTAGAGTGTGCACGATGTTACGATCCGCTCACAATAATGATTAAGAGTCCCAAGGGCGTTGTCATCGCCTACCTTGCTGAGGATGCCATTGCTGAGGTGTTCGGAATTCCACGCAGAACAGACATGAAGGATGTGACCAAAGAGGATTATGCAGACAGATACACAAAGAAGATGGGTGTATGTAAGAATTTAATTAACAAAGAGTGGATGATTGAACCTAGGTCTCATCATTCCAAGGCTCCCAAGACACTTATGTGCGTAGATTTTAAGGAGGAATATAGTGATTTGATATTCCTACTCAAAAAAGTGATGGGAATGCCACAGGGAGCAATATTTCATGGATGGATGTTCTACCTCATCCAGGATTGTCTTAGAGGAACACTAGTGAATTGGTCCAAGATTATAAGTGACAATCTGGATTTCCAGCTGAGAAATGTAGAGCCATGACTTCCTACCTGGTGTACCTGCTTGCACGATTTGTTTCATACAGAGGATTAATATGCAAAGGTGAAGTCGGGAATGGGCAAGGACAGTTTAAGAGTTATGAATGCTACGCCCAGCTGAGCATGCACAGAATTGAAGACTACAAGAGAGTGAATGATGCATTCACTATGTACATCACACAGATGCTGCAGGGCGGAATCCACAGAAGATTGTCTAAGGAGGCAACAGAGTTAATAGAAAAATATGGATCGTGGTATATACAGTTTCCCACTTTCACATACCTCGGGATTCATGGGTTTCAATCTGAACCCTACAGACTTCCTAGGTATCCAACCGACAGAATAATATCGTTGGAAGTGGTGAGATAGCTTCTAGAGTTCGATGTGATCCAGAGAGAGAAGCACAGGACAGGAATGACATTCCCTATTTCAGTTGGGAAGACGTCAGAGGTTTGCCAATCCGCCATAGCTGCCAGCACTGCAGGTGAGGAGATTGCATTCTACAGATTTGCAACATACAAGAAAAGAGAAAGATTCGATCCAGACAAGAAGGTCGGAAGGATCAAAGGAGAGAAGTTCACTCATAAGGTTGATATAGAGGATTATTGGGCTAACTTGATGGACGAACAAGCAGTAAAGAGAAGAATATGGTCCCGAATGTCAGTGGATTTCATGAGGAAGTGTGGACTTTTCCTCATCCCTGATCAGGTATTAGATGATAGAGATCATACACACCCACATTATGAAAATGAAAATGAAGAAGGCAATTCTATTGCCTAATTGGTCAGAGTCAGAAGAGATTGACCTGAATGTATTGATGAGAGAGGTCTTGAATATCTCCCGCACATGGGTGGATATACAGATGAACAGATTAGTTGACATGGGTGTTCCCTTCACTTATGAAAGGATGAAGCCGGAAGAATCTACTTCCGACGATGATCAGAGGACTATCAGTGATGTCAGGATTCATGCAGACGAAGAGAGTCAAGCTCCCAAGAGAAGGAAGAACACGCCAGGAGAAGTCAAGGCCAGAGGGAAGAAGATTGAGGATGTGAAGAAGAAACAGAAGATTATCATTCCTCCACTTATCCTTCCTTCACCCCCCTCCTAGTGTCTCATCAATCAAAGTGATTGAAGTAACAGAACAAAATAAGGAGACTCAGCAGTGTTCCAATACAGTGATACTACCAGAGAATACTCAAGAATTTCATGCCACAGCGACATCTGCGCCTCCTGATGAGAATGATGACCAGTCAGGATACCCTACTGTCCTTTTGGAAGTTAGTTTGGGAAATGATGTATATGATTGGACCAGGGATAATCCTGATGATAATGATGAAGTTATCTCGGCATTGAAAGGATTTGATCGAGAAATGTGTCTTGGTGATGGTATGGAGATGATCACTATTCCTGAATGGTTGAAGAAGAGTATGGAGAAAAGTAAACAAATGATAGAGATGCAACCTATTGATGATATTGATGACTACCTAGCTAGGAGTTCTAAGGAGAAGGAGCCCAAGAAAGCGGAGATTTTATCGCACATAGCTAGAGATGAGATAGGAATGCGGATTGCGCAGATTGTTGTTCCTATTGCAGGCGTGACAGCGGACATTGCTACTCCTATGGATTTCTAGATCACTTCAGTTGTCCTTGGTCGTACAACCCCAGGGCAGGAATTCCAGGAGATTGGTGACAACCTCCAAGCAATCAATGCAAGGTTAGACGGAGCGATTGCGGAAAATGAAAGGTACAGAGAAAAAAATATGAGACTCGGAGAGTATATTGCAGAGACAAGGCGTGAGAATCCCACCCTTGTTTCCCCTATTGCAGTTGACCATGGAATACATTCACACTGCGAGGTAGCGAGAGGTACACACTCGGAGGTGGAAAAGTGGATTGAAAGCACAAGAAAGCGGGCAGATGATTTCCTTACTCAGTTTGTTCAAGCATATGATAAGACAACATCACTTGTATTCAGAATCCAGTATTTGGAGGGAGTTTGGGAAGAATTCCGGCCTATCCAAGAGAAGACTATTCCACGCCTCCTGGCATTGAAGAAGGTTCCTGATTCCACCTTGGTCAACGAGAACATTGTGCACAGTGGAGACATATATGATTACCATGGCTGGTATTGTGCATTAGCCTTAAAGAAATCAGCTTATGAGAACGCCCAATCGAGTTGTATGGAGATGGAAGGATTAATTCAAGACATTCAGATGAAGATCCTTGTCTCGATTGAGGAATTATTGGGCATTGATGTTAGTGATGCTAGTGGTTTACACTTAACCGAATTAAGAGACAAAATGAAATTTATGTATTTTTGCCAGTTGGACTCTTTGAAGAAGAGTCAAATAGATGACTTGGTCTCTTTGTTGATTCATGTTCATAATTCGCAAAAGCTCATGCCTAAATGGGAGAACACTTTGAATGCTTGCTCGGATTCGTTGGACGTGATTGATTTATAGCAAGATACCTTGCCTAGCATTTCCATGGAGGAGTTAGATTCAATATTGGCTAGATTCTTGGAGTATGCTAGGAGAGAGAGAGAGATGCAGGGAGGAATCTTCTAGAAGATTCCCTATATGATGACTGGGTATCTTTTCATTGGGCCATATGTTGGTGGCGCCATTTTTGATGTAACCCTAATTAGGGCAATCTTAGGGTTTTGTTGGCATGATCTCGACCGTTGATCTTAGATCAATCTGGGCCATCCATTTTGTAAGAGACTCTATATATGCCCCTTTGTCTCTCATTTGTAAGAGAGTTTTTGTAGAATTGTTGGTATATGCTACAGCTATTTGAATCCTAATCATTGTTCAATTGTTGGTGATTTTGCTCTTCAAGTGTTGTATTTGTATTCATGGTTCTCAATTCCTCCAAGTTAGATTAGAATTTAGATTAGAATTTATTTTCATGTATGTTAGATTGAGTGAAAGATTTGTTGAATTCATTTGTGTGGAATCCTTAATCCATACCACTAGCCTCTTGCCGCTGGTAAGTGCGCCTTGTGTGGTCAACTGGAGTTTGAGTAAGCATAACTTCAACTATCATGCGTCCGTTGACAAGCATCAACTTGGATGGTGTCTGCGTTTGATGGTAATAGTCTGAAAATCATTAAGTATACCTTAGATGATTGCACTAAGCTTGTGTCAATACCTGATTGTGAGACCTTGCCTGGTTTGATTCCACTAGATCCATTCATCATTTCCTACATTCCTAGGATTAGAATAGATTTCCTGAACCCTATCCTTTTTCCCCCTTTTTTAGTAAGAAGCAAATCCAGAGCCTTATTGATAAATCTTAAGTTGTTAGCACACCTATTCCGCATCATTCATGATAATCCAAACATTTGCATAAGCCCCCAAGTGAAACACAGCAATTCACATCAACCACTGAACTTACCCACTCGTCAAGACCTGACATGTAGAAACCTTGGAATCATTTTAGTCTTAAGATCTTCCAAATCCAAGGTTTTTCATCCATGAACTGATAGTTGAACACATGGCTGAAGTTGTAGCAGAAATTATATGGAAACTGACAATGTTTTCAAAGCATCCAATCAATTCACTATATAACAGCAGGTGGGCCCACTTGGGTGCTCAAAACTCAACGCCCCATAACCCTATAAAAAAATATTAATTAATTATGTCAAGATCCTCCTCAAATTACTCCCACTTTATCTTGAAGTTCAGCTTGCAACTCCTCATAAATGACCACTCTTCGATGGAAACCCACATTCTCTTATGCTGGAATATTTCAGATTAACAGCATACAAATACTTGCTAGAATGATAGAACATGACCTTCATCACAAATTATAACCTCTAGATGAGATTGCCTTCATAAAATCATAGGGCTTTCGTCCTCTGATCTTGAACTAATAATTGAACACATGGCTCAAGCTGTAGGAGAAACTATATGGAAATTGGCAATGTTTGCAAAGAAACCAAGCACTTCACTATGTAACAGCAGGTAGGCCCACTTGGATGTCCAAAACGCAATGCCCTATAACCCCATAAAATAATATATACTAATTTTGGCAAGATCCTCCTCAAATAGCTCCCACGTTATCTTAAAAGTCAGCTTGTAACTCCTTATAAATGACCTCTCTTTTATGGAAACCTACACCCCTTAAGCTGGAATATTTCAAACAAACAGCATACACATAATTGCTAGAATGACAAAAGATAACCTTTAGCACAAATTACAATCTCTAGATGAGATTGCCTTCAGAAACTCAGAAGGTTTTCACCCTCTGATCTCCCAAACCCAAGGGTTTTCATCCTTGAACTGATAGTTGAACGCATGGCTGAAGCTGTAGCAGAAATTATATGGAAATTGGCCACGGTTTTCAAAACAACCAAGCACTTCCCTATATAACAGAAGGTGGGCCCACTTGGGTTCCCAAAACATAATGCTCCATAACCCTATAAAATAATATTTATAAATTCTGGCAACGTCCTCCTCAAATATTCCCACATTGTCTGGAAAGTCGACTAATAACTCCTCATAAATGACCACTTCTTTATGGAAACCCACGCCTCCTTATGCTGGAATTTAATATTATTTTATGATAATTTATTGACTGTTACACCTCAGATCCCAGCTCATGGCCCCCATTACTAAATTTAATTGTATTTCTCTATCCTTATCGAGGAAAATAAGGATTGGACCCACACAAGCCAATTTAACTAAAAGGGTACATTACATGTTATCTGAACCTCGGCAAATAATAGACCAGCTAAAGAAACTTGCCAGTCCTCACAAATTTAATGAGAACTTTTCAGACTTTCCAACTATGGGTAGTACTGGGATGAGGACCTCCCAGGCAACTTAATGCTACATACAAGCAACCATCGCCTGAACATTATGTTGCTGGTTCAGGTTAGGATTTCCTTTCAAAAAAAAACCCGCAATAAGAATCAACTGGTTGCAGAAGAAAGGGACGGGTGCTTGAGGCACTTTTGATGTAAGTCTGATGTGCTGCCTTTGTTTCACGGCCTTTCCTCCCCTATATATTGCTACCTTTGTTTTACTTAACGAAGGGTTTGGGCCTTTCTCTAATATACAATATTAAATGCAGAAATGAGAAGAATAACTAGAATTTAAGTCTCCAACAAAAAGCCTCAATAGAAAGCTTGGCATGATTTGATTGTAAGAATCAGACAAAACCAACCCCACGAATCTGAGTGGTACATTCTATATTTTTCCACAGTGGAGCGGAATTTTAATAGCAGTCCTACACTGCAAATTGAATTATCCTACGACAAAATTCGCATAGGACTCAAGGAAAGACTTATCTGAAATGAATAATTTATTATTATTGCTTGTGTTAAGCGCATCAAAATGAGATTTTCCAGTACTCCTTACAAGCCTAGTAGAATTCTAGTAATCCAATTATTGTGCTTTAGCCTTTACTGAGATAAGCAGTTGAGGAAAGGAAGAGAAACTTTTTTTTTTTTGAAACAGTCTTATACTTTTGGGGAGAAAAGACGAATTTGTTGTTCATTTTGGATGATGTATGAATGTATTGTAATTGAAACTTTTTGTCTTTCAATTATTGGTGTTGACAGACATTCAAATATGGCAGGTGTGAACCCGATTAAGATTTTCTCTATGATTGATGTTATCGTGTACGGACTCTGGAGGGGTCAGAGTGACTCACGGCTGAAGATGAAGCTCCACCAAGAGTTGTAAGAGTGAGCTCCAACATCCCATTGCGCAAAAATAAAAAAAATTCACAATAAATGCAGAATTTCCCTCTTACATATTGGAAAGCAAAATGTCCAAGCTTAAATGCCAATCAAATATTCACTGGACAGATCCCCAATCTGTTCAAGGTTTTTCCATGGAATAAAAAAGAGTTATAAAGGGAGAGATCTGATTGCAACCCAAATCTACTTTGAACTGAACAAAATTACGAAATAAAAAATTCATAAACATGACTCTAAGCTCTTACCTTTCACAGCACCGAGGAGAAAGAGCAGCATGAAATATGGTAAGAAAGAGAGGAAGCTCCAGAGTATTTCTGCAAACCCCCTTGGAGTGTCCATGTCTGAGTCGCAAAACACACAACACCCACCACTATATTGATATACACTTCTCTTTCAGCATTTCATGTGACACCAATCCAAGCAGACATTGTTGCCCAACAAACCAAAAGAGCTCTCACAGGCAAAATCAGCTGAGATTCCTGTAAACCATCAATAACCAAAGGCAAAAGCTCAAAACAATAAAACCACGTCTTTTGTAACAGCATAGGATGCAAATGGGTTGCCGCGCCAGGAAAGTAGTAATTTAATGGCGAACAGTGGCAAGAGGAAAAGCATCTCCACAGATGGCACGTATCTGGGATGGTGTAGACCAATCCAAAGCCTGAGGCTGAAAATATATTTAATATTCCGCACTTGTCAGAAGCATTGGCTTCTATAATGATGAACAAACGTGCCAAACTACCACTACCGATTGAACGTCGATTTTAGTTTTCGTTTTAACTTTATTTGTTGCTATCGACAGGTAGGTATAATATAACAATCAAATATAAAATTTGATGGTAGTCCAAAATTCTAACATTTTACAAAAAGTGTATCGTACGAAAAAGATAAACTTTTTTTAGTCCATGCCTTTAAGCAAAAAAAATTATTTATTTTTATTAAACTGTTTTAAAATTCATTAATTTTTTTTTTAATTTTTTGCTGGGGTATATTTTATTTTATTTTTGTCAAAAATATTTATAATTAACCGATAGACTTTGTATTATGTGGGCTTTGCCCACCTTAGATATCTCACGCTCGGAAAAAAGTCTTGTAAAAGTCTTAGAGGTTTCAGCAAAATTTAGTCGGCGCCACATTTCATTATGTGAGAAAACACCTAGCATTGTCTCACACAGGTAAAGAGTATCGGAATTATTTAATTAGTTTTACATTTCATGTTAGATTTTATTTTATTTAATATGTATGTTGTACGCACAATTCCTTAGGTTTTCATTTTTTTAGAGTGGCTTGTAATGGTAGGGTACTTTTGATGTAATGGGGATAGCGCCCTATATTGGTAAAAATAGAATTACATATGCACCGATCTGCAACAGGATATGGCCCCAACTATAAAAACAAAAAACAGTCAACCTCCTGGCGCAACCTATACCACTACACAAGCCTCAGAATTGTTGCAATTTGTTCACCCAAAGTAGCCACATTTTCCATATTGTTATCAGACATCCAACCCATATCCTCATGCATCATCCTTCGAAATCGACCCAATTCCCCTGAGGAGACCCCTGCTCAAAAAACATCCCAAGCATTGCCCATGAAATATTCCTTCTTCGTCCTCAAATCTCTCGCAATTACATGTGCCTCATCATCTGTGTCTGAAACTTCCACATCAGAGAAGAAGCACGCAGGGTTAAAAAAAGGCCCCAAAATGCTCGCCCACTCCTCTTCCAGTTCCATGAATGTGTTGCCTACCGCATTGGCATCTAGTTCCCTAACAAAACCATCCATTTTCTTGATACATGCCTCCTTGGAAGGAAGAGTATCCACTAACAGGCAAAGAATGGTCTCGTAGATGAAACTGTCGCACAAATGCCTGTCTCCACTGAGTGCCTCCATGACAATCACAACGATTGTTGCCTGCCCTTCGACATCAATGTCAAACAGGCGATCACATTGCTCTACCAAAGTCTCCTCTCGACACATACAACTCATCCCGAAGTGATGCACCATGATTCAAATAAGAAGAGACTTCATCAAAAAACTAAACCAGTCTTTGCAAAATACTAATTCGGATACAGCCCTGCTATCCTCCATACTTCCTAAAATAGTCAGTCAGGAAACAAATTCGAGGTTTCTGCCCAAACAAATCCTAGCAAATTTGCCTCTGCGGTCTAAGAAAAGAAAGGTGATCATCGTAATATGTACTTGTCATCCCACACCACATGAAGAGACCCTCAAACTCAGCTATTATCCCAAACACGCAAGGCCTAGGACTTAAGTCTACCCTATCCTTGCCCTAGGGATTGATGATTTCTCTCGGATCAAAATCTGCAACAAAGCATCCGGAATCTCATCTGCCGCAGACAACTGTTTGGGACATGTACTATTTATTCCCATGTTGGCCAGGTAGTCTGCAGCCGCATTACCTTCTCGGTATGAGTGAATAAAAGAACAGTTAGAGATGTGACCTATAAGATGTTGGATCCTCAGGATCCAACAATTTAGTTTCCAATCCGTGAATTGTTGATTAGATATACCATTGAGTATAACCTGCGAGTCACCTTCAATCAAAACCTTGTGAACCCCCTTCTCTACACACCATTCAAGGCCTGCCTCAAGAGCAGTTACTTCGGCAATGTTGTTAGTCGATACTCCTATCGGGCCAAATTTTGCCCCCAGCATATCACTAGACTCATCTCGAATAATTGCACCATATCCAGACACACCTGGATTCCCTCTGCAAGTCCCATCGAAGTTCATCTTCAAAAACTCAGGAGGAGGAGGACTCCACTTAATATTTTTTCTACAAGATTTCGAATCAGAGAATTTATAGTCACTGCACATCGGCAGTGACCAAATATTTTCCATCACCATATCCCATTTTGTATATGATTTAAAAGTTCAACCAAGGGATTTGACTTTAACCACTTCTTCAATGGCGTGTTTGATTTTTGAAATGAGAACGTCAACTTCCAAAGCCTCTTCATTAAAAATTTGGTGGTTTCTCTCCTTCCAAAGATGCCAAATCAACATAGATGGACTCACAACCTAGAGAATGCCCCATTTGGAATACTTTGCCAAATTTGGCCAAGAACAGAGGAAGTCTTTTAACGACTGATTCCTGACCATATGACATTGCAAGCAATCAAGGAGCCAGTCCCAACACCGCTTTGCATAAGGGCGCCAAAAAAGTAGATGCTCGACCGTCTCACTATCCTCCTTACATAACGTACATACACTGGGTCCCAAAATACCAATCAACTTCAGTCTTTCCCATGTAAGAATACGTCTGTGCAACACGATCCACAAAAAAGAACCCGCCTTGGGTAGCACACTTTTATTCCAACACAATGCCCTGGCCCACTCGATATCTTTCTCTCTGTGTCTTTGTAATTCATATCCCAGTTGCACTTTATACTTGCCTAATTTGGCCACACACCACAACAAACTGTCCTCTTCACAATTGTTGTGAATCTTTTTCCTACTGCCAAGCAATTCCTCCAATTTCTCTTGGTTTTCCTGATTCCATTCACCCACCTCTTTCCAGATAATCAAAGCGGTAGAACTAGGCATGTATTGCATAAAATCTACAACAAAATGGTCGACTGAGGCTTCCACCTGATTGACCCAATCTTGATCCTCAAAAGCCTCGGCCAAGGGGGGATCTACATTCCACGAGTCTCTCCTAAACCTTGCCTTTTTGCCATTGCCAATTTTCCAAGTCAAATGCTCTGTAATAATTCTCCTACTTTTCCAAATAAAACGCCAGACGGGGGATCCTCTATCTAAATTTGCCAAAGTGAAAATTATTTCTGGGTCTGTGGAGTCAAGATACTTTTTGGATAGAATTTTGCACCAAATTTTCTGAGGGTGCGAATACATTTTCTATGCCAACTTGGCACCAAGTGCCAAAATTATGCAAATTCATCTTCCTCAGACCAACCCCTCCCTCATCTTTAATTAGGCGAGTCGTACCCCAATTAATCAAAGGGATTTTCAACTTTTCTTTAGACCCTTCCCACAAAATTTTTTAAAACAATCCATCTAGATCATTAGCTGCTTCTGAGGATAATCTAAAACATGATATATAATAAATAGGTACGGTTGACAAAACCAATTTGATTATTTGGATCCTTCTAGCCTGTGTAAGCCATTTGTTTTTCCACATTGCCTCTTTGGATTGACATTTATTGAAAACCTCCTCTCAAATCTTATTCTAGGATCTCCCTGTAGTTAATTACACACCAAGATATTTGATGGGGAACTCACCAATCTGAAAACCCAAAATATTTACGATTTTCAATTGGGTTCTCTTGCTAATGTTGATAAAATAGATTGTAGATTTTGTTATATTCATGCTTTGCCCTAAACCAATCTCATTCCTCCAAGATGGCTTTAATTGTCTTTGCTTCCCTCTTCATTGCTTCTCCAAAAAGAATAATGTCATCAGCGAATTGGGAATGAGATATAGGATTAAGATCTTTATGAATTGAGACGTCTCTCCATTTTCCCAAGGCTACCATCTTTTTTATATTTCTACCAAGAGCTTCTGCCATCAGAACAAATAGGAAGGGTGACAGGGGATCTCCTTGTCTTAACCCATTAGAAGCACGGAAAAATCTGCATACCGAACCATTAACAATGATCGAATAGCATATAGAAGAAACACAGTGTTTAATACAATTTATCCAACCTCTCACGAAACCAAATTTCTCTAAAATAGAAAACAAGAATGGCCAAATTACCCGATCATACGCTTTGCTAACATCAAGCTTCACAATCATACCATGTTTCGTGACTCTACTCATAGAATGGATGGTCTATGCAGCAGTTATAATGCTATATGCGATCTCCCTCCCTGGGGTGAAGCCATGTTGTTCATGAGAAATCAATTTATCTAGAATAACCTTCAATCTATTGACCATAGACTTGGATATGATTTTGTACAGGGAATTGCCCAACGAGATTGGTCTATAATCAGCCATAGACTCACAAGTCTGATTTTTGGGGATTAAAGCTATCATGGTGATGTTGATTTCTTGGACAAACTTACCTTTCTTGCGAAATTATTCCACAACCTTCAGAATATCTTCTCCCATGAAACACCAGCACTTCTGAAAAAATTCCATTGTCACCCCATCCGGTCTTGGTGCCTTGTGGGGATGAAGCGTAAAAGTGGCTTCCTTGATTTCTTTAATCGAGAAAGGGCTCATTAAATATTTGTTGTCCTCTATAGTTACCTCTTTGTTGATAACCTCCAAGAGGTTTGAGAAACCATCATGTGTCTTATCGTTCGCCATTCCCAGAATCTGTTTAAAATATTCCACTGCAACTTCCTCAATCTCCTCTTTTTTTGAGGTGTGCATCCCATTCGAATCCTTAATGAAATCAATTTTGTTTTTTCCACATTTGGCCTCTACCGGTGCGTGAAAAAACTTGGTATTCGTATCTCCCGCACTAATCCAGAGTTCCCTTGATTTTTCTCGCCAATAGATTTCCTCCCGAAGCAAAATTTATGCCAGATCATTTTTTAACTATTTTTCTGTTAGGAAGTCTTCTTCAGACGTGCCATTAATAATAATTGAACTATTCAAACTATCAAGTTCCTCCTCTATTATGATCTTTTCATAAAATATGTTTTTGAAAGAGGCCACATTCCAAAGTTTTATTCTATTTTTGATAAACTTCATCCGTTGGGAGAAACAAAAACTGGGTGTTCCAACAAAGATATTGCTCTCCATCCACCACTGCTCCAAATTAATTTGAAAATTAGGATCCCTCCACCACATACTTAAAAACTTGAAATTTCCTTTGACCTTGGCTTGAGAGACATTGGAACAAATCTGAACCGGAAAATGATCAGAGAGAGAAAAAGGCAAGATGCTTGATTCCAATGTAACAGAGGATTTGACCCAATAAAGGTCCTACAAAAAATCTATCGAGCCTCTCTGGAATGCTTGCAATCTTGGCTCTTCCGTTGGTCCAAGTAAAATATCCATTTTTCGGGACTACATCAAAAAGATGATTATTGGAGACAAAATCCCTGAAGTCTTGCATTATTCGATTGGACATTCTTAATCCACCCTTCTTTTCATCAATATCAAGCAATGCATTGAAATCCCTTGCCACCATTACTTTCTCCCAATCTGTAGATTTGATTCTCTTTGTAATTTCATTCCAAACTTTGAGTTTGTCCTTTTGTTTTGGTCGGCCCGTACACATTAAACATAGGAAACTCAAAATCTTCTATTAGAAATTTGACCCAACAGAAAATCCAATTTTCAGATTCTGAATCAATTTGATTAAAACTTTATCAGGGTCCCACAAAGTTGCCACTCCACCCGCAGAACCATTGGCTTCCTAAAAAAAACCATCCCAATTTTTGCATGACAAAAGAAATCCTTAAGCTTTATCCATGTTCAGCTTGGTCTCCTGTAACAGAATAACTTCGCTCGATATTCTAGCCAAAGCGCGTTTGACCAAGCGACTTTTGTCAGGGGCCGAAAGTCCCCTAACATTCCAAGTGGTTATTTTCATTTCGCACCAAGGGAGAATCCATCTCCCTTGGATTTTTTCATAAAATCTAGTACATTAATAATCCCTTTCTCATTGGCCTTGTCTTCTCGCTTCTGGCGATTACTTTTCCTACCTCTGCCACCTTTAGCCTTATCCAACAAAATGTTTGTTGATTGACTAATGCTCCTGGGGTCGATGTTGTCCAATTCGTCATCCAGATGAAACTCATCTTTTGATTCCAAGTCATAGTTGATTTCATTATCAGAGAAACCTTTCTGATTGATAGGATCCGGTCTAGAGGGAGACAATCTAACATCGACCTCTTTTACCACTCCCGAACTTGCTCCCGTGCACTTTGGAGAAGGTTGTTTAGATGCCAGAATTGGAATTTTATCAACTTCATCGCCTTTGTTTGCATTTGTAACCGTTAACTGCCTGCTCGACTTTGAAACCCACTTCTTGGCATTCTTTGCGGGTTTGACAAAGACTCTGCAATCTGCACTTTGATGGTTCTTGAAACCACATCTCCCACAAATCAGAAGAAAAGCTTCAACTTCCACTTGCTGCATCCAAACCTTACTCCCTAATAAAAGTGAGAGATTAGAATGAATCTTTTTCACAGCCGCTATATTAAGCCTTGTGTACAAGTATGAATCACTTTCCATAATTTAATTATCAATATCAATCAACGTGCCCGTCGATCTTCCAATTTTTTCAAGGCAAGAGTCATTCCAATACTCTAAAGGAAGATTGTACAGACAAATCCATACAAGATGATTGTATACCCCCAAGGGTAAGGGATTAAAATTGGGTTGTCAAGGCTGCAAGTATAACAGACACTCCTCCATAAACCAATTTTGTTGAATCAAGATTTTGTTTCACTTCTTCATCCGTAAATATTACTATGTGAAAACCTTTAGGCATGCATTTAATAACAACATTGGAATCCCAATTGCTATGCACTCATTCTTTAATTTTAATCCCGTTGAATCTGAGACCATTGAATTTGCCAATAACAACATGTTTTGTCCACAGGTCCAACTCTTCTTCAACTTCACTAGAAATATCTATTTCCACCTCTAACGCTTCCGCCTCTGGTGATGCTTCTTTTTTACCCGCTTTGCCCGGATCCAAAGGCTCTCTCCTGCCATCCTTGTTTAAATTTTTGCCATTCTGAAACTGGCGATGAAACCCTCAAAACTTGTTGTGCTCCATTTTGAACATTCCCTCCTATATATATCTTATTCATACATATAAACATTCCTTCTAAAAAGTCAAAAAAACATAATAGATAATTGACATATACCTATTTTAAGAATAAATGTAAAATATCTATATTTCTTTAAATAGTGATATGTAGTAGTAGGGTTTGTTTATCTTTCAAAATCTTAGTGGTATACAAATGCAATAAGCATATTGGGAAGGATAATCCTATCTTCTACATGGATTTTTCTTAAATGGATATATTAAATTTATTTGTATTGATTTTTTTTTGAAATATTTATTATTTTTATGCCTTTGGTAAGTATATCTCTTGACATTTTCTATGTAGTTTTTCTTAATATATACATGCTAGATTATTTGCATTACTTTTAAAGTATATTAATAATTTTTAAATTTATTTTTAAAATTTCAAAATTATTGACTCCATCACATTTATTTTATTATTATTTTGATTTGTATTTTTTTTATTGGATTTAATTATTTATGTGTGTGTGCCCACAGAGTCATCAAAGGGTCAATATTGAACCAACCAAAATCTCCATATTATTTATTTTAGAACCTTTGCATGGAAGCTTCAATGGAATATTCATAAAATCCTTTAGCATAAGGCAAACACATTTCCTAACTCTTGTAACAAGCGAGTGGCTTTAGCAAGAGCAACTTCATCTCAACAACCTTCCATCGGTACAAACTTCAGATTGTTTGTTCTTTTAACAATTTCCATTACGAAAACAAAGCTAGATACAATGAACCACAATATTGTAATTAGCTTTATATTAATACTTTCTATACAATCCTTGGTCCATCTTATTGAGCATACTATCAACCTTTCCAAGTCTCCTATTTTTCTTAAGGCAGGGACTCTAGCTGTAGCACAACTCTTGTTAGATAAGTCATCAACATTTAGTATATGTGAAAGAAATATAATGGTTATATTAATTATATAGAATGCTGAATAAATTCAAAAGTAGTATTGGGTCAATAAAAATATAATATTTTATAAGAGATCTTAAATTCTGATCATAAAAGGTTAATGCTATACAAATATAATTCATTAATCAATCGTAAGGAAAATTATTAACTTATTAAGATGAGATTAAGTCGAAAATATTTATAATTTTATTTGAGAAATTATTGGACATAGATTGTCAATCAAATATAAATGTCATGTATAATTTTGTAACTAGATTAATAATTGTTCCTATTTTGTTATGGTTAGGGGTTCATCTTTTGGGGAGGTATATTCATAGGGTTGTTTGTTTTTATAGTTAAGTAGTTATGTAGAGTTAAGCATTTAATTGTGAATGTAGGTGTTTGTAAAATGTTGCATAGCATTTGGCATGATTTTATAAGCAAAGATGTTTGTGTCTTATGAAAGGAAGGTTTTCCAAATTAAGATGGATGACCGCTCTGATTTAGATCTGTGATGGTTGGAAGGTTTCTCTCTGTTTAATCCTTTTTAGTGTTTTATATGGGTGGGCTATCTAGAAATAAATGTTTGACCAGTCTTCATAATAGGTTTTGTCTCTAATTGCATATCCTTCAATATTGGATATGAAGGTAGTGCTTTCAATGCTAAAGTTATTCAGCGGATGATTTGGTATAGGCTGGGCATTATGGATGGGGGTATATTTTTCGACTAACATTTTTTGCAGTATTTGGTTGTATGGCAGGAATGAAGATTCTTGCAAGTATTATCTCGACAAGTTTAAGGGTTCGATACCTGCTGAGGGAAGTTGTCTTTAATAATCAATTAGAAAGTTATGTTTCAAGCTATTGTCATTTTTTAGAGTATGTAATTATTGTAAACATTGTAACATTGATCTGGGTTGTAAGGTGTGAAAAGGTTCTTATGCAGAACAATGGAATGGTTAGATCCAAACCGGGCAAAATAAGAATTTAGGTTAGAGTTGTGTTGATAATCATGATCGAGGTTATCATTATGAGGGAAGGGTCAAAACACAACACTAAGGAAAAGCGTGGATGATCTTTAAGCATTCTTTCAAGTAGATACACCTAGATATGCATTATCCAGGGATTCATGTATCACATTCTTTATTATCAGCTTTCTCTAGCATTAATTTTCTGATCCATTAATGGATCTGGGCTAGACCAGAGGTTTTCTTTCCTACTGGTGCCCACATTGAATGGAGTTGTAATTATCATTTTTAATTAATAAAATCTCTCTGGCTTCGGCCTTTTACTGATAAAAAATAAATAAAAAATGTTGCATAGCATTTAGTTAAACTTAAGGACATAAATTAACTCTTCATCTCAATTTGCATTTCACATTAAGATTTTTTTGTCAAATATCATAGTTACAACTTTCAAACATGTTAGTGGCATTGTGCTCAAATTGCAGGTCACATGGTTCTCGAGATGAAGATCCATGTTCAAATCCCCAAAGTGACATCTTAAGTTGGAATTCCAAGTGGTGGCTTTTGGACTTCCATTGTGGCTTCTAAGATGAATAAAGTTAATTAGTTAAATTAAGTTGAACATGATGAAGGAGAAGAGATCTTGAATACAATCTCCATTGGTGTGGGGCAAATCTAAATAATCCATAAATAAAACATGTGAATTATTAGAAAGAATTAAAGAAAAATATGTAATTGCATAAATTTGTTTTTGATTAAAAAAGCAGTAAGAATGAGGACACTGACCCTTTACATAGCAGAACTATTAACGAGACCACAGTGCAAAAAATAGCACTATAACATCATTAACAGTAACAGAACAAGTCTTTGAAAATAAAAAACAACAAGCAAAAAACACAGAAAAACAAACTACAGGGTCGCCTTTCGCACCCTAGTGGCATCAATGACATTGTTCCATTCAGTAAACAGGAACTTATACAGGTCCTTAGCCTCATGCTTCTCTTCCTCCGTGTCCGCAGTTCGTTCCCTCAACAAAGAGAGGGTGAGCACCGAGCTATGTAAGATCTGCAAATAAAATATGTTAAGACCCACAATTCGGGTGTCCCTGGCCTCCACCTTGCTCTTGAGCCAACTGACATCATTCATAAATTTGTTGACAATCACCTTATGTATTATATAATATATTTTTAAATTTTACTATGAATACATATTATAATTTCTATAAGGTGAAAAGAACATTGAATTTAGGAATAGGAAGGATATTATCTACAACATTTATAAAAGACATAACCAATAGAATTTATTCATAAAAGATATGTTATTATTCCATAATGGATTGAATTTGATTATAATAATCAAATGCAATTTTGAAAAATTCAATCTTTTTTTTATAATTTTGATATTTTTATAAATTATAGAAGATTAAAACAAATATAATTTATGTTTTCCCATTCATAGTATGGGTAGAGAAAATTCCACCTCCAAGCTTAGAAACAAAACAAAATGGTTTTCGCCCAACTAGTGGTTGGACAAAATTAAACTTCAATGAAGCTTGAAGCAAGAAAATAAAAGATGTTATAGCACAACAAATAGCCTAATATGACTTGTAAAAACCCTAAGGCCTAAATAATAGCACCTCGTAGCCATAAAATTTTTTGAAAACCTCATTAAAAAGTGTAGTCTTCAACTCTAAACGTTGGTATATGCATTGCAATTATTTAAACACAAAGTATCTTTTTCATGGAGCTATAGAATTTGAAATTTCATCTTATCCAAATAGTTGCTAAACTTCACATGCTCTTTGGGAACCCTTATAGCTAAGAACATAAGGAAACAGTTTGGAAAATATTATAAGCATCTACTTTTCCATATTAAGCAAAAAATGTGTCTCATAAAAACATGGTAAAAAATAAGAAGTAATTTTTAAAAAAAATAATAATAACATTCCATTTTTTTAATCCACAAACAGTATCAGAAAGTATGATTCAAACTTTCATTGTCTTGGCAAAACAAGCATTTAATCAATTAAATTTACACATCTTAATTTGTCACCTACAGGTAGTTTGTTACATGTTGATTTATTTTTGTGCTTCATCTTCTAAGCAATTACTATAAATAAAATATTCCATTGTTAGAGAATTATTATTCAGAGTAATAACATTGCATACAATTCAATCAACTTTAATGTAAATATCAAACCTATGCAACTTCATCCAACATAATTACGAAATCTTATGTACTATGAATTTTTGCATCTAATTATGGGCATTTAAAAGAATATTACAACACTGATCGTGAGGTTTCAAGAAAAAAATTATAATATAATATGTTGTAAAGTATTTGCAGCCAATTTAATGTGTTGGAAAGTGTGTATTTAGACTAGAAATTGTACATTATATCTTATTTGGTTTAGAATGAGAAGTTATACACGTGTTTTCAAATTATCTAATATGTAATTGATATAACAATAATATTGTATGCCTATAGATAAAAGGTTGCAAGATTGCACGAGCCAAATTATTAAATGTGATGGCAAGTACATAATATTTTAATATGTAATCTTTATTTTTTTTTAAAGAGAGGTAAAAAATTTATTAATCACTAAAGATTAGTATGAAGCAAAAATAACCAATAGGCACAACAACAACCAAACGAGAGAGAGAGAGAGAGAGAGAGAGAGAGAGAGAGAGAGAGGAGAGAGAGAGAGGAGAGAGAGAGAGAGAGAGAGAGAGAGAGAGAGAGAGAGAGAGAGAGAGAGGGAGAGAGAGAGAGAGAGAGAGAGAGAGAGAGAGAGGAGAGAGAGAGAGAGAGGAGAGAGAGAGAGAGAGAGAGAGAGAGAGAGAGAGAGAGAGAGTTTTCTAATATCCAAGAATACTATGTGGACAAGTGTCCCTAGTCCTTGACATTCCATATCTCATTTGCTTAGAAGTCCATTTCATAAAACAATATTCTACCCTATTTCCATTCCTAAGGAATGTGGCAGAAGGTAACAAAATGCAAAGATCAATAAAGTCTCACAATTTGATTTACTACCAAGGCCAATTGTTAGTTTTGTTGCCTCCACCTATCATTTATTCAACATATCAATCACTATTTATGAATCAAAATCATAGATGATCTTTCTCCATCCAAGGACAAAACTTCTCTCCAAAGCATAAAGGATAGAAAGAGCTTTCATAAATTTGTAAGTATGTTTACCTTTACACAAAGAAAAGAAGAAATGTACAACCCAAAAATTATCTCTACCAACTCCACCAATCCAACCATGCCCATGATTACCTCTAGAAGAACCATCAATATTTACCTTCAACACATCATGAGGATGGGGCAACTGGCAGCCATCCCAACAAACCTTTCTCTTGGCCTGTCGACCCACTCTAAAAGAGGGTAGCCTCATATTGTAGCCCTCCAAACTCAACCTTTAAATGAAAACCAAATCATCCGGATCCACATGGGCAAACACATCACATTTTGCCAATAAGGTTTCCTACATAACACTGATAGTTTCCATTCATCTATGTCGATGACTAAACATTTTATTATCCTAAAAATGCTTATGTCCCTTTTCAACCAGATTTGTCAAAGAATAAAAGAAGGGCCTATGTTCCAAGAAATGTGTGGAAAAGCATTCTTAGCTTGGGAATTTACCAAAAGGCCCCACAAATCAACCAAGGAGAAAGCATGGAAATAATCATTATTTTGCTAATGAAGGGGCACATGAAGAAATATATGTGAAGAGCAATTTTAACTGTTATTGCACAAAACACACATAGAAGGACCCTGAAATCCTCACTTCCTCAAATTATCCCAGGTGAGGCACCTATTTTGAACAACCAGCCACATGAAGAAGATGCATTTGGACCAAGAAAACTTGTTTTGCACCTGTTTCCACCAAGGAACACCAATTCTCTTAGGAATCTACCTATCCAACTACTGATATCTCGAAGCAATCAATGATTTTCTTTTCAAATTGAGACACTGAGCAAGACTATCTCTCTCCTCCAAGGAGTTACAAGCTTTGCTTGCTAAAATATTTCCAAGTTATTGACTCTCATCCTTAGAGCCCCTTGGAGGCCACTCATGAGGTTCTTTCCATCTAAACTTCTACTTGACCCAAATGTGAGAAGTTTTGTAGTCTTCCACCTTACTCCACCCTACCTTAAGAAAATCGGTACATAAATATTGTGAAATTGATATGATAAGAGGTTCACATACCAAGAATCAAACTAGAATAGAGAATATGAGCTTCTGTTGTAAATCCAAAATGTTCCTTGATTAATATAGCACCTCTTTGGAGTGTGCTTCAAATCATAGAGCCTCTATCCTCAAGGCTACATGAGGAGCATCATTACTCTCCACTCCATTCAAATACTTTTAAGTAAGAATCCTAGCCCAAGATTGGTCTTGATGATAGCACCACCATTAGTAGAGTTTAGTTGCCAAGGCCTAACTATTAAGACTTGTCTATTGAATACCAATACCTCCTTCCTACCTCAATCTACAAACAGACTGTTACTTAACCAAACTCCATTTCTTTGAAAGCAAGTCACTATCCCATAAGAATTGTCAAGAGAGAGTGTCAAAATCCTAAATGAAGCTAGAAGGAGATGCCTACACAAAAAACATGTATAAAGGAAGAGCTTGAATCATCAAATTTAAACAAGTCATCCTCCTAGAAAGAGAGGACCACCTACATGTCCAATGAGTAACTTACTTGTGAATTTTTTTTAAAACATTTTGCCAAAACCTGCTAGGAAAAGAGCCTATAATGATGGGAATACCAAGATACACAAGGTAGAGCACCAATATGGAATCTAAGAATCCAAGCAATCCTAGTCTAGATAGGCTTAGGTGTGTTAATAAGAATATGGAGGAATTTTCCTCATAGATTATTTTCCCATAGGATGCCAAGCAAACATCCAATGACCTTCTTAGATTGACTACCTTATTAACCCTTGCTAATCCCATTAGGGTGGTTTCATCCAAAAACTATAAATGAGAGTGAGGAGGCACTCTATTACCCCAATTTTATCTTTGAATCAACCATTTCCTCACATGATACTTTATAAATCTCCCCAAACCATCATCCATTAAAATAAATAAGGTGAAAGAGGATCCCTTGGTGAAGACACCAACAAGATCCAAAGAACTTAGAGGTCTCACTATTAATAAGAATAGGAAAAAAGAAGGTGAAATAACTCATGACCCACTTGATCCACTCTTTGTCAAACCCAAAAGCTTCTAAAAGCTTATGCAAAAACTCCAATTGACATGGTCATAAGCTTTTGCCATGTCAAGCTTAATAAACATAGCCTTCTCTTTAGAAGTTGTCATGGGATGAATAGTCTTTGTTGCAACCACAACCCTATCCAACTAGCAACAAAACCCCCTTGCTCCTCTAAAATTAAAGATTCAAGCCACAGTTTAAGTTTCTCTACAATCAACTTAATAATTGTGTAGAATACATTACATAGGGCTATATGTATAAAGAGGTCCAATGAATCACCTGCTTCTCTTTTTGAAATAAGAGAAAGGAACGTAGCATTCATGGATTTCCACATCTATTTATTCCTTTGAGATTCAAAACCACCTCCAAAAGGTCTAGTTTGACAATATCCCAAAACTCCTAGTCAAATTGTATTGGAAAACCATCAGGTCCAAGGGCTTTAGATATTTCTTCTTATAAAACACAATCCCATATAATTCATCCAAAGTGATGGGTTTGTCTAATGAATAATTTATCGCTTTATAAACCAAAGACGAAATGCACTCCAAAATAAGATCTTCTTCCTTCTTTGCTAAAGGGTTATCCTTAGTAAACAAAGTGGAGTGGTAATGAATGATCTCTCTCAAAATCATCCTTGAAGAAGAGAGTTGATTCCCTTTAAACGACCTGAGAGAGGTAATGAGATTCTCTTACCTCCTATCCCTAATAGAGTCATGGAAAAAGGTAGTTTTTCTATCTCCTTCATAAAACTAGTCAATACAAGACTTCTGCTTCCAGAATATTTCTTCATGCAACTCCCATTCCTCCAATTCTTTCATAGTGATTGATTCTAATTGAAAGGAATCCTCTATTAAGAAATGATTCTAGATATGATGATTGATTGATTCTAAATGAAAGGAATCCATAAAACAATATGATAGAACTACCTATTCCATCTTTTCAGGATGCACTTAACATATTGAAGCCTTTTGGTACATGAGAAAATTGTTGTCCCAAATATCAGCTTCCCATTTTGATATAATCTCTTGTAAAGAATATTCTTGAAGTCACATAAGTTGGAATTTGAAAGAAGGATTTTTAAAAGTTCTAAAGAAAGTAGTTGAAAGCTTGATCAGCTAATTATGTAAGCCTTTCCAATCAAGGAACTATGAATTGGTGGCCCAACTATCTCCAACCCAAAAATTAGACACAAGGAATCTATCTAACCTGTTAGATATAGCATCAACACCCCACCTCATATTATACCAGTTGAACATTCCATGAGATGGCTTAATGTCTACCAAGTTCAAAAAATCTATATTATCCCTCAAGAGACCGACAAAATACTCAAGCCTGACAATACCTCTCCTCTTTTTGTCCATACTTAAAACAACATTTTTAATCACCTCTAAGTATCCAAGGAAGATAAAGAGAAATGGATATAACCATCCCGATATGACACCAATGCAAATTGTTTCTTAAGAGATCAATTGAAGCATATACTTTGGTGTGGAGATTGACTTCACCTGATTCCAAACTTGAGGCAGCCATAAACATCAAATATCTACTAGAAATCCACCACATAGGAACAAATTTACGTGGGTCCCAAAGGGAATCCATACCACTTGAACAACCTTGAGCCCCAATGCATTAACATTGGCCTCTAGCTCAAATATTGGAAGCCAAGCTCAACATACCTTCCACAAACATCTTAGTCTCCATGATGGAGACGATATGTGGAGTATAAATATGGACCAAATCTTGAATAGCCTTTTGTCCAAGGATGTTATTCATATCCCTTGCATTCCATGAAAAAACTATCATTTTTAAGATAGAGAGAAATGGGAACCAATGGTTTTTACTGAATCAGACTCGACCAATGTCTCACCAATTAGTTTCACTTTCTTCCGATCTTTCTTCCTACCCACCTTAGAGCCCCCCTTTTGATAGTTTTTTGTTGTAACCCCAATGTAGGCGGGGTTACCTTACTTTTACCAAATGTATCTTAAGGTTCCTTCTGTAAACTAGCCACTCAAATGGTTAAACCTGAGAAATCTTTCACCTCTTTGCAACCACTTGTTTCCAACTAACCTAAAGTTAGCAAGGGAATATTTTTATCTATTTGAGCATCTAGGCCTCCAATATGTGGATCGATAGGAAGAATATTGTTCTTCTCATCAATTATTTGTTTCATACTCATATGTTCTTGACCAATAGGCATCCTTGCAAGGATCTCATCAAACTAGTCTAAATATTTTAGAGCATCAAATTTATTAAATATCTCATCAATCTACATATCATTTGGAGCTCTATTTTGCCTTCTTCCTTTGTTTTGGGCCTTAACCAAGATAAATCCCTCTTTATCTTCCATCATAGGAACTTCCCCTTTATCCTGTTTAGATGGTGGATGAGACAATTCAATACTTGAAGGCCTTGCAGAATTATATTTAGGACACATCCACTGCAAATGACTATATTCATGACAAATTTGGTAGCAAAATAGAAGGGTTTCATAATCAATCTACTAGATCCAAGAGGTGGATCCCAATCAAATTTCCATAGAATCTGGTAAAGGCTTACTTAAATAAATTTCAATACAAACATGGGCATAAGTGATTTCCTTTTTATCCATAGTTTGTTACAACGAGCCCACTAGTTTGCCAAATAGCTTCGCAACCAAATGATAATGTCATGTCTCCAAAATTTCAATGAGAATCACAAAAGTCACACCCAAAATGGAACCCTTGATGGAAGTTCCTTTGTAGGGTTGAGGCCAACATGTTAGGGATTAATGATAGTCCAACTTAACTTAAAAAATATGACCCCCCTTCAAAACCCTTAATTTTGTATGAAATGCACAAAAAGAAAAGTAGAAAATAGTTGTTGGTAGGCAAAATCACCTCCATTTCACCCTTTAGGTTCCATGTGCGACAAGCTCGTGATTCCAAAAAGGGAAGTGAAACCCGTATACTCATGAATTTACAAATCAAGGCACGGTTGGTCAAATAATTAACACCCTCATCCATAGTATCAGGTTCAATCACAAGCATGGGCCTATGTTCACTTCGTGCAAGACATCCATTCACCTTCAAAGGCCAAAATCCTTCATTTTGAGAAGCATTTTCAAACAATATATGTGTTATACAACCACATGCCATAATTTTCTTGCATGATGGGAGAGGAGATTTCCCCTATCATCTCATCTTTGAATGGAAGATTCAACATCAATAAAGAACCTACATGCACAACCATGCAACGCCCCAAGAAGGAAAAAGCAAAAAAGAAAGGAGCCCTACACTGGACCCTAATAAGAGACCATAGTCAAAAGCAAGAACACATAGAAAACACCCTTAATAGGAGGAAGAAACCCCAAATTTCTCTCCATAGAGCCACTAAAGTGTCCAAAAAACCCTAAAAACATAGTTAAAATTGTTAGGGTTTCAAGTAGATCCGAAGCAAATATGGACTAACAATTATATGCAAATTTAAATACAAAAGATAAAGAAATAAAATAGGACATAGATAACATAGAGATTTAACGTGGTTCACCCAGAATGGGTTACGTCCACCATACACAGTCGTCCAATCTTTCTTATTATCCAGCAAAAATAGTACATCAACCTTACAACGCCTTAAGCATCCTAGTCGCTTATAACATGCGTTTTAGGGCAAAAACAAAGTCGACCTTTTTAGGGTTTTATTAAAATGTCGATTTTCATCAACAAAAAAAGAATACCCAAGGATACGTGCTGAGTGTACAGTACTTTGCTGATCAGTCGCTACATTTCAACAATCTCCCACTTGGAGACTGATACTACACAACACCATTATACGTGCAACATCCACTGGATAAAACACTAGGACTCGACTGATATAAATTCCACAATTATCAATCAAGAAGACCAACAGAAACTGATGAAGAAATTAGCTTCTCCTGTGGAATTGCCTTCGTGAACATATCGATAGGATTCTCACTTGTGTGAATCTTCTCAAGCCGTAACTGACCCTCCTCCAAAACAATTCAGATGAAGTGGTACCTGAGATGAATGTGCTTTGTCCTTGAATGAAAAGCAGAGTTCTTCGCAAGATGAATGGCACTCTGGCTATCAGTATACAATGGGCGATCCTCCTGTGTTTGACCCAATTCCTCCAGAAAACATTGTAACCAAATCATCTCCTTGCTGGCTTCTATAGCAGCAACATACTCAGCTTCAGTGGTTGAAAGTGCAACAACCTTTTGCAGCCTAGAAATCCAACTGACTGCAATTCCCCCTATAGTAAAAACATACCCTGTAGTACTCCTCCGTGAATCAATATCACCTACCAGATCAGAGTCAACAAATCCACTCAGAGCTGCATTAGATCCTTTGAAACATAATGCCTTCGTAGGGGTTCCTTTCAAATATCGAAGGATCCATTTCACAGCATTCCAATGTTCCATACCTGGATTACTCATAAACCTGCTCACAACTCCCACTGCATGTGCAATAGCTGGCCTTGTGCATACCATTGCATACATCAGACTGCCAACAGCTGATGAATACAGGATGTTAGACATTTTATTAACCTCTTCTTGTGCCTTTGGGCACATCTCCTTAGTCAATTTGAAATGACTAGCCAAAGGTGTACTAACTTCTTTTGCATCCTGCATGTTAAATCTTTTCAACACCTTCTTTATATACTCACTTTGGGACAAATTCAAGGTTCCATTTTTCCTGTCCTGTGTAATCCTTATACCCAGAATTTGCTTAGCTACACCCAAATCCTTCATAGCAAATGACTTGGCTAATTTCTATTTAAGATCATTTATATGTTGCATGTTAGACCCAGCAACAAGCATGTCATCAACATAAAGCAACAGGATAATATAACTGCCATTATCCAATCTTTTAAAATATACACAATGATCGGAATGACATCTATGATAACCGTGTTCAACCATGAAACTATCAAATTTTAAATACCATTGTTGGGGTGCTTGCTTTAGGCCATACAAACTTTTCTTCAACATGCACACCAAGTTCTCCTTACCTTTGACCTCATATCCCTGTGGTTGCAACATGTAAATTTCCTCCTCCAAATCTCCATGGAGAAAAGTTGTTTTCACATCTAATTGTTCAAGATGTAAATCATCTGCAGCCATGAGACTAAGTACAGTTCTAATTGAAGTCATTTTTACAACTGGAGAAAATATTTCATCATAATCTATACTCTTTTTTTGTGCAAAACCTTTTACCACAAGTCTGGCCTTATATCTTTTCTGACCTCCTTCCTCCTCCTTTAGCTGATAAACCCATTTCTTAGGCAAGGCTCTTTTTTCTGCAGGTAAAGGGACTAAGTCCCAAGTCTTATTTTTCATCAAGGAGTCCGTCTCCTCTTTCATGCCTAGCTCCCAATGTTGTTTGGCATCCACCTGCATTGCTTCTTCATATTCTTCTGGTTCACCATAATCAGTTAATAATATAGAATACAAAGACGGAGAAAATCTTTTAGGGGGTCTACTTGACCTTGTAGAACGTCTAACACTTGCAGGAGTTTATGGGACATTATGTTGTTGCTGAGCATCAGGTACCCGTGGCATTTCATTTTCAGGAATCTCATCCAATATCACATATTCTTGCTTGTCCCGTTCATGCTTCTTTTCCTGCATTTGTTCTTTATACATAACCTTCTCATTGAATATAACATCTCTACTTCTAGTTATTTTCTTATTTTCAAAATTCCATAACCGATAGCCATATTCATCTATCCCATATCCAATGAAGGTACATTTCTGAGATTTAGCATCAAGCTTGGTTCTGTTTTCTTTATCAACATGGACAAAAGCTTCACAACCAAAGGTTTTCAGAAAAGAATAATTTACCTTTTTACCAGTCCATGCCTCCTCTGGAATACCACCATCCAAAGGGGTTGAAGGTCCTCTATTTATCAAATAGATAGTAGTATGTACAACATCTGCCCAAAAATGTAAGGGCAATCCAGCATGCAATCTCATGCTCCTCGTGCGTTCCATGATAGTCCTATTCATTCTCTCTGACACACCATTTTCCTGTGGAGTTCCTGGAACTGTCTTCTGCTTTCTAATCCCATTTAAGGAGCAGTAATCTTCAAATGCCTTGCTGCAATACTCACCTCCATTATCCGATCTGAGACACTTCAACCTTTTTCCTGTCTCATTCTCAACCAAAGCTTTCCTTTTCTTAAAAGTTTCAAAAACATCCAATTTTTGTTTTAGGAAATATACCCATGTTTTTCTGATTGCGTCATCAATAAAAATAACATAATAACAAGAGCCACCAAGAGATGATACCTGAGCCGGTCCCCATACATCTGAATGCACAAGCTCTAACTTCTCACTCTTCTTCTCTTTCCCAACCTTGAGAAATCTGACTCTTTTATGTTTGTCATAAACACAGTTTTCACAGAACTCTAAATCAATCTTCTTTAGTCCTAGCAATAGATTTTTGGAGTGAAGGATTTTCATCCCTTTCTCACTCATGTGCCCAAGCCTATGGTGCCACATTATCGAACATGTTCTTGCAACATCTATTGTTGTTGTTCCTGCAGTAACTTTATCTGTAGCAGCTAAGGTAGAGTAAGTGTTACCAGTACACAGATATAATGTGCCTACCTTCGCACCTTTAGCTACTACTAATGATCCTTTACTAACCTTCCAGATATTGTCTAAGAAGGTAACTATGCAACCTTCACTACCTAGTTGCCCTGCAAAAATTAAATTTCTTCTTAGGTCAGGAACATGTCTTGCCTCCTGCAGAAACCAGTCATTACCATTCTGCAACTTGATCTTTATCTTTCCTTTTCCAACAATTTGACAGGACTCATCATCACCCAAATATACCTGTCCAAAATCACGTTGAACATAATCTAGAAAATATTTTCTATGGGGTGTAGCATGAAATGAAGCCCCAGAATCTATTACCCAAGGATCATTAACATTATCCAAACATAAGATTAAAGCATCTTGTAAAGTATTACTTGCAATATTAGCTTCCTTACTGTCGTTTTCATTTTTGTCTCCTTCTTTGTTTTTCCGAGACTAACAGTCTTTCTTTAGATGACCAGGCTTTTCGCAGTACCAACAATCTTTCTTTCCTCTAGATTGAGAGCGTCCTTTCTTTGACTTCCCTCGTGACTTCTCATTCCAAGGGCCTTTTCCTCTTTCCTTTGATCTTCCTCTGTTCTCCACATTCAAAACACTACTTGATGATGTTGGAGTCTCACCTGTGCTTTTCCTTCGCATTTCCTCGCTTAGGATAACACCAACAATATCATCAAATACCAAAGTATTTTTAATAGAGATAGAGTTACTTACAGCCATAACCAAACTATTCCAACTTTCTGGCAAAGAACATAAAATCAAGAGAACCCTAACCTCTTCTGCAAAGGTAATTTTTACCGAAGACAATTGACTGGTAATTGTATTAAATTCATTTAAGTGCTCTGCTACAGATCCTCCCTCACTCATTTTCAAATTAAACAAATGCTTCATAAGAAATACCTTATTCGAAGCCGAGGGTTTCTCATACAACTTAGCCAATGTTGTCATCAAATCTACAACCGTTTTTGCTTCTGTTATATTGAATGCTACAGACGACGCAAAGCACAATCGAATGGATCCCAATGCCTTTCTATCTAAAATGTCTCATTCTTCATCTGACATTGTGGTCGCTTTCTTTGCCTTTCCTTCTAATGGCCGCCACAAATCCTTTTGATACAGGTAATCCTCCATCTGCATTTTCCATAACTGATAATTCTGGCCGTTAAACTTTTCGACCTTGAATTTAGAATCCTCCATTGCTCCCACTCAAATATGAAAGTCTTTCCAATATACATAAAACCTCGCTCTGATACCAATTGTTAGGGTTTCAAGCAGATCCAAAGCAAATATGAACTAACAATTATATGCAGATTTAAATACAAAAGATAAAGAAATAAAACAGGAAACAGATAACACAGAGATTTAACGTGGTTCACCCAGAATGGGTTGCGTCAACCATACACAGTCGTCCAATCTTTCTTATTATCTAGCAAAAATAGTACATCAACCTTACAATGCCTTAAGCATCCCAGTCGCTTATAACATGCGTTTTTAGGGCAAAAACAAAGTCGGCCTTTTTAGGGTTTTATTACAATGTCGATTTTCATCAACAAAAAAAATACCCCAATTTTTTTTTCGGGGGCTCCCGCCCCCAAACCCCTGCCCAGGGCTTGGCCCGGCCCCAGACCTTGGCAAGGATACATGCTGAGTGTATAGTACTTTGCTGATCAGTCGCCACATTTCAACAAAAACCCCTAAGAAAAATCCCATCCTACAATATAAAGACCTTGGTCCCACAAACCATACACATTTGAAAACCCCAATCACAAACCCCAACAAAAGCATATACATAATAGAAGAAATGGTTAGGGCTCACGACCCTAACTTGCGAAGGCAAATCACGTCACACCACAACTCCCTCCAACCATCTACTTACTAATATGTAATATTTATTAACAATAAATTAGATTGACTATTATTATTTGTATTTTGTATGGAATGATGGAAATTTGTACACATTTTGATGTATTAATGACGCGCTAGGATAAATTATGGTTCTTAATATTTTTAAAATATTTATTGATATTTTTATATTAAAATAATAATGAAAATATATTCCATTGATGGAACAACTATAACAAATATCCTCAAAACTATTGGAAACTACTGGGTCGTCTCCCCTAAGCTCTTTAGCAGTTAGATCATTTGTAATTTTATAATGTAATTTGCTATGATCCACAAAATGATAGAAAAACAATAAAAAAACAATCAATCACCCTAACAATTGACATGACTTACATTATTGATTTAATCACTTTTAATAGTCCAATTTTTTAACCAATCAAAGGGATAAAATTTTATTTTGAAAATTATTTATAATTATAAATAATTTGCATTTTTATTTTTAAAAAAACACAAACTTTTTAATTTGTTATCAAACATAATTATTAATGACTAATTAAACAATATGCATTGCAATAGTATTACCTAATTAAATTTGAAATGAATAAATAGACTGTATTCTTAATATTTAAACAACTGCCATGTAGTGGCAAGTACTTGCCTTATAGTATTAAGTAAAAATATTTGTTGTAATTCTTGATTATTAAATTTTGAATTATTGTTATTTTAAAATCTTTTTTAAAATATATTTTTGTGATATTAACTACAACTCTCACTTCAATAAGATAATATTAATAATTATTCTATAATATAAACATTATAGTGAAAATTTACATTACTCGTAAGAATATAATCCTAATTTAATTATAAAATCTATATAATTATTATTATAATAATAAAATTAATCTTAAACTTAATTATTAATTATTTGTTTAAAACTATATATTATCTTAAATATATTTATGTAATATGAATTATAATTGATTTTAATAATATAACTGATAATAATTATAAAATTATATAATATAAACAAAAAAGTGAAAATAGGTATTTTTTAATGACTAAATGAAAAATATTTAAGCGGATGCATGGAAATTGCTTGCAAATAGTTAAGATGGCAAATAATGATTTATTATGGTGTTTTCAAATATCTAGTGATAGTCTTTGTGGTCCGCAGTTGTGATTCAATGAAGTATTGATTGTTCCGACGAATAATCTATCAATCAGGTCTTTGGTCCAAATTGTGGTGGATATGTGTTAGATGATCATGCGATTGTAGTATGATACTCATGAATACATATGCTCATCATATTTCAGATTTCATATGCTCATGTGTTTTTATAGTTGAAGATGTTTAGGTTTGAATTCTAGTTGGTTCAGTGACATAGTAACAGTGTGCAAGAATGTGTTGCATTCCTCCTTCAATTGGTTAGAGTGATGTGGTTCATTGTTGTTTTGTGTAGCTATTTTGGTCATCCACAAGTATGTTTGGTGGTTCGCATTGAATATTGAATTAGTTGTGTTGGTGCATGTTAATAGAGATATTATTTAAGAATGACTTATGGTATTTTGGTTCATGCGGTATCTTTCAGTTGCATAAGAGCTATTTTGGAAGTTTCTAGAAGGTGTGTCAAGATGGTGTGATCCCTCACACATTTCTTTTGTCTTCCACATTGGCTTAGAGATTGATTTTTGGTGTGACCGTTTCACATTTACATGTTACACTTGTTTTGGCCAACCTAATTGATAATATTGTGGTTGCAGATGGTATATTAAGGATGGAATGATTAAGTAGATAAAAGAATGAATTATGTATATTGTACAAAGTGAATTTAAAGTAGTACATAGGTCAATATGTATAGCAAAGGAGTGATGAAGGTAGTTTGAGATGTCTTTTGAGCAATGAACTATGATCAACATTTCACTGAATGTGGTTCTTTGCAATTCAACCTTTTTGATGTTTTTGTATCAAAACTCATGTATCTTGCCCTAAAGAAGTAATCTTCAATTTTTGCAAGTCCTTATTGTATTTTTCCTTAAGGTTGTGTGCCTTTGTTTTGTATGTCCACTCAAGGGCAGTGAGCTCCTTGGCCTTTGGCCCAAACATTGTGTATGCGGGAAAAGCGGGTCAATAGAACTTAATATGTGAAAAATGTTCCAAAATACCTGTCCACACACACACACAGGACTTCTTGGTGCAGGCTATGGAGTCATGAAGTATAACTCAGCTTCCCAAGGTGGGTCCCATGGTTCTCTATCCTACAATGTCCCTCAAACCAATGTTTTTGCTCTCAGATCACTGAGCAAAATGGTTTAGGGATGGCAAATGTAAGAACGAGGGATGCTTTGATAGATTTTAGAATGAAATGCATCCTAAGCTATGCATGATTCTAGAAATACAATAAACTATATTATAAGATGACAAGGTTAGTATAAATACTATCCTAACATGATATATTAGTCTATGATTGAGCTAAATGATAAAGAAAGTATTCTAAACATGCATATTTAGACTAATTTCTAATTAAAAGAGGCTAAAATGATGAGCATAAAAATGATATATGAAAGCTTGAATGTATTTGAGCATAAGTGTGATACTACAAATTTGGAGGATGATTGTTAAAAATGGAGGAATGAGAGCTCTATTTATAGCAAAAACAGGGCAATGGATGGTCAGGATTGAAAGAGTTGATCAAGGGATGAGTTTGAAAGTTGGGGATCCATGTTTGCAATTTGCACCAATGAAATGGTGACAAATGTCAACATAGGGTTGGGTTGAGAGAAGGGGTAGGAGACATTAAATGCCTGAGAAGACCTTATGGTCATCTAGAAGGTAAGGGTCAAGCTTAAATTAGGATTACCCACTGGATTAAGAGTTAATCCAAGGATAAACCTTTGTGCAAATAATTAAGAGATAATCATGGTCAAAGCATTAAATGCTTGATGAGACCTTTGGGTTGGATGAAGGTTGAGTTAAAACAAATTCTTTAACCATGTGAGAGGGTTTGAGTTAACCATTAATGGTTATTGAAGACTTTGGGGAATTAAGTGGTTGAAGGCTTGAAGCCTTTAATGGTTATCAAAGACTTTGAGGAATTAAGTGGTTGAAGGTTGGAAGCCTTTAATGGTTATCAAAGACTTTGAGGGTTTGAGAAGTGACCTCCCCTTGCTTAGGGATGTGACAAAGTTTAGAAGATGGGTTAGGCTAATTAGAAGCGATTAGAAGAGTCTAGAAGGGATTAGAAAGGGGTTTAGGAAGGCAAGTGGGAGATGTAGGATTTTGCAAGTGGATGGAGGGATAATAGGATTTAATTGATTTAAATGATTTAATTCAATTTGGTTGCAATTGGGGGAAATTAAATAAATTAGATTTATTCAATTTAGGATAACTATTTAATTAAATTTGAATTTAATTGAAAGTGGATAGGGGGGATTTAATTGAATAAAATGATTTATTCATTAAATGGGTATAGTGAATTTAATTTAAATAAATTGAGTAATTTACTTAATTAAATAGAGGAATGTGGGTAATTTAATTAAATAGAGAAATGAACATAAAATATTCATTTAGGAATATGGTCATTTTTATATGTCTACATTTTGCCCCTCTTTGAAGTGACGTGTGTGCACATGTTATTTCAAAGAAAATGATGCCTTATCATGATTTATGATCAAATGCAATTTTTGTGCTATTTTGATTTGCAAGTCGTGCCCCAGATTTGATTTGATGCGTGATGCCCCAGATTCAATATTTTGATGGTGATGCCCCCTCGGGAGATGAATCAATTTTTTTTTGAAAATTTGTGATTTGATATGATGAGTTGCTTGGATGTGTAGGATTTTGTCGATGTAAAATGTGTGTAAATTGATTCATCTCCCGATAATGTACAACGTGTAAGGTATAGGGGAGACCGCGACCATATTACGGGTCCATTTGGCTAACCCTAATTTCATTTTCCTCCTATAAAAAGGGGGAAAGAGCTTTGATTTGATTCATTTGTGCCTTGTTGACTTTGGAGAAAGAGAATTTGGTCTGCAGAGAAAATGCCGATTCTATATTCTAGACACCGTTTCGAGCGCGTTCGGAGGTACCGGAGACCTGCCGCGTATGGACCACCAGTAAGTCAATGTTTTTGACCCTCTTTTGATTTTTTATTTGGTCGTTTTTAGTCCTTTTTTTATTTTTAAAACTCGGCTGTACCGTTTTAGCGCGTCAAAGTTGTAGATTAGCGCATACGAAGTTTTAAGTAGCGCATCAAGTCTATTTTAGGGGGTGCGTCTAGAATAAAATAGGGTAGTGCATAGGAAATAGAGGTTAGCGTATAGACGCAGAATAGCACATGGCGATAGTTGGGTAGCGCATTGGGTCAGCAGGTTAGTGCGTAGGGTAGACCTAGCGCATAGAGGTCACAGGGGTTTGCATGGGTAAGGGGGTTTAGCGCATAGGGTCAAACGGGTAGCGCCTGGGAGGTATAGATTAGCGCGTAGAGTCAGTCTAGCGCATAGGATAGGTTAGGTGGTGCATGGGAGGAAAGAGTTAGCGCATAGAGTCAGTCTAGTGCATAGGGTGAATAGATTAGCGCATAGGAAAAATAGCCTAGCGCATGAGGGAAGTTTAGCGCAGCGGGAGTCTGTTTTAGCGCAACTGGAAAATTTATGCAAGATGAGTCGATTTGTAAATTTGTTGTGTCTGTCTGTCATGATTTTAGGGATGTGTCCAATATGAGTGTTGGTATAACTTGTTTTGATTTGTGATTTTTCAAGTTATGTATAGATATCAATGCGGTGTTTTGATCAAAATATGATTGATTTGCGAACCGTGTTTCAAGTTCAATGTGTGAAGTCTGATTTGTGTTACAAGCTGATATGGGTTGGAAACTTGAGTTGTTTTACAAGCTGATATGGGTGGGAAACTTGAGTTATTTTACAAGTTTATGTGATTGTGGAGACTTGAGTTGTGTTACAAGTTTTGATATAGTTTTTGATAACTTGAGTTGTGTTACAAGTTGATATGAAATGATAGGATTTTGAACTTGATGTAGATGAGCAAATTGTTTCATGTTGTTGATGTGAGTTTGATTTTGATATCGTTGTTTTGATGTGGAAACTGATTTTGGATTTGTTTTGCTTGTTGACAGGAGCGATTGGGTGTGGTCCAGTCACGAGAGAGATTTCCCAGACCATGGACATTGATACCGCGGTTGTCTCAGGCCGATCTTGACATTATCGAGAGATGTGGGTTGACTTCCCTCTTGGATATGCCTCGGTTCACTGTGAACCGGGGCTACTGACAGCACTTGCAGAGAGGTGGCATAGCGACACGAACACCTTCCATTTTGCCACTGGAGAGATGACAGTCACACCAGAGGACTGTTACAGGATCTTGCGCATTCCTGTAGTAGGTGCACTACTACCATATGAGCAGTCAGAGGAGGGTGGTACAGAGGCACTGCGCCGCATTTTCCACGATGATACAGTCTGCGGCTATGAGATCCCGTGGCAGGAGTTCCTAGACCTAGATTACGCACCCCTGCCATCTATACTAGCAGGGTTCATTGGTGGATTCCTTTGTCCTGATCGCAGGTCATAGGGATTCTCGGTGGGATGGGGGCTAGTTTTGGAGGAGATGGTCACACAGGGCCGGAGGTTTTCATGGGGGTCAGCTATGTTGGCCCATCTGTACAGGGGTCTACATGAGGTGGTATACCTCGGTTACGACAGTGTGTCAGCTGGCGTGACATTATTACAGGTATGGTGCTGGGAGCACATTCCAGCAGCGAGACCTCTAGCAGATAGGGACAGGCCCGTGGGATGCGCATATGCGTATGGATACAGGGGTCTAGCTGTCCAGCGTAAGCTGGGCAAACTAGAGCATTGGAGGAGAATGTTGGATGATATAGATACGGTCACCTGGCGACCGTATACAGGATGTGAGGTGTGGGCAGAGGATGGGCTGGAGATGCCCTTTGTTTTCATGACCAGATACCTGATTGGGAGGACCCCGTTTATGATTGAGAGGTTTGTGGTGACCCGAGTTTTGAGGCAGTTTGGGCACCAGTAGGGTATTCCACAGGGAGCGTGCCTATATGCACGGCGACGGTAGGATGTAGCAGATTGGGGGCCGACCATTGATAGTGCAGTGGCGGTGGAGGATTTTGTTGGGTTGGCCGGGCAGATATGGGATTATGCCCCTAAGATTTAGGATGCGGGCATGACGGACGAGTTTGCCCTATTGTTTGCTACGCGGGCGGTGGCCAGGATATCTGATCCTGATGAGATGAGGCCAGCTTTTGATTCAAATGAGGAGGAGGGAGAGGGAGATGATGATGATGATGGAGAGGATTGAGGAGATGGACAAGGGAGAGGAGCTAGAGGGAGGTGGGGAGGTAGAGCTAGGAGAGGAGATAGGGGTGTGGAGAGAGCGGTGAGACAGGGGATGATAGATAGGGGGAGAGGTGGATTGGCTATTGGAGCCAGGGGAGAGGGGAGAGTGGGAGAGGTGCTAGCGGTGGTGGGGGGTGGTGATGAGGCGAGGTGACCGGCTTAGAGGAGGAGGAAAAATGTGCTCCCACCTCCAGTACCGAGGACAGGCAGGGTCGGAGGAGTTGCCCCGACACAGGTACCCCTACGGGTTCGGATCCCGACACATATTGAGGATGCACAGATCCGGACCCTACAGGTGACTGTACAACAGCTGCAGGCACAGATTTTGACATATCAATGACAGATTGCTCAGTTGACCACCGAGCGGGACACTGAGATAGAGTGGAGGGGGCGAGCGGAGGAGGTGGTGTCCAGCATGCAGAGAGCAGCGACGGGTGGTCCTATGAGAGACACCCTGAGAGAGATAGCGTTGAGAGCTCAAGAGGCGAAGTACTATCGGCGGCACTATGAGGTTGTGGTACCCAAGGACTGGTGAGTACAGAGTTTTGCACAGTCGAGATCTAGTCGATCTCGAGATACTGGGTCGCGGTCTGAGAGCCGAGGTGTTACAAGGCCACCAAGACAGGACCCTCCTGGAGATCCAGGGGCGGGCGCATCTGGAGCTAGACCATCTTCATCAGGGGATAGTCATACTTGAGAGACGTGGTCTCTGTTGTATTTTTGATCATTTGTTATTCTTTGTATTGGACACAGTATTGATATATTTTGTACATTTTGATCATTTTGAGATTATATATATATATATATATATATATATATATATATATATATATATATATACGGCACCATTTCCTTTGGTCATGTAGTGTGTTTATATGGATGCATGTGATGTGGGTTATTTCTTCATGATGATGCAATGTTTAAATAGATGATATAATGTATGATGCGGGATGTATGCTTTTATATGCTGTGAGATGTATCTTGAAAATGAGATGTATGATTTGATATGCAAAAAAAATGACATGTATGATTTGATTTGCACTAAATGTAAAATGATATGTAAACATGTTAAAATGATATGCAACTAATTGTAAAATGATATGCAACTAATTGTAAAATGATATGCAAACATGTTAAAATGATATGCAACTAATTGTACAATGATATGCAACTATTTTGTTGGTAGCATCCTCATTCTGTATTTGCCATCCGATATAGCCATTTGTTTGCTTTCTTTGTAGATATCATCATTGAGCATTGATTTGTTTAGGATATGTTGAAAATTTATACAAGCATAATGGTATAATTGAACCATAATGACCTGAGAAAAAATTACATGATATTTGATTTTGCAAGATAGCACAAGCGTCAAGGTATAATTGAACCAGGACGACCTGAGTGCGTATTGCGTAAACAGACAAGATTAGATCATTTGTATGCGTGAAGTGGAATCAAGCCTTCAGTGATATTCGACGATGTATCACGTCTCGAGGCAAGCATTCACACAGTACAAGTGATCGCCTCCCAGACAGAAGACTAAGAAAATATTGGAATTTCCCCATGATCTCAAGCTATGAAGCATTTTAGTGAGAAAAGGGAGAAAATTCAATAAGTCAAAAAAAAGTTCAAAATGCAAAACTAGTTAAGATGTTTATGTGATAATGCAACATCCAGTACGTCAGAAAATCATCCATCCTTGGTATTTTTGTGAATTGTTTTGTTGTCTTTTGCGATGAAGCGTCATTTTTGATTTGTTGGATGTCAAGCTGTTAAGTTTTGCAAATAGCCTTGATGTCTTGAATGTTTACCATTTTTAGACGATTGGAATGCCCCTAGCTGAGTGTGCCTCGTGATGTGAATATGTACAGTGATTTCCAAGCCATGGTGGATTTGTGGTAAAAGGATATATATAGACAAACCAGGATAGTGACTACGTTAAGTATGTCCTGAATAGATATGTGCTAAGTGTCGGGCGATGGCCGATTGTGTTTGCACGGATAAAATGGTATGGATATAGATGGAGGAGCCATTCTTTCACAAGAGCGCCTGTTTACTAGGTTTTCACCATTTGTTTTTATTGTACTTTGTTTTTGCTTCTTTTTTTTTTTTTGCTTTTTCCGTGCACTAGGCTACTTAAGTGTAGTATTTCTTCAGATGGATGTTGTTAGTTGGTTCGTCGAGCACATCTCCTTCTGAATTTGTTAGCTGATAGGCACCTAATCCATAGACAGATATGATAACATAGGGACCCAACCAGTTAGGTTCAAATTTCCCTTTCTTTTCTCGATCTTGCTGATTTTGTGGATTTTCTTTGAGGACTAGGTCACCAACCTTGAAGTTGCAGGGGATGACTTTGTGATTGTAGCTCTTGCACATGCGTTGTTGATATGCTTTGAGATGAGTATAAGCATGCTGACGTCTTTCATCTAATAGTTCAAGTTCTTGCAGTCGGTTAACTCGATACTCTTCATCTAGAATTAAACCTTTCAAAGAGACTCTGAGAGACGGGATTTCTACTTCCAGGGGTAAAATGGCTTCTAATCCATATACCAATGAGTATGGTGTTGCTCCTGTAGGTGTGTGGATGCTGGTCCTGTATGCCCAAAGTGCTGGATTGAGTTGTACGTGCCAATCTTTGCCTGCATCATTCACTGTTTTCTTGAGGATTTTCAGTATTGTCTTGTTAGATGCTTCCGCTTGACCATTTCCTTGCGGGTAGTATGGTGTAGAGAACCTATGTTGGATTTTGAATTTTTCACATAGTTCTTGGACATCTTGATTCTTGAAGGGCCGTCCATTATCTGTGATGATTGAACTTGGAATACCATATCTGTAGATCAGATAATTGAGGATAAAAGAGGCAATTTGTTTCCCTGTTACTGTAGTCATGGGAACTGCTTCTATCCATTTGGTAAAGTATTCTGTTGCTGTTATAATGAACTTGTGTCCATTTGAAGATGAAGGATGAATTTTGCCTACTGAGTCCAGTCCCCACTGACAAAAGGGCCAGGATGTTGTAAATGGCTGCAGTTCTTGTGCTGGTGCATGTATCAGATTACCATGGATCTGGCATTTAGGACATTTCTTAGCGAAGTGATATGAGTCTTTCTCCATTGTAGGCCAGTAGTATCCCATCCTTAGAAGCTTTTTAGCAAGAGTAGTACCACTTGAATGTGTGCCACAAATACCTTCGTGAAGCTCGTGTAAAGCAGAATAGGAATCATTACGATCAAGGCAACGAAGAAGAGTACCATCGAGACCTCGACGATACAAAGTATCGACGGTAAGGGTGTAACGGGCAGCTTGTCAGATAAAGTTACGTTTTTGGTTACGGGATTGGTCAATTGGTAAGATATTGCGCTTGAGGTAGTCATATATTGGTCCATATAATGGAGAATCTGAACCAGTCAAGGCATAGATAACCTGGGATTCAGAGTGGTCATAGGCGGGGGAGAACAGTTGCTCTACCAGGAACTCGTAACGACTTTGTTGCTCTGGAATTTGTAGTAGTGAAGCGATAGTAGCCATTGCATCGGCTTCTTTGTTGTTTAATCTTGGTATTTGTTCGAAGGTGATGTGCACAAAATACTGTTTGAAGTCATCCACCATTCGCTTGTAGGGTAGTAACTTGTCATCCTTTGTTTGATAGTCGTTGTTGATTTGATGGACTACTAGTTGTGAGTCTCCATAGACTTTTAACTCTGTGATTTTCCATTCTACGGCCATTTTGATGCCTATAACCAATGCCTCATATTCAGCCACATTATTTGTGCAGGGAAACATAAGCCTATATGATCTTGGTATAGTGTGTCCTTCAGGAGTGATGAACAAAATGCCAGCACCGGAACCATGTTGTGTATAGGATCTGTCAAAGTACAGGGTCCATTGTTTAGTAGAAAGAGCAAGAACGTCCCTGTCTGGAAATTCAATCTCCATGGTGTGTTTGCCTGGTAGTGGTGCTTCAGCCAACTGATCTGCAATTTCTTGTCCCTTGATGGCTCGTCTTTCTGTGTATTGGATGTCAAATTCACTGAGAATCATGACCCATTTAGCCAATCGGCTTGTAAGAGCTGCCTTACTGAGTAGATATTTGAGAGGATCAATTTTCGCGACTAGCTTGATAGTGTGTGCTAGCATATAATGTCAGAACTTTTGAGATGCAAAAACCACTGTTAGGCAAGCTTTTTCAATGAATGTATAGTTGAGTTCATAGCCATTCAATGTCCTACTGATATAATATATGGCGTGTTCCTTCCCTTGTTGATCTTCTTGTGCTAATAGTGCCCCCAACGATATATCTGTTGTGGAGATATATAGGATAAGAGGCTTTCCTGCGACTGGTGGTACCAGAACTGGTGGATTCATCAGGTACTGTTTGATTTGGTAAAAAGATTCTGCACACTTGGTCTCCCATTTGAATGGTACATTTTTGTGTAGTAAATGGTTAAATGGTAGACTTTTATCTGCTAGCTGAGCGATGAATCGCCTGATTGATTGAAGTCATCCTTGTAGAGATCTGAGTTGACTGATATTCTTTGGTGGTGGCATGTCCATAATGGCTTGTACCTTTGTTGGATCTACTTCAATACCTTTAGCTGAGACAATGTAGCCTAGTAACTTTCCTGATGTAACCCCGAAGACACACTTCTTAGGGTTGAGCCTGACTTGGAATTTCTTCAATTGATCAAAGATCTTTGTTAGGATGCTGAGATGTTTTGCTCTGGTGAAGGATTTAGCGAGTAAATCATCCACATAGTCTTCCATAAACGTGTGCATCATGTCATGGAATATTGTTGTCATTGCTCTCTGATAGGTGGCCCCTGCATTCTTTAAGCCAAAAGGCATAACATTCCAATAGTATGTTCCCCAAAGACAGGTGAACGCGGTTTTATCTTGATCCTCCGAGGCTATTTTGATTTGATTATAGCCTGAGAAACTGTCCATTAGTGAGAGCATTGCATGGCCTGCTGTAAGATCTACAATTATGTCGATACTAGGCAGAGGAAAGTCGTCTTTTGGACAAGCTTTGTTGATGTCTCTGAAGTCAGTGCAGATTCTGATACTACCATCTGGTTTTGATACTGGAACGATGTTGGAAATCCATTCTGCATAGTCAATGGGTCGGATGAATCCGACGTCTAATAATTTCTTTAGCTCAGTTTTGACCATGAGTGCCACCTGTGGATTCATCTTTCGTAGCTTTTGTTTGACTGGTTTAACTTCTGAAGAGATGGACAAGTGATGCATGATTAAGTGTGGATCCACTCCAGGCATATCAGCATATGACCAAGCAAAGTTAATTTGCTTTTCTTTAAAGAAGATGATGAATGTTGATCTTTCTTCCTCTGTCAGAGATTCTGCCAGGTGTAGGTTTCTGACTGCTTCCGTGGTACCAATGTTGATTGATTGAGTGGGCTCAATCAATATGGATGATCGCTCATGAAAGTGCTCAGGAAGAGTGTCAAGTCTCCCATTGTTAGGTGCCTTAAAAAGGTTTTCACCCTCAGATGCATCCTTTATTTTTACTTTTTTTGTGATCTAGAGCTGCCATCGACTGGTTTTCAGTATCAAATCCTTTATTTGGTTCATTTTTGCGACTGAGAGACTTGGCACTCCCTGGTTTGTAGACATCGTTATTTTGTTCACTGGTAGAGCCTGTTTTCGGATTTACGGTACATAGGTAATGGATAATAGATTCATCATCTGGGAAAATTGGTATATCATGGATTTCAGGTTCATCCCAATCGATGAGGTCAGGAAAGACAAGCGGTATGGAATCATTAGGTGGATCAAGTTCGGCTACTGTGAGTGTTAGGACAGAGTTTTCATCGTGTTTGTTCTTGGTTTTAAAGAAGTTCAGGATTTCGTCGAAGTCTTCGATGGTATTATCTTCTACATAGACTTGTTCATAATGTTCCTGTTCGCTTTCCGTGGCGTCATAGATATTCTGCGGTCCAAATTCAAGAGGTCTATCTCTTGTGCTATGTTCTTCTTGAGAAAGAGATATAGAATCAGTATCATTAGGGATATCTGTAGTAGCATTGGAGCAGGTACCCCATTCATATTCATTGGAATTAGTCTCTGAGGCATCATCCTAGATTCTATCAGTGCTGTAAACTGGTATGTTGTATGGTGAAAACAAATATTTGACGATAGATACCATTTTGATAGTTTTTGTTGATTCCGTGTCAGATCCGTCTTCTATTTTCTGTATTTGTTCATAGACTGTGCTTTTTCGGGGAGAAACAAAGGTATCCGGAGATGATTTTATTTATTCTTGAGATATTGGTGTCTGAATATGAGCTACTGCTACAGATATGACCCTTTTGTGTTTTAGAAGCTTTTCTTGATGTAACTTCTGATCCTGACGTTCCTGTGCCTTGCGGATTGTTTCTGCTGATTCAAAAAGTGCCTCCTGCGAGGAATCTTCTTTGTACTTCATCTTTACTTTCCATTGAGGTTTTGCAGTTAGGTGGGGTGGCCTTTTTAATAGGAAGGTGAGCTCATGACCCAATCCTGGTTTGTTTCTATTGGGTTGTGAAGGAAGATTTATAGGTTCAGTGACTCCTTCCTTGCGTTTCCCAATAGGTCCTTTACCATCATATCCCATTTGCTGCATGATTAAGTATCCTTTTCCATATAGGTGTGTAGGTAGAACAATGTCCAGAGCGACTGCTCTATTATCTTCTTTCTCATCTTTGTACAACCAGCTAAGAATATCTTTGTCTTCTGATTCATTTGCCAGAGTGCCCAATTGGATGAAGGTACCATCAAATTTGGTGATGGGCTGAGGGACCTGATGTGTTGATGTAGTAGGCAATCCATGAGATCTAGGTGATGTTGGCAATTTGGCCAAACATAAAGGCTCCAAAGAGTATTCTCTGATACCTTGGTCTTTGATTTGCATTTTTTGTTTGAAGTCTCCCCATAAGGAGTTATATTTTACTGTTTGTTGATCTGATGTTGAAGATCGCTGCTTTTCCCTATTATGAGGAACCAAACTGTCTTGGGCTGCCCCCATTGCGTTGCAATGTTGAAATGGATTATGATCAGCAGATATGGATACTTCTTGTCCGTCATAAGGAAATTTTACACACTGGTGATATGTGGAAGGTACTGCTTGCATTTCATGTATCTAGGGTCGCCCTAATAAAATATTGTAGGTAAGGTCTATGTCCAAGACCTGACATACAATATCCTTTTGTATTGGTCCCACTTGAATAGGTAATATCATAGTTCCTTCAGAGGATCTTTCATCATCATCATATGCCTTTATGGTAATCTTCTTGCAAGGATCAATAGATTCTTCTGAGAAGCCTAATGCACGAATAAGCTTTAAAGTACATATATTAAGTCCAGCTCCTCCATCTATCAGGACTCTTTTTACACGGTGCTTGCAAACAATGACTTCGATATGGAGAGGAGTATTATGCGGATGGATTAAGGAAGCATCGTCATGTTCTGAGAAGGTGAGGTTATGAGGTCCCGTCATATGGGCGACCATGGCTTGAAATCTGTCTGTATCCAAATTTTGAGGTACATTGGTTTCCAATAGTGCTTGTTCTAATATGTCTTTGTGCTTTGGTGATAGTTTCAACAATTCCAGTATAGATATCTGTGCTGGAGTTTTACGTAGTTGGCTGACCAAGTCATATTGGATTTTTGGTGTGGTAGTTGTAGGTGTAGTATGTCCTTTCAAGACATATTTCTGAGTTCGGGTTGTTACATTGACAGATTCATGATCACGCTGATATCTGATGGTGATGACATTTACTTGATGATCCTCAGCTGATATGTGGTTTATGGTGTTGTTGTAGATATGGTTGATACGAGCTCCGCGTGTATTATCCAAGGTTGAAGCTCCATCTTTGTTGTAATTTGGAAGAGGATTTTTAAAGGCTTCATGATCACTATTTGTTTTGAGACCATCTATTGTTAAGTTACCTCGATCAATCATATCTTGTACCACGTGTTTTAACCTCATGCAATCGTTCGTCTGATGACCCTTGTTACGATGATAATCACAATAGTGTGAATCATTCCACCAAAGTGGTTTGATTTGAGGTTCATAGTTGCTGATTGGAGGCAAGAAAAGAATCTTGTGTGCCAAAAGTTCTCGGAATGCTGACTCTAGTGATTGCCCCAGTGGTGTGAAGATACGCTTTTGGAAACTGTTTGCGTTGTTGTGTGAATTGTTGTTAGGTCTTGGATTCATGTTTTTGCTTTGAGTATCATTGGTGTTGTTTGTGTTGAGTTGTCCTTGATCGGTGTTTGGTGCATATATGTTAGCATTTGGATTAACATTTTTAGGATTTTTCGGATTTCTAGACAACGCAAGCACTGGTTGCTTAGATTTGGGATCATATGATTCGTTGTTGCCTTTGTTTTTGTTTTGAGTCCAAAATCGAGATTTGTAAAGGTTGGTGTTGTTTTGGTTATTGTAGTTTGATGAGTTTGTTCCTTCCTTGTAGAATTTGAGTGTTCCCTTTTTGACACATGCTTCTTCTACTTGAAAGCCATTTTCAATCAATTTAGCGAAAGATGGTATGCATTGAAGTTTTAGTCTGTAACTCATTTCACTATTCAAGTTATCGATGAAGATTTCCATTTTCTCCTTCTCGGGAATATCTCGAGGATATCTGTATACCATACGTCGCCAGCGTTGAAGGAAGACCATGAATGTTTCATTGTTCTTTTGTTTGGTGTTGCAAATATCTAGCATGGTTATGGCATGTTGAATGTTGTAGGAATAGTGGGTTATGAATTTGTTAACCAATTCATCAAATGATCTAACAGGCGGTGAAATTTTGGATAACCATTCCATGGTTTGCCCTCCCAAGCTTCTGGGGAATAACCTCATCAAATAGGTGTCATCATGAGCAAATTCAAGGCTCAGTGTGCAAAATTCTCGAACATGATCTCGGGGATCACTTTTCCCTTCATATTTATCAAATTTGGGAACGTCTGAGTTTGGAGGAAAAGGTACCATGTTCAATCTTCTGTCAAATGGATAAGGACAGATTTCATTTAAAGAGTACCGCACTGTTGTCCCTTGTTGCATATCCTGTATTTGCCTTTGCAACATTTGCATTTGTTGAGTAAGGGCTGCCAAAGGTATATTGTCTTGTCGAGGGAAAAGTTCTTCCCTTGTATTTGTTCTTAGTTGAAAAGGTGTGGTAAATGGTATATTTTGCTCTGGTGTTTCTAGCTCAGGTATATGCATTTCTGGTATGTGTTGTTCTGGAATGTGTTGCTCAGGTATATGTTGTTGAAAGTTATGGGTTTCTTCTTCTCTTTGTTGTTCTTGATATGCATATTGTCGAGATCCAGTTTTAAAGATGTTTGGGTCTAAATCTTCAGGAAGTTTAACGCCTTTACTTGTAAGCATGAGCAGATATTTTTCTTTGTCATTTTCCATGAGCTTTTCTACAAGCTTTTGGAATGAGGGGTTTTCCTGACATTCCCGAAGAAGTGCTTCAGTAATTTCAGGTTCTTCTAAGGGTGGAACTTCAAAAGGATTTGATAATCTTCGATTCATACTAGACTCAGCGTGTGTCTCACTTTGTTTGTTTCTTTGAGAGCGAGTAACAGGCATTTTAGTAGAAACTCTCATTGATGAAAGGGATAAAAGCCTCGTTGATAAGTTGTTCGGGGGTGGGTGGTTCTGGTCGAGATGTGTTATAAGTGATACACTCGTCGGGCAAGAATGTTGGATTGATTCTTCCGCTGCGGTTTATGGTTTGATTAAAAGCAGACTTTTGACAGTATGCTCTTGTCTTCAAGGGTTCTTTGTCAAATTCGCTAGATTTGTTTTGGATATAACGTTTGACGTGATGAAAGAATACCCGATGAGATTTGAATAGTTGACCATTGATGTATAAGAACTTGTTTCTTTTGATGAATTTGGAAAAACTAGGTTGTTGTTTCTTTAACGTGATGTTACGATAAAGGTTATTTCTTCTCAGAATATGAGGATTAGTCATGCATGAGTGATCAATGGTTTCCTTTGATTAGTTTGGATTCAGTTGATCTTGTTTGAAAAATTTCAAATCTTACTTTATCAGAGTGAATGTTTAGATGCCCCTTCACGACAAAGCATGTCAAATGATATGGATAGAAGTTTCCCGATATGGAAACTTGATTTGACAACTTGAAAATTTTTAAACAAGTGGTGTTTGTGAGATAAAATCCATAAGATGGTAAAGGATTCTGTTGATACTGATGATGAGGTTTCCGGATTATGATAAGAGAGACATCTTTTATCGTGTGATTCGTTTAGGATCCTGACAACGTTTGTCTTGACGTAAATTTAGCTCAAGAAATAGTTGTAACGATTGGTTTTTGTCACTCTGTGTTGATGAAAATGATGTTGATGAAAAAAAAGTTTCTGAAAATGTTTTTGAAAATTTTGAAATTCCTCCCGGTTTTGCCCTCTGTTTTTGTTTTTTGGATCACGTGCTAAAACAGAGGCTACATGCGCTACCAAATTTATCCCACGTGCTAAAATAATAACCACACGCACTAGGCTGCCCCCAGACACGCACTAAAGTTTTGACTGTTTGAAATTGTTTTCTAACTGTTTGAAAAAGATATGCGCTATTCTGGGCCTGTCACACGCTAACTGTTGAACTTTATGCGCTAATGTTTGGATTCCACGCGCTAAGCTGTTGCTTCCACGCGCTAGACTATGTTTCTGATGCGCTAAAGGATTTTACACTGTTTTGTCTTGAGATGAAACGCTACTGTTTTGAACTGACGCGCTAATTTGATGATTGGATGCACTAACAGAAGTACCTCACGCGCTAAGAGGTTGCTCTTATGCGCTAATCTGCCCTGATTTTTCCTTTGTTTTGAATTTTTGTGAATTTTGAATTTTTGTGGTGAAATTTTCAAGTTTGATGGATGATTTTCTGAAGTAATAAATGCAAACACGGCACAAAAAGTACAACCATTTTGCCTAATCTAACAAAAAGTGTATGTTCTGCGAGGATGTGTTTAAATCCCCAATGTTTTAACAGGTTTTGATACAAGTAATACACTTCAGAAAGATTCTTTAGTCAAAGGTCATAAATAACATCATAACCCACTAGTCTCGATACTCCGTCAGCTCAAACAGCCGTGTCACCCCCTATAGGGCGCCCGTTTTTTTGCCTTTTGCCAGAAATTAACTCAAAGTGAATCGCTTCACAGTTGAGTAGTTATCTTGGGAGATATATGGTGAGTAATCTTGGGGGCGGATTCTTCCCCACCCTTGCACTATGATGTTATAAATGTCTGGTTACTGACTCGGCTCAAAGCTTCTATTTCTAGGGTTCGTAATCAGGCTTCTCGTTCGGCGGTCAGTGATAAACTCCCTCAAGAGGCTTCATAATCTTTAGAACAAAGGCTTTACGTATCTCAAGGATACTGGGGGAAGGCTAATCACTGCGTGTAACCGTTGAAAAGGACTTTCGTCACTTTCCACGTTTGATTATAGTGGGTTGGAATTCTTGGCGTTAAAGTCGTTCCCCACTTAGGTCGTTCCCTTCACACCAGCCATAAATGGCTTTAAGAGTTGATTCCAACTCCTCGGGAAGGCAGACTTGCTAAAGGTTTTACTGCTTGAAATAAATAAAGTTTTTTAAGAGTGGTCTGAATTTTTGATCACCCAGTTAAGGGGAGAGCATATTCCTTCGAGACAGAATAATCAAGTTGGTTATTTTTAGCCTTTCAATTCAGTAATTTGCTAAAATCTATGTGGAGATATTGCTCCACGAAAACATGATGTTCTTTTTATCCCTTTAAGGCAATGATTTTCTGATCTATGAACAAGGAATTGGTCCACAAAGCAAATTTTTTGATGTTTTGTCAACAAAAGAAATCGATCAAAAAGGAAATTTCCCGCTCCACCTGCAAGAAATTGTCAGAGTCCTGCAAAATTTCAATTAAACAGTTAGAAAATCTGAATTTTGGTGGACTTCTACAAGTCTAAATTTTATTTCAGTTACAATTTTAAATTTTTTTGCTCTTTGTTTGTGATGCGCTACAAAAAGGACTGCACGCGCTACAATAAAACCTAGATGCGCTAAACTTATGTCTCTCTGCGCTACACTGTTTTTTGGATGCGCTACTCTGTGTGTTGGAAGTGCTGCTCTGTTTTTCTCCCGCGTTGAGACCTGCAGGAGAAATACTGATTTGATGCACTAAAAGATGGTTTTTACGCGCTGGATGATGGACTTAAAGCGCTAGATGGTAAACTTGATGCGCTAGCTAACAGACCCGAAGCGCCAATCTATTTTGCAGATGCGCTACTCTGTTTTTCTTCTGCGCTGAGACCTACAGGAAAATTTTAGTGGGGGTTATGCGCTAAAGAAAGGACTTTACGCGCTCGAGTAGAGACCCGACGCGCTAAACAGTAGGCGGAACGCGCTAGACTGTTAACCGGATGTGCTAGGGAATGTTTCCCACGCACTGATTCCTGTTTCCCGCGGACCTGCAAAAGTGGTTAAATTTAAAAACCAATTTGATATAGGGGGTCGAGCCCCATGGTGGGCGCCAGAAATGTATGCGGGAAAAGCGGGTCGATAGAACTTAATATGTGAAAAATGTTCCAAAATACCTGTCCACACACACACATAGGACTTCTTGGTGCAAGCTATGGAGTCATGAAGTATAACTCAGCTTCTCAAGGTGGGTCCCATGGTTCTCTATCCTACAATGTCCCTCAAACCAATGTTTTTGCTCTCAGATCACTGAGCAAAATGGTTTAGGGATGGCAAATGTAAGAACGAGGGATGCTTTGATAGATTTTAGAATGAAATGCATCCTAAGCTATGCATGATTCTAGAAATACAATAAACTATATTATAAGATGACAAGGTTAGTATAAATACTATCCTAACATGATATATTAGTCTATGATTGAACTAAATGATAAAGAAAGTATTCTAAACATGCATATTTAGACTAATTTCTAATTAAAAGAGGCTAAAATGATGAGCATAAAAATGATATATGAAAGCTTGAATGTATTTGAGCATAAGTGTGATACTAAAATTTTTGAGGATGATTGTTAAAAATGGAGGAATGAGAGCTCTATTTATAGCAAAAACAGGGCAATGGATGGTCAGGATTGAAAGAGTTGATCAAGGGATGAGTTTGAAAGTTGGGGATCCATGTTTGCAATTTGCACCAATGAAATGGTGACAAATGTCAACATAGGGTTGGGTTGAGAGAAGGGGTAGGAGACATTAAATGCCTGAGAAGACCTTATGGTCATCTAGAAGGTAAGGGTCAAGCTTAAATTAGGATTACCCACTGGATTAAGAGTTAATCCAAGGATAAACCTTTGTGCAAATAATTAAGAGATAATCATGGTCAAAGCATTAAATGCTTGATGAGACCTTTGGGTTGGATGAAGGTTGAGTTAAAACAAATTCTTTAACCATGTGAGAGGGTTTGAGTTAACCATTAATGGTTATTGAAGACTTTGGGGAATTAAGTGGTTGAAGGCTTGAAGCCTTTAATGGTTATCAAAGACTTTGAGGAATTAAGTGGTTGAAGGTTGGAAGCCTTTAATGGTTATCAAAGACTTTGAGGGTTTGAGAAGTGACCTCCCCTTGCTTAGGGATGTGACAAAGTTTAGAAGATGGGTTAGGCTAATTAGAAGCGATTAGAAGAGTCTAGAAGGGATTAGAAAGGGGTTTAGGAAGGCAAGTGGGAGATGTAGGATTTTGCAAGTGGATGGAGGGATAATAGGATTTAATTGATTTAAATGATTTAATTCAATTTGGTTGCAATTTGGGGAAATTAAATAAATTAGATTTATTCAATTTAGGATAACTATTTAATTAAATTTGAATTTAATTAAAAGTGGATAGGGGGGATTTAATTGAATAAAATGATTTATTCATTAAATGGGTATAGTGAATTTAATTTAAATAAATTGAGTAATTTACTTAATTAAATAGAGGAATGTGGGTAATTTAATTAAATTGGATTTAATTAAATAGAGAAATGAACATAAAATATTCATTTAGGAATATGGTCATTTTTATACGTCTACACATTGTAATCAATTTATTATATTGTGGTGTGATTCTCGTTGTGGTTTTTTCTAGTTTTGATTTTTCATGTAAAAAATTGATATAAAATAATCTATAAAATAGTAGTATAATAATACGTTAGAAATAATATTATTAATCAAGGCGATTTAAAGTGTCCTAACATAAAATCCCAAGGATAAGAAAAAAGATAATAATATGATAATATAAGAAAGTGTCACGTAGTGGTGATCATAGTATTGTAATGAAAATATTTGTTCTAATTTTTAGTTATTATAATTTTTAATTGTAATAAAAATATGTGTCTAATTTTTAATTATTAAATTTTGAATCATTGTTCTTTTAAAATTCTATTAGTATAAATATATTTATGTAATATTAATTATAACTCTCAAATTTTGTAGTGAAAAGATATATTTTTCTTAAAATCATAATCCTAATTTAATTTAAAAAATATATAATTATAATTATAATAATAAAATTAATCTCAAATTTAATTACTAATTTGTAGAGTAATATTATATATATATATATATATATATATATATATATATATATATATATATATATATATATATATATATATATATATATATATATATATATATATATATATATATATATATAATGCAATTATAAAGAATACATATAACAATTAGGTTTTTTTAATATAAATACTTGTATTTAATTTAATTTAAACTAAATCAAATCCCTATAATTGGTTTTATTATCTATATTTTGAGATAAGAAAAACAAAATATTAAAATTTATATATCTATTTAGAAAAAATATTTTATTTACAATATTATAAATAACAAAAAAAATTAAAAAACTATTTAAAATAGACCATTTTTTTTTGCTTGGTAATAATTTATATTTTATTGAAATTCAAAATAATGTTCACATAGTAAAGTTTGTCGAAACATGAAATCCAAAAAAGCTAAAACCATAAACAAAAAATTGCCCCACCAAAACGACTTGAAACATACAGCTACCCATCCAACTAGTAACATCTATAGATACTAAAACCAGACTAGAAAACCACCACACAAAATAGGGCACCTTGCTCGTAAAAGCAGAAAACGACAACTCACTGAACTTTCCTCCGGCGGTTGCCTCTTGCCACCCTAGCTCCATTGCTCTGCGACCTTACCGACCTTGGCCCTAGTATCTGTCTCAGCTCCTGCTCCACTTCCGCCTTCGCCTGAGCAATGACATCTTCCATGTCTTTGATTTCCACATACAGTTTGAGGGTGTCCCAACCCCTTTTGGCCTCTTGGGAGCAGTGATATCTGCACATGCCTTTTGCCCACCTCAGAAACGGGAATAAACCCACATTTCCACCCTGCACTTCGTCCTCTACACCCTCGTGAGCATCAAAACCCACTCCCGGTTCCGCCCATTCCAAAAAGGAATCCAAACCTATCAGGAAGTCCTCGTGAATGATTGTCTCCATAACTTTTTTCACCATTGTCGTTTCCTCACCCAATTCCAGCCCCCAAGCCATAATAAGGACATAAATATCCATTCTGGTTTTAAAACAAAATTTGAGCTGGCTAAAAGCCCCCCCAATCACATATGCTACGCTTTGTGCAAGCAATTCATCATGAAATTTGAACAACTTCTAAAGCTGGCCAACGTTAATGTCTCCAAAAAAAGCAAAAAATCATCGCCTACTTCTCAGAGAGAAATTGGCCTCCATATGTGCTTTAGGACCATTACCCTATAGACCGAAATGGCGTACAAGAACTTCACAGAGATCTGATTCTGGATAAATAGCCTTCATACCAATACTTCAAAGATAATGAAAATAAAATAAATGCCTACTCATGCAATGATAAAGGCATCACAACCAAGACTCCACGCAACACTCAAGCGCTGCCATCCTTTCCCTAACTTCTGACATCGTACACTTCGTTCGTGATGTCATTAATAAGAATGTCTGCTTCCACCTCCAGTCTGACATTACGAAAATCCTCCCACCTGAAATCACCCACTTTCGTAAAGGTGAGAGCCCACTTGGAAAGAGTGTTTGCTTCGGCATTTCCAGCACGTTTAATGTGGCTTAATTAGACTTCTTCAAAATTTTCTAACTCCTCTAGGATATTATGGATCCACCCTTGTAAGTGCCATGCATCTAAACCTTTCTTCATTAAAGAAAGGATGATAATTAAAGAGTCACCTTCTAAGTGCACTTTCCTAGCCAAGCATCTTGCACATCCTAACAGCAAGAAGGGTTGTTGATACTTCAGCCAAGTTATTCGAGCCATTTCCCAACCTCTTGGCCCCAATGGCCAAAGTATCCCCTTTCTGATTCTGAACTATAACTCCTACCCTCGAAGGTCCTGGGTTGCCTTTAGAGGCCCCGTCAAAATTTGCTTTCAACCAACCCTCCCACAGTCTTTCCCATTTCACACGCTCCTCAAATTTGTTGGTTTGAACCCAACTAAGCCCCTTAACGAGCCTAGACATTTCTTTCTTTTTTAAATAGAAAGGACATCCTAAAAAAAACTTTAAAAATCTATTATTCCTAAAAATTTGCTCCTATAACACCAAGTTTTTTAAACCAATCATAGTGTAGATAAATAATTTTTACAATATCTTAAATTTAAAAATATAAATCTCAACTTTACAAAAACTAAGTTTATTTTGAAAGCAAAAATAATAATCACGTTTTATTGGTGCAAACTAATTAATTAGTTGGACTTATAATATTGCTTATGACACTAATAACTTCAATGTATTAATTAATTAAAAAAATGAATTAATTTTTTTAAAATAGTTATAGTATGCAATATATATATATATATTAGTTATTCATATATAATAATATAATAATTTAATATATTATAATAAAATTACATTATTAAATTCAAATATTTTTAATTTTTAATCTAATTATTTATTTTCTAAAAAACATTTTAAGTTATATTTAATAATTTAGAATATAAAAAATTGAAATATATAATCATATTAAAATTAGAAACCATTTTCATAGAAAGTCATATGGCCTATTAATTTTGTTTTTTCATCTTCATATATTCCTTCAAACATATATTACATTTATAACCCTTAATTTAATAAAATAAACAACTTTAATCTTCATATATTCCTTCAAACATATATTACATTTATAACCCTTAACTTAATAAAATAAACAACTTTAATTTATCCATTTTAATATATTTGCACGTCACTTCTAAACCTAATGATGTGCAATATATTTGACAAGACATTTGTGCCACTTCTAGGCGACTATATTCTTAAACATTCAATGGGTGTTTTAGGAATACATCATTATAGATATACAAGTCAAATATTATACCTAGTATAATAAAAAAAAATTAATGTATATATAATTTGATACGTGGAAGGTTACGATAAATTTTATCATAGTAATTGAGTAAGTCTTTGATTAAATTTTATAATGGAGGTTATATTCATAAATTTTATTAAAGATATAAAATCTATTGATTATACGAAAAGACATGTAGATTGGATTCTATCAAAACTTTTTAATTTAAAGTTGACAATCATTTACATTTATATAATATTCTTTTCAAAATTAAAAATAAAATTTAGAGTAGATAGATCATATTCATAACTTTTAAAAAGGTAGGATATATGGAATTTGACCATTTTATATCAAAAGTTAGTTAGAATGGAATCTATGTGGTGGTAATATACATAAAAACTTTTTAATTTAAATTTGACAATTATCTATATATATATAATATTTTTTTTAAGTAAAATTAAAATTTGCATACCAAAGTAAACAATGTAATAAAATAAATAATTCAAAATAAAATTTAAAAACTACATTTCATGTAGTAAATAAAATAATTTTAAAGATAACCTTACTTTTTATTGCATAGGTTATCTATTACATCATGTTACTAATCTAGTTGAGACTTTATAATAATCCCCGAAAGTAAATAAAATAGTTCTATATATTTTTGCTTAAAGACGTTTATCCATTTGATTATTGCTTCATGATTGATCATGTAATGTGATCTAAAATATTGATTCAAAATTTTTACGTAGAGTTAAATTAAAAAACACAATTAAACAATATATTGTGAAAAATTGATATCTTTAATTTGTGTCTTTTTTAATCTATTTACTTAAGATTTATTGTATTTTATTTGAAAAATATTTTATTTACTAAATGGACAAATAAAAAGAATAATAAAAGACATATTTTTTTTATTACATTGTTTAATTTTACACATAAAATTTAATTTTCTTTCTTTTATATTATATTTACTTTGAAAGTTGTAGTAAATATTATATACTTTGTATTTACTTTTTATTTTTTATGTTTATTATCAATATTAATTATTTGAGGTGTAAATGATTGTTAAGTTCAAATTGAGGGATTTTTATGTACATGGTCATGCTATGAGACTCTTTGTTGGCTAGTAGATAAATGATTCTTAACTATCATATAGACACTTTCAATATTACTAATAAACAATTTCTAACTAATTAAGAGATTATTTCTGGATTCGATTGTGTGAAAGATTTTTGCATCTTTCACACAATCGAATCCAGAAATACTCTCTTAATTATATGATGGATTGTGGAAATCTCTTAGAACTGAATTTCTAACTATTAGGTACAATCACTTAAGCTCCAATTTTTACATGAGCATATATCAAACATCTTAATGTATCATGATCTAGAGATGGCCAAAATGTTTCATGATGTTCCAAAGCTGCAAGGTCAATAATTTGGTCTAGAGAGTAATAACAAGCAAAGAAAACCAATATTTGAAGGGTTAGGTCAAGTTATATAAACAATCATAATATATTTTCTAAAACATGACAAAAATAACATTTCACAATTAATATACAATATTTTAATCTTGACATGTGGCCAAATAAATGAGAACTAGTGATGTAAGAACATTCCAATAGAGCTTTTAATTCTTGCATCAGTTTTTAATTTTTTGATAAAAGTTCACAATTAGTTACAAGCAATTGAATTGATTTGTAGAGGTCATTCTAGATGAAGTTAGAATGCCAAGATAGTAAGCGAGTTTGAGTTGAGAATTTAACAAAACTATTGGACTTCAATAATTTGTATTCCAGTTCAAGAGGAAAAGATAGATGAGGTAGCGCTAAAATTGAAAGGAGTTTAAAAGACAAAAGGGTAGATTACATGTGAGAAGGTGCAAATGGAGAGACTATGCAAACTTTTAATTGAGACAAAACAAATTTAAAAAAGATAGAGGAGGCATATGCGATAGTTCTCCATACTGGGTGGAGGAAAGAAGAAACTCACAGTATAGAGAAAAAAGAAAAGAAAATAGAGATGGTTGTGTGAAGGAAAGGAGTAGAAGTTGCATGGGAATAGAGAAGATAATATTTGAAAATAATAAGAAGGATGTGCAAGGTAGAGATAGGTGCATAGGAAGATAAAAGGAAAATGCATATTGATTTAAAAGGAAAAAGAAAAGCTAGTATGGCATGGGAAGTAAGGGAAAAAAATTAATAATTAATAAGTTGGGAAAGAGGTGCTTGCATTGGGATCTTCCTATGTGAACAAAAAGAATTGAAAAGTCTAATTTGAAGCAAATTGTAGCAAATTGGGTCTTTGGAAATTTGCAACGAGGAGAAGGCATATGGGATAGTCATAGGTGTTGTTCAGATAGAAAGTTTAAATTGTAGAAAGGAGCAAAGATGTGGTCAGAGGAGTGAAGAAAAGAAAGAGTGTGTGATAGTGCATAGTAGAGCTTCGTAGAAGGGCACGTAGAGGAGAATGTGGCAAATGATAAAGGAGAGTAAAATATTATTCGTGAGTGAATTTGTAGATGTACATTGCAGAATAAATGAAACAGATAGCTAATAAGAGAATGAGTAATAGAGAATCACTAGAATATACAGATATGAGTTTTGATAGAGTGAAGGTGTGGACAAGAAGGCTTGAGGAGAGTGTGTGATCTCTGAAATAATAGAGAAAGAAGTTCTCATTAATTGAGATGTAGATTTGAATTTATTTATTGTAAATTGCAACAGTTCCTTAGTAATAGAAATTATATTTCACTTTGTTTGGATATTTAAAAAGAATTTGAGAGTTTGTAGCTTGGAGATTGGGTTTATCCTTAGTTAGCATTTTGTTTTTACAAAAAAAAATATTTGTTAAACGGTGGTCCCACAATAATGGGTTACACTTTTTGGCCAAACTTGACATTGAAATCAACATTTTGAGCTAAATCTCCACTTTTTGATACCTATAGCAGCTAAACCATTAGTAATTTGAAGATGTTGTGAATTATTGATTTGTGAGATTTTCAAGAAGACTTTAAATACATTTTTTAAAATTGAATTAAATTGTAATTTTTTTAATCTAACTTTTAAAAACTATTGTGTAATAATAAACAACTTTTTTAAAAAGTAATATTTGTTGGGTTATGAATGATAATTTGTTAAATTTGTCTTAGGAGTTTCGGGGCCCCTCTTCCAACCCCCTTATCCAACAAATGTGGAAGCAAATCCCCCCCCCATGTGAGCTGGTGTATCTGGAAGGAACGAAATGACAGGATATTCAGAGACAAAGAGGCCTTTGTGGAAATCGTGTTTGCTCGATTCCTTAAATTGATTCTTGAGACTATTTCTGTTTCTAAAATCTGGATGGCGTCCAAGCCCCCCTCTAACTGGGACTGGGAAATTGCTAGACGTTGGAACCTTCCCCCATCGTTCTCTCTTGTTGACTTCTTTAAGAGACTTTTAAGACAAAGCACGATCTGGTTCCCCTCGGCTACAAATTTTAAACTCAATTTTGATGGGGCTTCCAGGGGGGCCTAGTTGCTGGTGGAGGGGTTATTAGATCCCATCTGGGGGGCCCTTGTTGTTGCTTATGCGGGTAACCTGAATGGGCATTCCTCTAATCAGGCTGAAGTGATGGTCTTAGCCTGGGGAATCCACATTGCCCTCTCCATGGGAATCGAGATTATGGACATTGAGGGGGACTCCATGCTTATCATTGATGTTGTCAAAGGGCGAAATAAGCTTAATTGGACAATTGAGGGAACCATTAGGGACACCTTGAGGCTCATCTCCGGGCTTGACTCGTTCAGAGTTATGCATATCTATAGGGAAGGCAACCGTGTGGCGGACGCCATGGCAGCCATTGGCCTAAACCTCTCAGGGCTGAGATGTTGGAGGAGTCACAACTCCCTCCTAGACCATGTTAACTTCCTTCTCCAAGAAGAGAAATCCAAAATCTTCACTAATGATTGAGCAGCTGCCAAGTGCTTCCCTTACCCTCCTCTCTTCCCTCAGGGTAGTCTGGAGGTGGTGGTTTCATAATTCAAACAATGAGAATATCCCGTTGATCCCTTCTGATGTGGTGGTGACTCGCTCAGCCAGGTTGGTGATGATGCACGTGTTACTGTGTTGGCATTTCACTTGGGCTTACAGAGTCATGATGAGGTATGACTGGATTGGAAACGTATTGGTTGTCATTGATATTTGCTGGCTCTTAATGCCTCGTAACCAGGAAACCATTTCTAAAAGTGACTTTATTTTTTCCCATGCGCCCAACTTAATTTCTCATTTATTGACGTCGGGCTCGCACACTTCCCATTTTCTCTTCTTGGCTTGCTTCTCGAAGGGTCTCTGCAACTTTATCTGTTTCATGACTAAAGAAGCTCTATTGACGGAAGATATGGGGGGCGACAGAGTTAGATATGAACCGAATAATCCGAATGATTTTAAAAATGACCCCTTGGTCTGGAACTTCTGTGTTGAAGGTGGGGTTGCCGATTTCTTGGATTGCCCGAAGGGCCATGATGAGTCGCTCTCGGCTGCTTTCGCCTCCTCCTAGTTTGGGAGGCGGGTCTTGGTTGGCAGCATTTACTTTGATGTCTTTGAGGAGACTATTGCCCAAGCTACAAAGATAACCCTTGATGGCCATTGCTGGAAGCGTACCAATCATGTTGCAAGCAGTGAAGGTTTGAAACGGTTCTTCCGTAACCGTGAAGAACCCGTCAAGCTGCAAGGTGGGTTTGCTTGGGAGGAGCTCAAGCACATGTGGAAAATGATCTGCCTCATGATCATGAAGTACTTCACTCTCAAAGGCAGGTATAAGGTATTCTACTACTAACATTTGCCCCTCCTTAATCACTTTCGTAACAATGATTTGCTTTGTGTGTCATTTTATTTACTGCACTCTATAGAGAGCTCTGTTAAAGACACTATGGACCCCAATCATGGGGATAAACCTCCCTACCTCCTCCACCAGGGCCTCATTTATAGGTTGTATAAATTCCATGAGGCTCTCAGCCCCCCCTGGAATCTTTCGCTCTCTCAGCCCCCCATGTCGACTCCCCAACAGCTCGCAGCCCTGTCTATGGCTTTCACTAGATTCTTCCAATATCCCCATGAGGGCTTTGCTACGACCACCATGTCCATGCCTGCTTATGCCTCGGTTGTTTCCTTATCGGTGGTCTCCCCTAGTTTAACTCTTTCTACCTCTCCCAGTGCTTCTTACTCCCTGTCTAAGGGCAAAAGAAAAACCCCCGCTAAATGCAAACACATTGTCTTTGATGGCAATTCTTCCTTTAAGGACGTTGAGAACGATAATTCTTCCCCGGATTCCGAGGTTAAAAGGAGATCCTCCATACTTTCTTCCAAGAGCCATAGAAAGAAGACTCCAGTGATCGAGAATCTGGGCTCTGAGGAGGACCCCATTGGGGACAAGAAGGAGGAGGGCCCTAATACCACTATGGGGGCCCCTGATGGGGATGTTGTGGATGTGAATGTGACTAGGGACCCCATGGTTCTGACCATTGTTGGTGTCATTGACATGAGTATCTCTAAAATGAAAATCCAGGATCTCATTGATGATAAGGATACGACCCATATGAACACGGACACTAAGGGTCTTATGGGCATGGAAATCTCTGATAACAAAACACTGGAATCTGGTAATTTGGATTCAGATTAAAAAATGACTGAACGGGTGATGCATTCTATCCCTCTGATGGGTCTGGTTAATGATAGTGATAACTCCCTTACTGATGGTGTGCCCAAAGAGACTGAAGAAACTATGGATGACTTGGCTGCTAAGAACCCCCGGGAGGTCTCTACTCTCCAACAAATAGAAAAGCTGAGAACAGATGTGCTGGACATCACGCAGAGAATTGAAAACCTCGGCCCTGTGCTTGATTTGCAAACTATCAAGGAGGATGTCAACTGACTCAAGAACAAGATGGAGGCTTGGGAAGCCCAAATGGTGGACCTTAACAAATTCCACGTGCAGGTTTTACATAGCTCTGCGCTCACCCTCTCTCTGTTGAGGGAATGCTATGCAGACACTGATGAGGACAGGCAGGAGGCTAGGGACCTCTACAAGTTCTTGTCAAATGAATGGAACAGTGATATGGATGCCACTGGGGTGTGCAAGGCACCCCTGTAGTTTGTTTTTTGTTTTCTGTTGTTGTTTCTGATTTCTAAAGACTTGGTTCCTTTTTGCTGATAGTTGTTGTTAATTGTTGTTATAGTGTTGTTTCTGCGCTATGATTTTTAATAGTTTTGCTATGTAAAGGGTCTGTGCCCTTGTTCTCATTGCTTTATTAATCAAAAATATTTATGACATCATACAACTTTTTTTAAAGTCAAACCAATTATAATTTAGACATAGGTATATGGCATTGTGCATAACTTGTTTTGTATGTATTAAAATTTATTTTTTCTTTTTTTTGTTAGAACAAGGACATCGATACCTAATGTGTGGATATTTTCTAGATTTTTTTCACAAACCTATGTTCTGTAAAACATTAAAAAAAAAACATAAGAAAACCAAAATATATTAAAATTATGCTTGTTGGAAAGCTTATTTTGAGGGATATGATCTTGGAAATTGGTTTGTCAACATCATTCTATTTGTAGGTCCAATCCAACATTTGAAAGCCAATTTTTTGAGGAAAATTAAAAAGGGATGGGAATGAGGTATAGCCAAGAACCTTGGCTCGAAGGTATTCAAAGATCTTCATTCAAAGGTATTGCATGCCTAAAAACAACTTGAAACAAAGGAAATCTAAAAAAAAAGGGGAAATGGACCTTAATTCAAAGGTACCTTTTTATTCCCTTTTTGGAATTTCCATTTTTGGAAATTACCTTCATTTGAAGCTTTTTGACCTTTCAATGTAGGTACTTGATGACATACCTTCATACAAAGGTGTGTTTAACTTATGATATCCATCCAAGTTTTAAATGTGATGTCCCAAGTTTGTAACCCATTATTGTGGGATTACCTAGTTATTGTTAATAATAATTTGAACCACATTCAACAGCTTTATCATAATAAGGTGATTATAACAATTAATAATTGTCAATTATACTTTCAACCATATAACAATGATACATAGTATTAATCAATTAATTATAATTATATTAATATCATATTTGCACCCAAAAAATACTATATTATATATAAACAATTATTTAGTATTACATAATATGATAGCTTTTGTATAATAAAGTAATAATGATTTCAAGTTGTTTATTCATGATTAATGACTTGCATTTGTTAGAACATTATGCTATTATCTAATTCTGCAATGTGCATCATTATTTTTGTGCAAAAACTATTGTTAACCATTCAAGTTATCTATGATTAATAACACATAATTACTATAATAGTGTGTTTATTATACAATTCACTAGTCTCTAAACCTCCATTTTTTGAATGTAATTTAAATATAGTTGAGCACATTCTGGATCCAAAATTTATGTTGTGAATTTAATTTGGAACTCATTAAGTTCTAACTCTAAATTCCAACGACTCCATTATATTGTTTGATAAAAACTATTTCAATTTTACAATGCTTATCTACAATAGGAACCAAACACGATGTGTCTCTTGTTGTAAACCATAAACTCGTTTACTAGTCCATATGAGTGGGCAAAAATTCTACTTCTTGTCTAGTTTTTGTTTTCAAATTTACATTGAAAAAAAAAACAAACAAACTACCTTGATTACTCAAAAGAAAATGAAAATCAATAAAAAGTGAAAGAAGTATAATGGGTTTGTGTACTAGAGAAGCTCAGTCAAAGGCCCATGAACTATTCAATAAAATGTCTCAAAAAAAGGTAATCTTATGGAATGTTATGGTTATAAAATATAAAGTGACTTTAGTTAGTTATTTAAAAGGCCATGGTTTACAAAATAGATAGGGAGGAAAATATATACTATCAAATTGTGTATTTGTATTATGTATTAATAAATGTTTTAGGTGAATGCATTGCATATAAGTTGTAGAAAATTGTAGTGTTCACGCATTTTCCTTGAGATATCTATATTGAAATTATATTTTGGCTATGTATTGTATGATGTGTAGATAGTGCTTGTGTATGTTGTATGCTTTGGGTATCTTATGTTTTTATGATTAGATTATTATCGTGTTTATTTTATTGTCATTTATATAGACATTTGATTTATATATTTGATTATTTTAATGACTTTGACATCTAATATTTATCTTTATATATGTGTATATGTTTACATAAAGGGGTGATATTATCATTGTTCAAGTATAATAGATGACTGAATGATTATTGTATTTTCATGGTTATATACGATTGGCATGGCATTGCACCCCATTGGGTTATAAATTGATTCAGATATCATGTATGTAGCAAGTACCTTTCATGTGTGCTTTGAATATGAAGGTACAAGGTTATTTTTTCACTTGTTTTTGTAGGTTCAAGTTATTTCTCCAACAATGGTTATATTAGAGATGCCACTTTGCATGAATGTGTTTGGTAACCACTACCACACTTGATTCAAGTGCGATATGATTCCTTAAATTTCTCATTATTAGTCGGATATGCATTAATGGCAATTCAGGAATCTAAACATTTTGAAAAACCAATAATATGCAAAAAAAATTTGAAGTTTAAATCATTGTGTGTGTTTTATTAAAAAAACAACGTTGACTAGGGCGTTGACCCTTAACATGGTCATAGGCTATCAACAACACTTTAACAACATTAGAATAGTTTCAAAACATCAAAAACATGAAGAGCGATGAGAGTTTGCAACAAAAAACAACAGTGCCAAATCCTTGTTTTGAAGTTTAAATCATTGTGTGTTAATAATGTTTAATGTTTAATGTATTTTGAAAATCAAGAAAACTGGGAATTTTTTTTGAAGAATTCTAGTCAAAAGCTTCATTAATTATATAATTTTATTAAATTTAATTATACACGAATTAGTGAATTATATTCTAAGGAGAATTAAAGGGAAAAATATATTATCATCATCATATAGGTCACCTACATGTTTGTGAATTATCTTTAATCTTTCTCATCATCATTAATTTGATCCACCAAGGGGTTTCACCTAGGATATTTGATTCACCTATTAAGTTGGAAAAATCCTCAATAATGTATCAAGACACCATTTTGAAATACTTGGGCATCTAGAAGGAAAAGGTAGATAATTATTTATGTGCAAATTCTATTAGATTATTCCTACATATCTTAGATCAATATTATATGAAAAATAAGTTTTGCATCAATTTAGATTGACAATGCAAAGATCAAAATTGATTCACAATGTTTTATCTAATAGTTTTAGACTTTGAGACATTCATCAAACAAACAAATCCATTTTTTAGCACTAGAAAATTAATTTAAAACACGATTAATGTCATTTATCCATCATCAAACCTAAATCTAGGTTACCCTATCATCTTTTATTATCATATTTACTTTAGTTCAACTATTAATCATTTTATATTATCTAGGGAAATTATTTGTTAATTAATTATAAATACCCTAGATTTATATGAGAGTGATCCATGATATAATAAAACTATGTTACACTTCATTGAATTTGTATATGTATTTAAATAAGAAGTCCTCAATATAAATTTGTATGTACTAGTTGTTGAATACACCATAAGACTAGGAGGGGGTGATTCGGTTCGAACCTCTAAATGCTTAATTTAATATCTTTAAACTTCAAACCAAACTATATAATTACTATAATAATATGTCATGAAAGAACAAAGCACAAAAACACATTAACACCAGATTTACCTGGAAAACCCTAATCAAGGAAAAACCATGGTGCTCAAATCACACTTACACTATGAATATAATTTATTACAATGTTGCCTTTGTAACTCATTGACCCTAAGAGGACTTGCAAATCTAAGGTGCACAACCTTCGGGAAAGATACAAATCACTTGCAGGACTAAGACACACTATCTCAGGGCAAGATAAAAAAATGTTGCCAAGAGACTCGTCGTCTTCCGATAGAGAAAGGAATAGTTGAATTGAAATGACAAGATCTACTAATCATCAAATTATCCTTCAACCACTATATAAAGCAACCAATATCATGGCAAATACATCTGACTTCAAACATTGTCTTTGAACACTGTCACATTGAAGATATCCTCATCAAATCTCTTCACAACCAACTTTCGCACATCTCCAACACCAAATCTACTTGCAAATCATTCACATCCACTACTTTCCAATTCACATGCATTCCATACTTTCACTCACACATTCACACTCCTTTATATAAAATACTATTCATTAAAACATTTAACAAGGTCAGTCATAGATAGAATATACAATACTACATAAATTAGGCCACCCAAACCAAAAATATAAAATACGGTCCACTCCAAGAGATAGAGGGGACACAACCACATCATAGCACATCCATCTAAGTTGATTCCAATGTACCATATATGCTAACACATCCTCCAAAGTTGACATCAAATGAAACATGTAGATAAACAATAAAGAATGTTAACCAGTCAGCCTGAAACTATCCTCCAATGCAAATTACACCATGTGGATCTCCACACGCTACGGTGAGACCCAAATTAATAAAAACTATCCTCCAATGCAAATTACACCATGTGGATCTCCACACACTACAGTGAGACCCAAATTACTAACCAAACTCATTCTCCAAAGCACACTTGGACCAAAAGAATATGATCCAAGTAAGATAAGACAATTAGACCAGCATAAACACAACACAATTGAGCATGCCAAACACAAAACAACATAACTTCACTTGCTAGTCAACTTAATACCCAAAAATTGAATTGGTAAATTGCACAAACCAAATGAATATGTCCTCCAAACTACAAAACACATCATACCACATCCATCTAAGTTGATTCCAATGTACCACATATGATAACACATCCTCCAAAGTTGACACCAAATGAAACATGTAGATAAACAATAAATAAAGTTAACCAGCCGCCCCAAAACTATCCTCCAATGCAAATTACACCATGTGGATCTCCACACACTACGACGAGACCCAAATTACTAAAAACTATCCTCGAAGGCAATTTACACCATGTGGATCTCCACACACTACGGTGAGACCCAAATTACTATCCAAACTCATTCTTCAAAGAAAACTTGAACAAAAATAATACGATCCACGTAAGATAAGCCAACCAGACCAACCTATACACAACACAATTGAGCATGCCAAACACAAAACAACATAACTTCACTTGCCAATCAACTTAATAACCAAAAATTGAATTGGAAAACTGCACAAACCAAATGAATGTGTCCTGCAAACAACAAAACTTGAATCCACATATCTGGATACCACCAAGCATTCTTTGGACCGGTTCCGAAATAAAAAACAACAACCACATCTACTATCTAAGCAACAGAGGACTTGTAAACTTGATGGTACAACATACACAAATCATAAACATTATATCCATAACTGTACTCCATAATCTTCACATGCTAGAGGAATGCAAAGCATTCTTCCATTGAGACATTAAAAACTATTTCCTCCATAAATACTATTTCTTTCATATCAAAACTTCCACTACACCAAACTTTCGAAAATAACTCAATATCTTCACAAGACCACACAACAATACCAGAACACTCACTTCTGAACCATCTGTAACACATAGTGACATCAATGACAACATGAGACAAGTCGACATCAATGAAAACACAACACAATAGCTCGAGTTTCCAATATGCTCCCCCTTTGTCATTGATGGAAACACCACCAACAACAAAGCACACATACAACTCATCTCTCTCCCAATCCATACAATTGATCTCTCTCCCAATTTGTATCTCTCTCCCCCTTTGACATAGGGCACTCTTCTAAACTCTCTCTTACTAATAAGCTCTAATAATTGCAATGCTTATTGTTCCCCTAAGAACAACCACTGCATCAATCCAAGAGAAAAAGATGAACTCTAGAACTCCCCTTGGACGAATGCACCATCTAAATGCACACATATTTTAAAAAAGGAGTGGCAATGACTACCAACTTCTATCAAATATACTTAAAGGTATTCTTTGCCAACAACTTATTAAAGATATCTGCAATCCATTCTTTAGTAGGTACACTCTAATTTGACTTCCTTCTATGTAACCTTCTCTCTTAAGAAAAGATACTAGATTGCAATATGTCTATCCCTTGAATACATTATTGGATTCTTTGAAATATTAATAGCACTTGTATTATCACACAAAATAGGAATTTCTTCATTATACACTACCTTGACATCTTTTAGAGTTTGTTTCATCCACATGACCTGAGTGCAGCAAGATATTGTTGTAATGTATTCTACCTCTACAATAGATAATGATACTAAATCATGTTTCTTACTTAACTAAGAGACTAATCTGTCTCCAAAAAAATGCAGCACAACTTGTACTTCTTTTGTCATCCACACATCTAGCCCAATTAGCATTTGTATATGCTTTCAGTACGAAATCATCATCCCTCTTGTACCATAACCCATAATTTGGAGTCTTTGTCAAATATCCAAATATAATCTTCATTGCTTGATCATGAATTTTCTTAGGTAGCTTGATATCTAGCCACCAAACAAACAACATGCACAATATCTAGTCTTGAAGCAGTCAAATACAACAATCCTCCAATCATAGATCTATACCTTTTCTGATCAACATGTAATGTCCCCATTTTCATGAGCATCAGAGTTTGAGGGATTATCCTATTATTTGGACTTTCGTAGGCTAACATTGGGATAGAGAGTCTCAGTGGCAGTTCCACTTCTTCAATTCAGTCTTGGTTTCAGTTCCAGGGCCTTTGCAGTCAATGTACGGGCTTAGTTGAGGGACTTACTATTTATTGTAAGTCAATCTGGCAGTTGTGATATTTTTAGTCAGGGCACCTGGACACATGGGGGTTATTCAGTGTTGACCCCACCTTTTGATGGCATGTCAAAAGACTAAATATTGAGGGAGATATTAATATTTTAGTGGTTAAGTTATTTAATTAAGGGAAGGGAAAATCAAGTTATATCATTTGGGAGGACAAAGAAGCTTCATTCTTTTATCCAAATATTACAAATTTTTCAATAAGGGAAGGGAAAATCAGGTTAGATGCCCCTTTTAGTAGCATACTTCATTTCAATAAGCAGTTGGACAATTTCCAGTTGATGGCCGTACAATTCAGGCTTGCCACGTGGGGTCCAAGAAAGGCACATTTTGTCTTGGAGGCTAAAACGCCTCCCTAATTTGCATTCTAAGTGCATAGTTCCCAACACCTAGCCTATTTAAGCTATTCCATCAACTTTATGGCTCAGAGAAATTACATTATGAACTTGTACACCAATTCTGGCCAATTTCCTAGTTTTGGCTGGCAAACACCAGAATTCTTCATTCAAAATAAGCTAAGGACCTACGGGTATGCAATTAGTAATAAAATTTATTGTAGCAATTATCTTATTCATAATATAGTTGCAGTTGCTCTCAATTTCATTTCTATTTGGTTCTATGTGCAATTCTTGCTTGGCACGTTGTTATTTTTTGCTTTAAAATTGTTTAAAAACCTTGAAAATTCAAAAACACATTAGCAATAGTATTTTGGGAGAGTTAGAACTAGCATGGTTCTTACAGTTGTATCAGAGCTCCGATCCTACCTTCTTGGAGGGTTAGGAGTTCTTAGGCATCAACATCAGTTTGGGCCTCACAAGTTTTACACACGCAGGAGGCCTTGTTTATAGGGAAACCAAGATCAATTTGAAGAGATACCATTTGGATTCATGGAGCTCACATAGTTGATTTTTGAGTAACCAACACTCATAAGTTCCAGTTATGGGCTACTACAGTGTCGTAGTGAAATCCAAGGAAGAGATTGAACAGGATGCCATCAAGTTGAGGGAAAGATGTGAACGAGAAGCTCTTCAATTCTTTGAGGGCTATCAGAGTTTGCTAGGTAAATTTAAAGGACAGTAATCTCTTCACGATTTCTAGACTTGTTTTCCACTTGGAGGCCTAAAGAGATTGGGTTGATAAAGTATATTAGGAGGGTGTATAAGGAGAAAATTTCATGTAAATGGGCACAATTCAATCATGGGCACAGTGTGAGCAGGTATGGTAGAACTACTAAATCAGCTTATGAGGATTGTTCTACATATAAACTCAATGACCAAGTTATAGGAACTCCCATAATGAGCAAGAATGAAATGAGAAGACAAGGTCTATGCTTCACTTGCAAAGGTTGTTGGGAGTAACCACCAATGCATAGATAACGAGGTAAAGGATCGTGATGAAGACCTCAGATGCATTGAAGAGGAAGCCATGAAGGAGATAGATTTGGAGATGCACTTGTTGCATGCAGATGATGGGATTCATGAGTTATATCATTTGGAAGGACAAAGAGGATCCCATGATGAAGCAAATGAGATTATGGAGACTTATTCACATGCCGATTTACATTGCAACCAAATTATTGAGCTTAATCTTGATGTAGATGTGTTAGTAAATGATGAAAAATGTTGTGGAAGGATCTACCAATGTTGGCACGTGAGTTGGAAGTGTCAAGGATGAGGAATGTGCAAAGGATACAAGCTCTAACAGTTCTGATTTTTGTAGTAGCAGTCACAGTTCTTTGCACTATCATGAGGTAACAACCATTCCACGTGTGGAAGAGGGTTGTATGAATATTCCTAGCAATGAAACTCAAGAGTTAAAATGATTTATGCATTAAAAATTCTAGTCACAGCAAGTCTGATTTTGTATATCAGACCTTGGAAGTTGTGAACAAGACACAGGTCATGTGTGATGGATGGCTGCAAAGAGCTAAAAAGGCAAGGTTATTGGTTGTCAAAGCGAAAAAATGTTTGCAAGAAATTGAAGAACGTTGCAAACAACTAGATCAAGCAAAAAAGCAAGGGGAGTCACACCTTAGATCTCTAATTCTTCCAAGTAAAGAACATATTAAAGTTGAGCATAAAAAGGAGGAGCTTCTTGAGGTAAGCAAGCATGAAGAATATGCAATTATGTGTGAACAAGAGAAAAGGTATGATTCATAAATTTTTATTGGTACACATAACTTGCATCTTGAGACCCATGAGTTATCTTTGGTTGAGAGGCCATTAAATTCTAATGCTTAGAGATGTGTGACCACGTTGAATACACACTTAGTGGATCAACCACTAATTTCATTGCTACACATGAGGCTCAGAAAGAGTTAGATCATTTCCTCATCATGCGAGAGCAGCATGGGGATGATACTCTATCATCCTATGTACCTGTTGGTATCCTTAGCATCTCCTTAGTCAGTCTTGCAGTTTTGAGGGTGTTGTTTGGTTTCATTTCAACAACATAAGAGGGGAGATTACATGTTATTCAACACCTATGGGGGGATTCAACACATCCAGGACAATTCAGTGAAGGGTGGAGATTGTTGTTGTGTTGTGGGTACTCTCAGTTATTCCTATCTTCGTAGAGCAGATGGATGTGTGTATTGTTTGCATTGGGACTTGGTTGTTGACAATGTTGGCACTACAGTTTGGATGGGTCCCATTGGTTGGCTTCACCACTTATGGCATGGTGAAGTTGAGATCAAATTTGAGCAGTGGAGGTCTGGGAGTGTTTCTCATGGCAGACTTCAATACTGGCTATGGGATCTAGGGATTGATCTAGCTGGTGGATTGCTTCTTCCTTCTGTTGGGGTTGACTTAGTTACACTATACAATGGTATCATGTTGATGCCACATAGTTTGGAGGGAGAACTCTACAGAGTGATTTGGGATCCTGACATTCAGTCGAGCATTGAGTATAGAGTTTGGGATTCTTTGGGTACATCGAGATTCCAAACGGGGTTTACTGTTGAGCATTGTAGCGCATTTAGTGTGCTGAGAGTATACTGGTTCATCCTTGTCCTTCTTGAACATGTTTTTTTTTTATGCACTATTCTTGTGCGTAGGGGTTGGATAGTTGGTATGATGTTTGTCCCTACACAGTTGTGTTTATGTTGGTGCTACAGGAGTCGGTTGGAGATGTGTGGGACATTTCACAGTTCATCTTTTGGACCTCTGGTGGAGTGAAGTCGCTTCACAGTAGAGATTGCTTGAGGATGAGCAATTTCAGGGAGGGCAGATTGTAATATCCCCAATTTTGTGAGCATCAGAGTTCAAGGGATTATCCCATCAATTGGACTCGCGTAGGCTAATATTCAGGATAGAGAGTCTCAGTGGTAGTTCCACTTCTTGGGTTCAGTCTTGGTTTTAGTTCTAGGGCCTTTCCAGTCAATGTATAGGCTTAGTTGAGGGACTTACTATTTATTGTAAGTCAATCTGGCAGTCGTGATATTTTTAGTCAAGGCACCTGGACACATGGGGGTTATTCAGTGTTGACCCTAGCTTCTGACTGCACGTCAAAAGACTGAATATCGAGGGAGATATTAATATTTTAGTGGTTAAGTTATTTAATTAACTTATGTGGATTTTATAAAAATCATAAAGTAACTTTATTAAAATTATAAGCCACTTAAATATTATAAAGTGACTTTATAGAAAATTTAAAGGTCACTTTAAATATTTAAGGTGATTTTAAATCACTTCAATGAAAAATGTAGGTTCAAGATGAATTTGAACTATTGAAAAGGGATTTAAATATATTTAATGTATGTGAATTTGCATTTGGGCATACTTTTTGAGAATTGGCTATTTGGGGGTTATAAGGGAAGTGAAGGCAATTCAAACTCACATTATTGATTATTGATTATTTGACATTGCTTGTTATTTTTCTCTGTGGAATTCTTTGACAAGGGTTTCAAAGGTTAGGCCATTGGAGAACGAAAATTCTTTGTGGATCTGTGATTAGGAGGTTGTGGAAGATCAGTTGAATTGTTGCAATCGTGAAAGCTTCATTCAAAAGTCTTATTGTGCTTCAACGAAGATTCTTTTATCCAGATATTGCATATTTTTAATTAAGGAAAGGGAAAATCAGGTTAGACACCCCTTTTAGCAACATACTTCATTTCAATAAGCAGGCGTACAATTTCCAGTTGCTGGCCATATAATTCAAGCTTGCCACGTGGGGTCCAAGAAAGGGACGTTTTGTCCTGGAGGTTGAAACACCTCCCTAATTTGCATTCTGAGTGCAGAGTTCCCAACACCTAGCCTATTTAGGCCATTCCATCAACTTTCTAGCTCAGAGAAATCACATTCTGAACTTGTACACCAATTTTGGTCAGTTTCCCAGTTTTGGTTGGCAAACACCAGAATTATTCATTTAAAATAAGCTAAGGATCTATAGGTATGTAATTAGCAATAGAATTTATTGTAACAATTATCTTATTCATAATATAGTTGCAGTTGCTCTCAATTTCATTTCTATTTAGTTCTATGTGCAATTCTTCCCTAGCACATGTGTTATTTTTTGCTTTAAAATTGTTCAAAAACCTTGAAAATTCAAAAACACATCAGCAATAGTATTTCAGGAGAGTTAGACATAGTAGGGTTCTTACACAACATGCAAAGATCCATCATCATTGCTTAACTGACAACTAGTAGTCATAGGGGTGGAAATTGGTTTAGAATTATCCATCTCAAACTTCTTCAACATCTATTTGATATATTTAGTCAAAGAGATAAAAGTGCCTTTTTCTAATTAACTTGAAGAGCAAGGAAAAGTGACAACTCACCTATCATAGACATCTCAAATTCCTTTTGCATATCTTTTGTAAACTTCCTACATACACTAGCATTTCCTCCAAATATGATATCGTCAACATACAAAACAACAATCAATAATTTATCACATTCAATTTTAAAATAAAGATTACTATCTGTAGTACCTTTTCTAAAATTTTAGTGCACTAAATACTTATCCAATCTTGTATACCAGGCTCTAGGAGGTTTCTTGAGCCCATAAAGTGCCTTCTTGAGTTTATAAACCATATCCGGATCTTCAGACAACTTGAACCCATCTTATTGTTCAATGTATATGCTTCTTTCTCAAGTTCTCAATTCAGAAATGCCAACTTGACATACATATGATATACCTTAAAGATCTTATGAGATGCAAATGTAAGAAACATGTTTATAGCTTCCATCCTTGCTACCAGAGCAAATATCTCCTCAAAATCTATGCCCTCAACTTGTGAATAACCTTTGTAGATGAATCTTGCCTTGTTTCTAGTGACTTTTCCATCTTCATTCAACTTGTTTCAGAATGCCCACTTTATTCCTATAATATTCTAGTCCACTGGTCTAGGTACCAGTTCCCATGTCTAATTCTTTTCTATCTAATTCAACTCTTCTTCCATTACTTTTATCCAACTCTCATTTTTACTATCTTTTGCAAGGTCTTTGGTTCTACTTGAAATAAGAAACAATAATTTGCTTGTTCACTGGACAAGTCTTCTTCTTGTCTAAAAAACTTTGCTCTTGTCTTCAATGATCTAATCTTTTGAGTGATTCTTCCACACATACTTTGTTGGTATTTTAGGAGCTTGTTCAAGTTCTTCTTCTTTTGTATTAGTTTATTCCTCTTTTGGATCAACTTTCTCTTTTGTAGTAACTGGTATAATTTCTATCTCAATCTCAAGTTCAGATGCAATCTCAATCTAATTCCATTCTTCATAAACTTTCACATTTGTATTTTGCACAATCTTTTGTATCCTCTTATTGTAATACCGATAAGCCTTGCTATTTGTCGAATATCCCAAAAATATTCCTTCATCTTCTCTTGCATCAAAATTGCCTAGATCTTCTTCATCTCTTTTCATGCAACACTTGCTAGTAAATATTTTGAAGTACTTAACTACATGAGGTCTTCCATTTCAAATTTCATAAGGTATTTTTGTGTGATTCACTATTATTCATACCCTATTAAGAAGGTAAATAGAAGTATGCACAATTGTTTTCTAATACACATAAGGTAGGTTATCATCTTTCGACATAGTTCTAGCCATCTCAACAATAGTCTTATTTTTCCTTTCAATTACACCATTTTGTTGAGGAGTTATCAGAGGAGAAAAATGCTTCCTAATACCATGTTCTTCACAAAATTTATTTAATTCATTTGATGTAAACTCTCCTCCTCTATCAGAACTTAGACATTTAATTCTACAATCTATTTGATTCTCAACCATTGACTTGAATACTTTAAATATATCTAATGCTTCATATTTTTCTTTCAAGAAAGTAACCCATGTCATTCTAGAGTAATCATCAACAAGTAACATAAAATATCATTCTCCTTTTAGTCCTTTTTTCCTTGTAGGTCTGTACACATCTATACGAACTAACTCTAAAGGCTATAAAGTAAAATTCTCCATGTTTTTGAATCTCCTCTTTGTTTGATTTCCCAACAAACATTCCCTCCACTGAGTATCAACAGGTTTGATAATTCTTGGTAAATATCTCACAATATGATTAGAACTAATCTTCACCATATTATCAAAGCTGATATATCCCATTCTTTTGTACCACAACCAACATTCACTGCAACAAATAGTTACTTCCATTGTTATCTTTTATAGACATTTCCATTAGTCCTAATACCTCCTGCAACTAGTCTTTTAAACTCCTATTCTAGTTTCACATCCAGTATCATGAAATATGAACTTATAACCTTTGCTACACATATGAATCACACTCAACAGGTTATGTCTCAGACCTTTAACATAATAAACGTCATCAATTTTATGCTGTCCATCAATATCTAGTTGCTCCATTTTCCACAAGTAGGTGTATCTTCCTCTCTCGCAAACCTGACTGATCCACCATCATACTTTTCAAGGTCAATCAACTTACCTCTATCACAGGTCATATGATTTGAACATCTGGAGTCAATGATCCACACTTTCGGTTCCACTTTTGCATGTAGTTTAGTCTTCACAGTCACTGGATTGTTCTTTACATCTTCCAGACTTTTGGACCGCTCATTATTATTTTCTTCTATAGCCAAGAACAAATATTCTTCATTCGAGTCATCACTATCTTCTTCTTTAGTGAGTAGGTCTTATTTTAACAAAAACTCTTATTTTGCTTATCTTTGTTATCTCTTCTCTTATTTATGTCATTCCCTTTGTAGTTCTCTTTTCATTTGTTATCATCATTAGATCTTCTACCATAAACGTCTTTGTACATACATCTAGAAATATAATGACTATTTCTTCCACAATTGAAATATTTTATGGGTAACTTACCTTTGTACTTTCTATTTTTTTCTTCAATCTTATCACAAATTTTGCTTCAATCTCATCCATGTCTTCATTTTCTTATGGTTCTTCTTCAGGCTTCTTTGTAACTTTGAATTCTTCTTCTTTCCTTTCGTTTTTGATGTCATCCAATTCAACAATCTCAAAGGTAGAGTGTGTACCAAGGAGATGATCCACAATATACTTATCCATATCATGACTTTCCTCAATAGCATACTTTTTAGGTTTATAGTAGTTGGGCAATGTTGTCATTATCTTCCTCACAAATTCACTTTCTTCTAGCATTATATCAATAACCCCTAAAGCATTTACAATCTCATTCACTCAATGAGTATATCTTTCAATATTTCCATTATCAGACATCTTCACATTCTCAAACTTGTGCTTTAGATTTATAATCTTGGCTTGCTTTGTCTTTTCAACACCTTCAAATACACTCCTCAACTTATCCCAGATTGCTTTAGCTAACTTCATATCTATAGCTTTTTTAGATACTACACCATTCAAACAAATAATAATTTCAACTGTAACCTTTGTGTCATTCTCATATGCTTTGATTTCATCTAAAGTTTTACAACCATTCTAAGGAGAAGTTTATCCATTCTTAATGTTTTCCCATATTTCAACTGACATAGTTGCTAAGTGATATTCCATCATTTCTTTCCAATAAGCATAATTTGTGTCATCAAACTTTGGAGCCTTATAGGTAAATTTTTGTGTCATTCTAGATCTTCCTCAAGTGGTTAAATTTCTCAAGAGGAACCTTGCTGTAATGCCAATTGTTGAACACACCACAGAACTAAGAGGGGGGTGAATCAGTCTTGACCTCTAAATGCTTAATTTTAGATCTTTAAACTTCAAACTGCAACTATATAATTATTGCAATAATAAGTCATGAAATCACAAAGCACAACAAATACATGAAGACCAGATTTGCATCGAAAACACTAAGTACGGAAAAACCATGTTGAGAATCACACTCACAAAATGAATATTATTACAATGTTGCCTCTGAAATTCATTGTCTCTGATAGGACTTTCCAAACTAAGATGCACAACCTTAGGGTAAGATACAAAGGACTGGGACACAATGTCTTAGGGAAAGATACAAAAATCTACGAAGAGTCGCTATCTTTTGACAAAGAAAGGAATAGTTGAATTGAAGTGAACAAGATCACTTGATCATGAAATTGTCCTTGAACCACTGTATCAAGTGACCTATATCATGGCAAACATATATGTCTTCAAACACTATCACACTGAAGATATCATCATTAAAACTTCTCATTATTGAATTTTGCACATCAACACCAAATCTACTTGCAAATCATTCGCATCCACTACTCATCAATTCATACACATTCCATACTTTCACTCACACATCTGCACTCCTTTCTATATAATATTATTTATTAAAACCTTTAACAAGGTCAGCTAGAGATAAAATATACAATATTACATAAATTAGACCACTTGAACCAAAAATATCAAATGTGAGCCACTCTAGTAGATAGAGGGGACCCAACCACATCATATCACATCCATGTAAGTCGATTCAAATGAACTAGACACACTAACACATCCTTCAAAGTCGACATCAAATGAAACATGTAGATAAACATTCAAGCATGTTAACTAGCTGGCCCAATACTATCCTCCAATGCAAATTACATCATATGAATCTCCACACAACATGGTGAGACCTAAAACACTAATTGTGTGTGTGAAAAGTGGAATGAGTCTGTAAGTTGCAAGACACAACACTTCAATTAAGTCATTAGATACATGGTTAGTAAATCAATAATCAATGAATAATAAACCATTACAAAGTGACCCATTGCCTTCTAGTAGATGCGAGTTTTATATTGCTCTTAGATTGCTGAGCTATCCAGTGACTAGACAACACCTAAACGGAGGATTTTTAAATCTATATGAGCATGGATATGAGCTAAATGGATGCAAGATTTAAGCTAGATATGCAAGATTAATCTAACATGATTTAAACAATATGTGAATATTTAAGCTAAATGATTTAATGAATATGAAATAACTAATATGCAATATCTCACTGCAAATTCTCAATGAACCTAGAGCAAAAACAACATGATAACAATATATTCTCCAGGATCCTTGAATGAGGGATGAACGCCTGAATTTATAAAAAATTCAGAAAGAAACCAATGGTTGAGATCAAATGATGATGAGCGGTCAAGATTTTCCAAGAGGAAGCACAATCCAGGTGAATTGATGTGATTGGCTGCTTTTCTCAGTTTTAAAGGAAATTGAACTAAAATTAAGATAAAATCAGAAAAAAACTGATTTATTCTCTATTTCATTCAATTTCAATATTTAAATGTTTTAATTGCTTTCTCTGAGATTATTTATCAATTTTTAATTTGTTTTCAAGATTATCTCAATATGATTTCTTTTGTCAAATTTTAATTCTTTTTTTGTCAATTAATTCATTTTTTGATGATTTAATGGCAAATTGATTTATTTAATTAAATATGCTAGGATATTCAATAGAATAAATAGGATAATTGTTTAAAAATGTTTTACTTGGAATGATCAATTAATTAAATAAATATTTAATTAATATTGGTTGATTAATTTTGCCATGTGACATTGATGATTTTAGAAATTAATTGTGTGCTCAAGATTTATTTAATTGTCTTTGGTTAGGACCTTGGTGACGTTGTCGAGATTAGGGGATCATGGTTTAGATGACCATTTTTAGGGTATTACATTTTTCCCTCTTTGAAATAATGTGCAAGCAACATGTTGGTTCAAAGAAAATTTGATGTCTAGGAGATACTAGTTCTGAACTTGATTGATCATGAACTAGATGAAGAGCGAGGTGTTTAGCTTTATTTGAAGTGATGAAGCTGAATAGAGTTGATTAAAGCGATATCGATCCCGAACTTGATTAAACTAGGAACGATAGGGAGCGAAGATACCGAACTTGAACTTGATTGATCAAGAATCGAATCTTACTGATCTAGAACTTGATTGAACTAAACACAGTGAGCGAAGATAAAATCGATCTTGAACTTGATTGATCAAGATATGATGAGCGAAGATAAACTGTCCAGCTTGATTTGATGTGATGAAACTGAACACTTGCTTAAATTGAGCGTGTGATCAAAGATACTCTTTTAACCCTTGATTGAGTTTAAACGAATAATCAGCTTGATGAAAAGCGATGAAACTAATTAACATTAAGAGACTGATTCAGACAAAGACAATATCGGCCTGATATGAAGCGATAAAACTAATATGCCCCTAGTGATTGATTTGATGAAGCTTAGCTGCTTGACTTGTAATGAAGATTTTTGAAAGAAATTCTCGACTTCGAGGTCATGAGTATGCCCCCTCGAGAGCAAAATTGAAAGATAGTGAGGGTACACGATTATAGGCAATTGCTTAGTGATGATATTGATTTGAGCATGAAAGTGATTCAGAGGAATATTTAAAAATTTAGCATTGATTAATGAGAAATTGAGCGCAAAATTGAAGAAAGAATAAGCTTTTGATGAAAATGCTAAGTGGTCCAAATTTTGGAAATCGACTAGCAGAATGATCTCGAATTTTGATTTCGATCCCGAAATGGAATCAGGACGGGCAAATTAGCTAAGGGTACAATTTTCATGTCCATCGGAGCAAGTTGAAAATTAGGGTTTTGGCTATATAAGGGGTAAAAGTGTCATTTTCAATTCATTTTAACCCTCCAAGTTTGAAAATTCAAAAATCTTCCTGTGAAGAAAATGGTGGTCCCCACTCATGTTCATCAATTCGAGTGCCAGAGACGACATAATCAACCACGAAACTATGAGCCAGCAGTAAGTGATCAATCTTAAGCCTGTTATTCATTTAAAAATTGAATTTTTTTGTTGAATTTTTCATGTTTTTGGCTTGTTGAAGTCGGGTTATCTCGTTTTGTCGTGCGAGATAGGATCCTGTCTCATACAACAAATTGATGAATTTTTTTTTATCGTTTAAGTCTACTAGTTTTGTCAAACTGCATACACCCTTCTGTCATACGAGAACCTTCAAAAGAGCCCATTTTGTCATTTTAGGGCTAGTCTTGTGTCGTATCAGACTGTTTTCTTGTTTGAGACCTATTCCTGACTCGTACGAGTTGCTACCTCTGTGATGTTTTTTTGTTTGAAAAACAATGAGCATTTTTGAAGGTGTAAACTTGAAATTTGGATTTTGCAGTTGATGTAGTTAGATTTGTATGATGTTTTGTTTCTCTTATAGGTGAATTTGAAATGTTTCCCGATGATCTTTTATTTGATTTTTGCAGGTTCGATTGCCCCATGTGTTGTTCATATGTGTATATTCACCTACGATGACATTAGTTTGTCAGTTATCCGATATAGACCGGACACATATTGATGCAAGAAGATTGACTCATCTTCTCGGGTTGCCTGATATCCATGTGAATCACGGTATTCTCACTACATTAGTGGAGAGGTTTCATTCAAAGCATAATATGTTTCATTTGCCAGTTGGGGAGATGACCATCACTTCCGAGGATGTATACATGATTCTCTGTATCCCTTTTGCTGGGGATAAGGTAGATTATGATTTAGCACAGCGTCCTGGCCTTCTAGACCTGAGGTAGGTATTTCATGATGCAGACATTCTGACACGGTCGATCAGTTGGGATGAGATGATGACCAAATACAGTGAGGACTTTCCACTAGCTTGCATCTTGGCAGGTTTCATCGACTATTTTCTTATGCTAGACTGGGGATAGCAGGGGTTTTTATGTGGATGGGGCAGGATCTTGGAGAGACTTGTTGAGCACCCCCAAAGATTAGGATGGGGTTCATGTATACTGGCACACATGTATCGTGAGATGCATGAGATCATCTACCGAGAGGGGAAGAGTATGGCTGTCGGGGTGTTGACTTTATAGGTATGGGCCTGAGAGTATCTCCCAGTATGCAGGTCGATTATCGATGAGGCTAGAGATCTACAACAACCCATAGTTTATAGATATGTTGGATATGTGACACAGCCCCATTTGGGCATGACCCATTATTGGAGACGGCAATTGGACGATCTTATAGTTGTCACATGGAGACCTTACAGGGGTCTGGAGCCTTGGGATGATTGGAGAGTTGTGCGTAGAGACCTATTCATGACCCGACCTCTTATCGGTAGATCAGTGCCATTGGTTGAGTGTTTTGTTGTTACTCAAGTGATGAGGCAGTATGGCAGACGTCAGGGGATATCATAGGAGTTTATTGCATATGCACATTATGCAGATGAGGAGAGGTAGGGATGGGGACCTAGGTTCTCATACGCCCTGGGCATGCAAGAGCTGATTGGGTTACAACGGCTTAGATGAGATTATTTAGATGATATTGCAGATGCGGGGGTATTGCCCCAGTACAGGGATTGGTTCCAGCAACATCCATTCCCGAGATTTACGGATCCGGCTAAGCAAGCACCTCGCATAAAGGAGGTTGAGGATGATGCCCCCGTGGAGGCACAGGGACATGGATAGAGGCAAGGATAGAGAGCTGAGGCTCTGAGGCGGATAGGTGGCGATCCTGGTGCTTGCAACAACAAGGTACCAGCTTGTGGTAGGCAACAACAGAGAGGAGAGGGTGGATTCCTAGGGACTATTGGAGTGAGGTTGAGCGGAGTGAGGGTAGCAGAGGGTGGTGGAGAGGAGGAGAGAGCAGCTCTGAGACATGTTTGATAGAGGAGAGAGGAGCAAGGGGAGCCGAAAGTGGAGATGGAGGAGGCAATGGAGGTAGAGATGAAGGCAAAGAGCCTGCGAGGGATTAGGGGGTCGACGTAGCGCGATCGATGAGAGCATGCCTAGCGGGTTTGCAGTCACAGCTAATAGTGGCACAGACACAGCTGGCAGAGTGAGAGAGACAACTAGTAGAGCTTAGAGTAGAGAGAGATCGTCAGTTAGCTAAGCTTAGAGCAGAGTGTGATCATGAGGTAGCTGAGCTCAGAGCTGAGCGTGATCATCAGATGGTGGAGCTCAGGGTAGAGTGCGATTGTCAAGTTGTAGCGATGAGGGCAGAGCGAGACACTCTTCAACAGTAGGTTCTCCATCAGACAAGTCGAGCAACCTATTATGTTGAGGCTTACAATGTAGTAGTTCCAGTAGCGCAGCAGGTTGTACCATATTCATAGTATATGGCTCAATCAGAGGGAGCTTGGGTACCTAGGCAAGATCCGGGTCAGCAGGCTCCACCTCCTCCACCACCTGGCGATGAGGGAGAGGCAGAGAGCTATATTTTTTAGTGTAGCTCTTAGATTTTTTTGTAGACACGCCCATTTTTTTGTAGCCCTTACGATTCTTGCTCCGATGGGAGTTTATATATGTCAGTTGAGATTATTTTCTACCCCGAGACTTGATCATTTAATATATATGAGATCTTGATTTGACTTCATTATACTTGTGTTGATCAATTTATGAGATGCTTTTCTATATACTTTATTTTATATTTATGCATAACTGTTCAGTATGGATGATTGAATGCAAATGGAATATGGATGTTTATTTTTGTTTCTTTTTATGCAAATAAATGATGATGCAAATAAATGAGGAGAATGAGTAACTAGTAATGCAAATGTTTATTTTTCTTCATGCAATAATATGAATGCAAATGAGTGATAATGAATGTATGAATCTATATAAAATGCTTATGTATGTAGCTAACATCTCAATACACAAGTACTCGATCGAAGAAACGATGATGAAGAGACCACTTAGCTAAGAAATGATGAAGCTTCCAACTCTGATTTAGAAGATAAAGAGATCATTGTTACCATACCGAAATCACTCTCAATTCGCAAAGTGCAGCATGAAACGCAAAATGAGATGCAACCTAAACCTAGTCACTAGATTTGAAATGCTTAAGGTTCATCACTGAACGTTAACAAACATAGCAGGAAGATTAGAGTTCCTTTCTTTTCATGTGCAATGTAGATTATTTGGCCCTCAATGACCCTTTTTTGTTCATATCCTTGGGCAGATTTCGCAGGGACCTGGATTGCATGATAAAGAAATTCCCTCAAAATAGACAAAGAAATGATGGGAACCTCCCTGTAGCATTCAAATAAGTAGATTCGAGGTATGTGTGGTGATTTCACCTTGATGTGAAGCCTCTTATCACAGACACCCAGCTAATTAGATGTTTCCAGATCATCGGATTCATTCCTACAAGCAGAAAACAAAGAAAAGTATTATGCCCCCAATCCTTGCTCCTCTTAGTCAAGATAGACTTCCTTGAGTTACTCAGAGGGATAATAAATGAAAACCAATATAAAAGACAACACACAAGGAAAATTTTCATGCATAGCTCAAACTGTTTAGTGATTCTTTTGAGTAATGTTGTTTGCTTGTGTACTCAGTGATAAAACTCTTCAGTACTTAGAAGATAGGTGACTGACTCGGAGTGGACGACCAGGTTTCACTGACGTAAAGATGACTTGGTTGATACGACTTAGGACATGTAAGTTGCTTTGTCGATTATCCTAGGACTAGAACATTGATCAGTTTCAAGCCGTGAGGGTTCCAATGAACCAAGATGTCACAAAAGTGATTGAAATATGTACAAGCGAAAGCAAAGATGCATGAAAGCGGGAATGCCAACGTTGCATTGATAGATGGAGCGCTTGAGTACAAGAGGCACCTGTTTGCTAGGTTTTCACCTACTTGACAGAGATTCATTTTTTATTTTATTTACCAAGGTGCTTGTTTACCAGGTTTTCACCAAGGCATTTTCTCTCTTCTTCCTTTTTTTTTAGATTTCTTCAGGACTTTTTTTGATTTTTTTTTTTTTAATTTCTTCAGGACTTTTTAGTTGCATAGGCTGTTGGAGCAGAGAATATTTAGGTGAAGAATTTCTTCAGGTGGATGGTGTTGATCGGTTCATGGAGCTATTCTCCTTCTGATGTTGAGAGTTGATAGGCACCAGAGTCAAAGGCTACAGTAACGATGTAGGGACCCAACCAGTTGGGTTCAAACTTCCCTTTGTTGTCTCGAAATTGTTGATTCTTAGGATTTTCTCTCAGAACAAGGTCACCAACCTGAAATTCTCATTGTCAAACCTTTTTGTTATAACCTCTAGACATTCTCTTTTGATATGCTCTTAGATGAATTCCACTTGCTGACGTTCATCCAACAATTCAAGTTCTTGCAATCTAGCTATTCTTTAGTCTTCATCACTAACAAGACCTTGCAAAGAAACTCTTAGAGATGGTATTTCCACTTCAATAGGTAATACTGCTTCAGACCCATACACCAAAGAAAAAGGTGTAGCCCCAGTAGGTGTTTAGATACTTGTTATATAAGCCCACAGGACAAGATTGAGATGCAGATGCTAATCCTTTCCAAATTTATTTACTGTTCTATGTAAGATAGTCAACAAATTCTTGTTAGATGCTCCAACTTGTCCATTACCTTGAGGGTAGTACACAGATGACCAGTGTTCTTTTTATTTTGAACTTTTCACAGAGTTCATTTAGATCTTTGTTCTTGAACTATCCTCCATTGTCAGTTATAATGGATGAAGGTATACCATACCTGCAGATGATATAATTAAGGATGAACAGAGCTACTTGTTTACCGGTTGCTTTGATGAGTGGAACCGCTTCTACCCACTTAGTGAATTACCCAGTGGCAGTTATGATAAACTTGTGTCTTTTAGATGATGTAGGATATATTTGGCCAATTAGATCAAACGCCCATTGTTGAAAGGGCCAATGTGTAACAAAGGGTATGAGATCCCTTGTTGGAGCGTGTATAAGGTTCCCATGTAGCTGACACTTTTCACAGGTTTTAGCAAATTTTATAACTTCTTTCTCCATGTTTGGCCAGTAGTAGTCAACCCTTAGTAGTTTTCGTGCTAAAGTTAGACCATTCGAATGGGATCCAAAAACACCTTCATGAACCTCGGATAATGCACGTTGGGACTCCTCAGTTTCTAGGCATCTAAGCAAAGTACTATCTAAACCTCACCTAAATAGGTCATTCACAATGATGAAGTACCGTGACACATTTCAGATTAGGTTCCTTTTTTCATTTCGGGAAAGATTAGCAGGGACAACTTGGTCACGCAGGTAAGAGTAAATGTGGCTATAGCGAGATGAATCATGTCCAATAATAGAATAGACCATCTGGGAGTCAGGATAATCATAGGCAGGATAATGGAACTCTTCCACTAGGAATTCAAAGAAAAAATTAGATTCCTGTAGCTGTGGTATAGACGCCAAGGTGGCCATTGCATTCGCTCCTCTATTTGATGGTCTAGGGATCTGCTGAAATGATACAAAGGTAGAGTATTTCTTGAGATCATCCACCATTATCTTATAAGGCATCAATTTCTCATCTCTTGTCTGATATAGATTATTGATTTGGTTGATAATGAGTTGAGAATTTCCATAGATGTGTAATTCAACAATCTTCAACTCGATGGCCAACTTGATCCCATTTAGCAACGCTTCGTATTCTGCAATGGTGTTTGTGCAAGGGAAGATAATTTTGTAAGCTTTTGGGATTGATATTTTTGAGGAGTAATAAAAAGTATTCCGACACCAAAACCATGTTGAGTGAAAGACCCATCAAAGAACATCTTCCATGATTGTTGAGTAAGGTGCATGATTGATTCATCCAAAAATTCTATATGCAGAGGTTGGCTATCTTCAAGTGGAGCATCAACAAGTTGGTCTGCAATAACCTGTCCTTTGATGGCTTTACGTTCCACATATTCAATATCAAATTCCGTAAGAACCATGACCCATTTAGCCAGTCTTTCTGTGAGCGTTTATTTAATGAGAAGATGTTTGAGTGGTCAATCTTAGCCACTAACTTAATAGAGTGTGCTAACATGTAGTGTCTTAATTTCTATGATGCAAAGACTAATGCCAAGTATGCCTTTTCTATTATTGTGTAGTTCATTTCATAAGACACCAATGTTCTGCTGATGTAATATATAGCTCTTTCCTTTTTATTCTCATCCGGTTGTGCCAGAAGTGCCCCCAGTGAAGTATCTGTAGCTGATATGTATAGAATCAATGGCTTACCTTGAATCGGTGGCATCAATATGGGTGGATTAGAAAGATAATCTTTGATTTGTTTTAGATGTTGTTCACAATCTTTATCCCAGTTGTATTGAACTCCTTTCCTTAATACCTTTGTGAAGGGTTGAGCTTTGTCTGCTAGCTGAGATATAAAGCGCCTTATTGATTGGAGACGTCCTTGTAAACTTCTCATTTGACTGATATTCTTGGGCGGAGGCATTTCATTATAGCTTGGACCTTTTCAGGGTCAACCTCAATTCCTTTCTTTGAAATTATGTAACCAATCAATCTTCCTAATGTTACTCCGAATGCACACTTTTTAGGATTTAGCCAGAGCTTGAATCTTTCTATTCTATCCAGTATGAGGCTTAGTTCTTGAATATGCGTAGATCTCTTCATGGTTTTTCCTAGGGTGTCATCAACATAATCTTCCATGTTTTTGTGCATCATATCGTGGAAGATAGTGGTTACTACTCTTTGGTAAGTTGTTTCTGCATTCTTTAGCCCGAATGGCATGACATTCCAGCAAAAGGTTCCCCATGCACATGTGAAGGCTATCTTTTCTTGATCCTTAGGAGCTATCTTGATCTAATTGTAACCAGAGAATCCATCCATTAATGAATACATCTCATATCCAGCAGTCATATCTACTATCATATCAATGTTGGGCAATGGAAAATCATCTTTTGGACATGCTTTGTTGAGATCCCTGAAGTCTGTGCAAATTCTAATAGATTTGTCTGCCTTTGATATAGGTACTATGTTTTATATCCATTATGCATAGTCTATAGCTCTGATAAATCCAGCTTTTAACAATTTTTCTAGCTCAGCCTTGACTAGCAGTGCCACATGGGGATGCATCTTATGAAGTTTTTTCTTGACTAGTTTAACTCCTGGTGTAATAGAGAGATGATGCATGATGAGATCAACATCTAGTCCTGGCATATCAGAGTATGTCCATGCAAAGTTGATCTTCTTTTATGAAAAGAGGTTGCTGAAATCTTTTAACTCTTCTGCTGATAGTGATTGAGCTAAATGAATGATATGTGGCGTTTCTTAACTTCCAATATTGACTAGTTGAGTTGGTTCAATCAATATCGAAGACCTTTCTTGGAAGTGACTTGGCAGCATATCAAGTATCTCACCTTCAGGTGCCTCAGAGAGGTTTTCACCTTTAGGTACGTCCTTTATTTTCACTATTTTTGATTCTGACATCGCCACAATGTGTTTTTCGCCATCAGATCTCTTATTTTTCTTTTTTTGATTTTTTTGATTGAGTTACTTGACGTTTGTTTCAATCATTTTCTCGCTTTTCTCACTCGTGGAAGAGTTCATTAGTTCTACTACATTAAGATGGCAGGATAGTGTGTAGTCATTGGCGAAGGTGGGTATATTCAAAGGTTGGTTATAAAGAGTGTAGTCAATCAGTTCAGGATGTATCAAAGATAAAGTTTGAACAGGTTCAAGGGAGTTCACGGTACTATCATCATGACTTTGGACTGACCAGTCAAGTTCCAGAAGATTACCTTGCGTAGGTGTCTCGAGACCAGGAAGAGTTACAACACGATTATCAAAATTTATGTTAGTATTTATTGGACCTAACCCAACCGACCTACTTCTAGCATCGTCCCCTACTTCAGACAAGACTACATACCATGGTGTGACAGTAACAGGGTCAACAAACAACATCTCAATATTCATGAAAGAGTAGTCATAATGTGTTGTTGAATAATTGTTGTTATAAATAGAGCTTATGTTTGAGTTATCAGAGTCATAAGATGAAGTTTCTGACTCGTCTTCAAGTGGTTTAGTAAAAGTATATATAGTATCAATACCTACATCTTTGATGCTGCAAGTTCCTTCGTGATTTGGTTCATTGATCACTTGTATTTGACACACTTGTGGACATAACCTTGATGGTTCTGTTAATCCCTGTCATCTTTTCCATTCAGCTTCCTCTGGACTAATAACTGGTCCTACTTCCGTAGCTTCTAATTCTTCTTTTGTAGTTCCATACCTGAGTTTTCCTATCTCATTAGAGGGAGAGTTAGTAGGTGAAGAAATTTCTTGTGTCCTTTCTTCCTCCAGCTGTTGTTCATAGTCTTCTTGTTGTTTTAGTTTGATTTCTTCTATTTCCATTTGCATTTTTAAGCATATCAACTCTTGTGTGTCATATGCGATATCATTGGATTCTTCAAGGGTTTCTGTAGTAGATGTATCGGAGAGATGGTCTGGACCCCATTCATACTCATTTGAATCAGTTTCTGAATCATCTACTTGTTGTCTGCCAGTATATGTGGCCAGAATGTTTAGTGGTGCAAACAATTCTCTGATTCTGTATACTTCTCTCATATCCTCTGGGACTTCTACTTCATGTAGTGTTATAGCTGATACGATCAAAACTTGATTACCATCGGCTTCCTCTCTCTGGGTTGGCAATTCTTCTTGTTCATCATCACACTCTTCCCGAGTTTGTTGAGTATTAATTTCCTGTGATGTTGAAGGTAGTACCTTTTTCCTCCACTTAGGTCGATGGTGAGGAGTATGTTTTTGATCTGATGACTTTCTTGGATCGTATCCCAGTCCAACTTTATCATTTGTAGATTTAGTTTATAACTGAATAGGTTCAACAATACCTTCTTGACACTTGCATAGAGGACCGGTACTTGAATATCCCATGCGTTGAAGCATCTTATAGCCTGGACCATATTGTGTCAGGGAAATCTCACAATGTCATATTTCTTTGTTTGCACTATCTTCTTTGAAAAGCCATTTGAGAGCCGCATCCTCTTCTATTTCATCTTCAAGGGAAGTAGAGGACTATATAAAGAGACCATCATAAATGACTTTTGGAGTTGAAATTTGTGGCTTCATAGCCTCTGATGGTTTTCCTGACTATCTTGGTGATGGAGGAAGAGACATTAGTGAGAGTATAGGCTCTATCTTGTAGCCATCCATGCCGATGCTTGTGATTTTTAATTTCTTCTCTAAATCTTTCAGTAAAGATTCCAAACTTTCAGTTGTAGAGGCTACTCTATTATGAGGAACAAAACCATCAACACTCTGCGTTAATGCATTGCAGGTATAGCTTGTATCAACAAGAATACTGACTTCAACTCCATTATAAGGAAATTTCAAGCACTGATGATATGTAGATGGTACTGGTTTCATTTTGTGAATCCATGGCCTGCCCAGTAAGATGTTGTATGAAAGAGGAAGATCAAGGACCTGAAAGATGACATCTCTTTCCATAGGTCCTACCCTGATTGGTAATAGTACCAGACCTTTAGAGGTTCTTTCTTCTTCATCATAAGCTTTGATTGTTATTTTCTTTGTTGGATCAATAACATTTTTAGAAAATCCTAGCCGTGTTAGTAGATTGTAGGTACAAATATTCAACCCAACGCCTCCATCTATCAAAACACGTTTAACTCGGTGTTTATGGATCATAGCTTCGATGTCTAATGGTTGGTTATGTGGGTGACCAGTGAGTTATCATCTTCTTCAAAGAAAGTGAGGTAATGAGGTGAAGTCAGGTGACCCATCATAGATTGAAACCGATATACTTCTCAATCTTTAGGGACACTAGTGGTGAGAAAAGCCTTGTCCAGGATCTCTCTATGAGCAGAAGAGATCTTAAGTAGTTCCAAAATGGAGATTTGAGCGTTAGTTATTTTCAATTGTTCGACAATACTATAACCAAGAGAGGATGATGAAGCCAACTGTTTTGATTTGGTCGTGATTGTGTCTGTTTGTCTATTTGAAGGAGTTGGTAGGTTTGATGTTGTTTGAGCAAAAGTTGAGGAACTAGCTCCTTGGAGAGTAACCTTCTTTTGAGCGCGGGTCACAGCATTAGCAGTTTGTGCTTGATTTTGTATATCTTTGATTATGATCACATTGCAATATTCAGGTTGGGAAGATTCAATCATGTTGATCACATTATCGTTGTTAGTGTAGGTATAATTGACTCTAGAACCTCCCTTGGATTTTGAGGAATCTCTTTGTTCATAAGTCGGTAAGGGATCTTTAAAGGCCTTATGATCAACATTAATTACATGATTTCCAACAACGATTTTGCCATCGTCGATGAGATCTTAAATTTCATAGTTTCATGCAGTTGTTTGTGTTATGTCCCTTGTTCTGATGGTAGTCATAGTATTCGTTTTCTCTCCACCATTTGGGTTTAATTTCTGGATCATATGGTCTAGAATTGTCTGGCAATGTTATCAAATCATTTGCCAATAAATTTTTAAAAGCCGATTCATATGATTCATCTAGAGGAGTAAAATCACGCTTAGGATTTGAAAGCCAAGGTTTCTCTTTAAACCATTCTCTTGATTTTTTTTGCAGATTTTCTACTGCAGTTTCAGCTGCCTTGAGTGCTTGCATGCCACTAGCCAAGTTAAATATTGTGGATTTTGTTTTTGCTTTAACAATGTCTACCACTCCATCATTAACAATATTTATGTTGTTATCTTTGTCGTACTTCTAGTATTTGTTCTTTTCTTTACAACTAGAACCTTGCGATGTTTCTTTCCAAAGTGATATATCTCCCTTTTTTATAAGCACATCTTCCATTCTGAGGGCATTAACTACAATTTTGTTGAATGAAGGGTGTACTTGCATCTAGACGCTGTATTTCAATTCAAGGATTAAGTTGTTAACAAAGATATCCATCTTCTCAAAATTTGGAATAGTCCGTGAATATCTAGAGAACATCTTTCTCCATCGTTGGAGAAAAGTGAGAAAGGGTTCTCCTATTTTTTTGTTTGGTATTGCAAAGCTCTATCACAGTGCTTGGGTGATGAATGTTATAGGAGTATTGTTGTAGAAATAGTTGGATTAATTCTTCAAAAGTTTTTATTCCCATAGGTAGACTTGAGAACCATTCCATAACTTGCCCCCCTTGTTAGCATATGTGCAGAGTTTGATGACATGATGGGATTGTATGTTGTCATTGATGTCAATATGCTAAAGTATGAACTGATATATTGAAGTAAGCAAACTGGCAAGTGAACTGGTAAATGCAAAAAGTGAACCGGTATGTTGGAGTGTGAACCGGTATATGAAGAGTGTGTATTGGGGTTTGATTTGATATGACTATTGGTTGGTAGTCTCAGCTTCAGGGTTTTCGGTTGATGCATTCCAAGTCTGTGTGATTCGACCGACAACATCCTACGATGAGTTAGCATTGAAATGAAGATTAGATCACATTGCCATGTCAGCCTTGTGCATGTGAAGGATCTCCTTGAGGATCTTGCATGAAGAAGATTGATTCTATCTACCTCGGGAATGTGCAAAATCTTAGTAAATGGTGGAGAGCATGTGATGGGTTATCAACTTCTAGAAGCGGTGAAGAACAGATGATTGAGAACGTATTGAGATTTATTCAAGATTGTTCAAGATTTTTTTACCCTATGGATTGTTGTTTGATGAAAAGGGTGTCTCTTTTCCTTTGTTTGTTTTGCTGCGAGAACTTCTAGTTTGAATGGGCATTACAACTGACGGGACTGAGAGCTAGATGTGTTGCAAGAGTCAAGATCAAATTGTAGCTAGTTGTTCGTTTATTGTAGTGATTAAGTGAAGTAACTAAGATCTGGTCTGGTTTCAGGAATGATTTATCCTATGTAAGACGTTATCTAAGTTAACTTAGGTTTGATAAGTAGTTGATTGAACTAGCTGGAAGATGATCGACAAAATCGTGCAATGCAACGACAGGGGTACACTATCAAGGGTGTTTTATGCTCAGGAGGATGATAACCAGTTTTAGGCTCGCTGTAGACTATTTTAGGCAAGTTTGACTGTTCTAGACTGACAAAATTAGAGATTCGTATGACAGGTTTTATAGGACCAGACAATAGTGTAATAGCTCCGGGAAAATGACAATACTGTTTTGTACGAGTTGCTGCCTAAGACCATATGACAGATGGTTATGTTTGAAATGACAAATAGTTAAATGCAAAGGTTTATCGTATGACACAAGATTCAGGATGAAACGACGATTCTCAGAACCAGACGACAAACAATCAGGGCTCGTACAACACAGGATGGAGGCTCAAACGATAGACTGTTAGGACTAATGGAATATCGTACGAGACAAAATATTAAGCAAGACAATAAATTAGAAGACCCGTACAACTGTGTCTAGACAAAGGTTAAATTTTGAGTTTTCAATGACTGAGTATGACCAGTTTTGAGGCAGACTGAGTTTTCGATGACTAACGAGAACTAGTTTTTGTCACTGATAGAGTTTATCACTGGGTTATTTGGTATTTTTTTCTCCATTTTTGGTATTCCAGTTTTAGTTTCAGGGATGAACATACAAAAAACACGTAATACGAATAATAACTCCAATCACAGCATGCAAACCCTATGGAAGTTGTCTTAGAGAAGAAAACCTTTGCTTGTTAACTTAGGTACACACCCAATAGCTAATTAGAATACGGCCATTGAGTCTCACGCAATGGATTCTCAACACCGTTATTAGCCGACTCCAAATGCTTATGGGGGCACGATATGGCAAGTGTCTTGGGAGAGTTACTATCTCTCTTGCATAAAGATTATCAACCTTTCGGAGGTGAACCAGGTAGCTTCTAATTTGAATTGGAACTAGTAAGGGGTCCGTTTGGCGCGTTGAGGTATAAACTCAATTAAGAGGTCTCCCAGCCTTGAAAACCAAGGTTTAATATACCCAAAGGTACAAAGGAGAGCTATTCCTGAGCACTGTCGTTGACTTGATTTTCATCAAATCATGTTTGTTTTATAATGGGTTGGAGTACTTAGTGTTTAGCCATTCCCACTTGGGTCGTTCCCCTCTCATTGGCTCTAATGGCTATACAGTTATTAGCACCTCGGGAGGGCAGACCCGCTAAAAATATATAAATCTCAAACTTAAAGAAAACACCTCAAGGGTCTAGATTTCTGATTGCCTATACAGACAAGAGCATACTCTCCTGCCTCTTAGAATTTTCTTAAAACACGAAATATAGATTTGTTCTTTAACCAGATAGCAATTTAGGTGCCTAAAAATGAATTTAAAAAATACACAATGTTTGGTTGATTCTCTTTAGGCAACTTGCAAAAACAACGCATCAGTAGTCATGTTGTTTTTTGGTTCTTTGACAAGCGTATGTTTGATTGTTAACTTCTTTGACAAGTGTTCTGCAAGAAACTGGTTAGGCTGTGAAAAAAAGCTCTAGCAGACAGAAGACAATTAAGGGTTAGCGTTAGTGTAATCAAAATTCAAGCAGAAAACCTGAAGAATGAAACTTGTTTTAACCCAACAGAATACAGAATCGTACGACAATTCTCACAAAAGCAAACGACAAAAGCCTTTTATCGTATGAGTTAGAACTGAGCCTAAAACGACAAAGTACAAAATCAGATATTTAGAGTAGAAATTTGTACGAGCCCCTTTCCTGATTCGTACGATAAAACAAAGATCTTGACAGAATGTCGTACGATGCAGTAATACAAATCGTACGATATTTAGTAGCGATTGTACGGACTAGACCTGTAGGATAGAAAAAAGTAATTTTGAGGCCGAAAAAAAAAGTAGTCTTCTGCCCCACGGTGGGTGCCAAAAATGTATGTGTGAAAAGTGGAATAAGTCTATATGATGCAAGACACAACACTTCAATTAAGTCATTAGATGCATGGTTAGTAAATCAATAATCAATGAATAATAAACCATTACAAAGTGACCCATTGCCTTCTAGTAGATGCGAGTTTTAGATTGCTCTCAGATTGCTAAGTTATCCAGTGACTAGACAACACCTAAACGAAGGATTTTTAAATCTATATGAACATGAATATGAGCTAAATGGATGCAAGATTTAAGGTAGATATGCAAGATTAATCTAACATGATTTAAGCAATATATGAATATTTAAGCTAAATGATTTAATGAATATGAAATACCTAATATGCAATATCTCAATGCAAATTCTCAATGAACCTAGAGCAAAACCAACATGATAACAATATATTCTCTAGGATCCTTGAATGAGAGATGAAGCCCTAAATTTATAGAAAATTCAGAAAGAAACCAACGACAGATCAAATGATGATGAGCGGTCAAGATTTTCCAAGAGGAAGCACAATCCAGGTGAATTGATGTGATTGACTGCTTTTCTCAATTTTAAAGGAAATTGAACTAAAATTAAGATAAAATAAGAAAAAAAAACTAATTTATTCTCTATTTCATTCAATTTCAATATTTAAATGTTTTAATTGCTTTCTTTGAGATTATTTATCAATTATTTATTTGTTTTTCAAGATTATCTCTATTTGATTTCTTTTCTCAAATTTTAATTCTTTTTTTGTCAATTAATTCCTTTTTTGATGATTTAATGCCAAATTGATTTATTTAATTAAATATGCTAGGATATTCAATAAAATAAATAGGATAATTGTTTAAAAATGTTTTACTTGGAATGATCAATTAATTAAATAAATATTTAATTAATATTGGTTGATTAATTTTGCCATGTGACATTAATGATTTTAGAAATTAATTGTGTGCTCAAGATTTATTTAATTGCCTTTGGTTAGGACCTTGGTAACGTTGTCGAGATTAGGGGCTCATTGTTTAGATGACCATTTTTAGGGTATTACACTAATGAAACTCATTCTACAAAGAAAAATAGAACCAAAATAATATGATCCAAGTAATATAAGCCAATCTGACCAACTTGAACACAAAACAACTAAGCATGTCAAACACATAACAACATAACTTCACTTTCTGGTCAACTTATCACCCAAAAACTGAATTGAAACACTGCACAAACCAAATGAACATGTTCCCCAAACTGCAACACTTGAATCCACATATCTGAAATCCACCAAGTATTCTTTGGACCAATCTTGAGAGACACCTATTGTAAAAAACAAACAACAACCACCTCTACCATCTAAGCAACAAAAGACGTGTAAACTTGATAGTACAATATGCACATATTATAAACATTATAACCATAATTGCACTCCATAATCTTCACATACTAGAGACTAAGACATTAAAAACACTTTCCTACATAAATATTGTTTCTTGCATATTAAAACTTCCACTACACCAACCTTCCAAAAATACCTCAATATCTTCACTAGACCGTGCAACAATATAAGAACACCCACTTCTAGACTATCTGTAACACATAGTGACATCAATCGCAACACAAGGTGGGTTGACATCAATGACAACACAATACACCAACTCAAATTTCCAATACTAGTACCCACTATAATGGATGTTAACGTGTACAATAAATGACTAATATAGTGAATAATTTGTACATGAAGAAATACAAAAACCCTATAGTCAGTTACATGCAATGAATAAAAGAGTAAGGTTTTACTATTTATAAACCCTTAAATGACTAGAAAAATCCAATAAAAGTGAGCAACACTCCTTGTGCTACTAATTCCTAGCTGTATATGCATATACATAACCTCATAAGCTTTACAAAATCTCTACTTGTTGTAGTGATTATTATCACATCTATAAATTCTTTTCAAGATAAACGTGACTTTCAACCTATCTTCCTATAGTGGATAACAATTGACTAGAACCTCCATATAAATAACTTGTATTCCACTTATAGTGGTACAAAAAATATTACATTAGATATAATGGCTTAGGATGCAACCTCTACTAAAATAGTATGTTGGAAAGTCGTTACTTTTTCACACTTACAATAACATTCTTCTCCTTCCTCCAATAGTCTCTCTTTCTCTCCCAACTAGTATTAGCTAATCAGCTAGCAAGGATTGCTTAAGTTAATATGATAATTGTCTACCCATGGAATCTTTGTATGAGCCAATAGCATGGTATCTCCACCAACCTAACCTTTATTAAATGTCATTTACTACAAAAACCAAAATGGTCTTGATGGTAATTCATGGGTGTAGTGTTGTAAACTGTATCTATATACAATTTCATCCTCACCTATACCTCACCTAGGTTCTTCGTATTACAATGTTTGATGACTATTTTGATTCTTCTCACACCACCTTACAAACCCACATTTTCAACTTCTCTCCTATCTCTGCCCCAAATCTGAGTCCTAATTCTTAGGACCAGGGTGCCCAATGCCCTGGTTCTCTCAATCAAGTTCCAAATTGTTGGGAAAATGGTGTCTCAACCTTGCATTTACTTGAGGTTACTATTTATAGTAAGTTTTCATTCGAGCATGAAATAGTGTGAAGTTATCCTTGAAGCTTCTGGTTGGCTAGATGAGCATGCCGATAAATTTTCGTCGCAAGATCATAGCTAGTTTTGAAGATATTAAAGTTTTCATTTTTGGAGGGTGTGATGAAAGGTTTAAATAATTTTGAGGACTTTAGAGGCTCCAAAACACCTTGAAAAGTGTGTGTAAATGGTGTATCTATTTATGAGGCTATAGAGCACTTTGCAAGCTTTTTGGCGCTTCAAATAGTTTGTCGATCGGACACACGGTTCACAAGTTATGGCCTCCGGAAGTTTGGACTCCTGAAATAGGAAATACAAATTGCATTGGACACATAAAGAAGTTGTAAAATGGAGGAACACATGTTGATGTGTGTCTTGACATCTCATAAGGCATTTAAATTGGAGATAAGGTCGACAATACTTTATTGGGTGGTTTTAGCCCATGGTTTTGTAATACCATTTGACGGTTTATTGTATCGTATCTCCTATATATGAGGTGTGTGAGATAGAGGTTGTGTGTAAGATTCTTATGGCTATTGAGTTACCTCTGAGTCTCTGATTAGTGGTACTCCTGTAAAGAGCTTGCTCTGCAAGTATATTGTAATTTGTTATTGATTACTAAATAATATATTGAGCTGCTTTTGGAGTGTGGGGTTTTTCTCTTGAAAGGGTTTTCCCCATGTAAATAATTGTGTTGTTGTGTTGTGATATGTATGATATTTTGTTTATTATTGTTAAGTTTCTATAATTGTTATAATGATCTGTAAAATTTTTTTCATTACCCTCCTCTCAAGGTTAGTGTAGGAAGTTGTTCTACTACTTAAATTCCTTACAAGTGGTATCAGAGCCTGATCACCTTTGGTTTCAATTTATGGGTTGTTGGGTTTTTTTGAACTAATCTAGATTTGAGTGTGAACTTGTGCAAAAGATACCTTTTGATCTTATTGTAGGAATTTTCAGATGGAAAGTTCATAAGGGAGAATAGAGGAGGAGAAAAATTTAATAGTAGTAATTTTGAGATGTGGAAGCTAAAGATGGAATATCTGCTAATAGATCGACATCTATGGGATGCTACTGGTGCAAATGTCTCAAGACCTAAAAATACTACTGTGGCTGATCAATATGATATTATGGACCAAAAATCCAAGGGTCTAATCAGATTGTGCCCTGTAGACTTTGTTCTGATCAATGTCCATGAAGAGAACACTGCAAAGAAGTTATGGACTAAGCTTGGTGAGACGTATCAAGCCAAATCCTTATTAAATCATATTTTCTTGAGGAAGAAATTATATTCCTTGAAGATGGAAGAGGGTGGATGAATTGCAGATCTCCTAGAAGTATTTAATATGTTGGTTGCTCAATTTTTATCTATTGGTGTTAAGATGGATGAAGAGGAGAAATGTTATATCTTGCTTTATTCTTTGCCTGATTCGTTGGATTCTCTTGTTATGACTATCAGTAGTAATTTTATTGTTTTGAAGCCTCCAGATGTGGTGGGTGCCCTATTTGGTGAAGAGATATGGAGGAAGGTATCCATCAGTTCAAAGGAAGCCCTAACTATTCATGGAAGACCTATGGAAAAAAGAAAGAAGAATGAGAAGCGCAACAAGTCCAAATCCAAAGGGAGATAAAAAGGTCACATCCATAAGGACCGCAAAGAAGAAAAGAAGAACAAAAAGAAGAATTTTGATTATGATTCCAAGTTAGAGAAAGAATATGGTGATGCATTCATTACAGCTTTGGCTACTCATGCAGGCAATGATGCATGGTTCATAGACTCAAGTGCATCTTTTCACATGACTTCCAATAAAGTTTGGTTTTCTGAATATTAAAAATTTAATGGAGGCAAGGTGTACTTGGGTGATGATTCAAATTTAGACATTGTTGGTTGAGGTAAATTTAGAATCAAGTTTCCTGATGGTGGAATAAAAAGTATTAGCATTGTGTTGCATATCCTTGGATTAAAACAAAATTTATTATCTGTGAGCAAACTGATAGATGTGGGTGTGCAGGTAGTCTTTTCTAATGCAGGATGTAAGATGATTAAGGGTGCTATGGTGATTTCTAGAGGTGTTAGGTTTGACACTTTGTATAAGCTAGAGGCATACACTGTTGAGTGTAATAGCACTTCTATAAAAAGTAAATATGTGCACGCTCCATTGAAAGATTGAGGGTTTCACCTTCAGCACATGGACATGGCTTTTGAGTACCTAAGGGTTCTCTTTCTTCTGAAGCAAAGTTACTTGCAAAGAAGACTATGTTAGGGCACCAAAGACTTGAACACAAAGGAGAAAAGGGTTTGAGGACCTTGAAAAATAAAAACCTTGTTGAAGGTTTGAATGATTCTAATCTTGACTTTGATTTATATGAGCATTGCATTTATGGAAAACAAAATCGTGTTCAGTTTTAGTCAAGTTCTCATAAATCTTGTGGTGTTTTGAATCTTATTCATTCTAATGTGTTTGAACCTGTAGATGTTCCTTCGATTGGAAAATACATATATTATGTTTCATTTATTGATGATTCTAATAGGACATGGGTATACTTTCCAAAGAGTAAATTTGAAGTTTTCAGTCATTTTAAAGAATTTAAAGCAATGGTTGATTTGAAGATTGGAAAGAACATTAAATGTTTGAGGACTGATAATGGTGGTGAATTGTGCTCTAATTATTTTGATAGATTCTGTAAAGACCATGACATTAATAGACAAAAGACAAATCCATATTCTCCACAATAGAATGGAGTTGTAGAAAGAATGAATAGGACATTGATGGAGAAGGCTTGGAGTATGTTGAGTGGTTTTCGTCTAGAACAAAAGTTTTGGGCTGAAGTTGTTGTCACTACTTGCTACCTAATTAACAGGTCTCCTACATCCGCTCTTGTTGATAAAAATGCCTATGGAAACATGGCCAGGTCATAAGACTTCATTGAGACATCTTAGAGTTTTTGGTTGCGAGGCATATGCACATGTTCCAAAGGAGAAGTGAACAAAGTTGAAGAACAAGGTTGTGAAATATATCTTCATCGGTTACAGTTATGGTGTGAAAGGATACAAGCTTTGGGACCCATTTGCACAAAAGGTAATTCATAGTAGAAGTGTTATTTTTAGAGAACTCCTTCTATTAAATTGCAGCCAGAATAGACTAAACAAGAAGATGTGATTCAATTCCCTTCTACAACTGAAAGAGTTGAATCAAGACCATTTGATATGCAAGAAGTTGAGGAGAGCTCATCTAGCTTTGAATCTTCAGAAGAGGAGGAAGGACCTCCAACTCATCTTGTTCGAAGGTCTGCAAGACATAGACAACCACTTGAAAGGTATTCACCTAATGATTGGAGATGTAATTTTGCTTTGAATACTAATATGGATGGACCTAGATTTGTAGAAGAGGCATTAGGTATGAATGATGCAGAATCCTAGAAGATTGCTATGCAAGAAGAAATGACAGCTTTGAAAAAGAATTACATGGGATCTTGTACCATTTCCTGAAGGATGAAAGCTTGTTGGTTGTAAATGGGTGTTCAAGAAAAAGATTGGGTCAGATGGAAGCATCGAGAAGTATAAAGCAAGGTTGGTTGTGAAAGGCTACTCTCAAGTTGAGGGTGTTGATTATGGTGAGATATTTTCTCCTATTACAAAAATGATATCCACTAGATTTCTGCTTTTTATTGTTGTTGTTTATGATTTAGAGATTGAGCAAATGGATATGAAAACTACTTTCCTTCATGGTGATTTGGAGGAGGATATCTATATGACACAACTAGAGCACTATGTGGTAAAAGGCAAAAGTAATTTGGTCTGTAAATTGAAGAAATATTTGTATGGTCTCAAACAAAGTCATAGGATGTAGTACCACAAATTTGATACATGTGTTGATTTTAATCAGATCATTCTATTTATTATAAATTTGATGATGATCATTTCCCGTATAGTGCATTATATGTTGATGATATGTTATTCATTGGTAAAGGAAAATGTATGATTTCATAACTAAAGTCTTAGCTTGATGCTAAATTTGAAATGAAAGATTTTGGTGTAGCGAAACACATTCTTGGGATGGAAATTAGAAGAGATAAAGTGAACAGAAAGGATAGGCCAAAGTAAGTATGTGAATTCAATATTATAGAGGTCCAACATGCATGATTGTAGACCATTACGTGTTCCCTTCATAGTTGATACAAAACTATCCATTTCAGATTGTCCTACATATCCATTAGAGATGGAAGACATGAGCAGAGTGCCTTACCAGAGTGTGGTTGGAAGTTTGATGTATTCTATGTTCTGTACTAGACTAGACATTGTCGAAGCAGTGGGAGTTCTTTCAGATATATGTCTAATCTTGGTAGAGTTCATTGGGATGCAATTAAAATAATCTTTAGATAGTTGAAGGGTACCTCCAAGTATTATTTGTGTTATCATGGTAATTTGGTTGGAGACATGGCTTCCCTTGATATTCATGGTTGTGTGGATTCAGACTGGGCAGGTGATATTGATATTAGGAGATCCACTAGTTCTTATGTGTTTACTTTATTTGGTGGTGCAATTAGTTGGATAAGTAAGCAATAGGTTGTTGTTTCTTTGTCCACTACTGAAGTAGAGTATATGGCAGCTACTCATGCTTGTAAAGAAGTCATTTGGCTTAAGATAGTGGGTTCAGATATTGGAATAAAACAAGGAGCAGTGATAGTTAGAGTGCAATCTGCCTAGCTAAGAACCCAACATTTCATACCCGAACCAAACACATTGATGTTCAGTATCAGTTTGTTAGATATATGGTCAAAGATGACTGAGTGAAGCTGGTTAAGGTAGAGACTTTGATTAATGTTGTAGATGCTTTAACTAAGGCTAGGACTACAAAGAAATTTAGATGGTGTTCAGAGTCTATGGGCCTCATGGCCCCTAACAATTGAATATTTTATTGATACTCCCTTTTCTTTTGCAAGGTGTTCGACAAGTGGGGGAATATTGGGAAAATGGTGTCTCAACCTTGCATTTAGATGAGGTTACTATTTATAGTAAGTTTTTGTCTGAGCACGAAATAGTGAAAAATTCTTCCCGAAGCTTCTGGTTGACTAGATGAGCATGCTGGTAAATTTTTGTCGCAAGATCATAACTAGTTTGGAAGATATTAAAGTTTTTCATTTTTGGAGGGGTGAGATGAAAGGTTTAAAATTAATTTTAAGAAATTTAGAGGCTCCAAAATTCCCTAAAAAGTGGGTGTAAATTGTGTAGTGGTTTATGAGGCAATAAAGGACTTCGCGAGCTTTTTGGTACTTCAAATGGTTTGTCAATCAGACACACAGTCCACAAGTTATGGCCTCCGGAAGCTTGGACTCCTGAAATAGGAAATATAAATTGCATTAGATACATAAATGAGTAGTAAAAGGGAGGGAGACATGTTGATGTGTTTTTTGACACATCGTAAGGCATCTAGATTAGAGATAAGGTTTCCTATACTTTATTGGGTGGTTTTAGCTCATGGTTTTGTAATATTATTTGATGGTTTCTTGGATTGTATTGTAAGAGTCTTATGGCTATTGAGTTACCTCCGAGTCTCTGATTAATGGTACTCCTATAAAGATCTTTCTCTGCAAGTATATTGTAATTTGTTATTGATTGTTGAATAATATATTGAGTTGCTTTTGGAGTGTGGGGTTTTTCTCCCGAAAGGGTTTTCCCCACGTAAATCATTGTGTTGTTGTGTTATGGTATGCATGATATTTTTTTTATTACTGGTAAGTTTCTGTAACTATTGTAACGATCTGTAAAAGTTTTCGCATTACCCTCCTCTGAAGGTTAGTGTAGGAAATTGTTCTGCTACTTAACTTTCTTACACAAATTTGGTTCTCAAAATGGTCACATCAAGTGAGAAAGAAATTAGATCTCATGTCCGTTTACTTCGAAAATTCAAATAATTTTTAGGCAGTCAAGTATAAGAGGAGGTCTACCCCTATCATTTGTGCCCAAAGCAATCTAGTAAGTTGTATAATGATCCTAAATTCAATCTAAATGAGCAAGTAATCAGACATTCATCAAGTATTGGAGAAGAAGTAAAGTCAAGTTCAAGCATTCAAGATGGCATCCACGATCAACCTTCTATGAAGACATTCTACATGACATCATAAAACCCTTGCATGCAAGCTTCATCAAAGTATACATTTCAATTACAAGCATTTAATTTCAAATCTAACCTTTCCCTCAACAAGAAAGCATCTTGCTACAATTTCCATTTCAGTTATTACTTCAATTTCAAGGTTAATTCCTAAACTGGGGTTTGACCCAAGGAAAAACCCATCCACAACCCTTTTTCCTCTCTTTCCGTGTGTAGGAAATTGACATAGGAGTTATACTCAGAGATTTCAATAGAGTTGATGACAAGGAATGGGTTCAAATTTTGATGAGGAAAAAAGCGGAGGACCAGGGCGAATCCTAGCTACTTGGCCTTGGAAAATCAGCCCAAACTTTCAGTAATAATTTTCGATTGTCTTCTTCTCAAATCCTCGTATGTGGCTTTGTTTGATACCTGTAGAAGTTTGTTTTAGTGTTTCATCTCAATTATCCTTTGCTTCATTTTAAATTATATAATTCAAATCAAACTTCAACTAAAAGAGGGTGACAAACTAAAAACCAATGAATCTAATTAAAATTTCAGCCCTTTTCTTATTTGGATTGTGGCTAGATCTATTGGATTCACCCATCTTTTAATATTTTGGTCCCTTAGGTAAGATTAGTGGTTTTATTATCTTAATTGGTGAAACTTTAATTTTACCACCAAAACATTTTGGTGAACCCTACTCTCATTCTTGAATTACTTCTAATTTTCATTTTCAAATTTGATTCATAGGCATTTAATTGATTGGCATTTGCAATCATTTTTTAAACATATAGCTCATTCACTTTTAGTTACATCCATTTGGGTAACTTTGTTCACCATAATATTTTGGTGAACCTGACTTATTTCATTCTTATTTTTTATTTATTGTCTCAAATGTTACTTGTATGCACTTTAACATACAAATTTGCACTCATAGATCATATTTACAATTGAATGACATTAATTAGGAGGTTAATTTCATAAAAACCCTAACTTATTCTTCTAAAATTGACTTGTGGGTTGCATAAATTTTCAGTTTTGTTTTCATATCTGATTGTTATGACATCTTATATTCAGATTTAGATGCATCTTGTTTAATTCATTGGTTAATCAATCATTTTATAAAAAAATTGCATTGCTTAATCATAGTTTCTAATCTTTGCTTTCAATTTTCCTCCTTTGTGCATGCGTTTTGTTACCCTTAGTCCTACATACAATATTGCAGTGAGAAGAAGTTGTATACTTAAGGTGTCCCAAGGTTTAAATACTAACGATATGGAGCCTCAATTGGATAACTTATTCCATGTGAATGTTGGTGTTTCCTCTAATCCAACAAATGACATCACTTATCCCCATTCTCCTCATACTTCTCATGATGTGGATGAATCACTAACTAGGGTTATTATTGACCAATTGGAGAAGATTGATAATGAATTTGAGATTTTTCAACAATTGATGGGTCAATAATACCTGGACAGTGAGGCAATCCCCTTAATTAAAGGATTGAAAAGAATGGTGCATAATCATAAGATAGGTGTGGATTTGTTGTGTGGAATTTCTCATATTATTGATACTAATATTATGCCAATTAAAAGTTGTGTTGAATTCCTTGGTTACTCTCAACCCACTAGCCAAGTTAACCATTCCATTCCTATGCAGGTATATAATTTCCTAGTGTACCTACATTTACATCTTCCATTATGACTACTTCCACACAAAATGTTAATCCTACACATGTTAGTCATGGGGTCAATCCTATTATTCAATATTCTTACATGCATCCTTCCGCACCCATACCAACATACCATAACGTCCCCCCTCCTTACTCTCAACCTCCACCTACTTACAACAATGTTACTCCTCCATCACAATCCAATATTTATAATTTCAATCTATCCACTAAAGTAGCCACCAATAGCCTAGCTCAAATTGTTACATCCTTACAACACCAATTGGCTTCCATAACTCAACCCAAGTTCAATGTTCCCACATTTGATGTAGCGAGCTCACTATCCGATGACATTGTCCAAGTAGTGCCTCCTAAGCATATGAAAGTTCCTCAATTGAAGTTGTATAATGGAAAAGGTGACCCCTTGACTCATGTGAAGACATTCCGAACTTTGTGTAGCGATTTTTCTCATGACCAAAGACTTATGGCCAATTTTTTTACATGAACCTTTAGAGATAAAGCCTTGCAATGGTATTATTCTTTGTCTCCTTATTCTATTAATTTAAAAAAAAAATTGGCTCATGCTTTCATTCAACAATTTCAAAATAACATTGGTCCTAAGATTACTTTGACTGGTTTGATTCATTGTAAGCAAGGGGTTAAAGAAAATGTGACTAATTTTATTGGTAGATATAAATATTTGCATTCACAAATTGCTTATTCCATGCCTGATCATGATGTTTAAAAAATTTTAATTTTTAATTTACAAAAGGATATTAGAGACAAGCTTCTATTTTCTAAGTTTACTTATTTTATGCAATTGTGTCTAGTGCTTCATGATTATCAGCTTCAAGTGAGTCTATTTGAATCATCCTCTTCAATGGCTTTGATTGATAAGAAAAAGAGTGCTCAACAATTGTTTATGAAGTTCAAACCCAACAAAGGTTTCATCAAGATAAATGACAACATTAACACTCAAGTGGCAACAACGATATTAGGTGTGGCCCCTTTATCCAAATACTTCAGAAAATAATTAACTCCTCTTTTTGAGTCATTGCATAGTTGATAATGTGTTGCAACTTCCTCCCATCAAACCAATTGACCATTGTAAACCATTTCCAACTTCCCATGATTGTCAATATCACTGTCAATTTGGTCATGATACTGAAAAAAGTTACCAGTTGAGGAATAATATTCAAGAATTTATTGATACCAATACTATATCCATAGTTGGTGTGAATGACAAAGGGAATAAACTCATAGCTCCTCCTAATCAAAACCTTGAAATCTTCACCAATCCATTGCCTTCTCATTCTACAAATGTTATTGAGTTTGAGCCTCTTTATTTTTCTCCTAATGACCTTGGTATAGCATCTAACAATGTTGTGAAACTTCTTGACAAACCTTAGCCTACAAAAGGCATGCATTTGTTTTGATCCTAGTGAGACTATTGTTGTACTTGATGGCCCATTATATTATACTATGAAAATGAAAGACAAAATTTGATGAGGTGTGCTCATTGATCTAATATGTATGGTGAATGTGAATTATGAAGAACATCTTTTTACTCAACAATTTCATCAAGTAACATATGATAAATCTGATATTATCGTTAAGGTGTATGATGGTTTCTCTTGCCCTAATATTGGTTCTACTGTAAGGAATTTAAGTAGTGGAACAACTTCCTACACTAACCTTGAGAGGAGGGTAATGAAAAAACTTTTATAGATCGTTACAACAGTTACAAAAACTTAACAAAAATAGAGACAACAATGTGCATACCACAACACAATGATTTACATGGGGAAAACCCTTTCAAAAGAAAAACCCTACACTCCAAAAGCCGCGCAATATATTATTCAACAATAAACAATAAATTACGATACTTGTAGAGAAAGCTCTTCACAAGAGTACCATTAATTAGAGATTCAAAGGTAACTCAATAGCCATAAGACTCTTACACATAACCTCTATCTCACACACCTCATATATAGGAGATACAATACAAGAAACCATCAAACCGTATTACAAAACCATGGGCTAAATCCTCCCAATAAATTGGAGCCAACCTTATCTCCTATCTAGATGCCCTATGATGTGTCAAAACACACATCAACACGTATCCCTCCCTTTTACAACTCATTTATGTGTCCGACGCATTTTATATTTTCCTATTTTAGGAGTACAAACTTCCAGAGGCCATAACTTGTGAATCGTGTGTCCAATTGACAAATCGTTTGAAGCTTCAGAAAGCTCGTGAAATGATCTATCACCTCCTAAATGGATAAACCCATATTTCAAGGCATTTTGGAGCCTATAAATTCATCAAAATTAAATTTAAACCTTTCATCACACCCCTCCAAAACAAAAACTTTCATATCTTCAAAACTAGTTGTGATCTTGCGATGAAACTTTATAGGAATGCTTATCTAGCCAACTAGAAGCTTTGGGGAGAATTCTGCACCATTTCATGCTCAAATGAAAACTTACTATAAATTGTAACCTCATGTAAATGCAAGGTTGAGACACCATTTTTCCCAACATTCTCCCACCTGTCGAACACCTTGCAAGAGCAAAGGAGTATCAACACAATAAATTAATTGTTATAGGCCATGAGGCCCATATACTCTGAACACTATATGAACTTCTCTATGCTCACAACCTTAGTTAAATAATTTGCAACATTCATCAAATTTTCTACCTTAACCACCTTCACACTACCATATTTTACCATATCTTTGACAAAATGATACTGAACATCAATGTGCTTGGTCCGGGCAAGAAATGTCAGGTTATTAGCTAGGTAGATTCACTCTAATTATCACAATAAATTGTCACCGCACCTTGTCTTATTCCAATATCTGAACATAATATCTTAAGCCAAATAGCTTCTTTACAAGCATGAGCAGCTGCCATATACCCTACTTCTATAATGGACAAAGTGACCACAACCTGTCGCTTACTCATCCAACAAATTGTACCACCAAATAAAGTAAACACATAAGCATTGGTGGATCTTTTGATATCAATATCACCTTCCCAGTCTGAATCCACATAACCCTAAATATCAAGGGAAATCACGTCTCCAACCAAATTACCATGATAACACAAAGAATACTCTGAGGTAACCTTCAAATATCTAAATACTCTTTTGACTACATCTCAATTAACTCTACTAGGATTAGACATATATCTGGAAAGAAATCCCACTGCTTGGGAAATGTTTGGTCTACTACAGACCATAGCATACATCAAACTTCCAACTGCGCTCTGCAAAGACACTTTTCTCATGTCTTCCATCTCTGATGGGGATGTAGCACAATCTGAAATAGATAATTTTGTTCCAACTATAAAAGGAACACACAATGGTCTATAATCCTGCATGTTGAATGAAGTAGTCACCAATAAGGAGGGACCTCAAAGAGATCAATCCAGACTGGTCAGCAAGAGTAAACATATGGAAACACAAAGATATGATGGAGGGAATGCAAAACAGATTGTTTTATTGCATGAAAATTGATTACATCCAACCAGTAACAACTGGGTTACCACATACTGTCTCACAAGCCTAGTAGATCAAAAAGAATAGGTCACAATCGGGACCTTGAATCTTGAGATCTATCTTCTACGCACAGTCTAGCTACTTGATTCTCCAATTGATTGCATTCTAATGTGAAATTACAATTACAATTATATATATATCAGTCCAAAGGATCCAGTCGGCCCAAAAGGGATCAAAACCCGAAGAACAAGACCTAACGTGTAAAATAACAAGTTTGGCCTCTACCAAGAGATTCCTCCAAAAAATCCAAAGGATGAAACGTAGATCGCAGGAAAAGGTCAGCCACATGCCAAGGAACATCAGAATCAACACCCAAGGCTCCGCAAGCTTCAGAAGGGATTTCAGTATATCACCAAAATAGGTCCAGGCAACTAATAACAAGAACTGCCAACCAGTAACAAGAAACTGTCAAGGAAATCGATAGAGATCTTGCTGGAAAATGGTCCAAATGCAATGCGATTTGGAAGCAAGAAAGATGATCAAGTCTTCAAGAAGAATCCAACTCCATAGGATTTGGTGAGCTAAAACCAGGACACATAGAAAGGAAAACTAAAACTGCAAACAAAAAGAAAAACAGAAAGGAATTTTTTTTTGGTTGATGCAAGATGGCTATGAACCGGGTATGCTCCTGCATCATTGAACCTTTGTAAAACTGAATTCACATACTTGCTCTGGCCTTGGTGCAGGGCACCCAATGCCCTTCATGCCTCCATGAGGAAAATTTTGGGTTTTGTTTTACTTTTAGTTTTTCAACATTGTAATAAGGTCTAAAGGACCATTTTAAATGTGTTTTTAGTGATTTGGAGTCTTAGAGAGTCTTTTGGGGTCAATTTTGTAAAAGTTGCAAAATCTTGTCAATGTTGTCGTAAGGATACCAAGAGTTGGTAAATGACCCCCAATGGCATTTTATCATTTTATTAAGGTCTATTAGACCTCTTTAAACATATGTGTAATTTTTTAGAGTCTGAGGAATTCATTGGAGGTCAATGATCATAAATCACAAAGTTGCACCACAAAAAGTTGCTAAGCAACTTTCATAGCAAAAGTTGTCATTTTGTAAAAAAGGTGGTTTTGGGTAGTTGGAGTTTGAAATATGGTTTGTAATTGTTGGGGGGGATGTTTAGAAATTTATTTAACCTTTCCCCATCAACCATGGGTTGATGGGATGTGATTTGGCTTGATTGAAGTAATAAAATCTATCTTTACTCTTGCATTCACAATTTTTTCAGATTTTTTTTGTTGCTCTTTTGTTTGGTATGACTTGTACGAACGTGATGACGAGTTGAACCTTATATGGTTAGAAAGATAATTGAATTACAAAATCTTATTATTATAATTAGTTCAAAATAAAAGGTCATTTTTAAGCTGTCTAATGGTTGAATCTTTCCAACCACCCTGTTCAGAAACTAGGTTTTTCTAGCATAGTAGTCCTATTTTCAGACACATGTTTGAAAACAACCATATCTTTGTTTTACATATGTTTTATAAATTCCAAATGGGTATCAAAAACAGGTTTTATAATTTAAATATGAGGCCTGGTTTGCAAGTTATCACTATTTTATCAGTTTCAGAAACCTACTAGAATTGGGTGACCTTATTAAAGAAATCATAGAAGTTGGTTAGATCTCTGCTCGCCATGGAGGGATTTTATAGGTCACGTGGAAATATTAAAGGTTTTACCAAAGGTTTGGTAAGGGTTTTGAGTGTTGGTTACCAAAATTGAAGGTTTTAGCCTCGTGCAGGCTTAAGGGTTTTGTAGGCTTTGAAGGAATAAGAACCCATAATCTTAAAACATGATGAAAAATCATTGATACCTATTCTTTCCTCTGCATAAAAGTGGTATCAGATCTTAGGGATTAGATCTCTTGGAGGAGGTATATGAATTTTTCATAGAAGAATGTTGGAAGTTGAAAGGACAACATGGAAAAAGAGAAGGAGATGTTGTAAAGGAAGGCAATTTTCAGAACTAGATGCAAGTGTAATGGCAAGGTATATAATGTAATGGTAGATTTTGGTAGTTTGGATAATATGGTATCACAAGAGATGGTTGAAAAATTGGATTTGGAAAGTTTACCTCATGAGAATCCTTATTTTTGTTTCTTGGTTAAATGGTGAACATTCTCTTTTGGTTAAGGAGCAAGCTTTTGTTGAGTTTTAGATTGGTGGCTATAGAGATAGGCTTCTATGTGATGTAGTACCTATGAGTGCATGTCGTTTGTTGTTAGTAATACCATGGCAATATGAGAGGTATTCCCTGTATGATGGAAGACAAAATACAGATCAGATTGAAAAGGATGGGGTTTCTTTTACATTGATTCCATTGATGGAAACTAAAATGGGACAGAGTGAAGCAACAAGGGTGCTTATGTGTGGTAAGAAAGAATTTGTGCAAGTAGAGGATGAAGAGGAGATAGAGGTTGAAGCCACTTTAAAAGATTCCAAGATAACAGTGTTGCAGAATGATGCAATGGTAGTTGAGAAAGAGGACAAAGCAAGTAAGAGTGACTTGCGTATGGGAAGGCAAGATGGGCTTGTGAAGCAAGTTGAGATAATGGTGGGGGAAGTTTTGTGTCCCTTAGTAACAAAATATGTGATGATGATAGAAAAAGGCCAAGAGAAGGTCCAAGGTAGAGTGTTTGAGAAGACTCCAAGTGAGTTGGTGAAGTATGATGAAAGTATGGATGGGACAATGCTATGTTATATGGAGAAAAGAGAGGTTGGTAGTGAACCTGTAGCAAGGAATGATAGGGATCAGGTTGATGATAAGATTTATGATAAAAGACTTCAGATAACTCCATTAGATGGTGTCATGTGGCAGGAGGCACCAAGGAGATTTGAGAAGAAAAACCAAGATTTTATGAATAGTATTGATACCAATCCTATTGTTTTTGTCAGTTAAGTTGTTATTGTATTTGTCATAGTGCAGGTGTCAAGAATATCAGATTGGAAAGGGCAACAATTACCCTTTGACAAGTCCAAATACCTCAGCAAGAGAATGGGTAGACCGAGAGTGAAGATGAGGTAGAATGTTGGTGCAAGATCAAGAGTTTATGCATGTTTTTAGTACCTGGTTCATTGGAAAGTTACACCAGATGAGAGAAACTTTTGGAGATCAAAGAAGGCAAAGATCAAACATGATCTTGTTGCAGTTCCTCACTCAAGGGACTTGAGTTTCATTTCCATGGGGAGTATGGTGCAGGGCACCCAATGTTCTTCATGCCTCCATGAAGCAAATTTTGGATTTTGATTCAATTTTAGTGTTTCAACATTGTAATAAGGTCTAAAGGACCATTTTAAATGTGTTTGTAGTGATTTGGAGTCTCAGAGAGTCTTTTGGGATCAATTTTGTAAAAGTTGCAAAATCTTGTCAATGTTGTCGTAAGGATACCAAGAGTTGGTAAATGACTCCTAACAAAATTTTATCATTGTATTAAGGTATATTAGACCTCTTTAAACATATATGTAATGGTTTAGATACTTAGGAATTCATTGGAAGTCAATGATCATAAATCACAAAGTTGCACCACAAAAAGTTGTTAAGCAACTTTCATAGCAAAAGTTGTCATTTTGTAAAAAAGATGGTTTTGGGTAGTTGGAGTTTGAAATATGGTGTGTAACTATTGGAGTGGATGTTTAGAAATTTTTTTAACCTTTATCCATCAACCATGGGTTTATTGGATGTGATTTGGCTTGATTGAAGTAATAAAATCTATCTCTACTCTTGCCTTCATAGTTTTTTTAGATTTTTATTGCTCCTCTTTTGTTTGGTATGACTTGTACAGATGTGATGAGGGGTTCATAATTATATGGTTATAAATATAATTTAATTAAGAAACTTTTTCATTCTTACCAGGTCAAAATAAAAGGTCTTTTAAGTTGTCTAATGGTCGAATCTTTCTAGTCACCTTATTCAAAAACTAGGTTTTTCCAGTATAGTAGTCCTCTTTTGAGACACATGTTCCAAAACAACCATATCTATTTTTTATATATGTTTTATAACTTCCAAATGGGTATCCAAAACAGGTTTTATATTTTAAATATGAGGTTTTGTTTTCAATTTATCTTCATTTTATTAGTTTCAAAAAACCTACTAGAACTGGGTGACCTTATTAAAGAAATCATAGAAGCTAGTTAGATCTTTGCTCTTGGAAGCCATGGAGGGATTTTATAGGTTAGGTGGACATATTAAAGGTTTTATCAAAGGTTTGGTAAGGGTGTTGAGTGTTGGCTACCAAAATTGAAGGTTTTAGCCTTGTGTAGGCTTAAGGGTTTTGTAGGCTTTGAAGGAATAAGAACCCATAATCTTAAAACATAATGAAAAATAATTGATGCCTACTCTTTCCTATGCATCAGGCCTAGCCATATCTTTTTTTTCACTCTATCTCTTTTAATTTCCATCCCAAGAATGTGTTTTGTTGGACCAAGATCTTTCATTTCAAATTTAGCAACAAGTTGAGACTTTAGTTTTGAAATCATACCTTTCCCTTTACCAATGAATAACATATCATCAATAGATAATGAAATGTACATGGAAATATTACCATTATATTTATAATAAACATAGTGATCTGATTTAGAATGTTCAAATCTCAAACTCAACACATATGTATCAAATTTCTAGTACCACATCCTAAGACTTTGTTTGAGGCCATACAAAGACTTCTTTAATTTACAGACTAGATTACTTTTAACTTTTAGCACATAGTGCTATGGTCGTATCATATAAATATCCTCCTCCAAATCACCATGAAGGCGAGCAGTTTTCACATCCATTTTCTCAACCTCTAAATCATAAGCAACAGCAATAGAAAGCAAAAATCTAACGGATGTCATTTTTGAAACAGGAGAAAATATCTCACCATAATCAAAACCCTCAACCTAAGAGTAGCATTTTGCAACCAACCTTTCTTTATACTTCTCAATGCTTCCATTTGAACAAAATCTTTTTCTTCAACACCCATTCGCAACCAACAGGCTTTTGTCCTTTAGGCAATGGTAAAAGATCCCATGTATCATTCTTTTTCAAAGCTGTCATTTCTTCTTCCATAGCAATCTTCCAGGATTCTGCATCATTCATACCTAATGCCTCTTCTACAAATCTAGGTTCATCCACATTAGTATTCAAATAAAAAATACATCTCCAATCATCAAGTGAATACCTTTCAGGTGGTTGTCTATGTCTTGTAGACCTTCAAACAAGCTGAGTTGGAGGTTCTTCCTCCTCTTTTGAAGATTTAGAGCTAGATGATCTTTCCTCAACTTCTTTCCTATCAAGGAGTCTCGATTCAACTCTCTCAGGTGTAGAAGGGAATTGAATCACATCTTCTTGCTTAGTTTTTTCTGGATGCAAAGTAATAGGAGACTTAATTTCTCTAAAAATAACACTTCTACTATGAATTACCTTTTGTGCAATAGTGTCCCAAAGCTTGTATCCTTTCACAACATAAATGTAACCAACAAAGATACATTTCACAACCTTGTTCTCCAACTTTGTTCACTTCTCCTTTAGCACATGTGCATATGCCTCACAATAAAAAACTCTAAGATGTATCAATGAAGGCTTGTGAGCAGACCATGCTTCCATAGGCATTTTATCAACAAGAGCTTATGTAGGAGACATGTTCATTAGGTAACAAGCAGTGGCAACAACTTCAACCCAAAACTTTTATTCTAGACCAACACCACTTAGCATAATCCTAGCCTTCTCCATTAGTGTCATGTTCATTCTTTCTGCAACCCAATTCTATTATTGAGAATATGGAGTTGTCTTCTATCTTTTAATACCATAGTCTTTATAGAATCTATCAAAACCATTAGAGCAAAATTCATCGCCATTATCAGTCCTCAAACATTTTATTTTCTTTCCAGTCTGTAATTCAACCATTGCTTTAAATTCTTTAAATCGACTGAAAACTTTAGATTTACTCTTTAAAAAGTCTCCTTCTACTAAAATCATCAATAAATGAAATATATTATGTGTATTTTCCAAGGGAAGGAACATCTACAAGACCAAACACATTAGAATGAATAAGATAAAAAACACCACAAGATTTATGAGAACTCGAGTAAAATTGAACATGGTTTTGTTTTCCATAAATGCAATGCTCACAGAAATCAAAGTCCAAATTAGAATCATTCAAACCTTCAATAGGGTTTTTATTTTTCAAGGTCCTTAGAACTTTTTCTCCATTGTGGCCAAGTCTTTGGTGCCATAACATAGTCTTCTTTGCAAGTAACTTTGCTTCAGAAGAAAGTGCACCCTTAGGTACCCAAAAGCCATGTTCATCTGTTGAAGGCGAAACCCTCAAATCTTTCGATGAAGTATCCACAGATTTACTTTTTACTAAAGTGTTATTGCACTCAACCGTATATGCCTCTAGTTTATACAAAGTGTCGAGCCTGACACCTCTAGAAATCACCATAGTACCCTTAATCATCTTACATCTTGCATAAAAAAAGACTACCTACACGCCTCCATCACAGATAAATTTTTTTATTTTAATTTAGGGATATGCAATGCACCACTAATCCTTTTTATTCTACCATCAGGAAACTTGATTCTAAATTTACCTTGACCAACAATGTCTAATTGTGAATCATCACCCAAGTACACCTTACCTCCATTAAATTCCTTATATTCAAAAAACCAATCTTTCTTGGAAGTCATATGAAAAAATGCACATGAGTCAATTAACCATGCATCATTACCTGCATGAGTAGCCAAAGCTGCAATGAATGAATCACCATCTTCCTTCTCGGACTTAGAATTAACATCGAACTTCTTCTTTTTTTATTTTCTTCTTTTCTTCTTCTTCGATCTCCCTTTGAATTTGGACTTATTGTGCTTCTCATTCTTCTTGCCTTTTCCCTTCTAGATATTCCTCGAACAATTAGGGCTTCCTTCAAATTGATGGATACCTTCCTTCGCATCTTTACCAAGTAGGGCACCCACCACATCTTCAGAATTCAAAATAACAAAAGTACTATCGATAACCATAACAAGAGAATCCCAAAAATCAGGCAAAGAACAAAGAAAGATTTGGCATTTCTCCTCTTCATCCATCTTAACACAAACATATATCAATTGAGCCACCAAAATATTAAATTCTTTTAGGTGGTCTGCAATTCATCCACTATCTTCCATCTTCAAGGAATATAGTTTCTTCCTCGAGAAAATCTGATTCAATAAGGATTTTGCTTGATACATTTCACCAAGCTTCGTCCATAACTTCTTTTCAGTATTCTCTTAATGGACATTGATTAGAACAAAGTCTTCCAGGCACAATATGATTAGACCACTGGCTTTTTAGTCCATAACATCATACTGAGCAGGTGCAGTAGGATCTGAGGGTCTTAAGACATTCGCATCAACAACATCCCACAGATCTCAATCTATTAACAAATCTTCCATCTTCAACTTCCACATCTCAAAATTACTTCCATTAAATTTCTCCACCTCTATTTTGTAATGCCCGCCAAAATACCCTAAAGAAATTAAACAATAACATACAAATGGAGATAATTTTTTTTTTAATTAACATCTAATAACAACTAATGCAACACATAACATCTCCTTCTATTTACATTCGTTCATCAATTAACCAATATGAACATATATCATTACTCATTTCATGAATTAACGCAAGCAAAAATATCACAACATTATTAATCTTTCCCTGGGGTACTTTAGCATCATTACTTAAATTCATTTCCACAATAGCATACTACACACGTGAAAGGTATATTTCACCTTCATTAATGCATCATAATATAATTATCTACTCATGAGATATGCAACCTACAACATTACTTACTTCCCATGATATGCATAATTTTCTTTCTACCAATGCATCTATATGAATCATTTATGTTTACTAAATCCATTTAACATCCTATAATATATTCATTTATTACTCCATGAACATTCCTCTTTCAAGATTATTCAACATTCTAACTAGCCTCTAATCATCCCATGAGATAATACAACTGATCCATAATGCAATTCCATTCTATTCCAACTATAATCCATTCATTTTCATGACTTATAAGATCACCTCTCTATAATAGTACAATACAACTAGGCCTTAATTCCAATTTCCAACTACAATTCATCTACAAATATAAGTACATTAAATACATCATGAGCATAGCTCTTTCTACTACAAGATTCCATCTATGATATACAAAAGTATTACATTACATACTTTTTACCTTATCCATTACATAAATCTGCTATAAGGTACATCCATAGTACATCATGAAGAAGAATCCACATCCATGCAAGAAGAATCCAAAAGAACATCCCAATGGCTAAAAAGCACCAACCTCCCGACCATGTGGAACCAAAGGAACCACCCCCCGTGCTAGGAGATGACACAAGGTCCCAATACATACTCCAAACCTAAGCTGACACCTATAACCAAGGAGACTAACCACACAAGGACTCTTAAGTAAGAACTTACACAATACAACAAGAATGAACTCCCAGAGGCATAAAACTTATCAAAACATAAATGCATCCAATAAGCATAATCATAAATCATAAAGGGGAAACACATGTAAGAGTGGAGTGTCATCACATGCCATCCTCATAACATAATAATGTAATAACACAAGGTACTAGCTTGATGGACATGTGGAGCCATCTCAACCTATGAGAGACTAAGGGAGATTAGCTTACCGTCTTCACGACCTTCTCATGCTTATCCTAAAACATCCTCCCTAGGACTAAGTCATGAGGCACAATCAATTTATCATCTTATTAATTAATCTAACTACCCAACCCATCAATTATTAGGTTATCACTTATTTACAAATCACGAAAAACTCCAATGTGCCCTGGTGGCCTAGACTTCATGCATCCTTACAAGGAACCTCATGCAAGCCTATCTCTCGTGACCCCGGTCATCACAAGGAAGCCCACTCCCCCCTAACATGGTCTCAAACATAACAACACAAGAGGCTCTAGAATCATAATTGGATCTGAGAACATACATAAATCTGAAATCACAAATAATCCATATGAAATTAACAATATCATCTCATAATCATGAAATATGTGAAAGTTAACATCATGAGAACCAAAAATCAATGAGCCTTTTGGACAAATAAACATATGAAGGCCATAAGAAATGCCATCAAATCTGAAATGAATCATCACATAATCTTAGCAAGTCCTATCCACTTGCTGGCACATAATCACAAGAATCTCAATCTCTCTCTTGGTGCATCAACAAGAGAGGAAGCACAAACAACTCAAATGGAGTAAAATGCATACAAAACTCAAAAATAAATCATATGAAGACATCACCAATCATAAATAAAAATTAGACAACATCATGAATGCCCTCAAAAAGCCTCTGGTACAACCCCAATCCAACTGACATCAAATAGACTTCAAACTAGACAAAACCTTAAAAATACGCATAATGGCGCATACGACTAATACTTTAGCGCATAAAAAAAAGTAAATTTTGGCAGAGAACTACTTAAGTGCGGAATCAAAACTGCTTGAAATATAATCAGCCAAATAAGATGTATTTATACTCGTTGGAATTGGCACGAAATGAACTATAAGAATATGTGAACAAAATAAAATGATAAAATTCTCCCAAGGAACTCCAATTGAAAACATAATACAGACTTTTGGAGGAAGAACATCTCCAGCACTGTCGAAACTGAGGAAATACTCCACAACCTTGAATCTAAAATATAGCAAGCATAATATATGACTCAAATACATTTAAAAATACATTCCACATAGCCAATAACATCCATACACAAGGGGATGAGTGAAAATAAAAAGGGGAAAAAGTCTTGTGAGTCTCCTCTACAACAGAGCCAGATTGGGAGCTCACAAAGACTCTCCTCTTTCCAAGATTCACAATCTCCATAAGAACTCATCTACCAGGTTAAAATCTCCTTAATATACAATAGAAATCTTATTAAAATAATTCATACAAGACATATACAAAATATGCAAGATATTCCTCATGTTGAACATTCACGACAATGCACATGAAGCATTATTTCCAGAACTATAAATCAAGTAAAGAATCTAGAATCCCATGGCTACCCATTCCAAATCTAGGAAGATTGAAGAGAATGCATAAACCAAATCTTTTTTTTTTTCAACCAAATCAAACATGGAGCATACAAGTTTCAAACTTTAAAAGCAAAACAAGAAACCAATGGAGAGGCCTCCAACCTGCAACCTGTGTGATGGTTTGTAGTTGAAGAAAAGCTCCCACAAGCCAAACCAAAATCCAATCAAGCTCCAGCCAAAACCAAGAGTGCAACAATCCAAAACCAAGGAAGAAAACTTGCTGGAGAAATTTACAAAGAATAGCCAATCCAAACGAAAAACATCACGGGAATGAAAATTAAAAGCAACAATAATCCAAAAACCCTAGCCTCAATTTCAGACAATCAAAATATTCCATTTTGGAGTATATTTTACCAACCCACCATATAATATAATTTATTCACCCATTTTGAATTTAATCAATGAGAGTGAAGGGTAGGTAAAGTAAATAAAATATACTTATTCAAATAAGTGGGATTGTTTTTATTTCTTTATTTAATTTATTGTGCTCATACACCCCACTTAGAAACAAAAGTCAAACTATTAAATAAATATAAGATGAAAATAAATTTAATCCAAAAGGGAATTAAAATCAAATAAATCTTAAACCATAGAAAGTCAATTAAATAATTAAATAGTCAAATACCATTAAAGATTAAATCGCAAATATTAAATAAATATTAAACGACAATAAAGCTTATCAAATATTAAAATAATCATAAAATCAATAAATGTTACTTATCAAATAAATATAAATATCAAATAATTAAATATTCAAAACTTATAAATTAAATACATTAAAATAAACATTTCCAAATAGAAAACTACACATAATTACTCTAACATCATCAAGTAAATCATCCGACATAAACTGGACTCACAATACCAAAGGACCAAGTTTACTAACTGACATGGCGAATTATGCCAAGACGTTGACTACTCACAGTGAAACTCATGCCATCTCCGAACCACATAAGCCATTGGAACTAAAGACACGCTCAAACCTGTGAAGCCAGGTGGAGTCGATGTCTGGTACTTGCAACCACAAAACGATAATACAACGTATACATATACATATATAGAACAAGCAAGTGATAGAGAATCACGACAACACATCCCGCTCGCAATGAGTGATGTGGAATCGTCTCTATCACGAAGACAGTCAAACAATAGTCAAACACATCTCATAAACATCTCATCATATGTAAACATAAAGTAGGGTTAGTGTAATCGTAATCATCATCAAAACCATGATAAATCTAATCTATCAATAATCCATCACATAGTGAGCATATAAAATCCATTGAGTACATATATCATCAAATCACATGATCAATCATGATAGTACCAACATCCATATAGATAATCAAAATAGCATATGTCCAATATTGTCTAACATCAATCATAAGTCACTGAAGAACATGAGTAATCATCATCCAAATCATCAAAATATAGTCTAGATAAGTCTATCAAGCATAATATAAAAGTCAACTCTAGTCAAAATTGTTGGCATTATGTGAACCGGTATGTAGACATGATGACATTGTATGTTGTCATTGATGTCAATATGCTGAAGAGGAGAGAACCGACATATGTGAGAACCGGTATAACACTGTAAATCGGCATTTGTGCCAAAGTGAAGCGGTGTGTTTGTTTAAGGTGAACCGACATGTGGTTATGGGAACCGGCACATGGAAGCTTTGTATGACTACCGGTTGGTAGTCTCAACTTTAGGGTTTCCGGTTGAAGTGTCTCAAGCCTATGTGACTCAATCGGTGACTTTGTGTGATGAGTTAGCATTGTAATGAAGAACAGTTTGTGTTGCCATGCCAGCCTTGTGCGCGTGAAGGATCTTGCATGAAGGAGATTGTTCCTATCTACCTTGGGAATGTAGGAAGTCTGTAAATGGTGATAACGCGTGATGGGTTATCAACCGCCATGAAATCAATGGAAAACAAATGATGGAGAACGTCTTGAGATTTGCTCCAGACTATTGCATTTAATGCAATGTGCTCAACGGTCAGGATTGAACCGTTTGAATTGCTTAACCTAACAGGTTTAGGGTTTAGGTTTTATGCTATCAACCTATCTGTTTCCTATAAGGTCGATGTTGTGTTTCTTCCTGAGGTTGTTGGCAAAAGTTGTGTGTGTGTATCCAAGAGAAGAGATACGTGATTCTTGCCAGACCAGAAGAGAGAAGTGATACCTGGAGAGTGTAAGTGCAAAAGGTGAAGAGGAGCTAAAGCAGATCTTCATTGGCATTGAGTGTTGTTACCAGATCATTGTAATACCTATTGATCTCTTACCACTTCAATAGTTGGAAAATCCCTTAATAGGGTAGCTTTAACCAGCTTGCTGTAAATCCTTTAACAGGGTGACTCAAAACCATTGAGTTCTTGAAATCCTCTAACAAGGTAACCTTTAACAAGGTTTAACCCTTAACCGGGTATTCTAGCCATCCCTTAACCAGGTGATCACTAATAGGATCGGTTCCTAACAGAACCTATTGTATCAGTCTTTAACCGGACAAGGCTCCTAACAGAGCGGACTTCTAAAGAGTTCAAAAATAGCTTGTGGGTATTCATCCCCATCGTGGTTTTTCCCAGTTGGGTTTCCACGTGAAAAATCTGTGTGTCATGTGTGGTGTTATTCATGTGATGGTTTGAGTAATTTGCGTCTGAAGGTAAATCATGTTGATCTAGCTATTTATATATCTTTTGATGATAGATTACCTGTTCATGCACTAGGGTGAAATGGAAATGAAGTATTAGATTGTATGAGAAGATAAGTGTCAATCGGTTTATGCTTGTCTCAGTTATTCTGGGCTTTGTTGGTTGTACTCTATTTAAGACCGAAGTTACTATCTGTCTGCCTATGCACAGTGTCTACTGACAACCCAGTTTTAGGATTGTGTTTTTGTTTGAACTGATTCACCCCCCCTCTCAGTACTGGTTTGGTACTATCCGTTCATCATTGAGTTATCAATTGGTATCAGAGCATCCTCTAGGTCCTCTGTGTTATAAGCTTAACCGCTTGAGGTAAAGATCCCAGTCTAATGATGAAGAGGGAAGGTCCGAAGTCCAACAAAGAAAATTTCAGTATATGGAAAGACAGAATGAAGATATACATTAGAAGCATGGGTGCTCAACACTAGAGCTATGTTGAGAATGCTTATGTTTCCCCTACCGGTACTCTCACCGATGATCGAAAGAGAGAGATGCAGGAGAATGGGCAAGTCATGGAAGCCCTAATTAGTATTTTATCTGACATTGAGTTTATTGATGTCCAAGATAAGGTAAATCCCAAATAGGTATGGGATACTCTTGAAAATATCTACGGTGATGATGAGCATGTAAAACAAGCTAAGGAAGAAAGCCTTAGAGGGAAGTTTGAAGACATGCAGATGGTTGAAGGTGAGACCATTCAACAGTATGGAATAAGAATCAAAACTGTTGTTGGAGATATCAAGAGTGCAGGTGGCAAAATGGAAGATTGCACTGTGGTAAGCAAAGTCCTGAGATCCTTACTACCGGTCTATGCAATAAGGGTTGCTGCTATTTAGGAGTTGAGATCAATAGACAAGACTAAGGTATCCCTAGACTCCATCATTGCAAAGTTGACAGCCTATGAGCTAAATAGTTTTGATGGCAGTGTTCAAAAGACTGAATCAACTTTTAAAGCTTCTACTGTACCATCCAGAAAAGGAAAAGAAGCTAGCACTAGTGGTGAACCAAGACAGAGAAGAGAAATGGATGATGAGGAGATTTTGATGGCATTTGAAGCTCTTCTTGCCAGGAAACTTCCTAAAGGAACCAGCAAATACAGAGGTAAGCTCCCTTTGAAATGCTTTTCTTGTAACCGGATAGGACATATTGCTGTAAACTGTCCTAATGGTGACAACAAGGACAAACCGGAAAGGTTCAAGAAATTCAAAGGAGGAAACAGGAGAAACTATTTTGTGGCAGTTGATGAAGGTGTCATAGATGAGGAATTAGAAGATGAAGAAAATGAAGATATTGTGTTTGTTGCTGCCAAGGAAGATGTGTTAGACAAGAAGGCTCTTGTCTCTCGCTTTGATAAATCCAATGAATGGATTATTGATAGTGGTTGTTCTCACCATATGACTAGTGACCGGAGCAAGTTTCTATCCTTGGAAGAGTATGATGGTGGTGTGGTTCACTTTGGTAATGATGCACCATGTATGGTCAAAGGTAGAGGGTCCATCTCTTTGAATGGAAAGAGTAGTGCTGACAATGTGTATTGGGTTGATGGTCTCAGACACAACCTTCTGAGTGTTGGCCAGCTGAATGACAGTGGTCTCACTCTAGAATTCAAGAATGGAGTGTGCAGAATCAAAGGAAAGAATGGTGAATTGGTGGCCACCGGCATGCAGACCAAAGGTAACCTATTTCAGCTGAATGCAAATATAAGTACATGTCTTATGGCTAAATTTGATGATAGCTGGATATGGCATAGGAGATCTACCATGGAAAATTTGATAACATTATGAAGGCTAGTAAGATCAAGGCAGTTAGAGGGTTGCCGGTGCTGAGCAAACCAGAAAATACCTTGTGCAGAGAGTGTCAACTGGGGAAAATATCTTCCTCAACATTTAAAGGTAAACCTTTCACTGCTGACAATTTTCTTGATCTTGTGCATACTGATTTGTGTGGTCCTATGAAAACTAGGAGTGTGCAGGGTGATAGGTACTTCATAATTCTCACTGATGACTGCTCAAGAATGATGTGGGTCACATTCTTGAAAGATAAGTCTAAAGCCTTTGTAAAGTTCAAAGCTTTTAGAGAATTAGTGGAGAAGGAAAGCGGTAAAAGGTTCAAGTGCCTGAGAACTGATCAAGGAGGGGAATTCACTTCCCATGAATTCAACAAGTACTATGAAGAACATGGCATCAAGAGGCAACTGTCTGCCCCTCAATCTCCACAACAGAATGGCCTTGTAAAGAGGAATAACTAGATTGTGGTTGAAGCAGCTATAACTATGTTGATTCAAAAAAAGGTAGCTCATACCTTTTGGAGAGAAGCGGTGAGCATTGCAGTCTACACAATGAACCGGGTACTCATTAAGAAAGGTAAGGATAAAACTCCTTATGAGTATTGGATCGGTAAGACACCTGTGGTTAGCTATTTTAGATTGTTTGGTAGCAAATGTTACATCAAGAGGAGCAAACACCAGAGCAAATTTGATGCGAAATGTGATGAGGGAATATTCCTAGGATATTCCACCAAGAGCAAAGCTCTCAAGTGTATCAATAATAGGACTCAGAGAATTATGGAAAGCATCAATGTAAGAGTTGATGAAACCTCTGAGAAAACTGAGGAAACTGGCAGTGAGCAAGCAGTAAATGAACCGGTTGTCAGTCAACCAAGTACCAGTAATAGTGTTCCTACACTGGTAGATGTAGATGCTGATACTGATGGAGATGAGGATGAAGAAGAAAAGCAAGAGGAATCTATCAAGATCATTCCTCGATATGTCAAGCTGAATCATGATCCTAAGCAGATCATAGGAGATAAGGATGCAGGAATTCTTACAAGAAGAAAGGTCAGAGAAAACTCATGTATGATCTCTGAATTTGAGCCTAAATCATTCAAAGAGGCACATAAAGATGAAGACTGGATCAAGGCAATGGAAGAGGAACTTGACCAGATAGAGAAAAATGGTACATGGTCTTTGGTACCCAGACCGGAGCATAAAAATGTCATTGGTACCAAATGTGTTTTCAAAAATAAGCTGAATGAGGATGGCACAGTGATTAGAAACAAAGCCAAACTGGTGTGCAAAGGATATGCCCAAGAAGAAGGAGAAGACTATGGAGAAACCTTTGCTCCTGTAGCCAGATTGGAAGGAGTTCGTATGCTTCTTGCATATGTAGCTTTTAAAGGATTCAAAGTATATCAAATGGATGTAAAATCTGCATTCCTAAATGGTGTACTTAAAGAGGAGGTGTATATAGAGCAACCAGATGGGTTTGCCCTATCTGAAGATGGTGACATGGTATGTAGGCTACATAAAGCCTTATATGGTCTAAAGCAGGCACCTAGAGCATGGTATGAATGCCTGCATTCCCATCTTATGAAGATTGGATTTGAGAGAACAAGTGAAGATAACAATATCTACTTGAAGTTTGAAGGAGATCAGATCCTGATCTGTGAGGTATTTGTTGATGACATTATCTTTGGTGGAGATGACAAGATGAGTCATGAGTTTGCAGATGAGATGAAGAAGGAGTTTGAGATGTCACTCATAGGGGAGATTAAGTTCTTCATTGGACTGCAGATTCAGCAGATGAAAGATGGAATCTTTATCACTCAGTCCAAGTATGTTAAAGAGGTGTTGAAGGCCTTTGGCATGGAAGATAGCAAACCTGTTGGTACACCGATGGTGACTGGTTATAAAAAATCCAAAGAGGATGACTCAGCATTGGTTGATGAGAAGGAATACCGATCAATGATTGGTAAGTTACATTATGCAGTGCATAGAAGACCAGATATTCCACATGCAGTTGACATTACTGCAAGGTTCCAGAAAAGTCCAAGAGAATCCCACTTGGTTGCAGTCAAGCAGATTCTTAGGTATCTGAAGGGAACTATTGATTATGGATGGTGGTATCCATATAGCAAGGATTTCAACTTGAAAGTATTCATAGATGCTGATTGGACAGGTAATGTGGACAACTGGAAGAGCACAACTGGTGGTGCATTCTTTCTTGGTGGTAGACTGGTCTCATGGATGAGTAAGAAGCGGAGTTGTATCTCTCAGTCTACAGCGGAAGCAAAGTATGTTGCAGCTTTCATGAACTGCACTAAGACAATTTGGATGAAGCATGTATTAAATGGCTTCAAAGTTCCTGTATTTGAACCGGTAAGTATATTTTGTGACAATACTAGTGCAATTAACATCTCCAAGAATCTAGTGTTACATTCTAGAACCAAGCACTTTGAGCTTAAGTATCATTTCTTGAGGGAAAAGGTTCAGAACAAATAGATTGCACTAGAATATGTTTCCAATAAGGAGCAGTTAGAAGACATATTCACCAATCCTCTCCCAAAGGCTACATTTATGTACTTAAGAGGTGAATTAGGGGTGTTGCCCCTTTAGGAAGCAAACTAAAGGTATATGCTCCACATCAGTCAAGCATTGCATAGTCAAATTTTTCTTCAGGATTGATGTGTTGAAGGATGCTACTCCTCAGGGGGAGAAGCATAATGGAACAAGGAAGCTTGTGCCTCCACTTTGGCATTATTGTCAAAGGGGGAGAAGAAGTGAAGCGGAGAAGATATCTGCAAAAATTGGGGGAGAAGATGTGAAGCGGAGAGATGTCTTTGTATATTGCCATCAATGCCAAAGGGTGAGATTGTTGGCATTATGTGAACCGGTATGTGGACATGATGACATTGTATGTTGTCAATGATGTCAATATGCTGAAGAGGAGAGAACCGGTATATGTGAGAACCGGTATAACACTGTGAACTGACATTTGTGCCAAAGTGAAGCAGTGTGTTTGTTTAAGATGAAGTGGCATGTGGTTATGGGAACCGGCACATGGAAGCTTTGTATGACTACCGGTTGGTAGTCTCAACTTCAGGGTTTCCGGTTGAAATGTCTCAAGCTTGTGTGACTCAATCGGTGACTTTGTGTGATGAGTTAGCATTGTAACGAAGAATAGATTGTGTTGCCACATTAGCCTTGTGCGCGTGAAGGATCTTACATGAAGGAGATTGTTCCTATCTACCTCGGGAATGTGCGAAGTCTGTAAATGGTGATAACGCGTGATGGGTTATCAACCGCCATGAAATCAGTGGAAAATGAATGATGGAGAATGTCTTGAGATTGGCTCAAGACTGTTGCATTTAATGCAATGTGCTCAATGGTCAGGATTGAACCGTTTGAATTACTTAACCTAACAGGTTTAGGTTTTAGGGTTTATGCTACCGACCTATCTGTTTCCTATAAGGTCAATGTTGTGTTTCTTCCTAAGGTTGTTGGCAAAAGTTGTGTGTGTGTATCCAAGAGAAGAGATACGTGATTCTTGCCAGACCAGAAGAGAGAAGTGATACCTGGAGAGTGTAAGTGTAGAAGGTGAAGAGGAGCTAAAGCAGATCTGTATTGACATTGAGTGTTGTTACCAGATCCTTGTAATACCTGTTGATCTCTAACCACTTGAACAATTGGAAAATCCCTTAATAGGGTAGCTTTAATCGGCTTGCTGTAAATCCTTTAACAGGGTGACTCAAAACCATTGAGTTCTTGAAATCCTCTAACAAGGTAACCTTTAGCAAGGTTTAACCCTTAATCGGGTATTCTAGCCATCCCTTAACTGGGTGATCCCTAACAAGATCGGTTCCTAACAGAACCTATTGTATCAGTCTTTAACCAGAAAAGGCTCCTAACAGAGCAAACTTCTAAAGAGTTCAAAAATAGCTTGTGGGTATTCATCCCCACCGTGGTTCCAGTTGGGTTTCCACGTGAAAAATCTATGTGTCATGTGTGGTGTTATTCATGTGATGGTTTGAGTAATTTGTGTCTGAAGGTAAATCATGTTGATCTAGTTGTTTATATATCTTTTGATGATAGATTACCTATTCATGCACTAGGGTGAAATGGATATGAAGTATTGGATTGTATGAGAAGATAAGTGTCAACTAGTTTATGCTTGTCTCAGTTATTCTAGGCTTTGTCGGTTGTACTTTGTTTAAGACCAGAGTTACTGTCTGTCTGCCTATGCACAGTGTCTGCTGACAAACCGGTTTTAGGATTGTGTTTTTGTCTGTACTGATTCACCCCCCCCACTTCTTAGTACCGGTTTGGTACTATCCGTTCATCATTGAGTTATAAAAAATAAGTCAAATCAAGGGTGGACACTACATATTCTCCCCGATGAACTTGCCATCTGAAAATTCCCGTAACAAGATAAAAAAGTGTCTTCTTCACAAGCTCCCAATAAAATCTAGATTAGTTGAAAAAAGACCAACAACCCACAACTGAAACCAAAGGTGATGAAGCTTTGATATCACTTGTAAGGAAGTTAAGTAACAAAACAACTTCCTACACTAACCTTGAAAGGAGGGTCATGCAAAAAAATTTACAGATCATTACAACAGTTATAGACACTTTATAGAAATAGACACAACAACATGCATATCATAACACAATAGTTTTTGTGGGTAAAACCCTTTCGGGAGAAAAACCCCACACTCCAAAAGTTGACCACTATCTTATTCAGTAATCAACAACAAATTACAATATACTTGCAGAGCAAGCTCTTCACAAGAGTACCACTAATTAGAGATTTAGAGGTAACTCAATAGCCATAAGACTCTTACACACAACCTCTATCTCACGCACCTCATATATATGAGATACAATACAAGAAACTGTCAAACAATATTACAAAACCATGGGGTAAAACCTCCCAATAAAGTGGAGCCGACCTTATCGCCTATCTAGATGCCCTATGATGTGTCAAAACACACATCAACACATGTCCCTCCCTTTTACAACTCATTTACGTGTCTGACACATTTTATATTTTCTATTTCAAGAGTAAAAACTTCTAAAGGCCATAGCTTGTGAACCGTGTGTCTGATTAACAAACTGTTTGAGTTGCCAAAAACATCGTGAAGTGCTCTATCACCTTGTAAACTGCTATGCCATTTATAGCCACTTTTCAGGGTGCTTTGGAACCTCTAAAGTCCTAAAAATTAAATTTAAAGATTTCATCACACTCCTCCAAAACTGAAACTTTCATATCTTCAAAACTAGATGTGATCTTTGCCACAAAACTTTATCAAAATGCTTATCTAGCCAACTAGAAGCTTTGGGGAGAATTTTGCACCATTTTGTGTTCAAATGAAAACTTACTATAAATAGTAAACTCATGTAAATGCAAGGTTGAGACACCATTTTTTCCAACATCTATTACTCTTCCCGTAGATATTGATACTAAGTGCTTAGATGTTACCTTTACTATTATTCCTACATTGGATCAATTTCGTGTGAAGTTGGGATATCCTTGGCTCTCTTCCATGAAAGTTATCCCTTCTACAATTCATAAATGTTTGAAATTTCCTCATAATGGCACTATTATAAAAATTAATCATAGGCTTTACCAACCCACAACAAAGTGTGGAAATTTCACTCTTGATTACCTTTGGCCTAGCAACTTGAGCCTCTTAAACCTCAAAATGACATCCTTTTCTTATCTTATCAAAATTGGAAAAATGAGATGACCGTGGCCCTGAGTAAACCTAGAGACCCTACACCCATGGATATTCCTCCTCATAATGGATCTAGTATCCTTTCTACTCCTATTCCTCCTATATATGCCTCAATATTACCTCCTACATCCTACAAAGGAAAGTGCTTGGCATTTTCTATCTCTCAACCTATTGGATTTTTTTTTTGTTCATTCCCCTGGAAGGGATGAAAAGAAGCCTACACCCATTGATACTCAATCTTTTCAAGCCTTGACTAAAACTAAAAAAAATCATTATGCAAGAGAACACCAATTAATATGTCATGCCAAGGCTTGCGAGCTTTCTTCCCAAACCATTTCCTCCCGAAGACACGAAATGTTCAATTGGTCCCATTTGTCCAACCTTTGCCTAACCCTAGGAAGGAAGTTCAACTCAAATCACCTAGATTAAAAATGCTTTAATAAAATCATGGTTCAACTTATTTTCCTATTAAAAATGTTAATTTTATTAATTTAGATGATGATATGGACAATAATAATTTTGCTCATGCTGACAATGTTGATTCTAATGATTTTGATGATATGTACGGGCTTGTTGAAATTAATCATGAGTTACTTCACATTTTTCAAAATCATTAATCCTAGCTCCTAGTGACAAACAAGTGATTCATCCTTAGAGCATGGTTCTTGTTTAGAACTTGCAGCAGCTCTATTTATCGTGCTCAATGTGGCTCCTCTTGCATCTTGTTCACCATCCATAGATTATGTTAAGCAGTATTGGGAGGCAGATGATTTTCTGACTAGCTTCATTCATGTCATGGATTCTCTTTAATGTGTTTGATTTCTCATAATGTGCTTCCCCTATGATGTGTTTCTTGACATGATTTTGTGTTATTTATGGTTCTCTTTGGATGACCCTTGTTACTCAGTTGGTACAAGGTAATAAAGAGGCCAAATTTATTGTGGAATCTCTATTTGTATCTTGATTCTTCTATATGCTATATCTATGTTATGTTGTACATGTGCTATTATTTATAAATGTACCTTGTGTTGTCTACTTGGAGAGGATGCAAAGCATTGAGATATATTTTAGGCCTCTTCCATGTTGACTCAAAAATACATTTGTTTGTTATCTCTTGTTCTCTTCTTTCATTGTTTTTGCAGTTCCACTTGCTTTGGGAAATGAGGTCAGTTCCATACAATACATTATTTATCATAAGAGAATACTAACTTCAGAGTTAGTGGATCCCTTATGTGATTTTTTCTATATGTTTTGTGACCATTATCCTTTTCTTTGTCCTTTCTTGGGGGAATCTCATCATGGTAATGTGATTGCATTTTGGATGCATTCTACCTTACAAAATTGCTCCCAATAAGGCATACACAATCGTTTTAATGGGGGGTCATACACTCTTCTTAATGTTACACTTTATGCATACACCATGACATATTTTTGATACTCAAGTTACTTTGCAAATTGAGCCTTTTGCTTTGTAATTTGGTATATTTTTTTCATGACATAGTAAAAAAATATTACTAGGCTACTACAATCATTTTCTCTCTTTCCCTTTCATGTGTTGTCCCTTTTATCTTAGAATTAGATAAGTAAGATCCTAAAGTCCACGCAAGATTGGTGAGTTTTGTCTCTTTGGTATCTTGGTGAAAGTTTTTCAATGCAACTTTGTACTTTACCATGAGAATGGTTTTATTCTCATACTCTCGTTAAAGTGGTGGCTAACTGTAGCGTCGTAAATTGTATCCGCATATGATTTCATCCTCACCTAGACCTCACCGTGGTACTTTATATTTTGATGCTTGATGATTGTTTTGATTCTTCTCACACCACCTCACAAACCCACATTTTCAACTTATCTCCTATCTCTACCCCACATTTGAGTCCTGATTCTCAAAACCAGGGAATTGGGTGCCTTGGTCCTAGCTCAAGACCAGGGCACCCAATGCCCTTTTCCTCTTAATCAGGACCCAAATTTGGCCCTCACAACGGTCACATCAAATGAGTGGGGAAATTAGATCAGTCTAGTCAAGTATAAAATGAGGTGTACCCCTCTCATTTGAGAGTGAAGCAGTCTAGTAAGTTGTCTAATGATCCTAAATTAATTCCAAGTGAGCAAGAAAAAAGACATTCATCATGATGAAAATAGGGAAAACAACTGAGAGGGGGGGTGAATCAGTTGTCACAAAAACTCACACTATTTAAACTTATTCTCAGATTTGATAATTAAACATGAAAGCATAAATCAGCAACACATCATAAACACACATAACACCAAGTTTTTTGTACGTGGAAAACCCTGTTAGGGGAAAAACCATGGTAGGGATGAACCCACAATATAGGTATACTATATTAGAAGTATTACAATGGGGAATGCACATGCATTCAGGCTCACTGCTTAGAGCTCAATGCTACAAAAAAAGGCCTATTGCCAAGGGAAGGCTCACAACCTGTACAAACAATCATGGATCACTTCCAGAAATTATGAACTGAGAGATAACATCTCCTTAATGCTTGGTTCATTTCCATTGAAGCACAAAACAACTTTCCTCTTCACACTTATTTTGTTCTTTCAAAAGATGTATACATTTAGCACACATACATACTCATACTCATCCACACACCTCTTGAATACAAAATTATCATAATTATTTATAAATGACATCAACTTTGGAGAAATCATCAAGGTTGGCTCAACACTCACCACCTAATTATAAAAATACAACCACACTCAATACAATATAACATGCGGACCAAGCAATGTCGGTCAAGACATAGCATAGACCCAAATCTTCTGCCTCAAACATATTACACCTTCAATAATTATGCCTCGAACATTTGCAACACATTACAAGCATTTGGTCGGCCAAGAACATGAAGAACACCAATATACCGAAGAAAAACATCAATTACTATCTCAACGATCAATGTGCACCACCAACATAAAAGGCACACGATCCAGAGACATCCACAAACATCATGAATTGCCATAACAACATCCACACCAACACAAATTACTAGAATCATCAACATCTTCATACAAAACCTCAATAATACTAACTGCAATGACTGTCAACCTTGAAAATTTACTTGCGGACCTCCAAACCACAAACCACTTGAATTGAGGACACACACCAAGGTCCCAAACATACCTCCAAATCTATAGAACAAGATATGACAATGCAGAGAAATGCAAATAAAAATGTGGTCACTTTGTCACCACTGAACAACCAAAAAACCAACCACAACACATATACCCATAACTCAATCAAATCTTCATGCGGACCTCTGAAACTTAAATTGAATCAATAGACAACCCTCTACAAACCCTTTAATCTGCAAACTCTGATATTCATCATACTTACTATGTTGAACAAACTAACTCACTGAACTTCATTGCATCACTGTCTCAGACAGAGAAATATGTTGACATCAATGACAACACATCTCTCAAATATATCACAAGCACATATTTGCAACATTCTTCCAACAATATTCCCCTTTAGCATTGATGGAAACATATGATGTGAAAAATTGACACAATCAATGAAAAAGAAAGAAGAAAAAAATTCAACAACTCCCCCTTAGACCTTGCACACTACTCTTTTCCTTTTTTCATCTCTTCACAGTTTTTCACATGATTCTCTCCCCCTTTGACATCAATGGAAAAGGCGCATATTTTCAATAAATCCACAAAACTGGCTCACAAAACTGACTACTCCCCCTGAGTAGCAGCCACCTATCATCAATTTAGATCACAAGATATGACTGTGAAATGCATTGGACTAATGCATACCGATGCATCTTAATTCTGATCAGGAGGGGAAATCGCCCATAACTTCCCTCTGAGATACTCAAAAGTATCCTTAGGCAAAGGCTTCATGAAGATGTCTCTAATTTGTTCCTTAATAGACACATACTCCAATTTGACTTCCTTCTCATTTACCTTTTCTCTCAAAAAGTGAAACTTGATGGAAATATGTTTAGTCTTTGAATGCAACGCCAGATTCTTAGAAATGTTAATTGCACTTGAATTGTCACAATAGATAGAAATAGGCTCATCATACACTACTCTGATATCCTTCAACATGTACTTCATCCATACCACTTGAGTACAATTGCTTGTTGCAACAATATACTTTGCCTCTGCAGCAGATAGAGATATAGAATTTTGTTTTTTGCTCAACCATGAAACCTTTTCCCAACAAAAATGCACCACCACTAGTACTCTTCCCATCATCCACGTCTCCTGCCCAATCAACATTAGTAAAAGCACTCAAAGTAAAATCATCATCTTTAGGATACCACAAACCAAAATCAACCATTCCTTTCAAATATCTAAAAATTCTTTGGATAGCTACATGAGATTCCTTAGGATCAAGTTGAAATATAGCAACAAGACCAATTGCATTCACGATATCAGGTCTGGTTGGAGTTAAATAGAGCAATCTACCAATCATAGATCTATATCTAGTTTGATTTTCCTTAGGGGAATCATCATTTTTAGTCAACTTACATATGGTAACCATAGGAGTACCAACTGGCTTTGAATCTTCCATACAAAACTTCTTCAACAACTCATTTACATACTTGGATAGAGATATAAAGATTCCTTTTTCTGACTGTGTGATTTGAAAACCCAAAACGAATTTCATCTCTCCAATCATAGATATTTTAAATTCATTTTGCATTTCATTATCAAACTTTTTGCACAAACTATCATTCCCTCCAAAGATAATATCATCAACAAAAACTCCAACAATCAAAATGTTATCATGATCAATCTTGAAGTATAGATTACTATTAGCAGTACCTTTGTTAAATGCTAGCTTCAATATATACCTATCCAATATGTCATACCATGCTTTTGGGGCTTGCTTCGGTCCATACAAATATTTCTTCAACCGACAAACCATATCTCCTTGATCAAACAATTCAAATCCATCTGGCTGCTCAGTGTACACCTCTTTTTCCAATTCACCATTCAGGAATGCTGACTTGACATCCATCTGATAGACTTTGAAATCCTTGTAAGCAACAAAAGAAAGAAACAATCTTATAGCTTCAACTCTTGCCACAGCGGCAAAAGTTCCTTCAAAATCAAATTTTGTCCATTTAAGAATATCCTTTATAAACAAGTCTTGTTTTGTTTCTAACAACTTCACCTTGCTCATTCAATTTGTTTTGGAAGACCCATTTGGTTCCAATTACATTTTTGTCCTTAGGCCTGGGAACAAGATCTCATGTATTATTCTTTTCAATCTACATCAATTCTTCTTACATTCATTTTATCCAATGTTAATCTTTACATGCTTCATTTACATCCTTACATTCAATCTTTGAAATCAAACAATACTCAGCCTGATCTTCATCAATTCTTCTTCTTGTAGAGTATACTAGGGTGCTTGAGAGAACCATGTTGAAGGAACTCGACAAAATAACCCTATAACTTTGGGATAAGGGGTGCTACACCTTTATTTATGTCTCCTATGATCTAATTTTTCAGAATGATTCAACCTTACATACTTGGGAGTCTTAGGATTTTCTTGAATTTCAAACTCTTGCGTTCTTTCTCGAGCACTTGCACTAGTTCCTTCTCCTTGATGCACTAGATTCTCTGGAATGATATGGACTTGATTCAGGGTTTGAGGTTGCTTCCCATTGTTTGTACTATCACTCTAATCATCTGAATCATATCTGCAAGATCTGGATTGTCTCTCATTGTTTTCATCAACCTTGACATTTTCACTCTCAACTATCTTCCTCAGTCTCTTATTATAACACCCGTAGGCCTTGCTTTTGGTAGAATAACCAGGAAATATTCATTCATCACATCTAGCATCAAACTTTCCTAGATCTTCATCCTTCTTGATATAATATTTACTTTCAAATTTTTTAAAATATTTAACAGTAGAAGCAATGACCAAATCATAATTCATTAGGAGTCTTACTGGTATCACCTCTGATATGCAGTTGGTTAAGAGTGTAACAACAGTACACACAACTTCTCTCCAATAGAAATGCCGAACATTTCCCTCCAACATCATTGTCTTGGTAGTTTATTGAATGGTTTTGTTCTTCCTTTCCACAACTCTATTTTATTGAGGGGTTCTCGGAGTAGACAATTGTCTTCTTATCCCATGTTTTTCACAAAATGCATTGAACTCATCGAAAGTGAATTCACCACGTCTATCAGATCTTAGACACTTCAGCTTCAAACTTGTCTCTGTCTCAACCATAGCCTTGAAAATCTAAAACTTGTCGAGAGCCTCAGACTTCTCCCTTAGGAAAGTAACCCACATCATCCTAGAAAAATTATAAATCACCAACATGAAATATCTATCTCTTTGCAAACTTCTGATTGTAGAAGGACCACACAAATTAGTATGCACAAGATCTAATAATCCACTTGAATAATGATTCTTACTCCTGAAGATTACTCTGGTTTGTTTCCCTAACCGACATTCCTTGCATGTAGTGTTAGAAGGTTTCATCAACCTAGGAAGATGTCTCACAGCCTGAGTAGAACTTATCTTAACAATGTTATCAAAATTCACATGACACATTCTTATGCCACAACCAACTTTCATCAACCTAAGCAATCAAACATCTTTTACCAAAACTATTTAAATGAAAGATATTACCTTTAGTCTTTGTACCTGATGCAATCCCAATTCTAGAACTACCCAAGATTCTACACTTGCCATTCTTGAATTAAATATCGAATCCCTTGTCAACCATCTATCCAACATAAGAGATTATTCTTTAGACCTTCTACATACAAGAAATCATTACTGTTGTGCTTACCATCAAGAGAAATGGATCCTCTGCCATAGATTATACCAACTTTATCATCACCAAACTTCACAATGCCACCTTCATACTTTTTCAAACTCAAAAACTTATTCTTATCACTTATCATATGGTGAGAGCATCCATTGTCAATCACCCATTCATATTTCTCTTAAACTTGTTTCCACATTCATGCAGCTAGCAAAGTCAATAGGCATTGGATCATCTTCCTTGATAGCAATAAATGCCCATTCATTATCACTTGTACCTCCTTTATCAGATTCATCATTTGTCACACCTTAATCAACAACATAATAAAATCTCTTCTAAAATATAGGTCTGTTAGGTTTTGACTTAGGAACTCTTTCTAGACACCTTGAGGCAAAATGACCTATCTTATTGCAAGAAAAATATTTAAGAGGCAATTTTCCTTCATACTTACTGACTCCTTTGGTAATCTCTTGGCCATAAGGGCTTCAAGATCCTCAAGCTCTCACTCTTCATCTTCAATTTCCTTCCTCTCCTCATAACTGGACATGCCCCTTGAAGAGCTTTCCCCAAATCATATCTCTGCTTCTCCTTTCTGGAAATAGTAGCCTTGAATGCAAATTATACCTTAGGGAGAGAATCACCAAACCCACTCATCTCAAAGGTTGAAATCTTACCAATCAACATGTCCCTGGTTACCTCTGTCATAGTTTTGATCTCCTTAATAGCAAAAACTTTATGCTTGTAGGATACAGGTAAAGATCTAATCACTTTATCAACAATCATTGATTCTTCCAACTTCCCACCGACACATCTGATATTGCACACAAGTTCATTCATCTTTTGCATGTAAGAAGTGATGTTCTCATCTTCTCTCATCCTCAACATCTCATATTTTTCCTTTAGGCTCTATAAGTTGGCAATCTTCACATAATTGTCACTTTCATACAAGGTTTCCAACTTATTCTATATCTCATGAGCAGTTTGCAATTTCATAACATTTCTCATCTCAGAGTCAGTCAGAGCACTCAACAATGCTTCCTTAGCCCTAATATTGTATTCAACACTTTTGATCTCATCTGGAGTTGAGGACAATTCATGGGAATGGTATACTTGTTTTAGTAATGTCCCAGTAAGGTTCACCAATGCATCTCAGATGACACTCCATGAGATTCTTCCAAAGAGAGTAGTTGGTACCATTGAATCCCAGACTGTCCTTGTAAGTTTCCATCCCAGATCGCCTCAAGCGATGAAGCTTCTTCGAAGGAACCTTCTCTAATACCAATTGATGGGAATAGGGCAGGAAACTAAGAGGGGGGGTGAATCAGTTGTCACAAAAACTCACACTATTTACACTTATTCTCAAATCTGATAATTAAACATGAAAGCATAAATCAACAACATATCATAAACACACATAACACCAAGATTTTTGTACGTGGAAAACCTTGTTAGGGGAAAAAACATGGTGGGGATGAACCCACAATATAGGTATACTCTATTAGAAGTATTACAATGGGTAATGCACATGCATCTAGGCTCACTGCCTTGAGCTCATTGCTCATAATAAAAAGGCTTACTGCCTAGGAAAGGCTCACTTCCTGTACAAACAATCACAGATCACTTCCAAAAATTATGAACTGAGAAATAGAATCTCCTTAATGCCTGATGCAATTCCATTGAAGCACAAAACAAATTTCTTCTTCACACTTCTTCTCTTCCTTCAAAAGATGTATACATTCAGTGCACATACATACTCACACTCATTCACACACGTCTTGAGTACAAAATTATCACAATTATTTATACATGACATCAACCTTGGAGAAATCATCAAGGTCGACTTAACACTCACCACCTAATTACAAAAATACAACCACACTCAATACAATATTACATGCGGACCAATCAATGTCGGTCAAGACATATTACAGACCCAAATCTTCAGCCTTGAACACATTAGACCTTCAAGAATCACGCCTCAAACATCTACAACGGATTACAAGCATCCGGTTAGCCAAGAACATGGAGAGCCCCAACATATCAAAGAAAAACATCAATTACAAGCTCAACAATCAATGCGGACTACCAACACAAAAGGCACATGATCGAGAGACATCCACAAGCATCATGAATTACCATAGCTACATCCACACCAACACAAATTACTAAAATCATCAGCATATTCATACAAAACCTCAAGAATACTGACTACAATAATCGTCAACCTTAAAAAATCACTTGAGGACCTCCAAACCACAAACCACTTGAATTGAGGACACACACCAAGGTCCCAAACATACCTCCAAATCCATAGAGAAATATATTACAATGCAAAGCAATGCAGATCAAAATATTGTCACTTTATCACCACTGAACAACTGAAAAACCAACCACAACATAGATGCCCATTCAACTATAGACAACCCTCTACAATCCTTTTTGATGCTCTGCGAAATGAGCAAGTGTTAGATTAAAGCCTGTGGTCGTATAACACACAAAAACACACAAAAACCGTTAGTGTTAATCAACCAAAAACTAATCTAAGCAGGCATATCAAAAGAGACACTAAAAACATAATAAAGGATTTAACTATGGAAGTAAATACCACAAGACATCTCCAAATGCCTTTTAACATGCTCTTAGCTCCTTCTCCTTTGTTCCTCTCCTCTCCAAGTTCCAAATTAGTGTAGCTCTCAGCAGCTTTTTGCACTATGGATGCTTATGAAGATTCAAGATTGTAGATGATTATGACTTATGTTATGCAAGTTTAAAACAAACTAATTAGACATATTATGAAATGAACTAAGATTTATTTTAGTCCAAAATGACAGTATATGTGATTTATGCTAATGCTCTCTCTAAAATTCACTATATATATTAAATGCATACAAGTTTTCAGGATCTGGATTATGAAAAAATGGGCTCTATTTATAGGAAAAATGGATCAATGGATGGTTGAGAGTGAGTAATCTCAACAAGGGTCAGGATTGAATGATATTCAATCCATATGAAGGCTTTCAACCCAATCTTAGGATGACAAGTGTTAATATGAGATAGGTTGAGAGGAGAGGGAATAAGCATTAAATGTTTGACATGACCTGAAGGTTAACTTTGGAGTTAAGGTCAAGATTGGGTTGAGTGAATAAATTCTTTATTCAAAGAATAAAGCTTTTATCCAATGGATAAACTCTTGTGCAAAGGTTAAAGGGATAACCATGGCCAAAGCAATAAATGCTTGAGGAGACACATGAGTCATATGAGGGTTGAGTTAGGGGTTAACCATAAATGGTCATGTAAGAGCCATAAGTGGTTTAGAAGACTTTAGGGGTTAAATTGTTGAACACACAAAACATTAAATGTTTTTCAAAGACTTTGAAGTCTTTGAGAAGTGCCTCCAAGTTGCTTAGGAATGTGACAATAACTAGGGGATGGATTAGGTTAATTAGGAAGGGTTTAGAAGAATCTAGAAGGGGGTTAGGATTGCAAGTGGGTTTGCTGGGTGAGGGAAAATAAGATTTTTATTAAAATAAAATTCATTTATTTCAACAAATAGGTGCAAGTTGCATTTTTAGGAAAATGCAAGTGGGGGGATTTAATAATTTAAATAAATGTTTTATTTAATTTATTTAAAAGAGGAAAGGGGATTAAATTAAATAAATAAAATTTATTTATTTAATTGATTGTGAATTTGGTTTAATGAATTAATTAAAATAAATTGAATAATTTATTTAATTAATAGGAGAATGTTTGAAGATGAATTAATTAAATATTCATTTAATTAAACTGGACAGATTTATGTGACTACATTTGCCCCTCTTTGAGACGGTGCGGTTTATCGCATCGTTTCAAAGAAAGAAAAATAGGTGTGAAGAAATGTGCCATAAAATATTAATTTAATGGGTGGTATGCCCCCTCGAGAGATGGACCGAATTTTTTTGAAAAATCGGGCGATCTCTCGAAAAAGAATAAAAATTTGTAGGGTGGTAGAAGAGAAGAAGTTAGGAACACTAGTGAAAAATAGAAGAAATCGGAGATAAAATGAAGAAATGGGAGGCTCGGGTGAGTAGGGGAAAATTAGGGTTACGGCAAAGGGTTTATATGGGGAGAAAGGGGTGAAAACGAGCTCATTTGTATTCACGACCATAGTGAAATCTGAGCTCTGGTTTTGACTTTTTGGAGGAGCAAGCAACAATTAGGATGTCGGTTCCCATAGCAGAGCACCGATTAGAGTGCGTCTGTCGATTCCAGCGGCCAAACGACTACGGACCAGCGGTATGTGAATTTGAATTTTTGATTGTTGTGCATTTTTTATATGTTTTTAGCTAGGTCCAAGTTGAGTCAAGATAATAGCGCTAAAATTGTGTTTTGGCGTTGTTGTTAACTTAATTAGCGCTATTGTGCCACTATGGCACTATTGCGTAGTGGTTTTAGCATTTTTATTAAGGTTAGCGCTATTGCATAGTTGTTTTAGTGCTTCTGTTTTGTTTAGCGCTATTGGGTGGTTGATTGAGCATTGTTGTGGTGAGGTAGCGCTATTGTGTAGTCAATATAGCGCTATTGTTGTTTGAGCGCTAGTGTCGAGTTGATTGAGCGCTATTGTTGTGAGGTAGCGCTATGGTATAGTCAAAGTAGCGCTAGTGTTAGTTTAGCTGTATTGCCTAGTTGAGTGAGCACTTTTGTCAAGATATTAGCGTTGTTGTGTGCAAGATAGTGCTTTTGTGTAGGAAAATAGATGCCCCAGTTTGTTTGAACAAAAATCTCCTGATGCCAATGATGGATGGATGGAGAGATGAGGTGAGAGTTGTTTTGAACCATAGCAGCCCTGATGAGACTTAGGTCATTAGGATAAATGTCTATTGAAGTCTAGGTGTGCCATGATTGCTTACCTATTGAGACCCGAAGATACTTGATCAAAGTATCTATTGATAGTCTAGGTTTAAACTTAAGAAAGTTTGAAACAAAACAACTGATGATGATGGTTGATGCACTTGTGTAGGAGGATCTTCGCTTCTTACAGTTGCACAAGAGGCATCCCGTCACACAGGTGTTTCGCGATCGGTTGACAGAGGCTGAGGTGGATTGCATTGCAGCGACAGGCCTGTACGATGTGATGTATATGCCTATGATTCATCTGAATTACCGTATGATCAGACATTAGCAGAGTTTCACACATTATAGGTGAGACCATGGTAGATGAGGCCAGGGATGGTGGATGCTGGGGTGTTAGAGGAGTATACGCAGTATATGGTGGCTCATCCGATTCCTCGGATATCAGATCCGATAGAGCCAATTCCAAATTTTGAGGAGGAGAGGAGGTCGCGGAGTAGTAGGTGGATGGGGGTGATGGAGATGGTGGTGGTGGGGATGGAGGAGGAGGAGGAGGAGGAGGGGGAGGTAGGTTTGGAGGAGGTGGCAGATTCGGAGGTGGGGGTGGAGGTGGTGGGTGATTACAGTGGAGAGGGAGAGGTGGGTAGCCATTGCGGCTATCTCAAGGACCTCTGATGCAGGGAGGCATGAGGTTAGGTGGTAGGGATGTAGGTGAGGGACGGGCACCTATGGATATGGAGGAGGGAGTGATGAGAGAGGGAGCCACTGGGGAGGCACTTATGGATATGGGGGAGGGAGCTACAGGTGGAGATCTGTGGGATTATATGATAGGGTATTTGCAAACTCGCATAGAGGATTTGCAGGCAAAGGTGGCAGCTAGAGATGTGCAGCCATTTGCACGAGAGTCAGAGCTGATTGTGGTGTTGTGGGAGAGGGATGATGTAGTGGAGAGATTAGCAGAGCTGCAGGAGAGTCCGAGTTGGAGTAGGAGCATAGGGTCCTACTGGGGAGGTGATGAGGGAGATTCGACGGGCATAGGCAGAGATAGAGTATTGGCGGGAGTTATATGAGCAGGTGGTGCCAGCTAGTCAGCAAGCACTGAGCTATTCCTAGATGCGGCAGGCGGAATCAGAGTGGTCTCAGAGGATGCAAAGCAGTGGTGGTGTGATGGGTCCTCCCCGGAGAGATAGATCAGGTGGTGCAGGGGCTAGTGGGGGAGCAGGTAGAGATGGGGGTGCAACATCTGGTCAGAGTGGCATCTGAGAGAGCATGTTGTATGCATGTATTTTATCATTTGGACTATACCTTGGATGGCTCTTGGTAGCCTATTTTTTGGACTTCATTGTATTTTGATATATGTATATTTTTGGCGATATGATATGATATATGAGGAGATCCCATTTTTGTGAGGATATGCATTTTGATGATATGTATGGATGTTTATGCAGGATGATGATTTTATGATTTTATGCTCAGATGGATGCTTTATACTTGCTATATGTATGTGTTTTTATGAGATGATTCCTATATGCATGTTTTTATGATGATTTATGCCTACATGATGTCTATATGCATATTGTATGACGTGATGCTAACATGTATATGCGGGTTTATATATGTGTGCATGATGTGTTGGTGATGTAATGCCTTATGTATGTAATGCCATGATGATTATGTATGCGTAATAAAATGATGACTATGATTGTTGTTTGGATTTTGATGAGACAATGAGAATGATATACAATGCTTTTAGGATTTAATGTCGTAAATGAATGATTTATATATGTAAAATGAGTCTAGATGTTGGTTAGATGAATGTAACAAATGTAAAGTACAAAATGTTGAAATGATGATTTCTAAATGAACGTATATGGATAATGTATATGAACCTATGTGGAAACAAATGGTTTTGTTTATGAGTCTAAATGGTGAAAAATATGATGATGTGAAATGATAATGCAATGATAAGGCAACTCATGGGTAACTGCACCTTAATGCAATTAAAAAGTAGAATGAATGCATGTTGGTAATGAATCCTAAATGAAATGAATTGAATGAGTATGAAACTATACTAAATGGATAAATGAATTCACTTAACTAATGGACAGATAAATAGATGTATGCAATGATAAATGATGATAAATGATGATTTGGTAATTGACACTAAATGAACGCATAGTAATGGCTAATACAATCAAGGACAATTTATTATATGAATTCAAATCTAAATGTCATGATTTATGCAATGATGAAATGATATAATAAGACTAATGTCAATAAATGATAATGAACTATATGTAATTGTATGCAACTAAATGATACGAAATGCACTCGATGCAAATGCCACTAAATGTAACGATGATAATATGATCATGATAGATGAATGCAAGGTTGTTTTAGACTTTGCATGATGCACTGATGATGTATCAGAGTACTCTGTCGCAATTGTATCCAAGACCAACTCAATTTTCACATAGTTGTTCACATTAATTTTGTTCACACTTGCACACAAAATTATGTATATGAATAATGAATGAGTAAATGGATGGGCGATATGCAATGAAATGTCATATAAATAGATGAGATGAAATGACGATCCATAGTGCTTTATTTTCATCATTGAGCTTAAAAATGTTGCAAGAAAAGACAAGCAACTTTACATAATGATTCAAGATGACCTAAGTAGTTCTTACATGAATTTTGATATAGCAAGTTAATACAAGCAACTTGATATAATGGATCAAGTTGACTTGAGTATTGCTTGTGGAACAGACAAGGATGATCTCCTTTCATGCATGACTTGGAACGTCCTCCTTGATCTTTTGCCGACCATATCCTAAGACAAGTTCATACTATAATCAAAGATAAACCACTATCGAGTTTGGATGAGGCAATAGGAACCAAGGATGGAGCATTGTATCTGTAGGAAATCAACATATATAAAGAATAAAAGAATATGGATCCTCGATAGTGGTTCATGCTCATAAGGTCAAAGTATACGTTGTAGTCAGCAAGAAGTAGTGATCTATGACTGTATTTTGATGAATACTAAGGGGGGGGGGGTGAATTAGTATGCCAAAAATCTCTATTTCTAAACACTTACACAATCTGAAGATAAACTGGTAAAACAGTCTAACAGACAAACCGATTATCACACATGCAAACCAAAATACAAATAAAGCATTCACCCACAAAAGCAATACAACCATAACACAAGATATTTGATGTGGAAACCCAACTCGGAAAAACCACGGTGAGATGGAACTCACAAGTCACTATCTGCATAATAGAAACCAGATCGGTTAAGGTCTTACAATGTTCTTCACTAGAACAGATCCTGTTAGGAACCTTAATCTTTGTTAGGAGATAAGTCCGATTAAAGACTACCTTGTTAGAGGATTTTAGATTCACATAAGTGAACCACCTTGTTAGAGGATTTTACAAAGGCTTTTGGGCCTACCCGGTTAAGGGCTACAAACTTGTCAAAGATGTGAGTAATCAACAAGTTTTTGATCTATCTAATAGCACAAACTGCTTCGTTAGATCCAGTATAGCTTACTGCTAATGCATTTCAGCATTACTTCAGTCTTCTCTATCTCTTTTTGTTACAACTTGATCTTCTCAGATAAGATCGCTCTTACAACAACTCAACAACCACCTTAAACCCTTGCCACAACATAAACCCTTTCACCAATAACAACTACAACAACTCAAAACCCTAGACATGATGTCCTTTTAAAGGAATCTGATTTCATGTCGGTCCAATAGGATTACATTACAATTTCCTAGGTTCAATGAATCTAGACATACTCAGTAACACGACACAAAAAGCACCGTCAGTGTGTCGGCACCATCAATCAATCGGTGGGTTGGTAACTCATCACAGAGTATTACCGGTTCATACAAAATACTGATTGCCGACTTGACAAAAATGAAGACTGGTAAGAATATGTTATGCCGCTTTGCTCCTTCGTACCGGTTGAGATCTACGAACCGCTTGAGGTTGATATGCCGCTTCAGACCGGGAAACACATTCTGCAAAATCACCAATAGTCTAAAGACTAGAATACAACATACCGGTTGGAAAAAATACCTGTTGAGCTCTAGCTCATACATATAAAGAGGATCTCTATACAAGTGTGTGTCCATCAATGACAATCACAACATAAACATCAAAAATGCCAACAATCTCCCTCTTTGGCATTGATGGCAACACTTAGGAAAATAAAATTTTGACATCTAAGTGTTTTACAATCAAAAACATGCTATTAACAAAATTGCTCCCCCTAAGCATATACACTATCCCTTAATCAATACAATGTATAACAATTTTGCATATGGAGCATAAACATTGAGATATCAAAGCATATAACATATATCAAACTTTCAAAACCAGATACTTCTCCCTATTCTTCTCCAAAATAGCCCTTTATCAGAAGATCAAAATTTTAAAACCAAAAACCAGATACTTCTCCCCCTTTGCCAACAATGACAAAGTACCACTGAATAACCCTGTTTCTATTTGATATTGAAAGAATAAAAGTTTATGACAATAATGAAAAATATTTGTCAAAAACTGATTTATAGTCCTGCAAAAATTGTTTCATGGATAGAGACCAAGACTGCCACTTATTTCTCTATTTGCATCTGGGATACCTGTTCCTCCATGGCATCAACTATGCTCAGTTCTTGCATGACTATCAGGGCATCCAGGTTTAGATAACACTTCTGAAGAATTTACAGACGTGGAAGTAAAACCAGCTGAAGCTCCTGCAAATCCTTAGATCATGTACTGATCTCTTGTTCCATCTTGGCTGACTGGATCTGGAGCCGATGAACGGTTTGCCCATAAGTTGCAAAGGACTAATAGGGTGGCTTAAATGTGCTCAAGTAGGACTGTAAGTCCATTTGAAGCTTTTTCTGTTGAGTTAGCACATCATCACAAAATAGATGGGGTTGACAGATTTTGCTTAATAGCAAGTTTCCCTCATCCAAAGCATCCCTTATATCCTTTTGGTCTTTCAGAAGTTCAGACCGGAGCTCATTCAACTTTTTCACCAGAGCAATTTTAAGAGCCTTTTGATGCTCTTTCTTGACATTTTCCTCAACTGCTTCTTCCAAGCTCTGCACCTAATCATCCACTACAGTACATAGTAGTTTGAGTTGTGCAAGTGATGATTCAGTGCTGAGAAGATTGGTACCAAGGATTAAACTGGTAAGGGTGTCTACAGCCGCCTGAATTATGTCCTACTCCTTTTTCCTATGAATGATCTCAAGGCGCTCTTGAGCAACCTTAATGCTTTGCATAAGCTCCGACTCACTTGCAGATTGGAGATCGATAGGACTGGAGATATCAATCGGTTTGGCTTGACTCCCGGTTGCCTTCGGAGTCTCCATCTATGTATTCTCCATTGCTTTTGCTGCCTTGTCTGCATCTTCCTTCTTCCTTTTCTCTGCTTCTTTCTTTTGTTCTTGTTCCTTGTCTTCCTCTTCTTTCTTTTTCCTGTCTGCTTCTTTCCTCTTCTCCTCTTATTTCTCTTTCTTTTCCTTCTTCTTCTTTTCTTCCTCTTCCTTCTTCTTCTTTTCTTCCTCTTCCTTCTTCTTCTCTTCCTCTTCTTTCTTCTTCTTTTCTTCTTTTTCCTCTTCTTCTTTCTTCTTCCTTTCATCTTCTTGCTTCTTCTTTTCTTCATCTTTTCATTTCTCCTCTTCCTCTTTTCTCTTCTCTTCCTCTTTTCTCTTTTTCTCATCTTCATCCCTCTTCTTCTTCTCTTCCTATTCCTTAGCCGCTTCCTGTGTGTCCTTAGCTTGCTCACCGCCCTGTTCTATTTCCTCAGAAGGTATGTCCTGAGTGACATCTTCTACATCCAGGGCATCGACATCAATAGTGTTGATTGGTTCTTCAACCAGGTTTCCTTCTTCATCAAAAACTTCATCCGGTTTGGATATGACCTATTCTTTTTCTGCTTGTCGGTTGACCATTCACGCTTTGTGAGCTTGAATAGCATGATTCATATACTGATGAGTGTCTTTTTCAACATCATCAATTCTTCCTTCCAATAGCCAGTGTCTTCTTCTCCTTGTGAAGAAGAGTCCTTTATTTTGGTCCAACACATCAAATAATTCTGAATTTGAGAGGTCAGGAAAGTACTGTGCAAAGACTTTCTCCCTAATCTCCTGTTCTTTTTCAATGACAATGCTCCATTTATTATCTAATGCTTTAAATAAAGAATCCAGTGTCTAAGATTTAATCTCTAATGGCGACCGGTCATTTTTGTACAAATAAATAATGATTTCCTATAATACTTCTTCCTTCTCCTCATCACTAAAATCATCATAATAATCTACTAAATCATGAAGTAATTTTCTCCTAATATTCTTAATTGTCCTTTGAAAATGTGGCAAAGGTTTGTATGAGGAGATATCAATATTTACCGATGCAGATGCTGCCGGTTCATTCTTCTTCATTTTCTTTATTTGTCTAGCCTTCTTTGGCTTTTCATTAGACTCGGTCTCTTCAGAGTCTGGTTCATTTGTCTTAGTCTTCCTTTTTCTTTCAAAAACTTTTGTCGGTGTCACCTCCAGTTTCTTCTTTGCAGATGACCGCTTGGTCACTATTGGAGTTGCAGTGGTAGCCAGTGTCGATGTTGCAGGCACTGCCTTGGCTTTCTTTGCTGCCAGTTCTTTTCCTTTCTTAACAGATGGTTCTTCAGTTGGTGCAATCCTCTCCAAGTAGGTTCCAGTCCTTTTAGCCTTAGGATCAAGAGGCAAGGAAATAAGGGTTGAGGCATACCCTTCCAGCATATCATACATAATAGCCCATTGGCTCCACTTCCTCCATTCTAGACTCAACGGCCTCCATTAAGCGTTTGTCCACCTGAATGGTGAAACAGATGTCATCTTTGTATTTCTTAATGATATCACCTGAGATCCTTACCCTTTGACTCATCTTTCTTCTAAACTCATCAAAATATTTGTTCAGTACTTCAGGGTAACCGGTTCCAATGGCTTGTATGCTTTCCTTGATCTGCTTGGTTACCGGTTGATAAGGAGACCACTGGACATCTCCTACTCCAGGAAAGTAACCTTGGAAATAGAAGAACAACCCTACCAGTAGTTGTCGAAACTTAAACCTTAGTGCATTGTCCTGTTTGATTGCCTTTAGATTCAATAGGAGTTGCCTCTGCATACCAGTGCATAGTTCAAATGATGCATCCTCTTTAATCATCCGGTAAGCGGCATTTACCACTGCAGTAGATACAAAATTAATCATGTTGGCCAAGAATGTTCTGTAGCCTATCACCATGCAGGCGTATTTCACCAGATCATCCTTGATAGGATTAACTGTCATACCCCATGAGTCACTTGTTGAACCGGTGAGCTCTGATACCAATTGATGAATACTAAGAGGGGGGGTGAATTAGTATGCCAAAAATCTTTGTTTCTAAACACTTACACAGTTTGAAGATAAACCGGTAAAATAGTCTAACAGACAGACCGGTTATCACACATGCAAACCAAAATGCAAATAAAGCATTCACCCACAAAAGCAATATAACCATAACACAAGATATTTGATGTGGAAACCCAACTGGGAAAAACCACGGTGAGATGGAACTCACAAGTCACTATCTACAGAATAGAAACCAAACCGGTTAAGGTCTTACAATGTTCTTCACTAGAACAGATCCTGTTAGGAACCTCAATCTCTGTTAGGAGATAAGTCTGATTAAAGACTACCTTGTTAGAGGATTTTAGATTCACAGAAGTGAACCACCTTGTTAGAGGATTTTACAAAGGCTTTTGGGCCTACCCGGTTAAGGGCTACAGACTTGTCAAAGATGTGAGTAATCAACAAGTGTTTGATCTATCTAATAGCACAAGCTGCTTGGTTAGATCCAGTATAGCTTACTGCTAATGCATTTCAGCATTACTTCAGTCTTCTCTATCTCTTTTTGTTACAACTTGATCTTCTCAGATAAGATCGCTCTTACAACAACTCAACAACCACCTTAAACCATTGCCACAACATAAACCCTTTCACCAACAACAACTACAACAACTCAAAACCCTAGACATGATGTCCTTTTAAAGGAATCTGATTTCATGTCGGTCCAATAAGATTACATTACAATTTCCTAGGTTCAATGAATCTAGAAATACTCAGTAACATGACACAAAAAGCACCGTTAGTGTGTCGGCATCGTCAATCAATTGGTGGGTTGGTAACTCATCACAGAGTATTACCGGTTCATACAAAATACTGGTTGCCAGCTTGACAAAAATGAATATTGGTAAGAATATGTTATGCCGCTTTTCTCCTTCGTACCGGTTGAGATCTACGAACCACTTGAGGTCGATATGTCGCTTTAGACAGGGAAACACATTCTGCAAAATCACCAATAGTCTAAAGACTAGAATACAACATACTGGTTGGAACAAATACCGGTTGAGCTCTAGCTCATACATATAAAGAGGATCTCTATACAAGTGTGTGTCCATCAATGAAAATCACAACATAAACATAAAAAATGCCAACATATTTCGCATAAGATCACGTAGCTTAGTGAACTTCCCATGCAGACACCATTAGTACATGCCCCAGAACGTCATCGAAATAAATTGCAGAAGACACACAAACAATGTTGTAGGAACCTGAGATATATAAACAAATGAATAACCTACAAATTAACCAAGTATTTGATAGCTTAAACAAAATTTTCTTGTCAAAGAAAATGTGATCTTGTCTTTGTTTTGGTAAGGAAGGATGCATCCTTGTTTTAAGACAGTTTGCGTGTGTTGATTTTGATTGTTTGGTTGATCGGATAAGTGGTCATCGTTTGAGTATTTCATAATGTTCGCTTGGTATCGGCTTGGATGCGTATGTACAAGGCATTTGCCATGTTTTTGTTTGTTTGATGTTTTCTGATGTTTTTGGATTTTGTGAGATAGTTTTTCAATGTTTTTGGTATTTGGATGATTGTTTTGAATGTTTTTGGAGTTTTTGTGATTGTTTTGAATGTTTTTGGATTTTGTGAGATAGTTTTGAATGAAGAACTCAATCAGTCACAAAATAATGTAGAATCCACTTCCACCAACTAGATTAAGGGCATTGCCCCCAGTTTAGACATGACTATGAAAAAGTGGGATGCAAGATGCATGAAGTACTATCCTTAATGGCAGATTAATAACGAGCCATGGTTTGGATGGATGGATGAGTGAATGAAATGAACATGATCACAATAAGTCTGAAAGACAATGGAGCCATAGCCTTTATGAGTGGAGCCTGTTTTCCAAGTTTTCACCATCGCACTTACCCAAGGTGCCACCGGAGTGTTTGTTCATCGTTTGGATGCATTTTTTTTTTTTTTTTACTATTTTGATATTTTTGTATTTTCTTCAGGTCATTTAGCTAAATGTTTTTGGTGTTTTTCCGGTATGTATGGGAGCCTGATGCTCTGTGCAGCTTATGTATAAAACCGTTTGAGGTGCATATTGTTGATCGGATCTGCTAGCGGTTCTCCTTCTGAAGTAGCCAACTGATATGCCCCAGACCCAAATACAGCAGTGATAACATATGGACCCAGCCAATTTGATTCAAACTTTCCCTGATGTTCTCAGTTTGGTTGGTTATGAGGATTTTCTCAAAGAACAAGATCACCTACCTCGAATGTACGAGGTCTAACCCAATGATTATAGCTTTTTCTCATGCGCTGCTGATAGGCCCTGAGGTGATTGTTTGCAGCTTGTCGCTTCTCATCAAGTAACTCTAAGTCCTGAAGACGGGATACTCTATAGGCTTCGTCATTGATAAGATTATGCAAGGAAACCTATAGAGATGGTATCTCGACCTCAATAGGAAGGATAGCTTCCACACCATAGACCAGCGAGTAGGGAGTTGCACCTGTTGGGGTTCAAATGCTAGTTCGATATGACCATAGTGTTGGATTCAATTGAACATGCCAATCACGATCGGCATCATTGACTGTCTTCTTGAGGATTCTTAATATGTTCTTATTTGATGCTTCGGCCTGACCATTTCCTTGTGGGTAATAGGGAGTGGAAAAGCGGTGTTGGATGTGAAACTTTTCACAGAGGTCACGGACATCCTGATTTTTGAATGGAAGTTTGTTATCTGTGATGATGGACATGGGTACACCATATCAGCAGATGATGTAATTAAGGATGAATGAGGCGATCTACTTGTCGGTGACTTGGGTAAGTGGAACGGCTTCAATCCACTTTGTGAAGTATTCGGTAGCGGTAATGATGAATTTATGGTTGTTGGATGAAGATGGATGAATTTTACCCACAAGGTCAAGGCCCCATTGACAAAAAGGCCATGGTGTTGTGATGGGCTGCAATTCCTATGCTATTGCATGTATCAGGTCTCCATGAACTTGGCATTTCTTGCATTTTTGGACAAAGTAATAGGACTCTTTTTCCATAGATGGCCAATAGTATCCAGTGCGCAGGAGTTTCTTGGCTAGTGACGGACCACTTGTGTGAGTTCCACAAATTCCTTCATGTACCTCTTCCAAGGCCTTTGTTATCTCATCCTATTCCAAACATTGAAGGAGAGTACCATCAAGATTGCGTCGGTATAGGGTTTCAACAATAATGGTATATTGAGCGATTTCGCGAATGAAGGTTTTACGTTGGTTATTCGATTGGTTAGGAGGAAGTGTGTGATCGTGGAGGTAGGTGTAGAACTCACCGTACCATGGGGATTCAGAACCGATAAGGCGACATATCATCTCCATTTCAGGGATATCATAAGCGGGGATCCAAAGTTGTTCTACTAAGAACTTGTAGCGTGTTGAATTCTGTGGAAGATCTAGGAGAGATACAATGGTAGCCATAGCATCAGCAGCTCGATTTTGATCTCTGGGTATCTACTCAAAGGTGATAGTAGTGAATGATGCCTTTAATTTGTCCACCATTTGTTTGTATGGCATGAGTTTGTCATCCTTGGTCTGATATTCATCTGTTGCTTATCGAATGACCAGTTGGGAGTCGCCATATACTTGTAGTTCTTGTAACTTCCATTGTATGGCTAGCCCGAGTCTTATGATCAAGGCCTCATACTCTGCTATGTTGTTTCTGCATGAAAAGGTGAGCCTATAAAACTTCAGGATGCTGTCACCTTGAGGTGTGATAAACAGAATGCCTACACCCGAGCCATGCCTAGTGTATGAACCATCAAAGTATAGTTTCCATGGTTGTGCTGTTGTGATCATGAATATCTCTTCATCTGGAAAATTGGAAATGAGAGGATGATCGCCTATGAGGGGAGCATCAACCAACTGATCTACAATAACTTGACCCTTAATAGCCTTACAGTCCACATACTCAATGTCAAATTCACTTAGAATCATCACCCATTTGGCCAAGTGACCTGTCAATGTTGCTTTAATGAGTAAGTATTTGGGTGGATCAATCTTTGCAATTAACTGTACTTTATGTATCAACAGATAGTGCCTCAGTTTAGTGGTTGCCAAGATTACTGCTAGGCAAGCTCGCTCAATAGGTGTGTAATTGAGTACATAGCCAACTAGTGTGTGAGAGATGTAGTAAACAACACACTATTTCCCTTTTGTATTGTGTTGTGCCAATAGTACACCCGATGTTGTACTTGTTGCTGAAATATAGAGCGATAAAGGCCTATTTGGATCTGGTGGGATCAGTAATGGCGTATTCATGAGATAATCTTTAAGCATCTGGAATGCTTGCTGGCATCTGGTATCCCACTGAAAGCAGATGTTTTTGTGTAATAGGTGTGTAAAGGGGTGACACTTATCTGCCAATTGTGCAATGAATCTTCGGATAGATTGAAGTCGCCCTTGTAGTGTCCTTAGCTGGCTGATGTTCTTTGGTGGTGGCATGTCCATGATTGCTTTGACCTTTGTTGGGTCGACCTCAATACCTTTGCTTGAGACAATGTATCCTAGAAGTTTCCCTGAGGTTACTCCAAAGACATATTTCTTTGGGTTGAGTCGCACATGATATTGTTCATGTATGTCAAAGATTTTCTCTAATATTTCTAGATGACCTTCTCTTGTGAGTGATTTTTCCAGTAAGTCATCAACATAATCTTCCATTATGGTATGCATCATATCATGAAAGATAGTGGTCATTTCTCTTTGATAGGTTGCACCTGCATTCTTTAGACCAAAAGGCTTTACATTCCAACAGTATGTTCCCCATGGATGTGTGAAGGTCGTCTTATGTTGATCCTCTGGTGTGATCTTTATCTGATTGTATCCTAAAAAGCCATCCATGAGTGAAAGCATGGCATGCCCTGCCATTAGGTCCACTATTATGTCGATGTTTGGTAGGGGGAGGTCATCTTTAGGACATGCTTTGTTCAGATCTACGAAGTTAGTACAGATACGGATGCCCCCATTTGGTTTGCCGACAGGCACAATATTGGATATCCAATCTGCATAATCAATTGGTCTGATAAAACCAACATCTAGGAGTTTCTTAAGTTTTGCTTTGACTAATACCGCAATTTGAGGATGCATCTTGTGAATTTTCTACTTGATAGGTTTGGCTCCTTCTGCGATGGTGAGGTGATGCATGACTAAATCAGGATCAAGACTAGGCATGTCTGCATAGGACCATGTGAAGTTGATCTGACACTTCTGAAAGAACTCTTCAAACTTAGGTTGTTCCTCTGGAGTTAAAAGAGATGGCAGATGTATGTGGTGAGGTGTTTCAGGAGTCCCCACATTGTATTCTTTGATTTCCTTGATGAGAATTGTTGATTGTTCTTGTTGTGTACTAGAAGGGAGAATGTCAAACCTTTCATCCTCTGGCGCCTCAAAGAGGTTTTCACCATTGGATACACTCTTTCTTTTTACTTTTGTGGGATCAAACAATGCCACAGTGTGGTTTTCACTAGAAGATCCATGTTTTATTGTTATATTTTTGCAGCTAAAAGGTTTGGCATCCGCCCTGAAGTATGATGTGCTATTAAGTTCAATGGCGAATCCAGCTTTGTGATCCCCGCTTGGTATGTTATCCCGTAGTTCCAAAAAGTCAATGATCGCCTCATCATTTTGGAAATGGTCAAGACATGGGGGATTAGGTTGGTTCCATTCGATGAGTTCAGGATGGATAATGGGCATTACTTCATCGATTAGGTTAAGTTCATTAGATGTGTCAGTGAGGGTTAAGACATTGTGGTGAAGGTCGTTGATGGTACTCTCCCTATTAGAATCAGGCATAGGATGTGACGTAGGGTCTGTGGAAGATGTTTCCAACTCAGGAACCCAAGAGGTCTTTATCTATGCTTCTTCGTAAACAGGGATGTCTTTGCGGGGTGGAGGTGGTGATGTGTCTTCCTCATCTGAAGTATTAAGCTGTATGGAATCGAATTCCCACTCATGTGAGTCAGTTTCTGAGTCACTTTCCAGTAACTGGTTACTGTACCATACTAGGATATCCTTTGAGTTAAACACTGTAGGTGTGATCAGTTGATGTACCTTTGTATATGAAATGATCGGTGTTGCACGAAGAATTATGCGGATTATCGAATTTGATACAGGGAGTATCGGTAGTGTTGACTCTGCTGCTTTTGCTGGAATTGTCGGTGTTGTCAATATTGTTAGGGGTTCTGATAGTGCTAGTGGTGTTGTTGATGCGGTTGCTACGGTTGATGGGATTGTGGGTTTGATTGGTGGGATAATGGGTGTTGTAGATGGTTTTGCTAGGATTTTTAGCCTCAATGGAGCAGTTGCTATGGTGTTTGATGCTCCTTTTATAATCAAAGGTGACCTCTTTGTAATAGGCTGATATAGAGGTTGGCTGGGTTTTCCTTTGAATCTGAGCTTAGGAAGGATCTCCTTTTGAAAGCCTAAGCCTGTATTATCCTTGGGCTTTAATTTCGGCTGCAGTGGTTCATGTCTTCCTTGCTTGCAAGGTCCTAAAGCACTTTGACCATCATAACCCATTCTTTGCATAATGAGAAGGCCTTTGCCATACTGATATGTGGGAAGCTTAGCTTGTGGGATTTCTGTGGTTGTAGGATCTTTATAGATCCATTTTGCTAAGTCCTCATCTCTAGTTTCTTCTTCTTGACTCTTTCCAAGAATGACTGGAGTCAAGGTACATGTTGGCTTGATCAGTGGTTTTTGAAGTAACCGTTGAGGTTTACTGTGAGTTCTAGGGGAAGTAGGCATTTGTCCCACACAAAATAGTTGGCTCAAATTGTATTCCCCAAGACCTTCCTCTGCTATTTTCATCTTGACCTTTTCTTGCTTGGGTATAGTGGTGTTTGAACTGGTAAGAGAGGCTGGACTTATGTATGATGTGGAGGAGATGGCTTCTCTGTTGTTAGGAATGGTAATCTCTGGTTGATGATTGATATTATGACAATATGCAAAGGGGTTTGCATCGCCCAAGATTGTGATTTCTACACGATTATGCAGGAACTTGATACACTGATGGTAGGTGGATGGGATGGCTTGCATGGCATGTATCTAAGGTCTTCCTAACAATAAATTGTATGGCAGAGGAAGGTCCAGAACTTGACAGATGATGTGTTTCACCACAGGGCCCACTCAGATTGGTAGCACCACAGCTCCTTTGGATGAACGCTCTGCATCATCATAGGCTTTGATTGTGATCTTCTTGCGGCAATCTAATGATTCAATGGCATATCCCAAGTTGTGACTAATTGTAGTGTACAAATATTCAGGCCTGCTCCATTATCGATCAAGAGTCGTTTGATCCTATGTTGGTTGATAAACCCTTCAATATGGAGTGAGGCGTTATGAGGTTGCTGGAAGGATAAGTTGTCACTTTCAGAGAAAGTGAGACAAGGTGATGACCTTAGATTTCCAACCATGGCTTGGAACTGATTTGTATTTAGGTTTGCAGGGACTGACGCCTCTTGGAGAGCTTGATCCAAGATTTTTTTATGGGATGGAGATAGGCGCAATAGCTCTAAGATAGATATTAGTGCAGGCATTTTGTCTAATTGGTCCACAAGGCTATACTACTTTGGGATAGATAGGGTGCCTTGTGGAGTTGCTTTTATGGTAATCTTGTCACGACGTGTAACAACATTGCAAGTGGAGCTGGGATTTTTGATGGTTATAGTTGCAATCTGTTCACTGGCATCATATAGGTGATTCACAGTGTAATTATACATGGCTTGCGTATAATCGGTAGTATCTGTGTTTCTCCCTGAAGTGGAAGGAACCCTTTGATCATGTGATGGAATTGGATTTTTAAACATGAGATGATCATTGTTTGTTGTCTTTGGGTCATGTCCTTCGATTTCAATTTCACCTCAGTCAATAAGATCCTGAATAAGATCTTTCAATCTATGACAATTGCTTGTCTTATGTCCTTTTCCTTGATGGAAGTCACAATGCTTAGTATCCCTCCACCATGAAGGTTTGACTTAAGGTTCATAATTTGATGTTTTGGGTAAGGTCACCAGATTTTGAGAAACCAACTGACGTAACATTGTTTCGATGGGTTCCCCTAAGGGAGTGTATGTTCGTTTTGGTTTAAAATTGTGTTGACGTTGTCTGGGTTCCTCTTGAGATGTGTTGCATCCTTGATTTGGAGGAGCAACTGTGTTATTCTTGGGTGAGGGGTTCTGTCCTGCAAATTGAACCATAGGTTGTGAACTTTTGATAGTTCTTGCATCCACAACCCCGTCGTTGACGATGTTTTTGTTTTTGTTCCAAAAGTTAGGCTTGTCACTATTGAAGCGTGGGCGAGGGCCATCCTTTGGTTCATTATATATTTTGATAAGCCCTTTTTGATGAGAGCCCGCTCACATTTTAGACCTTTGGTGATCATGTCATTGAAAGAATCTGTCTTTTACGTCTAGGTGAAATTCCATTTCGTCATTTAAGTTGGAAATAAATATTTCCACTAGTTCTTGTTTAGGTAACTGAGGAGAATGTCAGCTAGACATTGGACACCATCATTGTAGAAAGACTGAAAAATAGCTCACCTGGTTTTTGTTTAGTGTTACATAGATCAGCCATTGTGATATCATGTTCAATGTTGTGTGAGTAATGTGCCAGGAACTTCTAGACTAGCTCTTTGAAGGTCTTAATGTCACCTGGTAATCGGGAAAACCATGATGTGGTTGTTCCTCCCAAGCTTTGGGGAAAAAGTTGCATTAGTTATGTATCCTCGTATGCCACTCTGAGGCAAGCTGAATGGAATTCTCAAACATGATCACGAGGATCTCCTTTTCCTTTATATTTTTCAAACTTGGGTATTTCAAACCCTCGCGAAAAAGGTGGCATAGGAAGATTCCTATCAAAGGGATAGGGAAAAATGTCATCAAGTGAAAACTGATTAGTTTTCACACCACTATGAAGTTGTTGGGCGAGAATTTCAACTTGTTGTCGCAACATTTCTATTTCATTTGGAGGAGGAAGAGGTGGGGGATTACCTTGATGAAGGTTATATTTGATGTGATCTTGACCTCTTTCATCCTCATTACGACTTTGGTGTTCTGATGCTTGTCTTAGTTGTGCAACATCAAAGTCAGAGGGTAGTTTAGCCCCTTTTTGAGCAAGTCTTAAAAAGTGAGCATCAACATTGCTCCTAAGTATTTCATCAAAAAGTCTATTAAAGAGAGGGTTGTGTTGTGCCCTTTCTATTACTGTTGGAGTAGGAGTGCCTGGATTTTCATCATTTATATTTCCTCCAAGGGCTTCTTGGAACTCATTGATATTTTCCTCCTCTTCCTCTTCAATTTTTGGTTGTCTAGATCTTGATCTGGTATGAGCCATTTTGTTTAGAAGTTTTTGTTGAAGTTTGATGAAAATGATGACGAGTTGGTAATGGAATGAAAGATTGATGTTTGGTGAAGTACTTTGCATATAGATCCTTAACACTAAAGGTAGATGCTACTAAAGTTCTTTCTTGAATTGCTTGTTGTTTTTGACAAAGTGTGATGTGATAAGGTTTAGAGAAATCTGAGATGTGTTACAGACTTAACTACCTAGTAATGAGAGGATGCACTCATAGACTAGTTTTAACCTGCGTAGAAATGCCTCTTAGGATGAGTTTATCCTAGATGTAGAGACAATCTAAAAAGTGATTTGTTTGTGTTTGATTCAAGCAATATTAAAATAGAACTTAGGACAAAAACCTTTTAATGTTTTGAGAGTTGGAATGGAGTGATGATATGTGAATGTGAGAATGGATGAAATGTTAACTTCAATAGAAACTTTGTGTTACAAAAGGAACAAACTCTTCCTCTTCTTGTTCAGGAGTTGGTGGTTCTTCCCTAGCTACGTTATATGTGATGCAGATGTTGGGAAAGAAGTTAGGATTGATTTTGCCACCTTTGTTCTTGTGATAACTCAAAGCTTGATATTGCATAAAAGCTCTGCGGTTCAATGACTCTTGATCAAATTCATTTGATTTCCCTTGAAGATAAAGACGCATGTGACGTAAGAAGGCTCTATGAAAGACAAAGATTTGTCTATTAAGATAGAAGAATTTCCTCCTTTTGATTAAATCCTTTGAGCTCAATGGTCTTCTCTTCAAGTTGGTGTGTTGATGAAGATTCTTCTTTCTCAAGATGTGAAGAATGGTCATATAGTTTGATGCTTTTGTTGTTGCTCTTTATTTTTGATCTTTTGCTGGTATTTGAAAATGTTGTGTTGGATGAATACTTGTTTTGGATTTTGGTTTTTATAATGTTTCTTTGACAAGAAAACAAAGCAAACACACAAACACAAGAATGTTGCCTCAAAAGGCACAAGCAAGTATGGGTCTAGATCAACCCAATCTTTTGAACTTTTAATGACCCTTTCCTTTAAATGTATTTTAGGTGTTTTTCCAAAGCCTGAAGTCGGCTCAATTTGCACTTGGTCTTTGACTAAAATGAAAAACACTTCAAACACTCTTTATCCCTAAGGTCAAATAGCCAGTTGCGATAATTTCAGCCCACATCTTCATATTTCTTCGACTTTGGTACTACATACCTTATGAATCCCGTCGTGGTAGGTAAGGATGTGATATACTAAGTCTTGCACGAGCATAACAAATAGATGATCCCTATGATGGGGGAGTCATCACTTTCATCAAGCCACAAGTGACTTTTCAAAAAGCTATGTTTCTACTCAAGGAAATATGTATGGTGAGTATCTTGGAAGCAAAACCATCTATGCTCTTGCACCGAATTTATCACAAATATCCTCAATCAATAGAACGGGTGGGCTTCTACAAAAAGGTGTTTAGTAATTTTTGATGTCTTTCGACATAAGTTCATTCTGCAGTGACTCACTTAAGAGCCTTGTAACTTGTGGTGGGGCCCATTTGTCCTTTCAGCAAGTTACACTGTAGGAACAACTATACCCAAGGCTACAGCTTTCGCTCTCACCTAATTTATATAGCGGCTTGAAGGATTTACCGCGTGAGGTCGTTCCCAAGAGTGATGTGTCTCTTGGAAGACCTCTCTTAAAAAGATAAAACTTGAGTGTTACTAACACTTTTCTCTTGCACCTAGGACCGCAAAAGCCAAGGGAGAGGATAGTGTGTGTTAGAAGTAGGACCACTCGACCAACTCTTTTGCACAAGTGTGCCAAACACAAAATACACTTGTTATTTTTAACTTGTCATTGCAATGATTTTCTATCTAATTGGAGATGTTGCTCCAACAACCATGATGTTCTTTTTAACTTCAAAGGCAATATGTTTGAGTACACTAGAATTTGAAAGCCTGGTCAACTTAATGAAAAACACGTTTGCGTGAAGTAAAATCATTTTTTTGCAAAATTGAAACAAGTTTGATTGTTCTTTTTACTTGCACAAAAATTGAAGTGTGGATTGTGATTTTTAAGTTTGATGCAAGAAAGAAAATTTGTCTTGTTTTATTTTAAGCACCAAAATAAAATGTATCCCTAACTTGCAATGAAAGCAAATTTGTGTTTTGTTGAGTTTTAGAGCACCAAAACAAAATGGATCCTAACTTGCAAGAAATGAAATTTGTGTTTTTGTTGAGTTTTAGAGCACTAGATGAAAGTTTTTGATTTTAACTAACAAACGGGCTTAGTTTAAAACCTGTACATGAAGCAAAAAGTTAGTAAAATCCGACCATAAGGTGGGCTTCCACAAGCCTAAGAAAATTTATTTTTTTGATTACGTGGCCTTTTTTTACAATGTTCTGTTACAATAGCACTACTCTGTGTGAAAACAGAAGCGCTACTTAACACAAACGCGCTAAACTAAAAAATTTAACTGCTAGAACAAGTGCGCTAAAACAATGACAAAAGCGCTACTTAATACTCAAAAGTGCTAAATCACAGACAATAGCACTAAATTTGAGACAATAGCGCTATTGTAAATACAATAGCGCTAGAATATCAAATTGCAATAGCGCTAAAACGTGAGCAAAAGTGCCAAAGCACGACCTATGTGTCAAGCTAAACAGTCAAAAAAGTTAGTTTTGAAAATAAAAAATGTTGATGGGTGTTGGATTCACGTCAGGTTCACCAAATGATGTTCTGCGAAATGGGGCAAGTGTTAGATTAAAGCCCATGGTTGTATAACACACAAAAACACAAAAAAATCATCAGTGTTAATCAACCAAAAACTAATCTAAGCAGACATATCAAAAGAGACTAAAAACATGATAAAGGATTTAACTATGGAAGTAAATACCACAAGACATCTCCAAATGCCTTTTAACATGCTCTTAGCTCCTTCTCCTTTGTTCCTCTCCTCTCCAAGTTCCAAATTAGTGCAGCTCTAAGCAGCTTTTTGCACTATGGATGCTTATGAAGATTCAAGATTGTAGATGATTATGACTTATGTTATGCAAGTGTAAAACAAACTAATTAGACATATTATGAAATGAACTAAGATTTATTTTAGTCCAAAATGACAATATATGTGATTTATGATAAATGCTCTCTCTAAATTTCACTATATATTAAATGCATATAAGTTTTCAGGATCTGGATTATGAATAAATGGGCTCTATTTATAGGAAATGGAGCAATGGATGGTTGAGATTGAGTAATCTCAATAAGGGTCGGGATTGAATGATATTCAATTCATGTGAAGGCTTTCAACCCAATCCCAGGATGACAAGTGTCAATATGAGATAGGTTGAGAGGAGAGGGAATAAGCATTAAATGCTTGACATGACTTGAAGGTTAACTTGGGAGTTAAGGTCAAGATTGGGTTGAGTGAATAAATTCTTTATTCAAAGAATAAAGCTTTTATCCAATGGATAAACTCTTGTGCAAAAGTTAAAGGGATAACCATGGTCAAAGCAATAAATGCTTGAGGAGACAGATGAGTCATATGAGGGTTGAGTTAGGGGTTAACCATAAATGGTCATGTAAGAGCCATAAGTGGTTTAGAAGACTTTAGGGGTTAAATTGTTGAACACACAAAGCATTAAATGTTTTTCAAAGACTTTGAAGTCTTTGAGAAGTGACTCCAAGTTGCTTAGGAATGTGACAATAATTAGGGGATGGATTAGGTTAATTAGGAAGGGTTTAGAAGAATCTAGAAGGGGGTTAGGATTGCAAGTGGGTTTGCTGGGTGAGGGAAAATATGATTTTTATTAAAATAAAATTCATTTATTTCAACAAATAGGTGCAAGTTGCATTTTTAGGAAAATGCAAGTGGGGGGGATTTAATGATTTAAATAAATGTTTTATTTAATTTATTTAAAAGAGGCAAGGGGATTAAATTTAATAAATAGAATTTATTTATTTAATTGATTGTGAATTTGGTTTAATGAATTAATTAAAATAAATTGAATAATTTATTTAATTAATAGGAGAATGTTTGAAGATGAATTAATTAAATATTAATTTAATTAACTGGTGGCTAGTGTATTTTTAATTAAATAAATAGAAAATATTTAGTTAATTAAACTGGACAGATTTATGTGAGTACACTTTTAATCTGCAAACTCTGATCTTCATCATACTTACTATGTTGAACAAACTAACTCACTGAACTTCACTGCATCATTGTCTCAGACAGAGAAATATATTGACATCAATGACAACAAATCTCTCAAATATCTCTCAAGCACATATTTGCAACATTCTTCCAACACATCAATCATTGGAGAAGTAAAGTCAAGTTCAATAATTCAATATGGCATCCATGATCAACCTTCTATGAAGACATTCTACAAGACATCCTAAAACCCTTGCATGATGATTCTATAAAGATTCATCAAGGTATGCGTTTCAATTTCAAGCATTTAATTTAAGATCTAGCCTTTCCCTCAAAAGGAAAGCATCTTGCTGCAATTTCCATTACAATTATTACTTCAATTTCAAGGTTAATTCTTAAATTGGGGTTTAACCCAAGGCAAAACCCTCTCCACAACCCCTTTTTCTCTCTTTTTGAGTGCAGAGAATTGACTCGGGAGCTATATTTAGAGATTTTGATAGAGTTGACAATAACGAACAGGTTCAAATTTTGATATAGTGAAAAATGGAGGACTAGGGCGAATCCCAGCTTACCGGTCTCGAAAAACCAACTAAAAATTTTAAGAACAGATTTTGATTCTTTTTTTCTATTCAGACCCCTATCTATGGCTCTTTGTTTTTACTATTTCATCTCAATTATACTTTTATCCTAAATCGTACAATTCAAATCCAACTTCAATTAAAACAGGGTGGCAAACTAAAAACTAGTGAATCTAATTAGAATTCCAACCCTTTTCTTATTTGGATTGTGGCTAGATCTATAGGATTCACGCATCTTTTAATTTTTTGGTCCCTTAGGTAAGATTAGTGGTTTTATTATCTTAATTGGTGAAACCCTAGTTTTACCACCAAAACAATGGAATGTCTATAGTAGTTATTTACAATTACATGCAATAGCTACTCTATACTTGTAGTATCGTGTTCTCCTTCACTATCATCACTCTATTATAACCAACCTTAGCTAACTAAAAATATCTTTAGATGTCTTAGTCAACCAACATCTACTTGGATTTGGAAAACTCTATCAAGTGTCATGCTTGGATTTGGCATCACTAACCAGCTAGATAAATCTCTAATCAATGATTTTGCATACCATATCCCTATAAGTTTCTCTTCTTCCTATTATTTCACCTTCTATTTCCTTCACCACTCATGATATTTAACTACCCTAAACATTTGGATAGTCATGTTTTCCTCTCCAATTTTTATTGCCTATGTTACATATAGTCATGATTAGAATGGGGATAATAGATGTCACCCAGTGAGAGTTAGTGGAAATGGGTTCTATGCAAAGGATAAAAACCTAATAAAAATAAAATGATAAGCTATACTATGAAGAAATTCATGTCCAAACCAAATTAACATAATCATGTATACAATGAAGATATGTCTGATTCAGATTTTTCAGAGGAGGAGGAATCAGACAATGATTCCTCGACTGATAATGAGGATAGCTCTGATGATTCAGAGTATGAGAGTAGTAAGAAGAGGAAATCAAGACCCTCTTCTTCTAAGAGCAAAAAACATCAAAGCAAACCCTTGATCAGTATCTCTTCGGAAGAAGAGTACTCTGATTTCTCTGAAGAGAAGAAGAACCCTAAGGGGTTGTTGAAGAAGAAAAGTAAAAACCAAGCCCAAACCCGAAAAAAGTATAAGAAAACAGAGGAGACTGGCAAGGAATCAGAGGAGACTAGCAAGGAACCGGAAGATGACAAGCAAACTAGGACCCTGGAAGCCAAGCACGGCTTGGAAATGGAGACAATGGAGGAGACTCTCAGGGCCGCTGACACTATTTCCGCCCTCCATATTCCTAAAAACAAATAGGTAACCCCTGGAAAAGTGACTCCCTCCTCTAGCCCTCCTCTTGAGGCCTTGAATGGTTTTATGAAAACTATTGAATGGCTTATTGATGGGTATAAGAAAGCAGTGGATGAGTATAAAAAACTTTGCAACAGAGTCCTGATTCTGGAGACCATTAACATTGGTGAGGGGAATACAATGGCTGATTATATCGAGGATCTAAAAAACACTATTGCTAAAGTGGAAGATATCAGAGATTCTTTTAACCCCAGGTTTGAAAAGATTGAAAAGGAGATGCTGGACAGAAAAACCCTGGCGGAAACTAGTGAAAAAACGCTCTCGGACACAGTCATCAAAGTGGAAAAGATTGAGGAGTGCCTTAAGAATATTGCGGAGCAGAGCCTCAGCATTTTGAAAATCTCGGCCAACAACCCATACCCTCATCAGCAAGCTTGACGACGACAAGGAAATCCAGGAAATTGACCTGGACGCTGAAGGAACAGGGGAAGCCCAAGGTCCCAGAACCCGCACCAGAGGCAAGAGGAAGGAAAAGAAAGTGAATAAGGATCTGGAGGAGCTGAAAGCAGTTGGGGTGACCTATGATGAGGTGGTGATAAGGCAGAGGATCTGCTAAAGAAAATTGCTACGTAGTGTCTCCTTGGTCTCTTTGCTGTGTTTTGTTGGTTTGTTGTTCTTTCTGTTCGCTGGTCTTTTGGCCAGTCGTTTTGTATGTGGACTTTTATTCCTTTTGTTGCTTTCTTTCTTTCTATGATGTAATGGTTTCGGGTCCTTAAAACCTATTTTTCAATCAATCAGAACATAATCATGTATACAAGAAAGTGAATGGTTCACTACCTTGAAGAAAAATGGTTTTCCAAAGTAATTTGAATAATCACAACTATGAACATTAGAAAAATGGGTACCCAAATAGTCATAATTTCAACTTGAATAAAAATATGTTATCAAATGAATTGAAATAGATACCACTAAATATTGGAAATGAACACTTATTAGAGGAGATGATATATTCCTACAATAAAAAATTAGATATCCATACCAAAATGGAAAAGATTGTTTTTAAGAAAATATGGATGTCAACACAATGGGAAATTAGTTGCTACTGACTACAAATTCCTACATGGTGTTTTGTCCCTTATGCAACTACTAAGTAATGACACACTATTAAACCAACATGACCTTTCCATTTTGCAATATTTACAATACTACTAAAAATATATTCTCTAACTACACTCTCAATTTTGTTGCAACCAATACCTTGAGCCACTCTATGTGTTCTTTTTGGTATTAAAATAAAATATGTATATATTAAAGCATATAACTCTTGATTCTATTATTGATTTCAATAATAGTTTGGATATTTGTGGCATCTATTGTAGGTGAATATGTACCCCCATAAGACCTTTGCAAGCTATTAGGCCTCAAAACCACAAGTTCAAAATCCTATAACTTTTCCTCATCTACAAGGGTAGGAGTTGTTTTCTAGAATGTAAAAAGGGAGTTCATCAACATATTTATGATAATTTAAGGCCTGTGATAGAAGTGGGTAATCTCTCCTAAAATATTAGCTTAACTTAAACCAATGAACATGTTCTTAGAGGTATGCCTTAGTCAGCATTTTGTATCAATTTAAATATCAAATAAATAGAACAAATGATAGCCACACCTCACACTTGACCCTAATTTCTATCACTAGATGAAGTGTAAATACTTGTAAAATACTTTTATTTAATTGATAACACCTTGCGCATGCACCTATAAATATTAGTACATTATAATTTCATTAAAAAAATTATTTTTTATTACATACACAATGTCAAGATGAAAACATGCACATTCAAATTCTCTAATATTACTATTCAAGGGTTGCATAAGATAGTTCTCTAGTTTATACATTTTAATCATGAACAACATGAAAAACATAAAGTAATCATAATATACTCATACAATTAATAAAAATAAGATAATTTAAATAGAAGATTGACTTGTCCTTCACCAATGTAGATCGGTGGTTGCTCCAGTAGGTAATAGTGTATGTGACCAACAAAGAGAGAAGCAGTGTATATAGGCATAGTATCAACAAAATCATATTTAAATTAAAATGAAAAATAAAGATTACAACAAATGAGATGGACATACTAAATTATCCACCTATGTAACAATGAAACTATATGCAAGAGAAGATGAATTATTATAAAGCCTTCTTATTGTATTATCTAAGCTTTCGCACTTCATCTAAACTCTATTATATTTTTACTAACAAATGTGATGAAAATAAGGTACAAATATACAAGTATACCTTTCCTAAATTAATGCAAATCACCATTGAGACATACCATTATAGTTAAATATATAATTAAAATACTTTCTTATTCTATAAAAGACATATTCATTTATATATAGTTCAAACATTCAAAATTTGATGCCCTAAAACACACTTGAAGCACAATAGAACTAGATCACCAAACAAACATCTATATGAACAAACAACTGACGTATGAAGATCCATTATTCTAGTACCCATCATGCTCAAGTAAGCCTCAAGATTAATTTTTATGATGGTGTGTGAAAACCCATCATCCCCAACCATTGTCCATGCACTTCTATTTACATTTGAAATCACATAAAAAATGTCAAGCATTGAGTTTAAATACACATGATAATTATTTATAAACTCCTTTTAGAGTTGTTAATGCTACTACATTAATGGTGCCTCTATATCTAGAGTGAAACGGTAAAGACTGTTGTGAAATGCAACCGGTAAATGATTGATTGGTGAATGTGATGAAGAGATTGAGATTCATGTTTGATGACTAAGTCTTGTGTTGTCATTGATGGAAACAATATTTTTATGGTCATCTAAGTCTTGAAAGTCAATCGATAAGGTATAACCGGTATAGATGACAATTTACCAGTGAACCGACAAATAGGTTCTTAACCAGTAAACAAAGACAAAGTTGCATTCATGCAATCGATATAGGTGATTGATGAAGAGTTGAATGATGTGGTTTTACAGGAGTGATGGAGATAGGTATTTAGAGCTATGTTCATGACCGCATTGGCAAATTCAACTTGACAAGCGAGATTTGATGTATAGAGCAGGTATTTTAATGAACACTTAATTGGTAGTGATAAAGTCACTTAAATCGGTAAAACGACACAGGTTTTGATTTGTTATGTCGGTTTCCAACATAATTTTGGTGTGCAAAGTTATTTTATCTACATTAAATGAACCTAGGAAATTTTTCCAAGGTTGTAGCCAACTAAGTTAATGTCTATAAAAAGTGTGATGAGTTATGCGATAGACATAAGATCGAAGGTGAATGTTGAGATTGTGATTGTGCGGTGATTAGTGAAGCTTTGTATTGATGTGTTATTGAAGTTTTGAGGATCTGAAGCGGATCTTATTAGACACAAAGGTGTTATATGAAGATCATTTGAACTGTTGTTATCCTAATAGCTACAACAGTAAAATCCCCTAACCGGGTAGGTCCTAACAAGCCTTACATTGTAAATCCCCTAAAAAGGTAGCTCTATATCAGAGTGTTAAATCCTCTTGAAAGGTTGATCCTAATAGGTCAAAGCTCCTAATAGGGCTAATCATTTAAATCCCTTAACTAGGTGACTCCTAACTGGGTCTGCTCCTAACAGGGCATGTTTGTAAGACATTAACCGGTCAAGCTTTTGTAAGGAAGTTAAGTAGCGGAAACAACTTCCTACACTAACCTTGAGAGGAGGGTAATGCAAAACTTTTTCAGATCATTACAACAGTTACAGAAAATAGAAATAGATATAATAACATTCATACCACAACACAATGATTTACGTGGGGAAAACCCTTTCGGGAGAAAAACCCCACCCTCCAAAAGCAGCTCAATATTTTATTCAGCAATCAAAAACAGATTACAAAATACTTGCAGAGCAAGCTCTTCGCAGGAGTAGCACTAATCAGAGATTCAGAGGCAACTCAATAGCCATAAGACTCTTACACACAACCTCTATCTCACACACCTCATAAATAGGAGATACAATACAAGAAACCGTCAAACGGTATTACAAAACCATGGGCTAAAACCACCCAATAAGGTGTAGCCGACCTTATCTCCCTTCTATGACATGTTAAAGCACACATCAACACGTGTCGCTCCCTTTTACAGCTCATTTATGTATCCGATACAAATTATTTTTCCTATTTCAGGAGTACAAACTTCCGGAGGCCATAACTTGAGAACCGGGTGTCCGATTGACGAACCGTTTGAAGCGTCGGAAAGCTTGCGAAGTGCTCTATCACCTCGTAACCCGCTTCGCTGGTTACGGCCACTTTTCAGGGCGTTTCGGAGCCTCTAAAGTCCCCAAAATTAAGTTTAAACATTTTATTGCACCCCTCCAAGATGAAAACTTTAATATCTTCAAAACTAGCTGTGACCTTGCGACGCAACTTTACCGAAATGCTTATCTAACCAACCAGAAGCTTCAGGGAGAGTTTCGCACCATTTCGTGCTCAAATGAAAACTTACTATAAATAGTAACCTCACATAAATGCAAGGTTGAGACACCATTTTTCCCAACAAATCTCCCACTTGTCGAACACCTTGCATGAGCGGAAGGGAATGTCAACACAATGAATCAATTGCTAGGGGCCATAAGGCCCATAGACTCTGAACACCATCTGAACTTCTCTGTGCTCACAGCCTTAGTTAAAGCATCTGCAACATTCATCAAAGTGTCCACCTTAACCAGCTTCACCCTACCATCTTCGACCATATCTCTAACAAAATGATACTGAACATCAATATGTTTGGTCCGGGCATGAAATGTCGGGTTCTTAGCTAGGCTAATTGCACTCTGACTGTCACAGTAAATTGTCATTGTACCTTGTTTTATTCCAATATCCGAACACAGTCTCTTAAGCCAAATGGCCTCTTTACAAGCATGAGTAGCTGCCATATACTCTGCTTCAGTAGTGGATAGAGCAACCACAGCCTGTCGCTTACTCATCCAACTAATTGCACCACCAAACAAAGTAAACACATAAGCACTGGTGGATCTTCTTCTATCAATATCACCTGCCCAATCTGAATCCACATAACCATGGATATCAAGGGAAGTCATGTCTCCAACTGAATTACCATGATAACACAAAGAATACTCTGAAGTACCCTTCAAATATCTGAAGACTCTTTTGACTGCATCCCAATGAACTCTACCAGGATTAGACATATATCTAGAAAGTACTCCCACTGCTTGGGCAATGTCTGGTCTAGTACAAACCATAGCATACATCAAGCTTCCAACTGCACTCTGGTAAGGCACTCTGCTCATGTCTTCCATCTCCAATGGGGATGTAGGACAATTTGAAATGGATAGTTTCATTCCAACTGTAAAAGGAACACTCAATGGTCTACAATTTTGCATGTTGAACCTCTGTAACACTGAATTCACATACTTACTCTGGCCTAGCCATAGCTTTCTGTTCACCCTATCTCTTCTAATTTCCATCCCAAGAATGTGCTTTGCTGCACCAAGATCTTTCATTTCAAATTTAGCAGCGAGCTGAGACTTTAGTTCTGAAATCATACCTTTCCCTTTACCAATGAATAACATATCATCAACATACAATGCAATGAATAAGAAATGATCACCATAAGATTTATAATAAACACAGTGATCTGATTTAGAACGTTCAAATCCCAAACTCAACACATATGTATCAAATTTCTGGTACCACATCCTAGGACTTTGTTTGAGGCCATACAAAGATTTCTTCAATTTACAGACCAAATTACTTTTGCCTTTCACCACATAGTGCTCCGGCTGTGTCATATAAATATCTTCCTCCAAATCACCATGAAGGAAAGCAGTTTTCACATCCATTTGTTCAACCTCTAAATCATAAGCAGTAGCAATAGAAAGCAAAAATCTAATAGATGTCATTTTTGCAACAGGAGAAAATATCTCACCGTAATCAACACCCTCAACCTGAGAGTAGCCTTTTGCAACCAACCTTGCTTTATACTTCTCAATGCTTCCATCTGAACCAATATTTTTCTTGAACACCCATTTACAACCAACAGGTTTTCGTCCTTCAGGCAATGGTACAAGATCCCATGTATCATTCTTTTTCAAAGCTGCCATTTCTTCCTCCATAGCAATCTTCCAGGATTCTGCATCATTCATACCTAATGCCTCTTCTACAGATTTCGGTTCATCCACACTAGTATTCAAAGCAAAAATACATCTCCAATCATCAGGTGAATACCTTTCAGGTGGTTGTCTATGTCTTGTAGACCTTCGAACAAGCTGAGTTGGAGGTTCTTCCTCTTCTTCTGAAGATTCAGAGCTAGACGAGCTCTCCTCAAATTCTTGCCTATCTAGGGGTCTCGATTCAACTCTTTCAGGTGTAGAAGGAAGTTGAATCACATCTTCCTTTTTAGTCTGTTCTGGCTGCAGTGTAACAGAAGGAGACTTAATTTCTCTAAAAATAACACTTCTACTGTGAATTACCTTTTGTGCAACAGGGTCCCAAAGCTTGTATCCTTTCACACCATAACTATACCCGATGAAGATACATTTCACAGCCTTGTTCTCCAACTTTGTTCGCTTCTCCTTTGGCACATGTGCATATGCCTCGCAACCAAAAACTCTAAGATGTCTCAATGAAGGCTTGTGACCTGACCATGCTTCCATAGGCGTTTTATCAACAAGAGCTGATGTAGGAGACCTGTTAATCAGGTAGCAAGCAGTGGCAACAGCTTCAGCCCAAAACTTTTGTTCGAGACCAGCACCACTCAACATACTCCTAGCCTTCTCCATCAGTGTCCTGTTCATTCTTTCCACAACTCCATTCTGCTGTGGAGAATACGGAGTTGTCTTATGCCTGTTAATTCCACAGTCTTTACAGAATCTATCAAAATCATTAGAGCAAAACTCACCGCCATTATCAGTTCTCAAACATTTTATTTTCTTTCCAGTCTGCAACTCAACCATTGCTTTAAATTCTTTAAAATGACTAAAAACTTCAGATTTACTCTTTAGAAAATATACCCATGTCCTTCTACTAAAATCATCAATAAATGAAACATAATATGTGGATTTTCCAATCGAAGAGACATCTACTGGACCAAACACATCAGAATGGATAAGATCCAAAACACCACAAGTTTTATGAGAACTCGAGTAAAACTGAACGCGGTTTTGTTTTCCATAAATGCAATGCTCACAGAAATCAAAGTCAAGATTACAATCATTCAAACCTTCAACAAGATTTTTATTTTTCAAGGTCCTTAGACCCTTTTCTCCAATGTGGCCAAGTCTCTGGTGCCATAACATAGTCTTCTCTGCAGGTAACTTTGCTTCAGACGAAAGAGCACCCTTAGGTACCCAAAAACCATTTCCATCTGCTGAAGGTGAAACCTTCAAATCTTCTAGTGAAGTATCCGCAAATTTTCTTTTTACAGAAGTGCTATTACATTCAACAGTGTATGCTTCAAGCTTATACAAAGTGCCAAACCTGACACCTCTAGCAACTACCATAGCACCCTTAATCATCTTACATCCTGCTTCAGAAAAGACTACCTGCACACCTGCATCTATCAGTTTGCTCACAGATAACAGGTTTCGTTTTAATCCAGGGATATGCAGCACACCATTAATCCTTTTTATTCTACCATCAGAAAACCTGATTCTAACTTTACCTCGACCAACAATGTCTAGTTGTGAATCATCACCCAAGTACACCTTACCTCCATTAAATCCTTCATATTCAGAAAACCAATCTCTATCGGAAGTCATATGAAAAGATGCACCTGAGTCAATTAGCCAGGCATCATTACCTGCATGAGTCGCCAAAGCCGCAATAAATGCATCGCCATCTTCCTTGTCAGACTCAAAATCAGAATCGAACTTTTTCTTTTTCTTCTTCTTTTCTTCTTTGCAGTCCTTACGGATGTGACCCGGTTTACCGCAATTCCAGCAAATGACTTTGGACTTTCCAGGAGATTTCGATCTCCCTTTGGATTTGGACTTGTCGCGCTTCTCATTCTTCTTGCCTTTCTCCTTAGGTCTTCCACGAATGGTTAGGGCTTCCTTTGAACTGATGGATACCTTCCTTCGCATCTCTTCACCGAGCAGGGCACCCACCACGTCTTCAGATTTCAAAACAACAGAAGTACTACCGATAGCCATAACAAGAGAATCCCATGAATCAGGCAAAGAACAAAGCAAGATCTGACATTTCTCCTCCTCATCCATCTTAACACCGACGGATACTAATTGAGCCACAATCATATTGAATGCTTCTAGGTGGTCTGCAATTCGTCCACCCTCTTCCATCTTCAAGGAATACAATTTCTTTCTTAAGAAAATTTGATTTAATAAGGATTTCACTTGATACATCTCACCAAGCTTAGTCCATAGCTTCTTTGCAGAGTTCTCTTCATGGACATTGATTAGAACAGAGTCTGCCAGGCACAGTCTGATTAGACCCTTGGCTTTTCGGTCCATAACATCATACTGAGCTGCCGCAGTAGGATCTGAGGGCCTTTGGACATTCGCATCAACAGCATCCCAAAGATCTCGATCTATTAGCAAATCTTCCATCTTCAGCTTCCACATCTCAAAATTACTTCCATTAAATTTCTCCACCTCTATTCTCCCTGACGAACTCGCCATCTGAATATTCCTGCAACAAGATCAAAAAGTGTTTTCTGCACAAGCTCCCACTCAAATCTGGATTAGTTCAAAAAACCCAATTGCCCACAATTGAAACCAAAGGTGATCAGGCTCTGATACCACTTGTAAGGAAGTTAAGTAGCGGAAACAACTTCCTACACTAACCTTGAGAGGAGGGTAATGCAAAACTTTTTCAGATCATTACAACAGTTACAGAAAATAGAAATAGATATAATAACATTCATACCACAACACAATGATTTACGTGGGGAAAACCCTTTCGGGAGAAAAACCCCACCCTCCAAAAGCAGCTCAATATTTTATTCAGCAATCAAAAACAGATTACAAAATACTTGCAAAGCAATCTCTTCGCAGGAGTAGCACTAATCAGAGATTCAGAGGCAACTCAATAGCCATAAGACTCTTACACACAACCTCTATCTCACACACCTCATAAATAGGAGATACAATACAAGAAACCGTCAAACGGTATTACAAAACCATGGGCTAAAACCACCCAATAAGGTGTAGCCGACCTTATCTCCCTTCTATGACATGTTAAAGCACACATCAACACATGTCGCTCCCTTTTACAGCTCATTTATGTATCCGATACAAATTATTTTTCCTATTTCAGAAGTACAAACTTCCGGAGGCCATAACTTGAGAACCGGGTGTCCGATTGACGAACCGTTTGAAGCGCCGGAAAGCTCGCGAAGTGCTCTATCACCTCGTAACCCACTTCGCCGATTACGGCCACTTTTCAGGGCATTTCGGAGCCTCTAAAGTCCCCAAAATTAAGTTTAAACATTTTATTGCACCCCTCCAAGATGAAAACTTTAATATCTTCAAAACTAGCTGTGACCTTGCGACGCAACTTTACCGAAATGCTTATCTAACCAACCAGAAGCTTCAGGGAGAGTTTCGCACCATTTCGTGCTCAAATGAAAACTTACTATAAATAGTAACCTCACATAAATGCAAGGTTGAGACACCATTTTTCCCAACAGCTTTTATTCTGCAGATAGTGAATCTTGTGGGTATTAACTCCCATCGTGGTTTTTCCCTTTTGGGTTTCCATGTATAAATATCTTGTGTTATGTGGATTTTGTTTTATTAGGCATTAGCTTATGTGGTGATATTCCTCTTATGCTTGTTAAGTTTTAAGTTGTTTAAGTTGGTGATCAAATTCATATTGTTTTTACTTACACTGATTCACACCCCCCCCCCCTCTCAGTGCCTTATAAGTTTATCAATTGGTATCAGAGCCAACCTTCTTTGAGGCTTAACCGCTTGAGAATGATTCGTAAGGCATACATGGGGGATATGAGTTATAGAGAGATGTCTCATAAACTTGCAGAAACTGAGGAAGCCCTAGAAACATTAAGAGGCAAGTATAAAGCTTCACTTGCTAAGAGAAGAGAGCTAACCGAACAACTATTGGAGGTTTTTGAAAGCAGATCTTCTGATGAAGCAAACATAGATGCTTTGGTTGATGAGGTGGAGAAACTGAATGATGAGAAGACTAACTTGAGGAGATAGCTAGAAGCCCTAACTATTCGGATGAGTCAGGAACTTGAAGCAAGGAGGGCAGCAGAAGACAAGATCAAAGAGAAAGAACATGAGATCTTCAAGATAAATTGGGAAAATGGCACTTTATATGCACACTAGCATGAGGAAAAAGAAGAAAAAGAAGAGATAAAGGCACAACTGGATATGGAAATATCTCTTAGAGAGACTCTCATGAAAAGGAATGAAGACCTTACTCAAGAACTTGTTGATGCTAATGAGAAGCTTGCAAAGTTTAACAAAAGTTCTACCATGCTTGATGAACAGATCCAATCTCAAAGGATGAACGGTGATACAACTGGATTGGGTTACAATACATTTGAGAAAGGTGAGTCTTCTGGTACTAAGGACAACTTGCATGAAAGTAAATCTGCACCTAAATTTTAGAAACCCTCCAGTAAAAAATCCTATAAGCCTGTTTGTTTCAATTGTCATAAGCCAGGACATACTTCTAATGTTTGTAGAAGCAGATCTGATGTTGCTAATGGTTAAAGATCCAATGCTTATCAAGGATATAAGCCTAGAACCTTTAATGGTTGTTATTTCACTTGAAACATGCATGGACATAGAGTTGTTGAGTGCAGGTATGGAACAAATAATATGGCACCTCACATGAGTCAGAGGTCTGGTGGTGGCTGGCAAAGAACCCTTAATGACCGAAGAAGTCCTAACTGGTAGAGACCCTATGCTAACAGGTCTAGTCCCTATGAGATGGAAATGTGGATGAATGTGGTTTGCACAATCTATCATAACTACAATCATGTAGCTATGAACTGCAGAAGGACTGGTAGAGACAATGTTGGACCTTGGAGAGCAAATCTGCTATGGCTTGTTATCATTGTCATAAACCGGGACATTGCAAAGTTTTGCAGACCTAAGGTGAACCAACTGGTGAATCAATTTGCTGACCGGAAAGGGAAGATGAAAGTTGATGTGGAGGAGACCAAAGCTGAAATGAAAAAAATTTGGAAAAATAAGGATGATGAGAAAATCGAAGAAAAAACATCTAAAGATCCTATTTCTTCACCTACTGTAGAGAACCCTTCACCGGAAAACTAAGTTATTAAAAAGATTAGGGGGAGCTTAATGTTAGATCCATTTCAGAACCTCCTAAAGGACCATGAGGTATGTTGAATCTGCATACTTTGATGTATTATGATATTAAGAAGTGATTTTGTGATCAAACTGGCAGGTTTGATGTGCTATAAGAACAGGTAGTGTGTTATAAGATATTTTAGGGTTTACCAGTAATGGCATTTAATGTAGTAGATAATGGGAAAATAAAAGGAACTTTTTGAATGTTATTTGTCACATTGTACTCTTGTGAGCACTCGGAGAGTAGAGCAGAGTTTGTGTTGCAGTATTGACAGAGATTTGAAGTGATCTGGTGTGATTTGCAATCAGGAATCGGTGAGAAAGATTTGACGGTGTTTAGAACCCTAGTGCAGAAATGATAAAAGGTATTTATCCAGATATCTTGTTATCTGCTTATCTTTCTGAATCATTGAAGATGGACACCCCACATTTAGTTGATGATACCGATAGACCTCATCCTAAATTTAAGAGGCATCTGTTTAAGTCTAAGGAAATTGATCTCGTCGGAGCTCTATCTGAAGTTCCGTATGGTGTATTGCATGTTGAATATGTTAGATCTTTATATCATTCCAAACTAGAGGATCTTGGTGTTGATGCTATTTTTTATCAGTATAAAGCAATGTGTGATAAGAATGGTATTTTGAAGGACCAGTTCAAAAGGGTTACCGAGAAAGGGTTTCACCATGCCCTAAATTTCATTAATGATTTTGATGATGAACTTGTGAGATATGTGCTTAGTAGGATTCAAGACCAGTTTATGTGGCTCGACCGACCATATAATTTTGTTAAGGAAGGTATTCATGCAGTCATCGGATTTTGTGCCACCGGTGAGGTTCCAATTTTGAGATCCATTCCCAAGAATGATGTAGAAAAGTTAATAGGATCTAAATGGGATGTAAGAGAAATGATGGTGAATAATATCAATGATCTGGTAGTAAAGTATGCTTCTATGGTGATCGGTTACCAGATCTATTACTCTAGCAGGATGAATAGCATCCATGTTGCAACTATTCATATAGCTTATCGGATGATCAAAGAAGATGTTGACTATGACTTGTAAGAGGCATTGAGGAGTCAACTTGTGTTGAACCTAGAATCCATCAAAAAGGATAAGAGGTAAAGGTTTAAATTTGGTCAATTAATTCTAGGTCCATTCTTTTATTTTTCAAAAATGTTTCCCCAGTATTGGTGCTATCCAAAGGATAGATGGCACTCCTGCATTGATGCAGATGAAGCACAACATTAGAATGCTTGGTAATGATTTTGGAAAAAATGCATGGGGATATTTTAAGGACTTTCAGAAGAAAATACATGCAAGGGAAAGGATACCGGCAGAGGTTGTCAACTGGTATGAAAGCACAATTTTCTTTATGGTTGATACAGATACTTGCATGATGGAGGCAATTATGCCCTGGACTACATGGGTTATTGTCAGAAATTAGGATCTTAGGATACTAATTATTATAAACAAGATCATAAAGTAAATGAAATGAGAAACATACATGCATAAATGTACACATTACACAAGATATACATGGGGAAAACCCTTTCAGGTAAAAAACCCCATAAAGCATCATTTAATTAAAACACTTACAAATATAGTCTATCATAAAATAGACATGAACCTAGGGATACTCCTCCAATACTTCCACATGGCCAATAATACCTCTTGTGCATAGTGATACAACTCACCATAAAGCTCCAAATTTTTATACAACTCTCAAATGAGAGAGAACCTCCATAAATATAGGAGGAAGGGTGGCTTCACTAGTCACACCTTTTCAATAACCCCCACTCATAAATAATTAATAATCTAATAATTATTAGATTATAATTATTTCAAATGGGATATGCTTATAAAGCATATAATATATAAGGTTTTATAACCTTATATTAGAACATTGTATATAAATGTTATAAGGATGTGATCCCTAATAACATTATGTTCTAACGCTCCCCCTTAATGTTAATAAGGGATCACATGTCAATTTCCGTAAAATAAAAAATGAAGTACCCCAGTAACATAGGACTTCTTTGACAATGATAAACAGGGACACAAATATATGCCAACATGAAGATCATGCATTCTGGACTACATGAAAGTCATCTTGTCATAATTTATAATCCCAATGTTTTAAAAATGATGCTATGAGGTCTTTAAAAATTATATTGGAGCCACGGTCTCCTCAAATTAGCCTCTCCCTAGGTTCATTACATAGTGCCTGTAGGACTTAAGCACAAATGTGCCTATAGGACTTAAGCACAAATGTGCCTATAGGACTTACTAATGCCTACTTGCAGTAATTAAAACAAAATAGGACTTACATATGCCTATCTGCAGGCTTAAAGGTCTAACTAATGCCTATATAGGTCGTATTTCATACCTATTAGGACATATGCCTACCCGTAGGATTTAAAAACTAGGATTTAGCCACTAGGTGGTGTCATTGACATACACACTCCCCCTCAATGGTATCACCTAAGGCCAAGTGTTATTTGAATTTGGAGCATATAATGCCTAAAGGTCTTAAATCTAGGATTTAGCCACTAGGTGGTGTCATGTACACTCCCCCTTAATGGCATCACCTAAAATCAACCACTGCACAGAGGATTTCAAAGTGATGGTTAAAATTCTAATATATAGCATGTGCCCATGATCTTCAAAGTGTCTTTATTATAGAATTATTTCACTTTAGTGAGGTTCCCATGATCTTCAAGGTGTCTTTATTACGAAATAATTTCACTTGAGTGATGTGCCCATAATCTTCAAGGTGCCTTTGTTACAAAATAATTTCACTTGAATGATGTGCACATAATCTTCGAAGTTAAATTTGAACTTTAGAAATGATATTATTTGGAAAGAGTAAAATAACTTCAAGTAAGATGGTACTTTTACATGTATCCAAATGGAACTCTTCCATAAATCTTCAAGGTCGTATTGATTCTTTGGGAGCTACACTCATATTTTTCTTATTTGATTCAAAGATGAATACAAGATAGTCTTCTTATTAAAGTATTGCATCATCCATGTAATAACACTTGCACCATATATTTTGAAGGCATAACCTCGCCATAAAAGAAATAATATAGTTAGTAACATAGTAATCAATTAAACTTGATTTTTGGTGCAAAGAAAGAACATAATATTATGTGATTGTCATTTGCCAAAGATCATATAATATTCCTCATAAATGTAAAATATAGTCCAATAATTTGTAGCAAGGAGATCAAAATATAATTTCATGAGAATAACATGAATAATTAGTTTTTTTTGTTTAAAATACAAAATAGTCATGCTACTACATATAGTAATGATCCAAAAAAAATTAGGCAACGAGTGAGCTATCCTTTCTAGGTTTGCTCCCCAGACAGTTTATAAGGGTGATAGCCACCCATTATAATGATCAATATAGTGTGTTTTATTTATTATAATATGATTAAAAAATGGATCAAATATAAAATAGAATAATAAATCTCTTTGATCTCCAAAAAAGGATGCTAGTGAGAAATTTATCAATTTGAATTTACTTATGCATATTAGCTAGCTTGTACATTTCATAAAAAAATATTATAAGATGTCTTTAATAAGGAAATTGTGATGTATCAACACTTATAATGGATGGTCTAGGAAAGTACAAGTCTACACCACCTCTTATAATATTCTTAAGGAATGTATTACACATCACCCCTTTAAATAATATTGTAAACATTTATTCCAAAGAATGTGTTTGATAACGAAAAATAATCTTACATTAATCATAGACAATGTGATTTTCTTACATTGACAAGTTTTAATGATAAGATTATTTACATATATGTGAGGTGTACAACTAAAATATATTTGAAATTTAAGGTATAATGTGACACATAAAATCTTAACATTGTAGTATAACATGGTGGAGAGTAAGAGAAGCAAATTATGTGTGGGATTGGAACCTCACCCAAGTCACCAAAAGTTTCTATATGAACGCTCTCTTGAATTTTCATAACATTAGGAATTCAAGTATGAGGTTGAAATGTTCAAAATGACACACCCTACCAATGAATGTTTTCCAACTCTTTTGTAGGTCCATTTTTAATATATAGATAGCATTATAAGTGATCCGATAAAAATGTGCTTGCATTGACAAAGGATGGAAGATTAAGAAACCAGAGGAATGATCCACATGCTTTTATCAATTATTCTATGGTCAAGAAAGTCATACTTGACATGAAGAAAATACCACTCAAACAAAATAAGCTATGAAGAACATGTGGAAGTACGTGAATTCCTCACTGATATTGATAGGCATCTCTCTCATGTTTTTTGGAAATGAACTTTGATCACATGTTCAACTAAGTATGATATTGGTTTTATTTTCTTTATCGACTATCTATGTGGTTTCAGGAGCACTAGTTTAAATGATATATTATTGGAGGAGCAACGACTAAGGCAGAGAAACAATGAGCCCATAGTATTTGCGGGTAACCCATACAAACCATTTCATTGGCATTATAGGTCCTTAGAGATACTCTTTGGAAATTCTATTGAATTCACCAAGTTAATGTATGGACAAGCATATCGTTTCCATAGCCTTGGCAGTGATGAATACAATCCGAGAGACGAGAAGCTCTGAAATCAATCAAGACCTCATAATAGATGAAATCATATCTATTAGGTGTATCAATTTAAACAACATTTACTTTTCATTTCTTGAGTTTGATAGAAAACATAAGAATGCGATCTCGTGACAGACAATGCAAATGGTTGTATTAAGAGGCCGTAGGCTAGTGACAATCTAAATGGTTAAGTTCTTGAATAATAAATTAGTCATTTTTGTTCCCATATCTGGTCAACATATAGACTTGGAACTAATAAATAAGATGAATATGGTGATCATATGAGTGAGAAGAAACAAGGTTGTAAATGGTTCATAATATCGATGAGATAATAGTTGGGTTTGAGAAATGGTGGAAGATATCCGCTTTGTGTCTCAGTTCACAATGTCATCATTGTTATTCCATTTGTAGTGTCGACCATTCAGAAGGGTATGCGTTCTTCAACATTGAGAAATTGTATATCATAGGACCCAAAAATATATTGAATGTAGATACATTCCAAGCTCTAAGTAAAGAACAAGCTCGTTAATAGAGAGGAGATTTTACGTTTGAATGAAGATACGCTCCATGAGCATAAAATTGTAGTCAAAATGGTCGATATTCCACTCATTTATAGATAAAGATAAAACTAATGAAAGAAAACGAGGAAAGGTCATGACTTTAACATAGTTTACCTTATGTTTACAATTGAGCTCTTTGACTTTTATAAGACAACATAGGATCTTTTTGTTGAAGTGTGGGGCTTGGGATCTTCTAATGGTAGACAACGATTAAATCTAGAGACGATGGTAAAAACATTAAGTCACAAGGCATAGCCCTGCCGAAAAAAAGATCCATAGTGAATAGAGTTTGATAGTGTGATGAAATAAAATATGTAATCATTGAAAGATAATAATCATATTATTACTTATATATTTAAAATAAATATTTTTATATATTTTTAATTAAGTCTTGTGAATGTTTTTATATAAGTTGTTTTGTAATAAGTCTTTTGATAATCACAAGATTATATTTATTTTATATATCCAAAAAAAACTAATTATACATGAAAAAAAAGGTCATTTTAAGGATAAGGCATATAGATGTTCTATAATATATTAAAATTGGGACAATGATCTATTGATATGGGCATATAATCAATTTTTATCACCTAATAATCAAAGAGTTGTAAATCACAATCAAATATTTTAGAGCAAAAAATAAGGTAAAATTTTTAAAGGATAACACCAAATATATTGCACAAATGGTATTTTGCAAGAGCATGGAGCAATTTCCATTTAAGTTCAACATATCTTCTAGTATAACCTGTCAAAATGATTAGTATAGCCTAATAGGCTCTGATACCATGTTAGAAATTAGGATCTTAGGATACTAATCATTATAAACAAAATCATAAAGTAAATGAAATGAGAAACATACATGCATAAATGTACACATTACACAAGATATGCATGGGGAAAACCCTTTCAGGTAAAAAACCCCATAAAGCATCATTTAATTAAAACACTTACAAAATATAGTCTATCATAAAATAGACATGAACCTAGGGATACTCCTCCAATACTTCCACATGACCAATAATACCTCTTGTGCATATTGATACAACTCACCATAAAGCTCCAAATTTTTATACAACTCTGAAATGAGAGAGAACCTCCATAAATATAGGAGGAAGGGTGGCTTCACTAGTCACACCTTTTCAATAACCCCCACTCATAAATAATTAATGATCTAATAATTATTAGATTATAATTCTTTCAAATTGGATATGCTTATAAAGAATTTAATATATAAGGTTTGATAACCTTATATTAGAACATTATATATAAATGTTATAAGGATGTGATCCCTAATAACATTATGTTCTAATAGTTATGCCCATGGGATATGAAGTGGACAAAGATATTCTGATTGTATATGCTGATCATTTGCTTGCCCAACCAGTAGATACAACAACAGAATGGTTTGACACTTACAAGGAGAAATCCCTTCAAGTGCACTCTGAAATTAAAAGATTGGTAATTGCAAAGAAAGTTAGAAAAGAAGTTGAAGCATTTGCAGAGCAAGCAGGATTCTCAAAGGAAGCCATTGTTGAAGTAAAAGTAAAGCATGTTGCTCAACAGGCTGAAACATCAAGTGCACCAACTGGTGTAAAGACAAGAGATGGAAAGGAGAAGGTTGCAGAGAAACAAAAACTAGCAGCTATTAAAAAGGAGAAACCATTGGAAACAAAAAAGGAGAAACCATCGAAGATTCGGTTTCGGAGAAAAGGAAAGATCTTTGAACCACCTACTACACTGGTTAAGACTGGTAAAAGGAAAAAGAAAGAAGCACATAAACCGGTAGATGCTGATGAAGAAGAGACTGAGTCTGAAGGAGAGAAGAAAGCCCTAAGGGCCACTGGCAAAAGGTCAAAGGGTGTTGGTACTCCAACTATGAAATCTCCAAAGAAACCGGTAATCAAGCTCACACCTCTTGATAATTTAATAATAAACATTAAAGAGTATGGTATATTGACTGGTGTGAAGAAAATATTTGATAAGTTTAGTAAAGATGAACAAAGGGAAATAGAAGATGCAGTTGTTTACATGATGAATAAATACAGCAAGGCCCTAATTGAATTGCAAGGGAAAATTCCAAATTCATTGTATAATATAATTGATGCTAGATGGTAGGCAACCATGAAACAAGATAGAGAATACATTGAATATTTTCTGAAAAACTTGCAACCTGAAGCTACTGAGGAAGAGCTAGATGAAATTTTTGCTAAGGCAAAGACATCTTTTAGGTCGAAGGAAAGGTTGACAAGAATTTGAATTGGCGAGACCCAATTAGTCCATGAGGAGACTAAACACATTTTGAAAAAGGTACTGGGTCTGATTCCGGATGAAGAGGAAGAAGTTAAGGAAGATGAATCAGAGAGGTTTGAGGCTGAAGATCATTTAAAAGGTGTTAAAATAATTGATTTTAAGCCTGATGAAATTGTGTTGGATGATCAACCAATGAACACACAAACTGAACCTGAGATTATCCCTGATGATGATGATACCGATAATAATGATGATGCTGGTGCTCCTGACAATGTAAATGTATAGGATACTGATGTTGAAATGTCTGAGCAACATGAATAGGAACAGGGACAGGAAGAAAAGAAAGATGAGGATCCATCAGTAGTTACTCAAACTATTGATACACAGCCCCTATCGGTACAGGAAACAGAAAAGGAAAAGGAAAAGGAAGAGGAAAAGAAGACTGAAGAAAAGAAAATAGAGGATACTAAACCTCGAGTGACACCTTTGTCACTTGATTCTAAAAAGAAAATTGTGGATGATGAAGATGATGATGCTATAAGAATCAAAGGTCCACTAGACATGGATAATTTGAGCTCAACTGAGTTGATAGAGATTGTGACTGCCATGCAATCCCGGGCCAAGAAGAAGAGGATGAAAGAACAACAGAAGGAGGTAGAGACAATAAGGAATGTTGTTGAGATTTTGTCAAGTCTCCTACCGAAGACTGATACTGATAATTTTGTTACTCCTATTGACAAGCTTGGACAACTTGTTTCTGATGCTGGAGAACAAATGAAATCTTTTGAGGATGCAGCTTATGTTAGTGTTGAGAAGGATTACAAGAAGAAAAGTACTGAGCAATTGATGACTGAAATTGATAAAGGGAAATTTGCTCTTACTGTCAATAAGGACTGTTTGAAAGAAGGACTTGAAACTAGAGGTAAAATAATCTCAATTGTTTCAAAATTTTCATTGTTTTGTACTTACTTGAAGAAGAAGAAGAAGGAGGAGGAGGAAGCTGAGCAAGAACTTGAAGTTATTAGTGAGTTATTCAATCCCCTTAATGACTCTGCTATCAATTATGGAAGATCGGTTGTTGAACTTTAGCATAAGCTGAAAGCTTATGAAATTGAATAGGTTAAGAGGATCGGATCACTGCAGGAATTACAGACACAACTGATACAAAAGGTGGAAATCTTGCAGAGAGCCTATAAAGAATCTAAAGTTATTCTTGCTACACTGGAGATGAGCACTCTAGATGCCATGGAGGAGTTTACTGGACAAATGAGGACACATGTGGAGATAATCGACACTATTTTGGAGACCTGGCATAATGATTTGACACAATTAAAATCACATATTAGTGATGTTTTTTCTAAGATTGCATTGTAAAAAAAATTTGAACTCCTGTATCTATATATGGTATGCAATTTTGATGCAAATTTTGATGTAAATGTATTTATCTTTCATGTATTTACTTCTTTATTTGGCATTGTTGTCAAAGGGGGAGTAATAGTTGAAGAGTCAGTCAAAATTTTGTATGTAAAAGTAAAGGGAGAGTAGTAGTATAAGTTTTTTAATTTTTGTAATATCACGCAATTGCTAAGGGGGAGTATATGTCATGAAGTCAATTTTGTTTTTCACACTTAGTTGACAGAATTTTTCCTAAGTGTTTCCATCAATGCCAAAGGGGGAGAATGTTGGCATTTGACTGAACCGGTAAAGACTATTGTGAAATGCAACCTTTAAATGATTGATTGGTCAATGTGATGAATAGATTGAGATTCATGTTTGATGACTAAGCCTTGTGTTGTCATTGATGGCAACAATATTTTTGTGGTCATCTAAGTCTTGGAAGTCAACCGGTACAGATGATAGTTTACCAGTGAACCGACAAATAGGTTCTTAACCGGTAAACAAAGACAGAGCTGCATTCATGCAACCTGTACAGGCGATTGATGAAGAGTTGAATGATGCGGTTTTAAAGGAGTGATGGAGATAGGTATTTAGAGATATGTTCATGACCACATTGGCAGATTCAACTGAACAAGTGAGATTTGATGTACAGAGCAGGTATTTTGATGAACACTTAACCAGTAGTGATAAAGTCACTTAAATTGGTAAAACGACACAGGTTTTGATTTGTTATGTCGGTGACCGACATAAGTTTGGCATGTAAAGTTATTTCATCTAGATTAATTAAACGTAGGAAATTGTTCCAAGTTTGTAGCCAACTAAGTTAATGTCTATAAAAAGTGTGATGAGTTATGAGATAGACATAAGATCGAAGGCGAATATTGAGATTGTGATTGTGTGGTGATTAGTGAAGCTCTATATTGATGTGTTATTGAAGTTTTGAGGATCTGAAATGGATCTTATCAGACATAGAGGTGTTATATGAAGATCATTTGAAATATTGTTATCCTAACAGTTATAGCACTAAAATACTCTAACCGAGTAGGTCCTAACAGGCCTTACATTGTAAATCCCCTAAAAAGGTAGCTCTACATCAAAGTGTTAAATCCTCTTGCAAGGTTGATCCTAATAGGTCAAAGCTCCTAATAGGGCTAATCATTTAAATCCCTTAACCAGGTGACTCCTAACCAGGTCTTCTCCAGACCTTAACCGGTCAAGATTTCTATTCTGCAGATAGTCAATCTAGTGGGTATTAACTCCCATCGTGTTTTTTCCCTTTTGGGTTTCCACGTATAAATCTCTTGTGTTATGTGGAATTTGTTTTATTGGGTATTAGCTTATGTTGTCATATTCCTCGTATGCTTATTAAGTTTTAAGTTGTTTAAGTTGGTGATCAGATTCATATTCTTTTTGTTGGCATTTGACTGAACCGATAAAGACTATTGTGAAATGCAACCGGTAAATGATTGATTGGTCAATGTGATGAACATATTGAGATTCATGTTTGATGACTAAGCCTTGTGTTGTCATTGATGGCAACAATATTTTTGTGGTCATCTAAGTCTTGGAAGTCAACCAGTACAGATGACAGTTTACCAGTGAACCGACAAATAGGTTCTTAACCGGTAAACAAAGACAGAGTTGCATTCATGCAACCGGTACAGGCGATTGACGAAGAGTTGAATGATGCAGTTTTAAAGGAGTGATGGATATAGGTATTTGGAGCTATGTTCATGACCGCATTGATAGATTCAACCGAACAAGTGAGATTTGATGTACAGAGCAGGTATTTTGATGAATACTTAACCAGTAGTGATAAAGTCACTTAAATCGATAAAACGACACAGGTTTTGATTTGTTATGTCGATGACCGACATAAGTTTGGCATGCAAAGTTAATTTATCTAGATTAATTGAACCTAGGAAATTGTTCCAAGGTTGTAGCCGACTAAGTTAATGTCTATAAAAAGTGTAATGAGTTATGAGATAGACATAAGATCGAAGGCAAATATTGAGATTGTGATTGTGCGGTGATTAGTGAAGCTCTGTATTGATGTGTTATTGAAGTTTTGAGGATCTGAAACGGATCTTATCAGACATAGAGGTGTTATATGAAGATCATTTGAACTACTGTTATCCTAATAGTTACAGCAGTAAAATCCCCTAACCGGGTAGGTCCTAACAGGCCTTACATTGTAAATCCCCTAACCGGGTAGGTCCTAACAGGCCTTACATTGTAAATCCCCTAAAAAGGTAGCTCTACATCAAAGTGTTAAATCCTCTTGCAAGGTTGATCCTAACAGTTCAAAGCTCCTAAAAGGGCTAATCATTTATATCCCTTAACCAGGTGACTCCTAACTAGGTCTTATCCTAACATGGCATGTTTGTAAGACCTTAACCGGTCAAGATTTCTATTCTGCAGATAGTGAATCTTGTGGGTATTAACTCCCATCGTGTTTTTTCCCTTTTGGGTTTCCACGTATAAATCTCTTGTGTTATGTGTAATTTGTTTTATTGGGTATTAGCTTATGTGGTGATATTCCTCTTATGCTTGTTAAGTTTTAAGTTGTTTAAGTTGGTGATCAGATTCATATTGTTTTTGCTTGCACTGATTCCCCCCCCCCCCCCCCTCTCAATGCCTTATAAGCTTATCATAAGGAAGGAAAAATGAGGAATGATTAACATGATATGGGAGATGTAGGATCATCCAAATATAAGGATGTTCAAATAAAGAAGGAAATCCTACACAAGGAATTTGTGGAAAATACAAGTGTAATTATAGTTATGAATATAAACATGTGAAAATAAATTTCAAATTGAGGGTAAAAGTTAATAAGATGGATAAAGGAAAAGATGTCATCAGGGTGATATTAGCATGGAAAGGAATTTTTCTTGGATGATGGTGATGTTAGAAGGTAGGAGTGACGTCAGTATGAAGGGGTTGGTGTGAAAACTCATCAAACTAAGATACAAGAGATGAAGGGCATCAATTGGAAGTTCAAATGAAAGATGGAACTCCAAAAGAAGGAAAGAAGGAATTGGTGTAAAAAGGATTTTTAAGTGGAGGTTTCAATTATAAATACAAGGGAAAAGTTCTACATCTAGTTGGAGGGTTGAAACTTGCAAGAGGAAATGCAAAGATGAGCAAAAAATGGCTAAGATGTGGAAAAGGCTTGTAATTTATTTTTTTTGCAAGTGAATCTGGAGGTGGATGAGATGTAGTTGAAATTATAGATGAAAGTCAAAAACTTGCAAAGACCATACACACTCAAATGTTTTTACACAACAGGGAACACTTCTCCAATCGTGCAAGTTTGAGTAATGCACTCTTTTGTGATAGTTTTCTCTTATTAGAGGTTCTCCAAATCCCTTTAGAAATTGGGTATTTTCTACCCAATTAATTGAAAAACTATGAGAAATAGGCATTGTGGAGATGACAAAAAATAAGCTTGGACAGTTGCATGGCCAAGATTGGAAGTCTTTATGTTGATGGGTGTTTTGACACATTCACCAATAGGTAGGTGGAACATGAAAGTATATACCACCTCTCCTTATAGGTAACCGATCTCAAAAGATTGATAACCCCAAGGTCTCTATAGACGGGTCACGACAACGTTGGATAACTTGGTGCTTGTTAGTTTGATCTCTTGATTCATTTGCAAAAGTTGAGAAACTAAACTAAACTAAGCAAAGGGTAAAGAAAGTACAAAATTGAAAGGGAATGCAAGAAAATGATGAATGATTAATATCCATTCAATCTAACAATATCAACTAAATCCAAACAGAATTGGAATGTTTGATACATTAACATGAAAATTATTAATTTAACAAGTTAATGTAGCTAAACTCGAAGGTGGAAATTATCTAACACTTCTAACATTAACGTTAATCACCAATTAAATTCATAGATCAATGAGAAGTAAACATGGTTTTTCCATATCGAGGAAGTTAAATTGGATAGAATAGACATTAAACATTGCATAATATGAAGAGAAACAACTGAAAGAAACATAAAATCAAATTAAAAGCATAAACTTGTTTAGCATAATTGTCTCACCAAACATTTGATTTTTGCTTATGTCTAGATTGTCTCCAACTACATTAGCAAGAAGATGCAAATAAAAACTTGAAATGGAGCGGCTTGTAGCCACACTCTGCACGTTTTCAAGTCTAAATCCTAAAACTATTGAGAGTCTACGTAAGAACTTCTAACCTATAAATTCTAACTTTCCAAACCCTTACGATGAGCATTATGTTCCAATATATACTCCTCTTGAAACCATAGTTCCCTTTGAAATGAAACCCCTTTTAGGAAACAAATGAAGCATTCTAATTTGGAAGTGCCTACAAGTACTCGAGAAAAGGAAATACTCCCTTGAGAGCTTCAACTTTTTAATTCTGAATCTGTCTTATTCAAGTTCAAATGTGTGAGCAAGTTCTTCTATTAGCAAGTTTTCATTATGGATTCAATTCATCTTTACTTTGTGGCTTTATCCCATATTTTTGAACAATAACTTCCTAATTTTGACTTTAGTTTGCTCCATTTTGTGTCCCCCTTTTCTTTATTTTTATTTTCCAAGCTCAAATCCTGCATTAATTTTACCTTTTGCATTTAATTTTCAGAAATTTAATTGAACCCTTACATGTTATAATAGATTATCAATTAGTTACTTGAATGGGCAAGTAACCTTTCTTAGAATTTATAATTTTTAAAACAAGATACCATTTTAATAAAACTATGAATTTAGAAAATAATTTTAATTAATTAAATTTTAAAATGAATCAAAGTTTAATAATTTTAAGAATTCTAAACTCGCAAAAGAAATATCTTTAAATGAATCAACATTTATCAAATAGAAGTAAAAAATTTTGAACTATATTCTCAAGAAGGAAGGTTATGCAAGGTGGACAACATGAAGATCTAGGGTTTACCCCAACGTAGGGGTTGTCAATTCTATGGAGTAGGGTGTACAGCCTCCTCTACTAAACTAAATAACCTGTCCCTTTTTTATATTTCCCTACATATAATGTTCATTCATGTTTGGTGTGTTTTTTCTCTTAGTTCACATGAGAGGGATTGTTAATGCGACCGTATGGATGGCAATTCAATTAATGAGGCTTTAGTTTGACTAAACATGCCATTTTAATTCTGCAAAAATTGACGCGAACATTATTACCCTATCTAAAGATAATGGTGAATTAGGAAGAGGAGGAGGTAAGCAGCCTACCCCTACTATTTCTAGGTTTAGTATTGTTCCTAACCTTTAAATGGTTAACATTTTAAATAATGAAAAATCTTGCTGAAAGAGTATCATTGTGTTTCTTGCGGTATGGATATTGCTAAGTGCCCGGCCCGCAAATTTCTCATGAATGGCTTAAAAATGTATGGGTTAAGAAACTAGGGTTTCAATTTTATTTCTATAGAATGATTCAAAGGGGGTTATTTTTTATTTGTTTCAATGATACTAAATCTCAAACCGTAATGGTTGAGAAGGAGTACTGGTCAATTGGGATTTGTACACTTAGGGCCCTCGAGTGGTCACCTAATATTGTTTGTGATGAGATTTTAACCCTATCCTGCCCTAGATGGATTGTGGTCAAGAACCTCCCCCATCTGTTGTGTAATTTTATCACCCAAATGTTAGAATCCATCAAGAAAGTGCTTATGGTGGATAATACCCATTCCTTAGTTCACCACATGGATGCTAGGGTGCTAATCTCAATTAACTTGGGCAAAGATCTTCCCAGGTTTATTGAAATCAATGTCGATAAATAACCCTTGGCGGGATTAATGCTTGTTTTCTCTACAAACATGAGGGCAATATCCAAAGGAATTGCCCTATTCTGATGAAATGCAAGCCTCTTGGTAAAATGAATGGCACCTCAATTGGTGGTCATCCTGAGCAAGTTATTAGAGAGTCTACCCTATTCAATCAAGCTTCTCCTAACGATACATCTAATGATGTACAAGGGCTTGTAATGGAGTGACTCAACTCTTTGAAGGAGGCAGTGCAGGTTGCAGTTACTGCTCTGCTTGTTAACCCCCCCCACCCTTGAAAAATCCTTAAAAATTGAGAACTTTAATGCTGAGCCCCACCTCCCCCCAACCCACATTCGGCCATCTTTGTCTCATTATTTTAGATAATACATACCAAAAATGATATATATGACCAATTTGTTCACCGTAGGGCTCACAAAACTAAGAGAAAAAATGCCCAACAAATTGCTCTAGATAATCTTAAGAAGGCCAAGGGTTGTCTGATGGAGGTGACACAATCTCCTAATGAGCCCTCTCCTATCGAACATGCCTTTGTTCCAATGGATGATGATTCTCAATCTTTGTTGCCAGTGGTTAGTGTGACTAAAAAGGATAACCACTCCCTTGTCAAATCTATAGTTAGAGGTATCGAAGATAAGAGACATGCTAGTATGAAGCTAAGTGAGTTGGATAGTCTGGCTAAACCCAAAGGGAGAACCGGCTCCCTAAAGCTTTCAAACAATTTCAGTATTCTTGTAGAGTCTCACATTCAGAAGCCCCAAGATTGTGAGATTGACAATTGGTTCAATCCCCTTGGTGAAAAGTAAGCAACCCCCTCTACCCAACTTTGTAGTAGCATGGCTCCTACCAACGATATCCATGATTCTAAACTTGGAAAGGATGAATCCTTCTTTGATATTATTATTGTTGATCCTCTTATCAGAAATAAGGCTTCTAATTAGGTTTGTGACCTGGCCATAGTATCATATGAAAAATGCAAAGTGAGTCTTAATGCTAACAACAATGAAATTCACCCATTATAGTTAAACCTAGGAACTGAGTCAATATCTAGTGATATGGCCACTAGAGAGGAGAAACTTCTAGGTCAAGACAACATGAAGGAGTCTAGAAAAGAAAACTATGATGTATCAATTCCTACTGAAAATAGTCAATTCACTAAGGTTAAGAGGAAGAGAGGGAGACCAAAAGGAAAACACTCTCCTTTGCCTAAAAGGAAGGATAATAACAAAGAGCTTCCTAAATGTTTTGATAGCTTTAAGGTTGCTATAGACATCACTATTTAGTGTGTATCATGGAATTTTAGGGGACTAGAATCCCCAGACAAGAAATATGTGGTCAAGAGGTTCTTGAACCAACATAAGCACGTCGATGTTATTCTTCTTTAGGAAATAAAAGCCACTAAGTTCACATTAGATGTGAATCTTAGATACATCTAAAAATATGTGCTCCAATTTTCTACCAAACATGACAAAGGACAAGGGGGATTTTTCATTCTTATAGGAGGAAAATGAGGTAATAAGATCATTGATAATGGTTGTTCCTCGTGCAACAAGGTTGTGTAGGCCATAATTAACATCCAAAACACTAAAGTTGGAGTGTGCTCCTTTTACGCCTCTAATGACTACAGAGAAAGTATAGAACTATGGAAGTGGCTATGTACACTCTCACATATCCCCTGGATATTTTGAGGGACTTTAACATGATTGAGCATTAGGAGGATAAGCTAGGAGATTTTGAATTAGAGTGGAAGTGTGGTGAGAAACTCTACTGGACTAGAATGAAGGAAAAGCTCAAACTGTTTGATTCTCTTGAAGGAAACAAGAATAGTTATGGGTCAATTTGGTACACTTGGTGCAACTTCCAGCAAGGAAGGAAGAGATTCTATTGTAGGTTGGACAAATTTTATGCTAATAAAGATTTATTCTCTTTTTAACAAGAAGTTGATGGATCCACAGTTAGAGTATACCCATACACTCTATTGGATCATCATTGTATTAAGGCTCAGTTTGCATTGAATAATAGTGTTGATCTTCCTACTAAGAGGGAGGAAAGATTTATCCTCGATAATAGCCTACTAAAGGACCAAGATTTTATGTACACAATCTACATGATTAGAAAAATAAATAAATGTGACTACCACACTTCCTCTTCCATTGATAAATAAAACAAGAATGTTAATAGTTGGAGGGTCCTGCTTCAAACAGTGGGGAAGAAAAAAGCCAAAGATGAGAGAAAGCTAGAAAGAGACCTAGTTGAAAACCTTCTAGTCCTAGAGACTCAAACCTAAATGGACCCCACCAACCTTGAATTATCTTAATCATTGACCCACACCATAGATTTTCTAAGGAGCATTCAGAATAAAAAGATTTAGGGAATCAAAGTGAGGGCTATAATCAACTGGTTGCAATAGGGAGACAAGGGATATAATTTCTTCTTTAACATGTTGAAGCAGGATGAGTTTAAAGAAAGAATAAATAGAATATGGGAAGAGGGTAGAGAGTTGGTGGACAAAGATGACATTAAAGAATAATTCCTCCTATATTACCAGAAGTTGTTCTGCTCTGAAGGAAAATCTCCTACTAGTTAGATTGCAAGAGAGAAATGCAAAGCCCTCATCCTTAGGAATCTTTTTGAGAGGAGGCTAATAATCTTGAGAAACCAATTTAAGTGGAGGAGATCATCAAGACCATTAACATCCTCAATAATGAAAAGGCTCGTGGCCCTGATGTGTTTCTTATCGAGTTCTACAAAGAAACTAAGGAATGGATATGCATGAATTTACTTTAGGTATATGAGGAAGCACTTAATAGGGGCTCATTGGGAGCTAAAATCAATAAAGGGGTGATTAAACTACACCCCAAAGATGGGGACAAGTCCCTCATCACAAATTGGAGGCCCATGACACTGCTAAATGTATCATATAAAATCCTAGCAAAAATTATTGAACTTAGACTAGTGGATATCCTACCCAACTTTGTGAGTAATACTCAAACTGGTTTCATCTAGGGCAGATACATACCTGGAAATCTCATCACCAATTGGGAAGCTGTGAATTGGACCAAATGCACCAACCAAAAAGTAGCTATGTTTTGAATTGATTTTGAGAAGGCATATGATTAGATAGAATGGAGTTTCCTAATCATGATGTTGGAAGCATTCAACTTCCCAAAGGAATTCTGTCAAATGGTTCAGATTTTTCTTAAAGATGCCTCTATGCAGGTTGATGTCAATGGATCCCGTACTCAATCCCTTAATTTGAAGAGGTCTATTAGGCAAGGGTATACATTGGATCCTGCCTTATTTTTTATAGCGTTTGATGCTATCTTCTATCCTCTTAGAGAATCTACTCACTCCCCAAGGGTCAAGAGCATCTCCTTGCCAAACAAGGAAGACCTAATCAATATTTAGTTTGCAAATGATACAACCCTATTTTTGGAACTTGAAGAGGCAAACATGGATTCCTTGATTTTGAAGTTTAATCCCTTTTGTGAAGCTTTAGGGGCCAAGATATCATCAGCCAAATCCACCTTGCTTGGATGGGATGATGCCCCCCTCCCTCCCCATGTGGCTCAATAACTGCAACTATCAGTGGAGGTCTCCTCTAAGAAAGTTAGGTGTTTGGGCATTCCTTTTGTTGTCAACCCATGTCTAAAAGAAATGTGATTGTGGATCAAAGGGAAACTAGAGAACAATTTTGATAAATGGAATAAATAATACCTATCTATGGCTAGTAGAATGCAGGTGTGTTAGAAGATTCTCTATTCTTATAGTCTTTATTATGCCTCTGTGTGGATATTAAACAATTACTAGATCGATGATATTTATAAACTTATTAGAAATTTTTTGTGGTATGATGGTTAAGGTAATAGGAAGTAGCATTTGGTCAAATGGAAATGGTGTTGCCTAAGCAAGAAGATGGGTGGATTAAGTCTCAAGGATGTTAAGATGCAAGGGATTGCCTTAGTTGCCAAATTGATATTTAATGCTTTAGAGGGTAATGAATGATGGAAGGTTCTAATTATAAATAACATTAGGCTTGTTGTTCCTAAACAGGCCAAGACCTGGAAGTTGCTCTCCTTTAGTGACCTTATTATTGGTAGTTTTCCTGTCTCCCCAGCTGGCTCTAATGTTTTCAAGGTGATATGAAAGGAATATGAGTGTTTTAGAAGCCTGATCTCTCATAATAGAATCTTTAGTGATAATAACACCTTATGGGGCGACAGGTCAATTTGGTGGAACATATCCTACAAAGGTAGGCCCCTTGCCCTTACCCAAGGATGATTTGCCAATAATTGAAATCTTAATGGTATTTGTTGTTTCAATGATATTATTATTAATGGTCAATTAATTTCTTGGAATGTTCTTAGCTAAAAATACCATCTGCCTCCCTCCAACTGGAGAACATACTATGTTATGAGGGAAGCTTGTCTTAGTCTCCAACTTCCCAAGCGATGTTTTGTGGAGGAAGATAGGTTCTTAATGTTCACATGGGTAGATGGTAATCTGTTGAAGAACACCAAAGTCAAAGCGGTTTATGATGCTCTATGTTGTAGTATTGATTCAATTGCTCATATCAACTCTATGTAGAATTTGAATTGCAACAATAATGATTGGCATAACATTTTCATCCTTTTATTGGGTAGTAATATCATCCCCAAAGGTGTGATCCAAATGGTCAATGGTTCAAAAAACCATATTATAGGCCTTTAAACAAGCCTAATTCTGGTTAATGGAGCATCGCAGGAGACTAGGGCTTCGGCCAAGGGATTTGCAGGGTTTTCGAGCACAGAGAGGATATTCTCAAGAGAGAAGGTTTTACATTCAGAATGCGCATCAAGGTTTCAACCAAATGCGAAATGGTAAATGACCCTGGCAAAAACCAAATAGGGCCTGGGAGGATCCGAACAGGTTTTTTTACCCTCACAAACAATGGGGAGAAGACCCTAGAGTCAGGGAGGCAAATTTAGACAGAAAAGCAGAATTTTAACAGTTCAGGGCATCGTAATAAGGAGTACGGCCCAAAAACTATATGGCAGCATTTCCAAGAGAAAGAATGGTGTCCAAAGTCAAAAATGCAAAAGGCAAATACTGCCCCAGTGAGGAGAGAGGAGGAGAGATTGGAGAAAATCTCACTGCTATTGGATAACCAAAGTTGGAATGGATTAGTGGCATTTTTAAGGGTACGGGGCCTATTTTTAAAATGTTTTGGAGATTGGCCATCTCTGGGTAAAATGAAAGGATGGTGTGCGGAAAACTGGAAATGCAAGGTTTAGCTAAAAACAATGCCAAATGGTTTCTTCTTGGTCATCACTGAGAATGAGAAGGATGATAACTCAATGATGAATGGATAGTACCAAACCGGTACTGAGAGGGGGGGGTGAATCAGTACAAACAAAAACACAATCCTAAAATCGGTTTGTCAGCAGACACTATGCATAGACAAACAGACAGTAACTCTGGTCTTAAACAGAGTACAACCGGCAAAGCCCAGAATAACTGAGACAAGCATAAACCGGTTGACACTTATCTTCTCATACAATCTAGTACTTCATTTCCATTTCACCCTAGTGCATGAACAAGTAATCTATCATCAAAAGATATATAAACAGCTAGATCAACATGATTTACCTTTAGACACAAATTACTCAAACCATCACATGAATAACACCACACATGACACACAGATTTTTCACGTGGAAACCCAACTGGGAAAAACTATGGTGGGGATGAATACCCACGAGCTGTTTTTGAACTCTTTAGAAGTCCGCTCTGTTAGGAGCCTTGTCCGGTTAAAGACTAATACAATAGGCTATGTTAGGAACCAATCCTATTAGGGATCACCTGGTTAAGGGATGGCTAGAATACCCAGTTAAGGGTTAAACCCTGTTAAAGGTTACCTTGTTAGAGGATTTCAAGAACTCAATAGTTTTGAGTCACCCTGTTAAAGGACTTACAACAAGTCGGTTAAAGCTACCATGTTAAGGGATTTCCCAACTATTGAAGTGATTAGAGATCAATAGGTATTAAAATGATCTGGTAACATCACTCAATGCCAATGCAAATCCGCTTTAGCTCCTCTTCACCTTCTGCACTTACACTCTGCAGGTATCACTTCTCTCTTCTAGTCTGGCAAGTATCACGTATCCCTTTACTTGGATACACGCACACAAATTTTGCCAACAATCTCAGAAAGAAACACAACATCGACCTTATAGGAAACAGATAGGTCGGTAGCATAAACCCTAAACCCTAAACCTGTTAGGTTAAGCAATTCAAACGGTTCAATCCTGACCATTGAGCACATTGCATTAAATGCAACAGTCTTGAACCAATCTTAAGATGTTCTCCATCATTCATTTTCCACCGATTTCATGGCGGCTGATAACCCATCACGTGGTGTCACTGTTTACAAACTTCGCACATTCCCGAGGTAGATAGGAACAATCTCCTTCATGCAATATCCTTCATGCGCACAAGGATGACATGGCAATACGATCTGTTCTTTGTTACAATGCTAACTCATCACATAAAGTCACTGATTGAGTCACACAGGCTTGAGGCACTTCAACCAGAAACCCTGAAGTTGAGACTACCAACCGGTAGTCATACAAAGCTTACATGTGTCGGTTCCCATAACCACATGTCGGTTCACCTTAAACCAAGACACCGCTTCACTTTGGCACAAATGTTGGTTTACAGCATTATACCAGTTCTCACATATACCAGTTCTTGGTAACATATTGGTTCTCACATATACCGGTTCTCTCCTCTTCAGCATATTGACATCAATGACAACATACAATGTCATCATGTCCTCATACCGGTTCACATAATGCCAACAATCTCCCCCTTTGGCATTGATGGCAATATACAAAGATATCTCTCTGCTTCACATCTTCTCCCCCAATTTTTGTAGATATCTTCTTCGCTTCTCTTCTTCTCCCCCTTTGACAACAATGCCAAAGTGGAGGCACAAGCTTCCCTGCTCCATTATGTTGCTCCCCCTGAGGAGTAGCATCCTTCAACACATCAATCAAAAAAAAATTGACTATGCAATACCTGACCGATGTGGAGCATATACCTTTAGTTCACCTCCTGAAGGGGCAGCACCCCTAATTCACCTCTTAAGTACATAAATGTAGCCTTTGGGAGAGGCTTGGTGAATATGTCTACTAACTGCTCCTTACTGGAAACATGTTCCAATGCAATCTATTTGTTCTGAACTTTTTCCCTCAAGAAATGATACTTAAGCTCAAAGTGCTTGGTTCTAGAATGTAAAACCGGATTCTTGGAGATGTTAATTGCACTAGTATTGTCACAAAATATACTTACTGGTTCAGATATAGGAACTTTGAAGCCATTTAATACATGCTTCCTCCAAATTGTCTGAGTGCAGTTCATGAAAGTTGCAACATACTCTGCTTCCGCTGTAGACTGAGAGATACAAGTCTGCTTCTTACTCATCCATGAGACCAGTCTACCACCGAGAAAGAATGCACCACCGGTTGTGCTCTTCTGGTCATCTACATTCCCAGCCCAATCAGCATTTGTGAACACTTTCAGGTTAAAATCATTATTGTATGGATACCATAACCCATAGTCAATAGTTCCCTTTAGATATCTAAGAATCCACTTGACTGCTACCAAGTGGGATTCTCTAGGGCTTTGCTGAAACAGAGCGGTAATACCCACTGCATGTGCAATGTTCGGTCTGCTATGCACTACATAATGCAACTTACCAATCATTGATCGGTATTCCTTCTCATTAACCAATGCTGAGTCATCCTCTTTGGATAGTTTACAACCGGTCACCATCGGTGTACCAACCGGTTTGCTATCTTCCATGCCAAAGGTCTTCAACACCTCTTTGAGATACTTGGACTGAGTGATAAAGATTCCATCTTTCATCTGCTGGATCTACAGTCCAATGAAGAACTTAATCTCCCTTATGAGTGACAACTCAAACTCTTTCTTCATCTCATCTGTAAACTCATGGCTCATCTTGTCATCTCCACCAAAGATAATGTCATCAACAAATACCTCATAGATCAGGATCTGATCTCCTTCAGACTTCAAGTAGATATTGCTATCTTCGCTTGTTCTCTCAAATCCAATCTTCACAAGATGGGAATGCAGGCATTCATACCATGCTCTAGGTGCCTGATTTAGACCATATAAGGCTTTATGTAGCCTACAAACCATGTCATTGTCTTCAGATAGGGAAAACCCATCTGGTTGCTCTATATACACTTCCTCTTCAAGTACACCATTTAGGAATGCATATTTTACATCCATTTGATATACTTTGAATCCTTTAAAAGCTACATATGCAAGAAGCATATGAACTCCTTCCAATCTGGCTACAAGAGCAAAGGTTTCTCCATAGTCTTCTCCTTCTTCTTGGGCATATCCTTTACACACCATTCTGGCTTTGTTTCTAATCATTGTGCCATCCTCATTCAGCTTATTTCTGAAAACCCATTTGGTGACAATGACATTTTTATGCTCTGGTCTGGGTACCAAAGACCATTTACTATTTTTCTCTATCTGGTCAAGTTCCTCTTCCATTGCCTTGATCTAGTCTTCATCTTTATGTGCCTCTTTGAATGATTTAGGCTCAAATTCAGAGATCATACATGAGTTTTCTCTGACCTTTCTTCTTGTAAGAATTCCTGCATCCTTATCTCCTATGATCTGCTTAGGATCATGATTCAGCTTGACATACTGAGGAATGGTCTAAATAGATTCCTCTTGCTTTTCTTCTTCATCCTCATCTCCATCAGTATCAGTATCTACATTTACTGGTGCAGGAGCACTGTTACTGGTACTTGGTTGGCTAGCAACCGGTTCCCAAAAGGTTGCAATCGGTTCATTTACCGCTTGCTTACTGTTGGTTTCCTCAATTTTATCAGAGGCTTCATCAACTCTCACATTGATGCTTTCCATAATTCTTTGAGTCCTATTATTGAAACACTTGAGAGCTTTGCTCTTGGTGGAATACCCTAGGAATATTCCCTCATCACATTTCACATCAAATTTGCTCTGGTGTTCGCTCCTCTTGATGTAACATTTTCTACCAAACACTCTAAAATAGCTAACCATGGGTGTCTTACCAGTCCAATACTCATAAGGAGTTTTATCCTTACCTTTCTTGATGAGTACCCGGTTCATTGTGTAGACTGCAGTGCTCACCGCTTCTCTCCAAAAGGTGTGAGCAACTTTTCCTCAAATCAACATAGTTCTAGCTGCTTCAACCACAGTCCGGTTATTCCTCTCTGCTAGGCCATTCTGCTGTGGATTCCGGGGGGTGGACAACTGCCTCTTGATGCCATGTTCTTCACAGTACTTGTTGAATTCAACAGAAGTGAATTCCTCTCCTTGATCAGTTCTCAGGCACTTGATCCTTTTGCCGTTTTCCTTCTCCACTAATGCTCTAAAAGCTTTGAACTTTACAAAAGCTTTAGACTTATCTTTCAAGAATGTGACCCACATCATTCTTGAGCAGTCATCAATGAGAATCATGAAGTACCTATCACCCTGCACACTCCTAGTTTTCATAGGACCACACAAATCAGTATGCACAAGATCAAGCAAGTTGTCAACAGTGAAAGGTTTACCTTTAAAGGTTGAGGAAGACATTTTCTCCAATTGACACTCTCTGCACAAGGTATTTTCCGGTTTGCTTAGCACCGGCAATCCTCTAACTGCCTTGATCTTACTAGCCTTCACAATGTTATCAAAGTTTACATGACAGAGTCTCCTATGCCATATCCAGCTATCATCAAATTTAGCCATAAGACATGTACTTATATTTGCATTCAGCTGAAATAGGTTACCTTTGGTCTGCATACCGGTGGCCACCAATTCACCATTCTTTCCTTTGATTCTGCACACTCCATTCTTGAATTCCAGAGTGAGACCATTGTCATTCAGCTGGGCAACACTCAGAAGGTTGTGTCTGAGACCATCAACCCAATACACATTGTCAGCACTACTCTTTCCGTTCAGAGAGATGGACCCTCTGCCTTTGACCATACATTGTGCATCATTACTAAAGTGAACCACACCACCATCATACTCTTCCAAGGATAGAAACTTTCTCTGGTCACCAGTCATATGGTGAGAACAGCCACTGTCAATAATCCACTCATTGGAATTATCAAAGCGGGAGACAAGAGCCTTCTTGTCTGACACATCTTCCTTGACAGCAACAAACACAATATCTACATTTTCTTCATCTTCTGATTCCTCATCTGTGACACCTTCATCAACTGCCACAAAACAATTTCTTTGGTTTCCTCCTTTGAATTTCTTGAACCTTTCTTGTTTGTCCTTGTTGTCACCATTAGGACAGTTTACAACAATATGTCCTATCCGGTTACAAGAAAAGTATTTCAAAGGGAGCTTACCTCTGTATTTGTCGGTTCCTTTAGGAAGTTTCCTGGCAAGAAGAGCTTCAAATGCCATTATAATCTCCTCATCATCCATTTCTCTGCTCTATCTTGGTTCACCACTAGTGCTAGCTTCTTTTCCTTTTCTGGATGGTACCATGGAAGCTTTAAAAGCTAATTCGGTCTTTTGAACACTGCCATCAAAACTATTTAGCACATAGGATGTCAACTTTGCAATGATGGAGTCTAGGGATACCTTAGTCTTGTCTATTAATCTCAACTCTTGAATAGTAGCAACCCTTATTGCATAGACCGGTAATAAGGATCTCAGGACTTTGCTTACCATAGTGAAATCTTCCATTTTACCACCTGCACTCTTGATATCTCCGACAACAGTTTTGATTCTTATTCCATACTGTTAAATGGTCTCACCTTCAACCATCCGCATGTCTTCAAATTTCCCTCTAAGGCTTTCTTCCTTAGCTTGTTTTACATGCTCATCACCGCCATAGATATTTTCAAGAGTATCCCATACCTCTTTGGGATTTACCTTATCTTGGACATCAATAAACTCAATGTCAGATAAACTACTAATTAGGGCTTCCATGACTTGCCCATTCTCCCGCATCTCTCTCTTTTGGTCATCGGTGAGAGTACGGGTAGGGGCAACATAGGCATTCTCAAAATAGCTCCAGTGTTGAGCACCCATGCTTCTGATGTATATCTTCATTCTATCTTTCCATATACTGAAATTTTCTCTGTTGAACTTTGGACCTTCCCTCTTCATTATTAGACTGGGATCTTTACCTCAAGCGGTTAAGCTTATAACACAGAGGACCTGGAGGACGCTCTGATACCAATTGATAACTCAATGATGAATGGATAGTACCAAACTAGTACTGAGAGGGGGGGTGAATTAGTACAGACAAAAACACAATCCTAAAACCGGTTTGTCAGCAAACATTGTGCATAGGCAGACAGACAGTAACTCCGGTCTTAAACAAAGTACAACCAACAAAGCCCAGAATAACTGAGACAAGCATAAACCGGTTGACACTTATCTTCTCATACAATCTAGTACTTCATTTCTATTTCACCCTAGTGCATGAACAGGTAATCTATCATCAAAAGATATATAAATAGCTAGATCAACATGATTTACCTTCAGACACAAATTACTCAAACCATCACATGAATAACACCACACATGACACACAGATTTTTCACGTGGAAACCCAACTGGGAAAAACCATGATGGGGATGAATACCCACAAGCTGTTTTTGAACTCTTTAGAAGTCCGCTCTGTTAGGAGCCTTGTCCGGTTAAAGACTGATACAATAGGTTCTATTAGGAACCGATCCTGTTAGGGATCACCCGGTTAAGGGATGGCTAGAATACCCGGTTAAGGGTTAAACCCTGTTAAAGGTTACCTTGTTAGAGGATTTCAAGAACTCAATGGTTTTGAGTCACCCTGTTAAAGGATTTACAACAACCGGTTAAAGCTACCCTGTTAAGGGATTTCCCAGCTTTTGAAGTGATTAGAGATCAACAGGTATTACAATGATCTGGTAATATCACTCAATGTCAATGCAGATCCACTTTAGCTCCTCTTCACCTTTTGCACTTACACTCTGCAGGTATCACTTCTCTCTTCTGGTTTGGCAAGTATCATGTATCCCTTTACTTGGATACACACACACAAATTTTGCCAACAACCTCAGAAAGAAACACAACATCGACCTTATAGGAAATAGATAGGTTGGTAGCATAAACCCTAAACCCTAAACCTGTTAGGTTAAGCAATTCAAACGGTTCAATCATGACCGTTGAGCACATTGCATTAAATGCAATAGTCTTGAACCAATCTCAAGACGTTCTCCATCGTTCGTTTTCCACCAATTTCATGGCGGCTGATAACCTATCACGCATTATCACCATTTACAGACTTCGCACATTCCTGAGGTAGATAGGAACAATCTCCTTCATGCAAGATCCTCCACGCGCACAAGGCTGACATGGCAATATGATATGTTCTTCATTACAATGCTAACTCATCACACAAAGTCACTGATTGAGTCACACAGGCTTGAGGCACTTCAACCGGAAACCCTAAAGTTGAGACTACCAACCGGTAGTCATACAAAGCTTCCATGTGCCGGTTCCCATAACCACATGCCGGTTCACCTTAAACCAACACACCGCTTCACTTTGGCACAAATGTCGGTTCACAATGTTATATCGATTCTCACATGTACCGGTTCTTGGTAACATACCGGTTCTCACATATACCGGTTCTCTCCTCTTCAGCATATTGACATCAATGACAACATACAATGTCATCATGTCCTCATACCGGTTCACATAATCCCAACAAAGGATAAACAATGGATTCTGAATAGTGGCCCCTTTTTTGTGGGGGGCAGAGGTTTATATATTCTGGAGTGGGAACCAAATTTCAATCCTTTGCAGGGATCAGTTGAAATGATATCCATTTGGTTACGTTTATACAACCTGCCCAGAGAATACTGGAATGAGCAAATATAGAAATCATCACCAATGAAGGGCAATGGCTCCAAAAGATTCAGATTGAAGAATCAAGTGAAAGATGCAAATACTGCAAAAAAGATGGTCACTTGGAGGAGACTTGTCTAATTGGCCCAAAAGGGAAAAATGTGGAATCAACGATCCAAGAAGAGTTAAATGTATTAGCGAGCAATGCTAAAGATATGGGTGAGAAGGAAGCAGAGATTAGCATTATTCAAAATACACAGATGCACCTGATCCAAGAGGAGGCTTCGTCGGACACAAATAAGAATATTTCTTCGGAGGAAGAGATATTAGGGGAAGTTTCCCTTAGAAATAAACATTTGGAGGCAGCAAGGTGGGTAGAAGAAGCTATTGTTCGGGTGGAGAAGGCAGTAGAGGTCCTAGATGAAGCGAAGTCAAGAGCCACATCCCTTGTGGGAAAGGGACAATCAATGGAGATGTTTGAGAAGATGGAGGGTTTGCAGGAGGATGCCCTAAAAAAGGGTGGAGTTAATGTAAGTAGAGAATTAGAGGGAGAAGAGGACGAGGATTAATGGGGTTGGATGGATGAGGAAGACATCCTGGAGACAAGGACTTTAGAGCAGTTTGAGCCTGAATGGAACAAGATTCGTCTAGGAGAAAAAAGATCTAGAGGTAGGAAATCAAACCAAGTTAGAATTGCAATGGCCGGAAGCGATAAGGGTCAATTCAAGCTCACAGTAGGGAAGGAAATTACCCTTCCTGAAGGATAATGAAAAGCATAACATGGAATGTCAGGGGCTGCAATGCCCTTGATAAACGTCAATTGATCAAAAGAGGTTTGGATCAATTAAGGTCGGATGTAGTTTTTCTACAGGAAACTAAGCTTAATAAAGAGGATTGAGATATGCTGATTAGATCTTGGAAGCAATGGAAGGGAGTCTTTGTTGATTCGGAGGGGGCATCGGGAGGTTTGGGCATTCTCTGAAACCCACCAATCATAGGGTAGAGATATTAGATGACTCCCGTATGTGGTAGGTGTGTAAGCTCCATTCTTTCCCTTTAAATGTTGATTTCTTTTTTATTAATGTGTATGGACCGACTAAACCAAATCAACAAGGAAATTTTTGGCAATCCCTTTCCTCTCTCATCCAAAAACTGGAGGAAGGAACTATCATTATTGGGGGAGACTTTAATGCAATTCTGGAAATAAGTGATAAAGTGGGGGGCAAGAGAAGTCCTACATCTTCCCAAGCAAATTTTCAAAATTTTGTGATCAATAATGGCCTCAAAGAAATCAAATCCAAAGAAGGACAATTTACATGGTCGAACAGAAGGATTCTGGGGAATCATGTAGCAGAAAAACTGGATCATTTTTTTTTGGGAGGGGCTTGGGCAGATTCCCCCCTCATTTTTGTCTCAAATATCCAACCGATGGTTGCTTCTGACCATCTACCAGTGGAACTCATTATAGCATTTGATGGCCCTCCCATTAGGTGCCCCTTTAAATGTGAAAAGATGTGGCTGAGGGACGGGAGTCTGCGAGACCTGATTGCGGAATGGTGGGCTGAGACTCCTGAGGTGATTGGTACAATGGCTTTTAGGTTTGTTAAGAAACTGCAGTTTGTTAAGAAAGTGCAATTTGTTAAGTCTAAGGTTAAAGAGTGGAACCGGACTAAATTTGGGAATGTTTTTGCTATTAAGCAAGAGTTGGAGGAGAAGCTGGCCGCACTACAAGAAACAATAATTCAAAATGGAATGTCCTCGAAGTCCTTTTTGTAGGAACATGATTTTAAAAATCAGTACAATGAGATTCTAGCACAGGAAGAAATCTATTGGCAACAAAAATCGAGGGAGTATTGGCTTAAGGAAGGGGACATAAATACTAAATTCTTCCATAATTCGGTCAAGGCCAAAAGATCCTGGAACAAAATCACCTCCATACATAACAAGGAAGATATCCTTTTGGAAAACCCGAGGGATATCAATAGTGAGGCAGTCAGTTTCTTCTCGACCTTATTGTCAAAGGAAGGAAATATTAGTGTAGAGGATCAACAAAATAGTCTTAATGCTATTCTGAAGCTGATCACAGAAGTACAAAATTAGACACTCATGAAACCTATTCAGTTTGATGAGGTTCGGAATGCAGTTTCAGCATGATGGGGGACAAAGCCCCGAGTCCGAATGGCTTCTCGGCCTTCTTCTATCAGACTTTTTGGGATTTAGTTGGGAAAGATGTTTGGGCTGTGGTGGAGGAGTCGCGAAGAAAGGCGTATGTCGCAAAGGAATTGAATTGTACACTGATAGCCCTTATCTCCAAAGTGGAGAATCCAACATCCTTTAATGAATTCGGGCCAATTTCTTTGTGTAAAATAGTAACAAAAATTATCTCTAATAGATTGAAACCAATTCTAAATCACATAATTTCAGAAGAGCAGAGCGGGTTTGTTCCAGGAAGATCGATTATTGAAGGAATAATAATTGTACATGAAGCCATCCATACTGTAAGATTAGCAGAAGTGGATCGAATGTTGATTAAATTGGATATCAAGAAAGCTTATGACATGGTGGATCGAGAATTCCTATTCCAGGTCCTTAACAGATTTGGTTTCTCAGAAGGTTGGATTAACTGGGTTTGTGCATGTTTAGATGGAGTTTGGACCTCGGTGCTGGTAAATGGTAGCTCACAAGGATTCTTCAAAACATCTCGTGGAACCAGACAAGGGGATCCTTTATCCCCCTTCTTATTCATCATCTTGGTTGAAGTGTTGGGCAGATTTATTCTTTCTCAGAGGAATCGAGGTAGTTGGAAAGGGATTATAATTGCGGAAGGAATGGACTCGATAACTCATCAACAATTTGCGGATGATACCTTGTTATGCGGACATTCTTCACTACAAGAGGCTAGAGTAATTAGAAGGACAATAGATTCATTTTGCACGGATTCTAGTCAACAAGTCAATTGGACAAAATCAAAAGTTCTATTTTTCAACACAGTGGGTGGAAGACAGCAAGAAATCATGAACATTCTAGGAGTCAAAGTGGGCACTTTACCTAGAAAATTCTTGGGTATCCCTCTTTTCGGGGGGCCGAACCATATGGAATTATGGCATAACCTTATTGACAGAAGTGTCAATCGTCTTGAAGGATGGAAAAGTAAATGGTTTACTCTGGCTGGAAGGTTAATGCTTCTCAAATCGATCCTATCTGCCCTACCTATATATTCCATGATGGCTCTAAAGATCTTGGAGAAAGTGATCAGATGCATTAACAGAGGAATGAGAAAATTTCTCTGGAATGGAAAAGAGGTGAGTGACAAGATCCCCTTGATGGCATGGGACAAAGTCTGTCAACCCAAATTGACGAGGGGGGGGGGGCAAATTTGAGGAAGTGGACTTTGCTTAATGAGGCATTGGGAGCAAAATTGGTATGGCAGATGTACTCTCATCCGAACCAAAAGTGGGTACAAATTTTAAAACATAAATATCTAGATCAGATGAGCACTGAACGAATCTTCACCCTCAGAATTCTCCCCAAAGGATCTGCTATCTGGAATTTCATATGTTCTTGCAGACATGTGATCACTAAGCATATCACATGGGAACTAGGTAAAGGGACAATGGCCAAATTCTGGATGGAGGCCAACACTCAATCAAAGGCAAGGTTGTGAGGAAATCAAACGAATCACGGAAACACAGTGGGGTGTGAAGGAAGCAGATTTCATCACTAAGTGCAGGATAAATGGAGTAGACCTTTGGGAATGGAAGAAGTCAGACAATCTTCCTATGACTCCAAACCAGAAGGCTTAGTTTAAGTCCATCTTACAGAAGTATACGCCACCTATGTCGAACAAGGAAGATACACTCAGATGGTGTGGATCAAAATCTGAGCAGTATTCGGTCAAAATTGGCTATGGCATTTTAGAAAATTTGGAAGCAAGGGTGGACTATCCAACTAAAGTGTTGTGGAGCTCTCCTATCCTACCGTAAGCAGGAGCATTCTCATGGCTGGTTTTAAGAAAGAGAATCCTTACTAGAGAAAGACTGTGCAGATTAGGCTTCCTGGGTCCATTTAGGTGCACAATGTGTAAGAATGCAGAAGAAACTTTGGATCATCTATTACTCCAATGTGAGGAGGAACAGAAGGTATGGAAATTCCTTCTTGGTAAACTGGATTGGGCCACCCTGCTTCCTAATTCGATATCTGACATTTTTACAAGTTGGAGATTACCTTGCCGAAAATCAGTCTTTTCCAGCTTATGGCTAGTAGCCCCGTCTCTTGTAGTATGGGAAATTTGGAAGGAGAGAAACAGGAGAATTTTCCAAGATAAATCAGAATCTAAGGAGAAGTTGTGTGCAAGGGTGGAAAGGGCAATAGCTGAAGCGGTTTCTGTGGCGGCCAGGAATCATAATTTAACAAAATATCCGTTCACAAATGAAGATAGAGATATCCAGGCAAATTGGCCTCTGAACCATTGCCAACCTATTAATGGGTCTTCGGGGGTTGATCCAGTTTTTTCTGTAGAGAAGATTAAATGGGAACCACTGAGCAAACAGTGGATAAAGATCAATTTCGATGGTGCATCAAAAGGAAACCCGGGAACCTCATGTGCGGGAGTGGTGGCGAGAGATGACAACGGATTTATCCTATTCAAAGGAGCTCAGCGATTGCAGGATTGCACCAACAATGAAGCAGAGGTCCAGGTGACCTTTCTAGCAACAGAACTAGCCTTAAACATGAAAGTCCAAAGGCTTCACTTAGAAGGGGGCTCTCAGATAGTTACTAATGCAATAACTAAAGGCAACACGCCATGTTGGAAGCTAAATCGATGGGTGGCGATGATCTAAGAGAAACTCAACACATTCGTGGAGTTTTGTGTCACGCATATTAGGAGGGGAGCAAATGCAGTGGCAGATGTGTTGTCAAACATTGGAAGTGAATTGGATAGTTGTGCAGCCAAATGGTGGAAAGGCGATGGTCGTGTGTGGGAGTGGTACTAATTGCAATGTTTTAAAAATGTGCAGTCCTCAACTTGTTAAGGCGAGTAAAATTTGGCAAGTACAAATGCCAAGGTGGTGACTACTCTTTGAAGAAGGAGTTGTCTGTGGTAGGTCGCATGAGCGGAGTGAGGGGAGGATGGCAGGAAATCTTGTTCTTGATCTCATAGCATTAATGCCTTATCCTTCGCACTCATTACACGTCCTATACGATGGAGGCATGATTTATTACCCTTTGAGCTGTGTGCCAGGGTTTGTTTTGAAGTAGAACTAATTTGTATCTTGTAGCTTCTGTATGAAATTGTATTGTAGAAAGTGTTGTTTTGAAATTGCAGGTGACCATGGAGGCCAATTTCACGCTGCGAACAGACAAGAAATTGGTGCCCTTTTTGGGCAAAGTATCGAATAAACGAATGCAAGGACTGTTCCGGTTTAAGGAGGAGAAGTTGTGGGTGGCAGCTCGACTCATGCTTGCAGAGGAGGTGGCTTATATCCGTCACCGATATCGAACCAACATGGAGGTATACTCCCTGATTCTGGCGTGGGCCTGTGAGTTCAAACCATAGGTGGAAAAGGTAAAACTCACATTGATCAAATTGATCGATGGGGAGTTTTTGATTAACCTGGATTCAATCTTGAAATGGGTGGTACCACGAGTTGGCATTCAAATCAAGGAAGGGGACGACCAGGAGGAATTGCTTCCTTTTATTCGTGGTCCAGAGGATGAAATCAAATACCAATGTCGTGAACGTGCTCGTGTGGGGTGGGAAGTGATGAAACTCTTTGTGAAATTAACCAGAGTGGATGAAGTCCTGAAGGCTCTGCATGTGGTGGCAAGGATGGAGGTTGGTAGGGAATTGAGAGATAGATTTGAAGAAGGAAGGGCCATACAACTACTTGCAAGCTTGGAGAGCGACCTCGACTTCGGGTGCCTAGACTGCATTCCAAAAATGAAAGTTGAAGTGGCAAAAGGGAAAGCATCGACCTCCAAGGAGGTAAGGGAGGAGGCGACCCAGGGGGATAGTGAGTGAGCGGCCTATCGGCCAGTGTTGTTTTTCCAAATGATTTCATCTGTTAGTTTTAATTCCAAAACTTTTATTAGTGTCGGAACATTTGGTTCGGATAACCAGCAAAGAACTGGTTTTTTGTTTGCTGCTATAAGCAGTAGGGTAGGGTAATCTACAAGTTTGGACTATGGGTAGTATGGGTTTCTCCTTTTCTGCGTTTATGCATGGTGAATGACTGCAAATTTTGTATTTTAAAATCTCTGAATCAATAGAATGAAAAAATATTTACTGATAAAACAAAAAATATCATGCCCAAAAATAAAGGTTTTAAGTGGTTGTTTAATCTTTATAGATTATCGATTAAAAATAAGCAACAAGATATTGATGTTTGTAGTATTTGCAGAGTTAAGGAATCTACTATGCATATTTTCTTTGACTATGTTTTGGCTAAAGAAATATGGAACAGTTTTGGAATTAATTTCTCTGCTAGATTCATTAATAGCATTAAAAAGATAGCAATCTATTGTGGTCTCTCTTATCATGTGAAATACTTTAGAGTATTTGGTCCATTAGGAATGAAGAGAAATTTCAAGGTAAGGGTAGGTTGCTTACTGAGTCTTTAAGAAGACTCATTGCTTAAACAATGTTGAAATGCAGGTCACCATTGTCATGAGGTTAGCAAAAAAGAAATATGAAATATTTATTGAGGATGGCACAACCAGAATCTACCTATTGCAACTGTCTCACAGGTACACTTGGTCCAGATTCAAGATAGAGAGATCACCATTTGTAAATGCATTGGAGGTATTCATGAATGAACTTAATGAAGCTAAGAGAGCGGAAAGGCAGCAACAGGATCATCAAGTAGATGCAGTTGAAATGGCACAATGGAACAGGAATATCATATGGATGGAAGGGCCCCTAGGGTGGACGGGATGGATAGAGGAGTAAGATGATGTTAAGAATAGTCAATGATATAGATTTTGTTTGTAGTTGCATGCATAATACAATATATGGATCAAAGTTATTTATAGTGAATCTCAGTCTTTTGCATATGTATCATTAGGTTGTATATGGATCACATATGTATATGGTTCTTTTTGTGTGTGGGTTGATATATATGGTTTTTTTGTATATGGTTCGATGTATATAGATATGATCTTTTTGTATATATATATATATATATATATATATATATATATATATATATATATATATATATATATATATATATATATATATATATATATATATATATATATATATATATATATATATATATATATATATATATATATATATACAGAGAATTCGAAATATATATATATATATATATATATATATATATATATATATATATATATATATATATATATACAGAGAATTCGTTTTAAATCCCATCGATCTCATGCAAGCCTAATTTCTTCGTACATACCAAAGAAATAATTAATTAATGAAAAAATTTATAAATTATTACCAAATAATATGAATTTAAATTATTTATATGTTCCTAATCCCTACCATAGAATGTAAATTCATTTAACGTTTTTAAATTTTCTAAGAAAATAACCATCATAATTAAATATACGAGAAGGTTCATAATATTTCCCATTCTAAATGCCTTTATGAGATTCATGTTATAGTAGCCCTAGGATTTGGAGCTTTAGGAGGACAAAAGGACTTTTTTGAAAAGAAAAGAAAGTGAAGCCAGTCATCCTCTTTGGGCCCACATTACTACTACTCTATTTGTGCACAGTGAAATTATAAAACTATCAATTCTCTAATGTTTAGTTTCCAATTAATTTTTAAAAATATTTTTTCTCTAATATTTAGTTTGCATTTTTTTTAATATTTTTAGGTAAAACATTAATGATTTTTTTTAGTGTTCAATATTATAATATTAATATTCAAGATTCATAATAGAAGAATCAACATGGAAAAGAACTTGAAAACGAGTTAATTTTTTTTAGTTCTTGATCCCTTAGACCACCGGATTTAGTGGACATCATTAAAAGTTCTTCCTTCCTTCCTTCCTTTATAATATCAAAATATCACATGCATTCCAAAGGCCTTTCAAATTCACCCATTGCACAAGTTCTGACCAAAATGTAAGAAAAAACGCTATTGAGTCCCCTTAAAATACACCAAGATATTAATACCCTTCATAATATCTTATTCAACCACGTCCTGCACTTCTCACACAAATAAAAATACCCATGTTGACATCATAGCTAGGTTGAGATTTGTGTAGAAAATGAATGAAATATGAAGTTGTTTCAACTGCTATCTACTAGGTTTGATTGTGCGATTAATTATGGTGATCCAACTCCTTGAGGTGAATATGAATCATCCCCTCTTGACTTGTGCAATAGAGGAGATTTGTGTCAGTAGCATTGACAAACCATATGCATCAAGCCATCAAGGTTTGCTCTCCTTATTTGCGTTGTTGCAAGAGTATGAGAATAGGAGCCAATAAAGAATTGTTCTAGAGTTCGGTCATTACAATATGACAATCTTGATCCATAGTCTTCTATAGGGGATTGTTGAGCTAAATTGTGAATGTGTGTGAGTGATTGAAGGGCTTCTCCCAAATAATGGGACATTTACTTGAATGTCCTATTAAGAGTAAAGAAACTGAGGCTTTTGTTATCAAAAAAAATTCGCAAGGCTATGTGAGAAAAGACTCGCGGGAGAAAGAAATAGTATTATGATGAAGTTTTTAGTCTCAACATGGGTCATCAACAAAAGACCTATACAAAGACCAGTATTCCATGGAAGTCAAAGATTCTCATGTGCAACTGAGGATTAACTCACCTCATCTTCAATGTCAAACAGCATGGTGGAAAAGGCCAAAAAAAGTATCACTTGCCACTATAAAGGAGATTTGCAATGCAAACAAACAATTGTCATGTAACTCACTATTTTTTATAAGGAAACAATGAGTCATATGCAGTTCATGAATCAATAGAAATATAAAATCTTTCTTAATTGATGACATGGAATGAATGAATGAAATTTTTTAATGATGCTTGTCAGACCAAGCAATCTATGGGACCCAAGATTGAAAACAATGCAATGACCCTAAAAGATCCAACCAACAAACCCCAGTCACAAACATAAAGTGACCATTAATCTTTGCTGATCAAGTTTCTTTTGTTGTGAATTTTGACCAAGTAATTTGTCATATTTTCTATTTGTTCCTCCTTGAAACCAAGTATTTAGAGACTCGACTTTTAGAATATTAGCATATTTGTCTCAAATGTCCTCATATGTCGAACACTCCATGATGTAATGTCACTTTGTTTCCACCAACCTTGAAGTACAAAAATGATAAATCATGTTAGCCCATTCCTCTTTGGGTGTTTTATGCCTTTCCATTTTACATATACGATGGTGCGAGCTAGTTTTTCACTAGGCTATTAGCATTTTAGCTTTTTAATTTATACCCACCTCTAGGTAGTGTTTTTGTTGGTGGTCACATGTGGGATTGAAATGTTTGGCATAGTATTCCCTTTTTAGTTTGAAATATTTTTATCACAACACCACTATAACTTTCTCTCACATACCTTTTGATTTCTAGATTTACATTTGGGCATTCATTCATATTGATTCCCAATCTATTCAACCACTTGATATTTTGGTGTTTTTTCTTTTGTTTAGCTTTTCCTCTTCTACAATTTTGGGGCAACGATGAAGGCTCTGGCCTCAACTAAGATGATCTCATAAGAGAGAGTGGTTTTAATTTTGAAATAGCTTGTGATGATATATTTGTGATCTTTCTATTTGTCCCATCTTGATATTGGTGTACTGCTACCCCATACTTCACAACCATATGCTACCACCGATATGACAAGCAGTCCAAATGACATCTTTGATTCCAATCTCATAGCTTGGTTGAGTTGTATCCATTTTGAATTATGTATACAAAAATTCATCCCCCTTGTATCCTTTTTACTCTATAAACATCCCAACTAAGATTGTTATGAAAGTTAAGGCCCGAGTATTTGTATCCATTTACCACTTGTAAGGGGCTTTCCTCGAGCTCAAACTTTACTTCTTTTTCTTGTCAATGTAAAGATCATGACTTTGGTTTTTCCAATTTTCACTTAAATTCCCACTGCTAACAAACCAAATGCACACCCTCGCCACATGACTTGTCCATCCAATCTTCTAACTTGTCTATGTAGATCCCAAACAAAGTGGGAGACAATGAACACCCTTGTTTGACTTTGATGTCACTCCTAAAAGTCTCAAAAAAAAAAGCCCATTTTCAGTTCTAATTTTGGCTTGAATTTGCTCATACAACCTATGGGCTTCCACCCAATTGTGTCGTGGATACACTAACAATTAACTTATTCCAGACATAATTTTGTAAAACCTTAAAAATTAGGAAGTGACATACACTAACAAAAAATTAGGGAGTGACATACACTAACAACCAAAGCAAAGTAAGCGTTCACATGTATTTTGTAAAGCAGTCCAATTTAAAAGTTTAAGCTCATAAATTTAAGGATGCCACAGTCCCATGAACATTGTAGAGAAGATCAGCTTAGGTTTAAGCTCATGAATTTAAGCAAGTTGGTGGTCTCATAAATTTAATTTTCCCTCAAAAACATTTTGACGAAATTCATCTATTTTTTGCTAGAAATCAATTTAAGATGATTGACAAATGACATCAATTTTTTTTAAGCTGGTGGAGCAATTTCTAGCCACATACCGTTTTCATCTACCTAAATTTGAAGACCTAAAAAGTAGAAATACTATTTTTTTGAAAAAAGATTTCAAATAATTTTATTTTAAAAAAAAAAATGAGACCACTTCTTTCTAGGACCCCTACACCTTAATAAAGACGGGAAAAAGCCAATTAAAACATGGTAACAGGCGCTACCAAGTCGACAATCAAATATACATAAGCACAACTAAAAAAAAGTGAAACTTTAGCCAATAACGATTTGGGCGTTTGAGCAAAATTTATATAGTCCACTTTGAGTTCACAATTAAATCCTGACATATGATGACAAATTTTAGTCAGGTACTTGTGTTGTAGTTCCAATTTGTATGTTATTTGAGGTGTTAACTAGCTATGAATAGTTATAATTGGAGAGTTGAAAGGTAAAGTAGATACACATTGTTCAATTTAGTTAAATTATTATTAAAAAAGGTGCAAATATTAGTCATATTTGATATATTGGATTAGTAAAATGGTTGCCAAAGAATATTTATATTTGAGGTGTTGAACAGATAGTATGATAATGCAGCTCGAGGTTACAATACAGTTCCATGCATTATATTAAAAATATCCTCTTAACAGAGGAAAAAGTAAACTGAAACAATACATAAAATAAACCCCAGACGGTTCAGAAAGATATGCTATATGATTTCAATATTCAATTTATCTTAGAAGCTTAATGATCACTTTGTCATGAGATGCAAGCAGGGAAGTTGCTTCAGATTATAATAATGGAGCTCATGGGTACAAGACAGTTGCATGCAGTATAATAATGATACCCTCTTACAAGCTGAAAAAGTAACCATTCAAATAGGATAATAATGGAGCTCATGGGTACAAGAAAATTGCATCCAGTATATTAACAATAGCCTCCTAACAGCTGAAAAGTTAACATTAACTGAAACAATAAAAGGATACATATATAGGATAAACTCCAGATGAACCAGAAAAGAAATGCCATATAATTTCAACATTCAGTTCAGCTAAAAAAGTCTTAATGGTAGCCTTAATCATGAGATGCAAGCACAGACAGCTCATGAATTTAAAGGCTCGAAGTGCCCTTAGACATTGCCTAATTTCATTGAACGATATTTGATCTTTCTTTGTTAGTTGATAGTAAATACTGCAGTTTCATAAGCTTCAGTTCCGTTATCCAAGAGAGAAGCATATACCATAACACAGGTCTTGGGGTATTAATCTGCTCTTAAAGGTATCTTTCTATTTCAAGACAAATAGGTTCCCATATGCGCCATAGGATAGGGCTTCTTTCTTAACTTTTCTTGATAGCATTTGCATAAACTTGCCATTGGCTTCTTTGTATTCAATCACTCCTCTTATTGAACATCTCACTAATCATCCTCATTAACGACAGAAAACTTAAGATATTTACTCACAACATTCATAATTAAAGAGGGCATCAAGATAAATGTTTCAAAACTAATTTCTAAAATCCAAAATAATTCAAATATCCATTTTCCTGACATCCTTATAGTTCAGTTATCTTTAATAAACACAAGGTGTCGTGAGATTTACATGCACAACAGAGTGTACAACTTGAGTTGGCCTAGTGGTGGAGAACTTGTGCTCTTGAAATGGAGGTCACAAGTTCAAATCTCACAAAAGGGGGTAGGGCATGTACACCTTATTGGCTTCAGCCTATTACCTATCCAAAAAAATTAAAAAAACATGCACAACAGAGCACTTACGGAATGTACTAATACTAAAATTGAGTTAAAACTACAAGACATAAAATATATTCTAAATTTTGAAATAATTAATGCCCATGTTTCTTGCCACATATCCCTATAGCTCAGTTATCTTTAATAAAGACATTGGCATTATCAGTTTAATATGCATGTCCAAAGAACACTGAAAGGAATAACAGCTAATTTGGATTAGCTAGCCTCTGAAAACTCAAAATAAAACAGTTACTTCGCATTTGTTCATATCCTCATGGAAACCCACAGAAACTAAAAATATTATCCGTCTACAAAAAAGGTAAAACCAGTTATGGTTCAAGCAGAGTTCTCCTTTTTCAACTTAGAAAGTTCGCGCCTGATTAATGCTCCTCTCTGCATAAAATACAATATTTCAATGAGAAGAGTCATCTACAGATTCATCACATAGTTGAAACAATCCTGGAGAGATCAATTAATTTTACTGTCTAGTTAATCGTTTTGTACACAGCTTTTAGAAGAAAAAAACAAACCTTAATCTTGGCAAGCATGACTTTAAACCGATCAAAGTCATTTAATTGAGCTCTTCGCTTTTGCACAATTAATTTCCTTCCCCATGAACTATTCTCCCATCGCTTCTGAACCTCTGTTAAATAATAACAATGGATAATCACTATGCAGCTACTAACATCCATGGCAACCTCCCAATACAAGGTTAAAATTTTATACCTGCTTTCTCCATAGCCTCAATCAAGACTTTCTTTTTTGGTATCTTAGGGATGTCAATTTTGATATCAGTTAAAGAGAGCCTTTTGAAGTTCATCTGGCACCTCACCATTTTGGGTGCATCCACCAAAGCCTGCAAAGAATATTAAAAATGGATAAACAAGCATTCATCGATGCAGGTATTTTGCTTGCATTACAAAGGATGAATCTGGATGGGCCATTGCAGGAGTTTTGAAATCAACTGCAACTTGGGATCACATTTCTCAAGTTTACCACAGGCCATTAAGGCAGCACATTTGCATCCTTTTCTCTGTACTATATGTGGAGACAATCCTGGAAATCTGGATTAAAAAGTGAAATAATAACAGAGACTACAGTAAAAAGCAGTGCAGTGAAGCATCAGTTTTATGCAAAAAGCTTTAATTGGTGTACCGTGTACTTATAAGATAAGTTTTCTTAATAAAAAAATGGGAGTATTAATAATCACACACAGCTTTATCAACGAGGTTTCTCTTACATGGGGTATAAGTGCAAACTAGAACTAATACTAAAAGGAAAATTCAAAACTACAATACGTCACATGAGAAGATTGAGGACAAGTAGATATGCACAGAGATCCCATCAAAAATTGACATAGTATTCAGATTAGTGCAAGTCCTAAAAAAATTTATGATCTTATGGTGTTTCTCCTTTTCAATTCATGCAACGACAATTATCAAGGACCAAAGGTAGATGCTACTCGAGAGACGGAAATCAGAAGTAAAAATTAATTATTGGTTGTCATCACTAATCTGTCACATATTCCTGAAATAGGAAGATGGTTCTTTTTGAGGCAGCGTGTTTATTGAACCTCAATATTTGAAATAGCTAAGTTACAAGGCATGAGGCTAGAATAATTTATTATTCTTCATAATTTTTAAAACATTAGAAGAGACCTCAATCTACAGTTAAACCTGAAATTAATTTGGTTAAAATTATATTGTACATATCACTACCTAGAGTGATTTATTAAGTTCCTGTAAAATCAGTGCTATCTTCAGGCCTGTTAATCCTAAGACCTATACGAACCTCGAAAGAAGACAGATTCCTAAAATTCGGCTTTACTTCATCCTTCAAGAGAAAAGATGCACTTTGATAAAAGCTTTCGAGTGATAATAAAACATAACAGATAGTGTAAAGGCTTAAAAAGATTAAAAAATGGCCTGCAACTTGCTAATCAATTTCATCAATGCAAAGCAAGCTCCACACCAAAATTCCTTGCATTTCATCAATTTGTGAGAAGAATGATTGCACAATGTATTATAATTGATTGAAAAAAAAAATGCATTATTCATCAGCATCCTATGTCAGAGATCAAAGTGAATAAAGTTTGGAAGCTAACAAGAAAATAAAGTGATATATGGAACCACCGAGAAGGTATACATTTGCATCACGTACAATAGCTTCAGGCCATCAGAACTAGGAGATTGCAGAGGTAAAAGTTTGAAATTTTAATCATTTATTCTTCCGACTTGAATTTTTGTGGACTTAAGTAAAGACTAGATACAAGAAATAATATATGCTGATCCTTCAGATAAAGGTTAAAATAAAGTGTGCAAATTGACTTTTCAACACCATCGCTGGACGAATTTTAAAATCATAGCATATCATAAAAATAATATTATTAATTAAGACCTGTATCTCTGCATTTCCTACGAGTCAACGACAATCTTAAGTGCAGCTTGCTGTGAAAAATGGGCTTTTTATGTTAAAGAACAAACGGTAGTACATACCCGATTCTGGTCAACAATATCCACGATCACAACAAGCTTGCCATAGTCTGGGCCATAGTTGATAAGAGCAATTCGCCCAATTTCCACATAACGTCTGAAAGGCTGCCAAAAAAAACCATTAGCACAGTATCATGTCAAACATCCCGGATGAGAGATAACCCCTTTTTAGTCACAAATCTAACGTAAAACAGTTTACAGTACAACATACATTATGCTAGCAATATATTCTGACCATCGGACATAAATATCCAACAACCCAATAACTTTGTGCCAATTAACCTAGATAACCATCTAGAAACAGGAGCATATCATAAACACAACATGTCGTAATAAAAGAAATAGAATGTTCCATGAAGGCATTTGCAAGTGCCTAGGTTTTTGGCAATTTTCTACTCCGTTCGATTTTCCTAAGTCCATAGTGATTAAAAAAAATTGCTTCTTGATTAAAACTGTGCAAGATAAGGAAAAACAAAAATCCGACAGTTAACTCCCAAAGTTCACGGTCTGTAGTAGCAATGTCCAGCCCGTAAATTTTTCATGAAATCCTAAGTGCATTTGATGGTGAAAGCTCGTGTACCCAATAGATGTGGCTCAGAAGCATGGTTTTGAATCCAAAGTGGAGCAGGGTGCGTATATACACCGAGGGCAGTTCTAGTTATCCCTGCCTAAGCCTAGTTAGTTCTTCAGGAATATGGGATAGGCAGACCTCATATGATCAGGGACCATAAATCTATTAAACGTAACTTAAATTTCAATAAAGGTATTATGCATTTTTCTTAGGGTTTCTACCTCAGTGTTTCGAATGAGAGCTGTAGGCGCCTTACATGATCTGCGGAAATGCTATAGCTATTAAAGATCTGGTGTTAATAATCACCCAGAGATCTTCCACAGCTGCATTCTTTGTTATACAGTTGCGTGTTTCATTCAGAAGAGCAAGATTCTTCGAAAGAAATAAGGCAAAATAATACATAAACCCTAATCCCTAAACCATAAAGCAAATATATTATGGGAAAAGACGAGATTTAATTAGCAGAAAAGCAATAAAAGAGAACAAAAATACCATGGCTGACTCTGTTCTGGTTCGTTGATTAGTGCTCCTCTCAGCTCCTCTCACTCACAGCCTCCCCTCGAGATAATCACAGTAGAGGTTCAGCATTTATATACGGGTGTGATGAGAAATAATTGTGCATAGGTTTTTTAGTCTAGGGTAACATACCTAATGAAATGCAAACGCATACCGCTTCACTTAACCTAACCGGGACCAAAGCAGCGGTCTCACGGAGGGGGCATCCTAATATTTTAATGGATGTTATTAAAAAAAAGTTAGGACCTGGTCTAGGGATTTTATAGTTAGTAGTGGATAAGTTTAAACTCTATGTGGAGTGTTCCCAAGCAAATCTAAATGTAAAATAGTTATTCTTACAAATTAGTTTATATATATATATTAGCAATTGCAATCGGTATGCTGAAGAGGTGTGGAAGGTCAATTAGGGCAAAATTTGGTCCTTTTTTGCATAAATTTGCATAGTACATGAGATCAATTGGTAAGGCAAATTTAGAAAATAATGTTGCTTATGCAACAAAGGTCTTGATGGAGAAGTGCTAGTTTCAAATGCACTTTTGCATCCTCTTACAAGGTTCCAATTATAACTGAAACAAAACTTTTCAATTAGGAAGATAATCAAGTTCCATAACCAACAGGCTCATGTTATGTTTGCAATCAAGTGAAAGGGAGAGAGAGAGGTAGAGGGGTGAAAAGAAAGAGAGAAAGAGAGAGAGGTAAAGAGATAAATATAGAGATAGAGATAGAGATGGAGATGAGATGAGATGAATATGAATATGAATATGAATAGAGATATGGAGGGAAAACAGAGAGAAGAGATAGGATTAGATAGATGTTGAATCTCAAAAAATAAGTAGAGAGAGAGAGAGAGAGAGAGAGAGAGAGAGATTGTAGTATAGAGAGATAAACAAATAGAGATGCATGGATAGATGAAAAGAAGAAATATGGAAAGATTGATATAAAGAGGAAAATAGGTGTGAATATAGAGGTTTGAGAGAGAGAGAGAGAGAGAGAGAGAGAGAGAGAGAGATAGAGATATAAGGAGACATAGAGAGAGGGAGAGGCATACAAAGATTGATATATAGATATATAGAGAGAACTATAGATAAACAAATAGATATGAAGGGAGAGGGAGAGAAATATGGGGAGATAGAGGAAGAGATGGACATATATTGGAAGAGGAGTGAGAGATAGATATATACAAGAAGAGAAAGGGAGAAAGAGGGAGAGGTAGTGATAAAGAGATAGATAGTGGGATACAAAGGGAATGAAGGAGGGAGAGATAGGGAGAAATAGAGAGAGAGGGAGAGATACAGATAGAGGGAAATATAAAGAAATGAAGAGGGATGTGGAGAGAGACAGAGATAGAGGGAGGGAGAGAGAAACAAGGAGTGTGTGTTTATGAGTTAGAGAGAGAAAATAAGTAGAGAGATATAAAAATAATTATTCTACAATAAATTTAAATTTAATAAGATAGATACATAAATTAAATTAATTCTATTTTTAAAAATTATTATTTGTAACTCTATAAGACAAAAATAATTAAAATTTATTTTTTATTTTTTTGATCGGTAAAAATTATTTTATTAATAATAAGTCGGGTTTTAATCCTTGCCCGAACCAGGTGGGGCTACAACCAGGGAGCCACCTCCCCAAATTACAAAGTACCAAATATCCAAGACCCATCAACAAGTCAAAAATATTAGATCATCCACTAACTCCACTAGAAACAAGGGGACAAATTGATTGAAAAAGTGAGACATCCTTCATTGCTCTCTTGTTCTTCTTCCCAAGCACCTCTATCCACCCCTCTTCCTCCTCAATAACACCCTGAGGCACCCTGACAGAATCACTAGAAAAGGCCACAATACCCTGCCTTTCACCAAGTGAAACATCATGACTACCTCCCTCAGTAGAAACACCAATAGGTTCATTGTTTATAACTACAGGCACCAACTCTCCTGGTTCCTTATCCACCCTACCCAATTTTTCTTCTTAGGTTTATCAGCAACCATCGTGGTCGTATTTGGGCTTGGCTTAACCATAGCTCTATTGCCACCGTCCTTCCCAAAATCCCCTTCCTGAATGATACCATCTTCCTTCTCCCACAGAATAGTGATGGGGAGAGGCCTCCCTCCACCAAGAAGCCACATCCTTTGATTTCTGCTTGGCACAATTAGTTGTCAAGTGACCAGTTTGAAAGAATCTTCTACATCTAAAAGGAATATTCTCATAATCTACTTACTGCACCCAAACCCCGTTTGCAAGCTTCAAAGATATCTCAGCAGGAGGAGCAATTGAGCAATCCATCTCAACTAAAATGTGTGCATACATGGTATGTAAGTAATCCAAAGAGCCCTCATCCACCCCCAGAAACTTACCTACAATGTTACCAATAGCTTTGAAACTAGCTTCAAACCAAAACTATAGAGGCAAATTAGGTAACCTTACCCAAACTGGAATTTTATCAAAGGCTTATGTCGTAGGGTTAAAGGCAGGATACCAAGGTTTTGATAATAACATATGCTTCTCATCCCACCACCATAATTGTTCACACAAAATTTTCTTCCAGTCTAGCTCATTGTCAAAAACCAACACAAAAATTCCTCGAGCACCTGGGTAAATCTGCACATCACCTTTCAAAATGGGCTTCCAACAATCTGTAATCCATTTGTGTAGTTCGGCCAGACTTGGCTAAACACCATGAAAATGCCCAATCAACCCCATCTCTGCAAAATAAAGTTCATTCTCCTTCACTTCTTCAAAGATCTCGACATCAAAACCCACCAATGGCCTATTAGGGTCTGGACCAGTCTGAAAAATAGGGAACATAGAAACCTCTTTGTCACTGCTTCCTGAACTATCAAGCTCCTTTCATGCCCTATTAACTGAAGTTGAGCGACTGTCTTTCTATGGCAACATTTTCCCACCATGCAAATCCTCCTTAAATAGAGGGGCGAACTTTGCATTCCCACCACGCGATCCATTCCTAACAGCAAGGGAGGCATCGTCCGTACCATTGGAAAAAATACCCCGAAACTTGCCCAAAGCCCTTAGCCTGCACGAGGAAAATAGAAGACACTCCCGTAGAAACCCTAACAGTAGGCAAAAACACCTTCGGCTACATCATGCCTCTTCCTAAATAATTAAAATTAAATTTTAACTTAATATAAATTAAACCTTAAAAGAAGAAGATGATTATAATAATGTAATAAAAAATAAGATAGAATATCCTAATAAAAGAAGATTCAATTAAAATATATTCTTTTTCTTTTATCAGTAAAAGGCCGAAGCCTAAAATTTTTATTAATTAAGGAAAATGATTACATACTCCATTCAGTGTGGGCACCGGTAGGAAATAATGGAGGAATAAAACCTCTAGTCTCGCCCAGATCCCTTAGAGGATTGGAATTACACTTCAACAAGAATGAGAACAAGATACAATAGTCCTTGGGAAAATCCCAACAAGATGAGCTATATGACAGAGAGATATCATTCTAAAATTTTGAAATTTTGAAAGAACTGCTTATTCTGAAAAAAAGATGTCTGCATCACCCTTTATTGCCTGGATCTAGTCTCTCGGAAGCAGGTTACAAAATGATCTCCTGATCTACAAAAGATCTTATGGCCAAGATCAGTGTCAGGAAATACACTACAGAGCTTAAATGAGAGAACAATGTCAAGAGACTCCCTGAATGAATAATAAAGCTCCAGAACCCTCAAGGGGAAGGCCCTGCAAGACTAATCATAACTAGACCTGCATAAAACCTTCAAACTTATCCTACATCAATCACTCCAAGAGATGTTAGCCCAAAAAACTGCACAACTAGTGGTTCCAAACCTTCATAATTAATCTACAACATCTTCAAAGACTATAAGTAATGTTAAGAGTTTTTGAAACCCAAATCATAGAATAGCAATATCATAGCATTATATTGGGAGATAGAACCAATCGAAAAGGACGATAAGACCAAATCTTATCAAAGTTAGATCGTTTCTCCCCACCTTTCAAATATAGACAATCATCTTGTGCAAGAGAGGAGGAAGAAGGAGAAAACCTTGAAACGAATTATAGAAAGAAGCTCGCATAATCAACATAGAAGCTTACAGATGAAGTAAGACAACCACCTTACTGAATCATCCATCATCATTCAAAAGAAAGCAGAGGCCAAACACTGCTTAAACGAAACCAGATAGATATCTCTATACATCTAGATAAGAAATTTTACTTTTTTATACCCATATATATGAATACCTATATATATAAATAGATAGAAAATAAGATAGCAACTGATTAAAAGCTTGGAACAAACTGAAACTTGTTTCCAGTCAAAAAGGCCATCAATTCACACAAGATAAATAAATACTACTAGAGTAAAGACGATAAGCTTAATATACTTAATCCATAAACACTTTCAAAAAACTAAGTCCAAGCTACGAAGGGATGACCCATCTTAAGGGATAGAAGCAAAACAAAAGTTAGAGTAAAAAATCCTACTTAACAACCATATGTCTAAAGATGGATTTGAACTAATCTAGATCAAAAAACAAACTATAAACACTTGAAAGTCATAAAGAGGTGGGAAGCCTAAAACCACAACGGACCCCTCTAACCAACCCGACATCTCCTAACCCACTCCCGTGGATCCCTTTCTCCAGAGCTAGCTGCAAAATTAGCAGGGGAGGAAGCAAGGGATGGAGGGATTTCCACATCGTCTGGAACCACTTCAATATTCTCTGCTTCTAGATAGTTAGCCAACCATTTGTTGCACGTCAGTTTCCTAACCTGCAGAAGCCACATGAGGAAGAAGAGATTCCTTCACCTAATTGGGTTGTAGGCTTCAAAGGCTATCAGATCCTCAATTAACAGAATTTGGTATGGAGGCACTCGGTTATTCATCCTAATGAGAATATCATAGTCATGAGGCTTCGGAGCAGAGAGCTCCTCGTCAATATTAACCACCACCCAGTCCAATTCTCCAAGCAGTTCCTTCTTGAAGACCTTTTTACAAAGTTTCATTACCACATTCTTTTTTATTCTCATAATGCATAGCCACTGCCAAGAACATTGCGGCAATGTCTGAATTGGCTCTAGTGTGGTCTTTATTCATAATATAATCATTCCCGAGGATTTTCATGACCACCCTGATGACCAGGGGGTTTGGAAAGACCAGGATGCCTTTCAATATCTCCTCCTTAATTTCTCCTACAAAAGCCATTTGCCACTTGAGCCCTAATAATCTTAACAGGGTATCCATAGGAGCTGCTAGAATATAAGATAAGCTAGAGCCCAAGCAAGTAAAAACTTAAATAGAACTATTATTAAAAGGCATCGTGAAATACGACTCATCTTGCCTGAGAGGGATGATAGACACTAATGGATGACAGAGATCGAAGGGCCAAGATGCAATTGAAACAATTCCCGGATCAAGGTAATTAATATCGTCGCCTCTACACGAACGAGATACTAAGCAATTGCTGGCTATCACGGTAAGGGAAGTCACATCAACACCACAAGAATGTCGTCAATTTGGTACTAATCAAGGGGAGTTGCTAACAGAAGATGTCCCGAAAAAGTATCGACTGCCTCTAAAATATGGCTAAAAGCCATAGATAAATATGGTCTAAATCGTAGCTATAAAAAAACATATAGAATATAAAAAAAATTAATAGATAATTCTAACTCTTAAAGAACCATAATCTCTTATTCCTATTGGTGTGTGATATATCTATATGAATATTAATACATATACATCCATGCATATATATATAATTATTTATGTATATGCATGTCTATATAAATATGCATATGTATACCAATAGACGTAAAATCTTATAAGGCTCTAAGAGGAGATCTAAAGATGTATGAAAATAAGCTTTCCACGAAAAAGACCAAAGAACCATAAATATATTCTGAGAGCTTAGAGATAGGCTCACTAAACTTCCCCAACTTAGAGCAATGATAGGAACACTTCCTTCCATCTTCGATCTAGGATTAGCCCCCTAAGGTAGCAAAGACTCACCTCCTTCAAAAGAAGGGGAAGCCAAGCTGAACAAGACTAGAAGCCTGGGATAACCTCCCAATTAGCTAAAACAGAGGAGGAGGACTCCCTCCTAACTAATGAACTGCACATCAGCTCCTGCATTAGCTAATTCATCTGCCCTAGAGTTTCCTTCTCTATAGATATGATTGAAGGTCATTTTCTTGAAATCTTTAAGGAGACCAAGAGCTCTAGACAAGAGCGCATTCAGCTTCCAATCAGGTAGAGAACCTTTTCTAAGGCCATTGATAATAATGGTCGAGTCTCCTTCAATGGCCAGTTTGTGAATACCCCTATTTTGACAAAGAAGGAGACCTTCAATTAGGGCTAAGATTGCAACCTTGTTATTGGATTCAAATCCTATAGGTTTTGCTAGCCTAGCCAGTTCCCTCCCACCCTCATCATGCAAACAACATCCGATACATGCAGGACCTGGGTTCCCTCGGGAAGCTCCATCAAAGTTTAGCTTGACCCAACCACTTTTAGGGGCTCTCCACTTGCAGGCCTTTCTCAGCTCCTGTTTGTTAGAGTTGCCATCTCCAACAAAGGGAGGGATCCTCAAACCAAACCACTGCCCCCTCATCTTCTCATCCCAGTAGGTCATCTCTGAGAGATTATTAGGAAATTTAGAAGTTCTACTATTTAGAGTCTCCATAATTGAGGCTTCTATTTTATTCACTAGAAGGGTCCACTCCATCTTCTCTTCCTTAAAGAGTCTCCTATTGCGTTCCTTCCAGAGTTCCCAAATAACCAAAGAAGGGGCCAGGTTCCAAAGCCCATCATATAGGGAGTTCTTGAAAAGGATTGGCCATGCCTGAAACATCCCAAGGATGGAATTGGGAAAGGCTGAGTACCACCCTAATTTGTTGCACAACCAAAGCCAACACTTAGAGGCATAATTATAATTAAGAAGGATGTGATCTTTATCTTCTTTAGCCTCTTCACATAAAGGACATCTACTAGGGCCTTCATAGCCCATCTTTCTGAATCTATCTGTTGTTGAAATCTTATTATGGAGAGCAAGCCATGAGAAAAAACCTGCCTTTGGTAAACACATCTTATCCCAACATAAGGCTGAAGGGACAGAAGTGGAAGAGGAGAGTTACTGACTTAGGAGGAGATTATAACCATCTTTTGAGGTATATTCTCTCGATTTCGACCCATCCCAGACAAGAGTATCTGACCCTGAGTTGAAAGTGACCATCCTCTTACTAAGGATGTCTTGAAGCAACAATTTCTCCCTTGCAGGGATGTTCACCTGGTCAAGGGATCTCCAAGACCATCCCTTGGCTAAGTCTCCCTTAGAAGGCCTGATGTAATCCTTAACATACCTACCCCAAACAGATTCTAACACTACTCTCGACGATACCAGGTTAACTTTTTGCTGAAGGACTAAGAAACCTCCCCAAGAGTCAGACCAGAAAAGGGCTTTATCACCCTTGCCCAGATTCCATGATAATTTGTCTAAGATGATTTTCCTACAATCTAGCATAAAGTTCCAAATATGCGAGCCTCTCGGGGGGGAGGAGTCTATGAAGAGGCTCATGTGGTCCCTGCCTCAAAGATATTTATGGTAAAGAATTTGGGCCCACTTAAGATGAGGAGATCTAAACATTCTCCATACTAATTTGGCCCCTAATGCCTTACTCTGAACCTTAATATTCTTAATCCCAATACCCCCTACCAACTTGGGCCTACAGATCTTATCCCAGGTCATAAGGGACATTTGTTTCTTCTCTTTTGCCCCTTGCCAAAAGAACGATCTTAGATGTCTATTTAGCATTTCCTTTTTGAACTAGGTCAGGTTAAAACATGATAGCTGATAGATGGGCATGGCAACTAGAACCAATTTGACCATAGTAGCTCTACCCGCAGAGGATAGCCACTTACCCTTCCAGGTTGCTACCATGCTTCTAATCTTATCTACTACTCCATCCAACAGATTTGACGACCCAAAGCCCTTATCCAGGGGTAAACCTAGATACTTACAGGGGAGACTTCCTAGGTTGAAATTCAAACTACCACAAATATCTTTTTGTAAGCTTAACTTAGTGTTGAAAAAGAGGACTTTAGATTTAGCTGGATTGATTTCCTGACCTGAGGCAGTAAGAGTCCAAGATTTGCTTAAAAGCCCGAGCCTCACCTAAATCACTAAGCCCATATAGCATAGTGTCATCCCCAAATTGTTGATGCGTTTTAGGGTCAAGGTTGCTAGTAATTCTAATTCCCTCAATCCGACTGCTCTCCCTAGCTCTAGAAATCAATCTCCCTAAGGATTTTTCCATAATAATGAAGAGAAAAGGGGATAAAGGATCTCCCTGCCTCAAACCCCTAGAGGAGCTAAAAAAACCTTTAGGGGTACCATTGACCATAACTGAGAATTTAAGCATAGAGATACATTCAAAAATCAAGTTAATCCAGGCTGAGGGGAATCCAAAAGCTTCTAAGCATCTGCATAGAAATCTCCAATTCACCTTGTTGTATGCTTTCCTAATGTCTAACTTTAAGAGCATGTTGGGAGTTCCATTCTTCTGGACAGAGTGAATAGCTTCCTGAGCTATAATAACCCCATCGTAAATATATCTTCCTGGAACAAAACATGTCTATTCCTCACTGATCAACAGGGGAAGGAGTTTTTGAAGCTTATAGATAGTGTTGCACAAGGCTATGGTTCGAAACTCATCAAAACGCTTAGTTTTATCCTTTTTTGGGATAAGGGCCAAAAAGGTGTTATTGATTTCCTTGAGGATATTACCTGAGTTCCTCATCCCTTCAAGAGTTGTCATCACTTCCTCACCTAAGAAGGGCCAACATTTTTGAAAGAAACTAGTCGGAAAGCCATCCGGCCCAGGGGATTTGTCTGGGCTCATCTGCATAAGAGTTGCTTCTACTTCTGCTAAAGAAAATTTAGTAGTCAGCGAATCGATTTGGTCCTTACTCAGAAGCTTTGGGATACACTTAATAAACTTGTCCTGGACAGAGCCATGTGGGCTCCAGTTGGAGTTAAGAATAAGAGAAAATAAATCTACACCCTCCTTCACAATGAATTTAGGGTTAGCCACCTCAAAGACATCACTCAACCTAATCTTGGAGATATTGTTAATGACTCTTCCCATCCTCACATTATTGTGGAATAATTTGGTGTTCTTGTCACCCTCCTCTAGCCAAGTCTCTCTAGATTTCTGTTTCCAAAAGACTTCTTCTTTGGCAAGAATAGATTCATGATCTGCAAGGAGTTTCTTTACTCTCAGAAACAAGGCCTCATCCATCTCACGTCTCATCACTTTCTCATTAACTTCTGCCGACTCAGCTTCCACTTGGGCCTTATTGTCAAAAATATTGCCAAAGTGCTCCTTATTCCAATGGATGAGATTTTGCTTAATAATCTTAAGTTTGTTAACAACCTTGAAGATCCCAGACCTAGAGACCTTGGTCGCATTCCACCATTCCTTAAGAAGCTTAAGGATATTGTCATCCTTTAGCCACATATTCTAGAATTTAAAAGGGCATCTTTTTGGGCCAACCGTGCCCTGAATGTCAAGTTGAATAGGGAAGTGATTTGGTCCTGAGAAAGGTAGAATAGAGGCCTCCAAGGTATAGGGAAAGTTGATGAGACTACCCAATACAAATAATCTATCAAGTTTCTCCGCAATGTTGCTAAAACCTAACCTTCAGTTATTCTAGGTTAAGGCTTCCTTTACCATATTGATCTCTATCATGCCACAGTGATGGATCCAATCTGCGAAGTCAAGAGAAGCACAATTATTTTTACCTAAGGCTCCTCGCTTCTCATATGATGCAAAATTGCATTACAGTCCCCTCTTAAAATGCATAACTGATTAAGGGTACCCGTGAAATTCTCAATTTCCTCCCATACTCTCTTTTTATCCTCATTAAGGATTGGCCCATACATATTAATAATGACAAAGTCTAGATCATTTTTCAGGCTGGTAACCCTCCCACTCATCCAATTGTTATGTGAATCCATAAGTGAGAAGAGGATATTGTGTGGGTCCCATATTATAGCAAGTATTCCAGAGGCCCCATTGGTTGGAGTCCCTTCTAAAGCCTAATCACTTGCCGAAGGAGGATAAATCCTCATTCCCTAATTTGGTCTCCTGTAACAGAGCTAATTCTGGACTGTAAGAGGATAGGCATCGCTTGACTATCCTTTGTTTGTTAGGGGCATTTAAGCCCCTAACATTCCATGAAACTACTTTCATGATGCCTTGGGAAGGAACTTCCCCTTCCCTACACGAAACATGTCCATGAGTTTAACCTGACATTCCGCAGTACCATCATTAGCTCTTAGCTCCAATAAGGATTTCCTACCTCTCTTTTTGCAAAGCTTGGCACAATCTGGAGTAGATTTGTCATCTGCCCAGAGTTAGATACCCAATGTTTAAATTTCCTTGTTGTCTAAATCTAAAAAAAGTTCATCCATGTCTAAGACACCAGGGGGGGGGAGAAGCCCAAAATCTCTTTACTAAGCATTTTTTTCTGAAGATTGAGCTCATCCTTGTCTATTATTTCATCCAATAGTTTCTCCATAATTTCCTCGGTATCTGAGTCACATAAATAGTCTATAATGCAATTAACCTCTACCTCTTTGTTGGCTTGATCCTCCTCTTAATCAACCCTTTCTGATCTAGTGGGGCCTTCCCTCAGATGGGGAGAGCCATTAGAGTTGCTTCGAGCATCCAGACTAGAAACCTGATCAGAGGAAATAGGAAGGGCTTCCTTCTCCCCACCCTTCCCATCCTTAGAAACCGGAGAAAGTTCCCCCTTCTTGACAAGGGGTATCTCTAGATAGGCAGTCATGCCTAGTTTATGCAACAACAATTCCTTGAGGGTGTGAAGAGAAGAGGGGATCAACCTATCATCCCTGCACTAGTCTACTATAATTTTCCCCTCTCCTACCTCCTCAAGTTGCTTAGTCGACAAAGAGACTTCCTTGATCACAAACCCTTCTTGCTCCATATTGAAACTAATGTCTACCTCAGGAATCGTTCTAGGTTTTGATTGAGAGGAGGGGAATACTAAGATTGAATCGGGAGTGGGGTCTAAATCCAGAAACCCTTTATAAAATTCAGGGTAGACGAGGAAAGACGACACCCCAGTTCTAATTTCAATGGGCCTTGAAGATTTAACACTAATATCCATATTAATTATCATTACATAGTTCGAATATTTCCTATTTTTATCACTAATCTCTACAAATTTACCCAAGTGATTACCTCTTTTCCTGATAATTTCTATGTCCATTAATTCTACTGGTAGGTTAGGAATCATAACTGGTCTATCTACCTTAAAAGATTTCAGTTTGTTTGGGTTAAAATTTGATTGCCATTCTAGAAAAATAAAATCAAAACCTTTGAAAGTTGGAGATTTACCTGTTAAGAATTCCTCCTTATACCTCGAGTTTCCTCAATCAATATACAAAAAACCCTCAGTCAAGATAGCTATACTTACTATCCATTTGAAGGAGGACTTGAACCAGTCTGCAATAGCCTCTGATGGAATTCCAAGTCCTCGCCATCTAGCGAAAACCCCAAAAGCCTTGCAAGATTGTTGAATCTTCTTAACCAAATTGTCATTAATCTCTAAAATATTTGCCAAATCTGAATTAGGACTCATATTTGTGACCGACTTAGCCCCTGAGGGTTTAGGAGGCGTAAAAAATTTCTTGCACTTACCCTCAAAAGCCCTAGGTCTGGTTTGAATACCAACTGCCCTTCTGTAATTCTTATTTTCTCTACTTCTAACATTATCGGAATGAGATTTGACCCAGGGAGCTGGTTTTATGAAACCTTCCTCAAGATTCTGCAAATGGTTAAACCTATTGGAGATGACCGGCGTAGTGCCTCCTTGGCAGCGGTTGTTCATTTTACTTTGCTCGCCAATTCCAACCATCAGAGGGTTTTTCATAGCTGTCATGCGAAACCTCCTAGGTTTCACCACTTTCCATTATGAATTATCCTGAGGCTGGGGAGCCCTATTCCCCATGTTGCAGACCATGGGCGCATATTGGTTCATTTGAAAAACCACCTCTGTTGAACAAGGTCTGGAGATTCCGCAGAGGAAATCGCGATGACAAATTCGCTCGGTTCATTCGCTTCATTTTTTCATGCTGCATTTCATTAGACTCTCTAATTAAAATATATTCTTATCAAAAGAAGATATAAATAAAAGATAGATTTCTAATTAAAAAAAAAGTATTCAACAATAATTAAAATTTTAATAAGACAAATAACTATAAATTAAATAAATTCTAATAATTCTGAAATTATTTGTAATTTCATTAAAAAACATAAATAAATAAAATAAAATACATTGAATGAACAATTAATCATTTAAAAAAATATAAAAAATAGCCAATTCTTTCTTTTTTGATAATTTTGTCTTTTCCACTTTTGAAACTTAAAAAAAAAATGGAATATTCAAATAAAAGAAGATACTGTTAAAAGATATTATTATTAAAAGCATAAAATAGTAGATTTTTCTTTTGTGCGCATTCTTTTTCTAATTAATCATATTAAAATATGTTTTTTTATTTTTTTACCATTTTTTTAAAGTAATTATTTTTCTAATTAATTTTTTTTAAATTAATTATTTTCATGCTATTAGATTTCCACAATCCATGCTATAATTCTTATAATGCTTCTGGTTTCAATTGTGTGCAAGATTTTGTGATTCTTATAATGCTTCTGGATTCGATTGTGTGATAAAAATCTTGCACACAATCAAATCCATAAGCATTATAAGAATTAATTCTTTTTTTAATTAATCAAATTAAAAAATATGTTTTTTATTTTTATTTTTTATCATTTTTTTGAAATTAAAACTAATGTAAACATACGATTGAGATCAATTCAATCGTCTTGCATCCTTCTAGTCAATTTTGAACCATTGATTTCAATAAGTAAGTTGAAAACTTCATATAAGATATGCCTTCAACATAAAATTTTATTGGTAGGAATTTAAAATTCATATATGTATGATATGACAAAAAATCTTTTCAAATAATAAAGAAAGTTTTCAATCTTATTTCAAAGTTAAGTATTGGAAATCTTTGTTAGTTATGAGTTAGTCAATGTTGTCTTTTTATTTAAAAATACATTTTTTTTTAAAATCGTCTATACATGTTTAAATAGGCTTGAAATTATTGCTTCATCCTAGTGTAATCAATGAAGTTACTCTCGAAGAAGCCTAGTTTTCCTTTCGTATTTTATCCTTTACACAACTATTCGAAAGAAACGAAGATTTTGAGTTTTTGCTTTCACAAGTGATTAGGTTGGATTCATACTCTCCCATGAGTGATTGGGCAAGTTTTTTCCCTACCTAAAGGGCATTGACTTACATACAAGAATCTGTTCCTCCATGCATATTCACAGTGTGCATAATATAACCAAGTGCAATCTAGAGTTGTAAGGGAAACAACTAAATTTTCAAACAACACTAGTTTACAGGTGGGTATTAGTCTAAGTGCATGTATTGGTGTGTAAATTCACAATGTGGATGGTGTAACCAAGTACACTCCATAGTGGAACATAATTAGCTAAGTTGATAAACAACAACCAGCCTTACGAGCTAGGGTCGTGATTAGGAAATGTGCTCCATTAAATATTAGTAATGAAGTTTAATAAGAAACTTATTTTGGGGGAAATTGTGAGGCTAGAAGGAGGAAAGAATGTGAGAGTGCTTTGAGGTTAATGGAGAAGAATAGACACCTTCCTTTGTTAACCTTGAAGTAGCTTTCTCTTCTCAAATTGATTATGATTAGTGTTCTTTACTGCATCTAATTGGATTATCTACTTTTTCCTCTTTGTTGTGGCATTGTTTATTTGGATTGGGGTGGTTTAGTTTGTCAAGTCCATGTTAGATATTTTAAGTGTTTTATTGGATGTTGTTTATTTTTTAATTTGATGATTTTTTAATTGATTTTTGGGTTGAATGTCCTACTACTATCAAGTTTATAAGTACCAATATACTTGTTGGCAATAATTACTCAAAGTGTAAGAAGATATGAAAGAGGAGGGGCAAAAAGTGGAGGAAGATTGAAAAAAATTGGTAGTTGAAGATGAAAAAAGAAGTCTTATACAAAAATCCTTAGCACTGATGAGAAAGTGGAGATTCCAGAAGAAGCTAGATTTTAAGTTCAAGTTGAAGGTGATGGAGTGGTATTCAAAGGTCAACAAACTAGAGGAGAAAAATGGTAAGGCATCTCCTCCCAAATTAGTTCTTCTCATGGAGCCCAACATAGATATGTGCTCTACTATTTCTAGAAAAGGGAGTAGGTTAAAAAATATTGCTATCATTTTTGTTGCTATGGATAGAGAAAGTCTTCCTTCAATAGTTTTTTATGAATAGCTCTTAAATGTCTAGGGAAAACTTATAGGGTTGTATGTGTCATTTCATAGAAAAACGCAAAAACATTTATTTGTTGTCTTTTATAAAAAGCACAATAATTTATTCAAAAGAGGCCTTTAGACAAGGGATACTAGAATATGGTAAAATCTAGTTTTAAGGTTGTAGCTTGGTTAGCCAAGAGTTTTGAATGAAAAAGTCCTAGCTTGTACTATGCCTAAATGGCTCATAATTAACAACCTTTTGTCTCAATTCTAAGCTTTGATTCCTCATTTGTTGTAGCCTATGGACAAAGTACCCCAATTAGAAGAAACTAGGGCCACTTTACCACACATGGGTGCAAGGTTCTTAATTTATCTATCACCTAGTGTAGATATCCACAATGAAATAGAAATAAAAATAGGAAATAATAGTGTTTCTTATAAACTAGAGATATAAGGTGGGCTAAATGTGTGTTTCCTTTGCAATAATGAAAGACACCAAAAAAGGACTTGTCCAAGACGAAGAGAAACAACAATAGTTATAGGCATAAATTTAGAGAGAAAACTAAAGAAGAAGATTGCACAAGTTGCTACCAATAAAAAAAGCCAAGGGATAGAATTCCTCAAATATTGATGGGGGGAAAAATAGAGACAAGGCTCATGATATTAACAAGGATACACATAATATAGAGGATGTTAATAAGAAAAATGAGGCCTATGATGTGATTAGCATGTTGGAATAAGGTGTTGTACACCTTGCATAATGTTTATAATAATATATTGTTCATTATCATGTATGTGGTGCACATAGGGAAACCTAGATGGATGTGTATCACTAGGGGTTAACATTCTTGGGGCCACTTTAAGTATTGTAGTGTAACACTAGGAAATATATTCAATGTGAGTGTCACATTAAGATAACTATTTAATATTGGAATTATTTACTGATAAAAGAAAACTATTTAATATTGGGGGATGCTTGTCAAAATCGAATTTTGATGGAGAGGTGGGGAGGAGCGATTTAGGGGAATTCAAACAAGAAGAAGGCAAACCTTGGTTTTGAGGAGAAGCAAGTGGTCTTGTAACTCTCAGAAATTGTGGACAAAGATATTGTTGGCTACTGCCATGTGGCCATTATCGAGCGTGTTGTGGGGGCAAAGAAACCAAGAGAAGAGATTCGAGAATGGGTGAGACAAAATTGGAGGGAATCTAGAGAGGTTTATTTTATGCCAAGACAATTATTCATGGTTGAATTCGAAAGTGAAGACAAGAGGAATGAGGATCTTGTGAGAGGGCCATGGAGGATTGAGGATCTTTACATATATGTTTAGAAATGGGTAGCAAATTTTAATCCATCTGCCCTTAATCCAAAGGAAAAATCATTATGGATTTGTTTGTATAATCTTCCCTTCAAATTCTTGAGTGAAGATTGTCCAAAGAAGATTGGGAATATGCTAGGGAAAACTATAGAAATGGACATGGGCGAGAGTGATCAGATATACTATGCCCATATAAAAGTGTTGGTAATAATTTCTATCTTGAAAGAAATAAAATTATTGTCAGTTGTTGAATGTTGGAATCAAAAAATTGAAAAAGAGGGGGATAAATTTTTCTGTATCAGATGTAGAAGAAGAAATCATAATGTTAACAATTGTAAAATAATGGTCAAAAAATTCTGGAGACAAAAAGAAAGGAAGAAGGCGGTAAATCATACAAACAAATAAGAGGATATTAAGGAAATGGAAGGTCTAAAGGTGGATGGTAGCAAGGATATCATAGAGACAACAGAGCATGAGGAAGGCAAATGTTCACAAAGGAATGTTGATATGGTGGGAGATAACATTGAAATGAGGGAGTCTGCATTTGAACCTCAAGTACTGTCTAAAATGCCAATGTTAAAGTTGAAAGAAGAGGAAGATGAACTAGGAATTGTGGAACCTAGGACCATTAGCCAGACTATGGCTAATCCTCAAAAAGATATGCCAATGAGAGAAAAAACGGGGAGGAAAACAAATAATAGGAAGAGAGAAGAAGATGAACTGCTTCCTAATCAGACTTCCATCAAAACATATCTTCTAAGATCTAGGCGAGGAAAACCCTCCCTTGGAGGGCAATGAAAATTCTCACCTAGAATGTTAGGGGCTTAAATGCCCCTAACAGATGGTGCTTGATCAGGCACCAAATTGATTGCCAGGTGGTTGATATTATTTTTCTTCAATCCAAACCAAACTATCAAAAGACAATGTTGAGGCCTTTGTTAAATATTGTTTCAGCTGGTCAGGATTTGTATAGGAAGCAATTGGGACTTCAGGAGGAATATGTATATTATGGAAACCAAATAAGCTTCCAAACTCGTTACTGGTAGAAAACCATGATTGGATGAAGTTTGAAGTCATAAGTCTATCATTAGATTTGAAATTTATTCTTTATAATGTATACGATTCATACAACCCCCCCCCCAAAAAATATCTTTGGAGAACCTCGAGTCTTGATTTGCAAGGACGACAAAATAAAGCAATTTCTGCGGGGGATTTTAACGTCATCTTGCACTCGAGTTACAAAGTAGGTGTGTTGGGAAGAATGATGCAATCTCAATCTAACTTCCTTCACTTTGTTACTTCGAATGGGTTATCAGGTATTGCTCCCTCAAATGGGAAGTACACTTGGACTAACAGAAGATTAGGATTTTCAAACATTGTTGTGAGACCAGATAGATTTCTCCTAACAGATGATTGGTCTGGTGAAGCTATAACCACAAGTGCGCTGATAAAGCCAACTTCAGTATCTGATCATTATCCGATGGAATTGAGTATTGTAGAAGGTGTTCAAATATGAAGAAGCCAATTTAAGTTTGAGAAGATGTGGCTCATATGGCCTGGCATGGTAGATCTTATTTCCAATTAGTGGAGGGATTTTAGAGATATCAAAGGAATGAGGATGACTATTTTTTGTAAGAAATTCCAACTATCAAAAGAAAATTTAAGAGACCAGAATAGAACATTTTTCAAGAATATTTTTAAGGAAAAGAAGAGGATAAAAGGTGAACTAGAAATATTGAGTGAACAGGTCATCCAACAGGGCATGTCTTAGGATGAACTCTTCAGAGAAAAATAATTAATGATGAAATATGAAGAAATACTAGCAAGGGAGGAGTGTTATTGGAAATCTAAATCAAGGGAAAATTGGCTCAAGGAAGGGGATCATAACTATAAATTTTTCCACAATTCTACAAAAAAAAGAAAAAGAGAGTGGAACAAAATCACTCAAATTGTAGATAATGATGGTGGAATTATTAGTGAAGAGAAAGGTATATAGAACATAGGGGTCAAATTCTTTCATAATTTTCTTGGTGTAAAAGAGAGTGTGGATGTTCTAAAATGTGATTTTATTAATGAGATTCCCTCACTAGTTTCAGATGATGACAACATAATGTTGATGGCTCCGACCTTCATGAAAGAAGTGAAGGAAGACACTTTTCAAATGAACCTAGATAAGGCTCCAGGGCCAGATGTGTTCACTGCTCTAGTTTTCCAAAAATGGTGGGAGGTGATGGGTAAAGACATTTGGGTAATACTGGAAGAATCCAAAAAATGAAGATTGATGCTCAAGGAGAGAATAACACAAACATTTATTTGATTCCAAATAAACAAGAGGTACATTATTTCTCTTATTTTCGACCTATATCTTTATGCAATATTATATATAAAATTGTGGCAAAGGTTATGGCTAATAAATTAAAAAGAATTCTCCCAAATATTATATCCCTTGAACAAAGTGATTTTGTTCCTAGTCGTAACATTCCAGATGGAATAATCATTACTAATGAAATCCTACATTCAATCAAGAAGGGAAATTTGAGGAGCATGATATTGAAATTAGATGTTAAGAAAGCATACGACCATGTACAATGGAGGTTCCTAATTCTGGTTATGAAGAAATTTGGGTTTTATGAATGAATAGACTTGTGATCACTTGATCCCTCAATTTAGACCATTGTGACCCTTATTGACTCAATTTGCTCTACCAGACCCTAGATGACAATTTTACCCAAACATGGACAAACTTGTCACACTCCTAGAACATTGAATTACAAAAAGGACCCATAGGGTCTTATTACATTGCTTCTAACTAATAGAAAATCATCTTGCTCCTGGCTCATGCCTTCTTAGGTAGGTGCTCCTGCACCATACTCCCTGGGTGAAATTTGTCTCAAGTCCTCTTAGAGACTAACTACTAGAAATCACCACCCTGCTTTTTAATAACTTCCTCCAGCATCCAAGTAGCTTCTGAGTCTGGAAGGCCCTACCATTTAACTAAGTGTTCAAAATAGGTCTTGTGCCTTGTTTTCTTGGCTTCCCTAGATGCACTCCATTTTAGGTGGTTCCTTAGGTGGTAAGTGTTTTATCCATTCTTCACTTTCTTGAACAGATTCACTTGCACATTCTCCTATAGTAAGACTCCTATACAATGTTAGATCAGAAACATTAAATATAGATGAAATAGAAACATCATCAGGAAGTTCAATTTTGTAAGCATTAGGACCATATTTATCCAAAATTTTACAAGGTCCATTTTTTTGCATCCTCAACTTGCTATGGCTTCCCTTGGGCAGCTTGTCATTGCTGAGATGAACCATTACCATGTCACCCACTTGATACTGCACATCTCTCCTTTTCAGATCCACTCTTGCTTTAACCTTTTGACTGTTCTATTGTAAGGTATCTCTGACTTGTTGATGCACCTCTTTCATAGCCTCTGCAAATTCATCAACATGTCCACTCCTCTTGTCCAACCCCTGGACATCTCTTAATTCAAAGATTCCCCTTGGATGACTACCATAGACAATCTCAAAAGGACTCAGACTTGTACTCCTGTTTATTGAATCATTATAGGCATACTCTGACTGAGGAATCACCACATCCCAACTACTTCCATGATCCTTTTTCAAACATCTAAGAAGATTTCCCAATGACCTATTCACAACTTCAGTTTGGCCATCGGTCTGAGGGTGATAGGATGAGCTAAAAGACAAATTTATACCCAACCTTTTCCACAAGGTTCTCCAAAAATGCTCTACAAACTTGTTGTCCTAGTCAGATACAATACTTAAAGGCAACCCATGGATTCTAACAATTTCTTTGAAAAACAATCCTGCAATATAGCTAGCACCATTTGTGGTTTTACAAGGAATAAAGTGAGCCATCTTACTGAACCTGTCTACCACAACAAACACATTGTCATGACCTATCTTTGTCTTGGGTAATCCCATCACAAAATCCATACCCAAACTTTCCCATGGCCTACTCGGTATAGGTAAAGGTTGGTACAATCACGCATTGGTTGAGACCCCCTTTGCTCTCTGACACACAGTCTAACTCTCCACAAACTTTCTAATATCAGTCTGCATTTTCGGCCAAAAGTAAAATCTCCTAACTAGGTCCAAAGTCTTATGTAGCCCAAAATGACCTCCTAAACCACCACTATGTTTCTCCTTTACTACATTATCCCTCATTGAACAACTAGGGATACATAACTGACACCCTTTGAACAAAAGACCATCCTGCAAGGTATAGTCAGAAAATTCTCCATGAAAAGCATTTGCAAACTCACACAGCATATCTTATGTATTTCCTTGAAATCTTGGTCCTCTTTATATAATCCTTTGAGTGCTTCAACACCCATACTCTGCAACTGTACTTCTTGCACTGTCAACACCCTCTTGCTTAGAGCATCTGCAACCATATTGGCTACCCCTTTCTTGTGCTTGATGATGAAGGTGTATGCTTGAAGACTTTCAACCCATTTCATATGTCTGTGACTGAGTTTCTCCTATCCATTCAAAAAACTAAGAGCATGATTGTCAGTATACACAATAAACTACTTCGGAAGTAAGTAATGCCTCCACTTTTTCAGAGCTTGTACAATAGCATACAACTCTAAATCATATGAGGAATACTTCCTCTTTGCTTCATTTATTTTTTCACTGAAAAAGGCCACCGGTCTCCCCTCTTGGCTCAATACTGCTCCTATAGCCAAACCACTTGCATCACATTGAATGGTGAAGACCTTACTAGAAAATCAAGCAAAACTAGGACTGTGTATTTGGCAACTTTTTGTTTTACACACTCAAAACTCTTATCTGCTTCTTTGGTCCACACAAACTTCACCTTACCACAACCCTTGATGGTTTCTAACATAGGTGCACAAATATCATTGTAATTTCTAATGAATTTCCTATAAAATGTTGCCAAACCATGAAAAATTTTACCTCTCTGGCTACCTTAGGTGTAGGCCAGTTCAGAATAGCCTCTACCTTGGAAGAATCCATCTTCAAATCACCCTTAGAGATGACAAATCCTAAGTACACCAACTCCTGCTTCATGAAGTTACACTTTTCTAAATTTATCATCAACTTCTGCTCCTGCAACCGCTTCAAGACTATCTCCAAGTGTTTCAAGTGCTCCTCCTTGCTCTTGCTAAACACCAATATGCCATCAAGGTAGACTACCACAAATTTCCATATAAACTCCTGCAACACTTCATTCACTAGTCTCATAAAGGTGCTAGGGGCATTTGAAAGACCAAAAGGCATCACAAGCCATTCATACAACCCTTCATTGGTTTTAAATGCAGTTTTCCATTCATCCCCCTCTTATCCTTATCTGATGGTACCCACTCTTGAGATCAATTTTAGAGAAATAGGTAGCTCCCCCTAAATAATTTGTTAGGTCCTCTATCCTTGGAATAGGAAACCTATATCTGATGGTGATCCCATTAATAGCCCTAGAATTAGTACAAAGTCTCCATTTCCCATCATTCTTTGGGGATAAAATAGTAGGTAATGCACATGGGCTAAGACTCTTCCTTATCAATCCTTTATCTAAGAGCTCTTGAATTTGCCTAGCTATCTCTTCATTCTATTGTGGGGTCATTTTATATGTTGCCTTGTTAGGAAGTACTGCTCCTGGTACGAGGTCGATCTAATGACCACTATCTTTGATAGTTGGCAGGGAATTAGGTATATCTTCCACAACCACTCCTTTATATCGGTCTAGTAGTTCCCTAACCTCCTTAGGTCCTACCTCACTCACACCCTTCTTCTTTTCTTCCTTGGGCTTCACAATCAAAGAAAAACCTACTCCACCTTCCTCTTTTAGTGTATCAAGGAATTATTTTTCCCCTACCATAATTACACTAGATCCTACATGCTATGGATCCCCTTCTACCATTGACTGTATCCTAAAGGTCACACCATCCTTTTGGAAAGAGTAAGCATTATTTTCTCCATCATGTTGAGCCTTTATGTCAAACTGCCATGGTCTACCAAGCAAAAGATGGCAAGCATCCATTGGAAGGATGTCACACAAAATTTTATTCTTATACCCCCCAATACTGAACTCTACCCATGCTTGTTCATTGACGAGTATGTGTTGCCCTTTGTTCAACCAACTGACCCTATATGGACAACTATGGGGTATTATTTCCAAGTTCAACTTGTTTATTGCTTCCAGAGATACAATGTTATCATTAGATCTTGAATCTATGACAACTTTACAAACCTTACCTTGAATCTTGTAGTGGATTCTAAACAAAGCCTTTCTTTGGGGTGGATCAGTCTTCCCTGGTTCCTTGAGCAGTGTCCTCTTGATCATCAGGTTCTCTCCCATCTCTGATGTCAAATTCACTTCAGGAGATGTCACACTCCTTGCATCTTCTTGAGTCAAAGTGATTCTCCTCTAACCACAATGAGAATTCTCTGGACACTTGTAGGTCAGGTGCCCCATCTGATTGCAGTTATAGCATCTCATATTGGAGAACTTGGATCCTCTCCCTAATCCATTTGTCCCACCTCTTCCATTAGGTCTTCTCCCATGGTAACCTCCTTTGCTACTTGAGTCCCCAACTTGCTCTCCTTGGCTAGACTCACCACTAGACCTCTAGTTAGGACTTCTTCCTCCAAAAGTGCCTCTGCTTATGAAACTTCTCCCTCCTTTACCTCTATTAATCTGCTCACTTCTTCTTTTTTAGTTTCTCTTCTGTCCTTAGGGCCAATTGAAAACACTTGTTCACTGTCTCCGGTGCCAAGATTTTGATCTCATCTTGGATATTCATCCTTAGGTCGTTCAAGTACTTGGCCACTTTCTCTGACTCTTCTTCTTGTCTCTTTGATCTGAGACTGAGTTTTTGAAACTCCTTCATATATGCATTCATGTCAAGGTCTCTTTGTTTGAGGTTCTGCAATTTTCTATACATCTGCACTTCATAGTCAATGGGCATGAATTGTGCCTTGACTTTAGCTTTCATCCTTTCCCAGGAGGTTATCATACTTTTTTTGTCCTTAACTCTCTCTCCTTGTACATAGTTCCACCATGTAAGAGCAGACCCCTTCAACCTTTCTTTTGCCAACTTAACCCTCTTATCTTCAGGGATTTCTTTGTACTCAAAATGACTGGTCAATGCTTCAATCCAGTCTATCACCTCTTCTGCTTCCATACTTCCACTATACATAGGCAACCCATCAATGGTGTCCCTATTGACTGACCTCAAGGCATCTACAAATGCCCTCTGATCTGCAGGTATCTCCTCTACCCACTTAGAGGATTCCCCATCTTCTTTATCCCCTTCTTCATCAGTGTCACTTCCATCTTGCTTATCCTTAGTCTTTTTCAATTCTTCAAACTTGGACTCAAGCATCTCTTCAATCAACTTCTTCACCGCATCTTGTGACATACTCTTAGGAGGCATTCTATCAGCCCCTCTTTCAATCTCTTCCTCTGACATACACTAAGAACACACCACCCAAGTGATCTCCAAAATCCTGCTCTGATACCAATTTAATGAGGAGGTAACAGACTAGAAGGAGGTTAACCTTAACCAGTCAACTTCTAAGGTTCACAAACTCAACTGGTAATCTCTATTTCCAAAGATCCTCACACAACACCAAGTCAAGAAATGGTTTAATGACAAAAAAAAACACCTTGGAAAACCCCAAGGCTCCACTATGTCCACTTATGAACAACAAACACTTCTCAAGTTCTTGTTTGGCTACACACACCCTTGCATACAATGAGTGGGCTACTACTAGGCTTAAGGGTTTGAATGACCCACTTGACAATTTCAATACTAAAATAATTGGAGGGGTGTTCTCACAACACTTGAACACAAATGAAATAGGATTTCATGGTTTAGATCCATCAGAACACCAATCTAAACTCATTTGCCCACAAACCTGAACTGATTGCTATTAGGCCTCCTTTTGAAGGAATTTGGTGATAAATTTTGACACACTGAGGATCTAGACAAACAAGTTATATTTTTGGATACCCTTTTGGGATTTCTAAACAATATCTCAGTTTTTGGTACCCAACCGGTAGTACACTGACAGACCTAATAGGGCTATTAGACCTATTTGACTGAACGCCTTTCACAAACTGGTTAATTCCTCCCAATGGGTGACCATCACTGACCATGAAATATTATTTAAACCTCCAAAATAATCTTCTACCACATTCAAACCCTTTTTTAGTGCTCTATCATTCAATTCTCACGCACTGCACTCATTAAACCGGTCTGTCACATAGGGATGCCAAACCTAGGGTTAGTTCTCCATCCTCTTCAGCCTGTTGTATCCTCTTAATGGCTTTTGGTACTAACATATGATACAGTGGCCTATCATCTCCTATAACAATAGAGTGTTCAGTTAAGGATTGATAGGCCAAAACCCATTATTGCAGTCAAATCCTAGGGGTTTAAGGGTTTAGGATACCTAGTAAGGATTTGCTTGTAGAATGGGGCAGAGATCACTTCAAGACTTCACACTGAAAGAAAAAGAAAGGTACGACAATCTAGTTACTAGAACCAAGCCATGAGCATTCTTACCAATTCACCTTCAGTATGCAATCAACAGAAATTAGATGGTTCTTTCGAGTTTCTAATAGTTCTTGATGCTTCAATTTCTTTCCAAATCACCAAAACTCAACCAACATACATTCTTCGGTGTTTGGGGCCTTTAAAGGTCTTTCCCAAATGACCACAACCTCTTCCAACTATTTTTCAAGTTGATTGACCATTGGAGAATCCCAATTTACAAAAGTGCAAAATTGTCATGACAACAAATTGACAATATGACAACTTTTGCATAATTCGACCAACTTAGACTCTAGAATGTCATAGTCCCCCAAAATGATTACATTTGATTCTGAAACATCAAAAATAACTCAAATAGATTTGTGATCACTTGACCCCTCAATTTAGACCATTGTGACCTTTATTTACTCAATATGCTCTACCAGACCCTAGATGACAATTTGACCCAAACATGGACAAACTTGTCACACTCCTAGGACATTGAATTACAAAAAGGACCCATAGGGTCTTATTATATTGCTTCTAACTAATAGAAAATAATCTTGCTCCTGTCTCATGCCTTCATAGGTAGGCTCTCTTGCACCAATGAACAATGGGTGGAATGGGTGTTCAACTGTATATCCTCGCCTAGGTATTTTTTTCTTATTAACGATCTACCATGTGGTTTTTTCAAGGGGGGAGAGGTTTGCATCAAGGTGACCCTCTATCTCCTTTTTTATTTGTAGTCATGGTAGATGCCCTTAGCATGAAAATAGTAGTGCTAAGAAGAGCAAAGGTTTGGACAAGCATTAGTGTGGTGCATTCTCTGCCCCCTTTTCTCATCAACTTTTTGTCGATGATACCATCGTGTATGGAAAGGCTTCATATGATGAAGCATCTACCATAAGTAAGGTGCTAGAAGACTATTGTCGAGTGTGAGGTCAACATATTAACAAGGAGAAATCGAGGATATATTTTTTCAATACGGTTAAAACAACACAGAGGAGGATAGCTTTGCCACTGGGTTTTGGAGTGGAGAAGCTTCTAGGCACCTATTTAGGAGTGTCGATGTTTGAAGGAAGTGGTGGATGAATGTAGGAGGAAAACTTAAAATTAGAAAGGAAGATGGCTCACATTGGTGGGAAAGATTAGAATGGTCAAATTTGTATTGTCAGCAATTCCCATTTATATGATGTCTACTATGGAGACTACAAACGAAGTGATAAGAGACATTATCAAGAAATTCAATTTTTTTTAATGGGATGGAGCTAATGATCAACATATAATTCCCTTATTAGCTTGGGATCTATTGAAAAGGCCAAAATCAGAAGGAGGTACAGGCATTAGTGATGCGAGTATTCAAAACAGAGCATTAGTGGCAAAATTGATCTAGCGCATGTTCAAAGAGCCCGAGGCATTATGGAGCAAGGTTCTGAGAAGGAAGTACTTGGATGAGGATACACAAGAGAGAATCATCACAATCTCCAATCCAACCACATGGTTCTAGCAATTGGAATTGCATGATCAAGAGAAGGTGTGTAATCACAAATAATTTGACATGGAGAATTAAAAATGGTGGCAAAGAAGATTTTTGGGTAGATTTGTGGAATGGGCACAAGAGGATCATAGACTTCTTGGGTATGGAGAGAGCTAGAGCAATGTTGAGTTCATTATGGGGGAACAAGGTTAGAGATTATATGGTAATATCTTACAATAATGGTTTGTTGTCCTTTAAATGGAAAGAAGTAGATATGTTATAAAGAGAATTAAAGGAAACTTTTGAAAAAGAGCTAGCTAGAAGGCAAGTTTTTTGGGTCGAGGAAGAAGATGAGATTTTTTGGTGTACTACAAAATCTAGAAATTAATCCCCGAGACTAGGCTACAACATCATATGGGGAGACAAGAAGCAATGTGAATGATATTTGGGTCTTTGTTGGAATCTCAATATCCTATCGAAGGTAGGTTCCTTTGCCAGGTTAGTAGTGTGGAGAAAAATCTTGATAGGGGATAGGTTGATGAAGTTAGGGTTTGCGGGCCCCTTTTGTTGTTCGATGTGTCTGAATGAGGAAGAAACCATTGATCATTTGTTTGTTCATTTTAATGTAGCACAAGAGTGTTGGTCATATTTCCTAAATAAGATGGATTATCCAATTTTGATGTGTGCCACGTTGAAAGACATTTTTGTGAGTTGGCTTATAATGAATAAGAGAGAAGTATGGGGCAGACTATGGTATGCCATCCTGTCAACTATCATATGGAATTTGTGCAAGTAAACGTACTGGTGAATCTTTAATGGAATGGTGTTGTGTATGGATAAGCTACTAAGCAAAATGGAGATTGGAATTTCTGAACATGTCAATGTTGTTAATAGTAGCAAATATACGATAAATATTTGTCCTAGGATGATCGCATGTCGTATAGGTGGCCTCATCTCATTCCCCCTAAAGTAGAGAATATAAAAAACATAATGGCCCGTACAAAGGCGCAGTGGATGTTACCACCTAAAGGCCACCTAAAGTTGAACTTTGATGGCGCATAGTGTGGGAATCTAGGGCTCTGAGGAGCCGGATTCATTTTTCCATCAAACTACCAGAAGGCATGAATATAGATTTTGATTTTGCCACCCTGTGGAATGGTCTAAATTTTTGCAGAGAGAAAGGACTGAAAAATCTATAGGTAGAAGGAGACTCTATGAATATATTTCATGTCGTGATGTCAGGGAAAGCACCTAGTTGGAAGTTACAGATGTGGATAGAAGTCATTCAACAAGTTTTGAAGGATTGTGGGGAGTACTCATTGAAACATGTCTACAACGAAGCAAATGTGGCGGCGGATTTCCTTTCCAATCATGTCATCGATCAATTTGAATTATCACGTATTTCTTGTGTTTCTCGAGCATGGCAAGGTCTTGTATATATGTGAAATACAGTGAGAGTACTTACTAAAATGAGAGATATTATGAGTTGGCTAAAAAGATTGAGCATATCTTCATCTATAGGATAAGATGGAAGTTTTTGGATTCGTTAGGCCTTTAAATGGGATCCTAATGTAGGTAGTAAGACAGTATGTGTTCAGATGGTGGGTAACAGAGTTTTAGGTCAAGGTGTTGAGTGTAGTTGTGACCAAGAGTTGATAGAGGCGTAGTTGAAGTTGTTGTTCGATATGGAAGGTGACGTTGCTGCAAAAGTGGTGAAGGATATCATGGGGGTCGGGATCATGCAAAGTAAACACATCCACAATGCAAACCTTTTGGAGCACTTCATTTATACTGTCGCAAGGACAACAAGGAGCCACAAAGCTATTGAGAAAGCCATCACACACATGGTGGGAGATAAATTCCAAGAGCAAGCATTGGTGGTCTTGGGCAAATTGAACATAGCTCCTTTCACCGGTCTAGTGGTAGATGCTTTCAAGGAGGAATTTTGAAGAGTGGATATATGTATGATATTATTGTGTATGTGGGAGGGTCTAGGTAGGAATAATTTGGAGACTTATGAATACATGATGGGTGAGAATGGTTATCTGTTTCCTTCTGAACAAATTGAGAGAGCTTAGGTGGTCATTGAAGCTATCAAGATCATATTGTTCTCCCTATGTGGCTAAATGTAAATTTTCTTTCGAAGTAATATAAGGTAACTACCCCTAGGTAACAATTTGCAAATAAAATAAAACTATTTAATATTGGAGAAAGATATTTAGTAAAGTGAAAACCTAGTACCCAATATTAAGTGAGGGGTCAATGGTATTGTATTCACAATATTTTGTGGTACATGGTTTTACTTTGCCACTAGTTGTATTTTGTGTGAGCTTGATTCTATAAAAACAAGCACATGTTAGTGGTTTACGTTGGTTGGTTCAGTGGGTTACCCTTATTGAGTCATTCTAATGAGTGCATATGTGAAGCATGGCATGGGATGTGTGGATTCATGCTTGGACTCATGGAGGATGCATGGGAGAGGCTTGATATTTTAGAATTATTCATTTTAACTCTACAAGTGCTTTGTATTTGTTTACGAATAAATAATATGAGGGAATATGGATGCTTTTGGAGGCTAGGTTTTTCTCTTGTGAGGGTTTTCTTATGGTATATCTTGTGTTATATTGTGTCTTTCTATTTGATCTATGCATAATGGTTTTTTTATAAGCTTGAATGCATGCTTTTCTCTCATGGGTTATGTAGGAAATAGATTAAATATAATTGGGTTCAAAGCATTTTATCCTAACAAGTGGTATCAGAGCTTTCATGGTTGGATTTTTTAGTTATAACCCTAGCTTGAGTGGATGAGGTTCAAAGGTGAAGCCATGCTTATGCATGAAAGATGAAATACTGCAAGGTATGGAACACTTTTGCAGATTATTTTATTATAGATCTAAGGGTTTTGGGTTTGTTGATATGATGGTTTTTTTGTAGATTTGGAGAGAGAAAAATGTTGCTTCGAATGGGTTTCTTGGTTGTGCATTCAAATGAAGGTTTTGGGAGGGAATTTTGACAAATGACCTCCTAGGCCAAAGAAAACATCACCATTAAATCCAAGTTGACTAGGAGATGAATTTTGATATATATATATATATATATATATTACCCTTGACCCACAACCTTGTACCCGCAATAGCAATAGTCTTGCCACGACAGGGATGTCGACCCTTAGAGGAAATGGGGCTTCCATCCTTTGAAGGAACACTAAGGTAGGTTTGAGCCTCTCCCCTTGCTCCCCACCACACCTTTATAAAAAAAAAGAAAAAAAGAAGCTATAATTAATTTTTTCTGCCAACAAATTATATAATATCCACCTAGTTTGGTGCATCAATCAGATTTGATTGGGGGGCTAGGTCTGGCCCAACCCTACCAATATCATATTTGTTTTAAAATTAAAAATTGAAAATCATATCAGATCGGATATCATTTTGGAGTCTAGCCACTTATGCATTGTTCATATAGCCTAGTAGGCTATTTTTTAGTAAGCATAACTTTCTTTGACTTATTATACTTGTTGGAAATTTTTTTTTAGCACTACATAGTGGTATAGGTTTGGTTCCCTAATTTTTCCATTTTGATATGTTTTTGGATCTTGGAAGTTAAATATTCTCCTTTTCATGATTTTGGCCATAACTTTTGCATACAAAATTAAATTTTTGATTTTGAATAAGCGTTGAAGAGAATGTTTAGTCTACTACATCATGGTGCTACTATATTTTCATTTTGACAAGTATGGAGATGTGTGTACTTGTTTGATCACTTGTAGGTTCTTGATATTTGAGGTATCATTGTGTGAGCATCCAGATGAATCAAGAGGCAAAACCTTGAGAGAGTGCATGATTTTATGAGATATTTATGATGCTATAATTGATTATTAGATTTGGTGCTTCTTGCTACAAGTTTGCAAGTATTTTTTAGAGTTTGACTTTGATGGTGATAGGCACACAAGTTTCCTTTGGTTTGAGGACATGATTGGACGAGGTTTGAGACTTGGAGTCTCATGTGGGTGATAGTTGAGTGTAGGTATAGTGATGGTGTTAATTATGGTGTAATTGTTATGTAGGTACAATTTTTGCATTGACATGACATAATTAGGTTTGTGGTGGTTTGGTGTTGATTTGGTTTTATGTTAGGAGATAATTTCTTATCTCTTTGATGATTCTTATTTGGTTCCTTGACTATGGTACTTGTATGTGGACATGTTTGGCAAATAAAAATTGGAAGTTGAGTTGGTGTTTGGTTCATTTGGTCTATAGGATTATTCTCTTTGATATCTCAGTTTGAATGTTACTAATGATATGATGAGTTTGCATGCTTTAATGTATGAGATCTATGAGTTTTGCAATGTTGTAGGTTGTATTTACTTACATATTGCATAGATGACTCAATTGTGGACTATCTATATCCATGTGGTGCAAAATTTGTTAGTTGGCCTTATCTATGGTCATTAGTGCATTGGTATGTCTGCTTCGGGATGAGAAGATGGATGGTTAAAGTAATTGGATACTTGGTTGGTAGGACTTATAGCATGATGGTTTTATCATGATAGCTTGATTACCTTTTATTGGTTACATATTTTAGTGGGAACGTATGCCGGTAATAGAATGGTAGTGTAGGATTGATTCCTAATGTTGTGTTGGCAGTTGTATCTTCTTGGCTTGGAGATCTTGGTTTCACTTGATGTTATTGGTATTTTAGTTGTGTGTGTGTAGACCTAGATGATATTCATTTAGGAGATGGATATCGTGATGCCATGCATGACTTGGTATCACGATTCAATGGGAGTTGTAGGTGATAATATGGATTCGTCATTTGGTGGTGGATGATCTTATTTAATGTTGCAGATGTTTGGAGGAGCTCTTGATCTCATTGTTGCAAAGGAGTCTTTCACATTTGTAGTTTCACTAGTAGAAGATGGTTATCTTCATGATGATTAAAGATGTTGACATTATGGAGTCATGAAGGACTCATTGAGTCTTTGGTCAAGGTTTTGTATATGCTCTGTCTCTTTGACATGTTCTCATTTATTGACAAGTGATGTTTGGCTTAGAGTATAGTTGTCATCATGTCATGGTTTAGTCTTGATTATTGGTTTAGAGTTTGGTAATACATTTCTCTGGATACCTTGATATGTTCACTTGGAGCATGTGATCTCCTAAGAGGAGATGGTTAGATCATGATGTCATGTTTAGTTTCTTGTCTATGGAGATGGAATTTTGATATTGATCTTGGTTGGTTCTAATTGTATTGAGTACATGATCATTTGCTTGATTACTTCATGTTGGTGTTATGTTTCATTTGGAGTTTGGCATGGATTGATTGGTTACAAGTGCTCATGGATACATGGAGACTTACGCGAGGCTTGGAGTTCTCTTGTGATTAGAGATATGTGTTTAGATGGTTACTCTCATTGAGATTTTAGTATAAATAATGGGGATCTTTCACCTAGTATGGACTTGAGAAGAGATTGCTCTTGGATGGATCATGGTAACTGTTGGATATTATTGGTCATTTTTGCTGCTAGGATATGTTGTTGTCATTGATGTCAACATATTCCTGTGATTTGCTTCGGTGATTACAGATTGCGAAGATTTTCTGATTCGATTTGTAGTGTTGGTTTGTTGATCACTGTTTTGCAGAGTCTAGTATATCCTCTGGTATATTCTGGTGTGATAAGATCTGGTGCTGAGTTTTTGAGATATTTCTTTGGATGGTCTTGTGTATCTTCATTTCAGTTGGAACATGATTTGATGCTCCACAAGTTATCTTTCTTTATTACAATTGTTGATTGGTTGTGTTCTTGAGCTTTCAGACGTTGACCACTGAAGATTTGAAAAGTGGTGTTGGTGTAGCTATTCTGGATGATTCCAATATGCTTGCTGGTGTTTCTTAGTCATGCACTATTTGTTTTGCTGATCTGCATTGATCATTGTGCGAGTTTTTGGTGGTTTCTATCAACCGATGATGATTTGTGTGTTATATGGTATTTCTGGTGGTGTAGTGTGTTGTGGTTGATCTTGGCATGATTTCCAATGGAGTTGTGAGTTTGGGAATTTGATTTAAGACCATGTTATGCTATGTAAACCATTATATTGGTCTGGTGGTTGATCTTTGTATCGTGTAGTATAATTTTATAATTGAGGGTTGAGGGTTTAGCCGACCTTGTTATCAAGGTTGATGAATTGTATATATAGGTGAAATAGTCATGTAGTTTGGGTGTCGATGTTGTGTCTGCATTATCAGAGAGAGGTTTGTGTACAAACAAGTGATTTATCCTTCAGTGTTGAGTTTGTGGTGAGATTGGTGTTGCAGGGCAGACATCCGTGCTTAGTCGGAACTGTAATCGGGCATTTGGAGATGTTATTCTTTCAGTTCATTTCTTCCGAATTGTAGTTCGAATCTATTGTGAGTCAGTGAGACTTCCCTAAGGGTTGTAGACTTCTAGGAAATTATCTTTTGAGTAGTGAGCTCTAGGAAGTGTGCCTGAATGCATGTGCATTCCCCATTGTAACATTTTCACATACTACTACAGATTATCATCTTACTGTGGGTAGGTTTCCAGCGTGGTTTTTCCCTTAACCGAGTTTTCCACATCAAAACCTTGGTGTTGTGTGTTGTGCTTATCTGTATTATTGTTGCATTTTATCAGATATGTGTTTTGTGGTTAATTTTGTTATTTCGGTGAAGACCGATTCACCCCCCTCTTAGTCTTCCCTCTTGGCTACTGCTGACAATTGGTATTAGAGCTAGATCCTCTGGTAGAAGCTTAGTTGCTTGAGGAGATCCGAGATGGTAGCTCAAGGTGTAATCTTTAAGAAGGACAGTCCGAGATTTGATGGAAGTAACTATGCTATATGAAAGGACCGGATGGAAGTGCACTTGAAATGTCTTGGTGAAGATTATTGGAAGATTACAAAGAATGTCTATGTTATTCCTCATAATGGACCTTCTACTCTTGATGAGGTCGAGGAAGCATAACATAATATTAGAGCTAAGAAAGAATCGCTTAGTGCCCTAACTGATTCTAAGATGACAAATGCAATGGGACTTCAGACTGCACATGAGATTTGGGTGAAGCTTGAGGTGTTGTATGAAGGTGATAAACAAGTGAAGGTTGCTAAGTTGTAGAGTTTAAAAGGAAAGTATGAGGCATTGAAGATGGGAGATGATGAGAACATACACTCTTTTATGGCTAAGGTGAATGACCTTGTCCTAGGAAGTATATGTATCGGTGGAACCACTGAGGAAGATGAAATTGTTGCTAAGGTGTCGAGATCTTTGCCTTTTGCCTATAAACATAAGGTTGCTACTATTGATGAGATCCAAAGTGTGACTATTGTGATAAGAGATATGTTGGTTGGAAAGCTTGCTACATTTGAGCTGAGTGAATTTGGAGAATCACATGGAAAGTCTGAGACAACATTTAGAGCATCTGCATCTGTATCCAGTAAGCAGAAATATGACCCTGATAAGTGCATAATATCTAGATATGAAAGAGATAGAAGAGAGATGGAAGAGAAAGAGAGGGAGTTGGATGAAATCGAAGCATTGATTGCCCAGAGATTGCCTAAAGGTGCCGGTAAGTATGATGGAAAGTTGCCTTTGAAATGCTTCTCTTGTAACAAGATAGGACATTTTGCTTCTAGGTGCTCGGAGAGAATGGCTAAGTATGACAAACATGATAAGTTTGATAAGCATGATAGGAATGATAGACATGACAAGCATGAGAAGTATGACAAGCCTTACAAGCCTAACCAAAAGTATAGGAATTAGAATAACTGTTATTATGCTGCTGATGAAGGTATTACAGATGAAGAATTTGAAGGAGATGAAGTTGTATTCCTTTCCATTAAGGAAGATGGACATGTACCTGTTGATTCCACTAGCTGTACTATTGAGGAGAGTGCTTTAGTTGCTCAAGTTGAAGATAAAGATGAATGGGTGATTAACAATGGTTGTTCACATAATATGATCGGTGATAAAAGAAAATTTGTAAGCGTGGAAATATATGATGGTGGAATAGTCAAATTTGGAGATGACAAAGCCTGTGTGATCCGTGGGAGAGGTTGTATTTATTTTGATGGAAAGCATAACACTGATGGTGTCTTGTATGTTGAAGGTTTGAAGCATAATATTTTGAGTATTGGACAGATGGTTGATAAGGGTTATGATATAAAATTCAAGGATGGTAAATGCAATATTTTAAATGCCTCCAATGTAGAGATTGCATCTGGAACTAAGACTGCAGGTAACAATTTTCACTTGAATGCTAGTGAGAAAAGTTGTTTGATTGCTCAGGTTGATGAGAGTTGGTTATGGCATAGGAGAATTTGTCATGTAAATTTTGATTCAATGATTAAGATCTGTTCTACACATGTTGTTAGAGATCTGCCTAAGATTGTTAAGCCTACTAATCTGGTATGTAAGGAATGTCAGTTGGGTAAGCAAACAAGAATTTATTTCAAAAGCAAACAATATACATCTAATGGATTGCTAGATCTTGTGCATAATGACCTATGTGGACCTACAAATATTATAAATGTGCAGGGTGATAGATATTTTATGTTGTTAATTGATGATTATTCTATGATGATGTGGGTTGTCATTTTTAAGGAGAAATCAGAAGCATTTGACGAATTCAAGATAATCAAAGATAAGGTTGAGACTAAGTCTGGATTGAAGGTGAAGTGTCTAAGATCTGATAGAGGTGGAGAATTTTGTTCCAATGAGTTCAATTCATTCTATGAGAAGCATGGGATTAGAAGACAATTATCTACTCCTAGAACCCCTCAGCAGAATGGAGTCGTTGAGAGGAAGAACAAAACTATTTTGGATGCTGCAAGAACTATGCTGATTGAAGGGAATGTTCCGAAGATCTACTGGATAGAATCTATTAGCACTATTGTTTACACATTCAACAGAGTTCACATCAAATGTGATACTGGTAAGACCCCTTATGAGCTATGGTTTGGTCATGTTCCCACTGTAAGATATTTCAGAATATTTGGTAGCAAATGTTATATCAAAAGAGATGAGGATATAGGAAATTTTGATGCTAGAAGTGATGAATGTATTTTCTTGGGTTATTTAACAAAGAGAAAGGCCTACCGGTGCTACAATGAGAGATTGAGAAAGATAGTAGAAAGTGCAAATGTGAAGGTGGATGCGAACCCTGGGAAAGAGATTTATGATGATGGTCAACATATTGTTTTAGCCCCTATTCAGCCTAAAGAGCCTAAGAAGAATGATCTGGTAGAGATTGTGAATCCGGATGTTGCTAGTGAAGGAGTGTAGGAACTTGAAAATCAGAACAATTAGAAGACTCCGAGGTAAGTAAGATTGAATCATTCTGAAAATTAGATTATTGGTGAAAAAAATAAAGGTGTGATGACTAGAAGAAGGTTAGTTGTTGAAGAAGTATGTTTGATTTCCAAAGTTGAACCTAAAGATGTTGTTAGAGCCTATAAAGATGAAAGTTGGATGAGAGATGTGAAAGAAGAACTAGATTAGATTGAAAATAATAACACTTGGGAACTTGTGCCTAGACCTAAGGATAAGAATGTTATTGGTACTAAATGGGTACTCATAAATAAATTGAATGAAGTCGGTGAAGTTGTCAGAAATAAAGATAGATTGGTCTACAAAGGGTATTCACAACAAGAAGGGATTGATTATGATGAGACTTTTGCCCTGATTGCCAAACTTGAAGTTGTTAGACTGTTGCTTGCTTATGCTTCTTATAAAGATTTCAAGGTATATTAGATGGATGTCAAATCTGCCTTTTTGAATGGTGATCTTGAGGAAGAAGTATACATTAAACAACCTGATGGATTTTCATTGTTGGATGATGGAGACATGGTATGTAAGTTGAAGAAAGCTCTTTATGGACTGAAACAAGCTCCTAGAGTCTGGTATGCTAGACTAGATAAATACTTGTTGAAATTGGGATTTAGTAAAGGTATTACTGACAACAATTTGTATTTTAAGATAGAAAATGATAACATCTTGATTGTTGAAGTCTTTGTTGATGATATAATCTTTGGTGGTGATGATAACTTGAGCATGAAATTTGTTGGTGATATGCAGATGGAATTTGAGATGTTTATGATTGGTGAGATGAAATTTTTCTTAGGTTTGCAGATTGCACAGACTGGAAAAGGTATATTCATATCTCAAACTAAGTATGTGAAAAAAATTTCTGAAGAAGTTTGTAATGTCCCCGATATAATTAAATAGTCTATTTAAATAATTTATTGTACGACCCCGTACTTCATAATATATTTCGGGCCCCTTTAATTAATTAGTTAGCTATAAACTTTTTGGTGTCGGCCCATTTGTAACCCTTCGGGAAACTTCCTGGAGCCCATATATATGGCCGAGTTAGTCATTGTTGTAGGTATGCAAATTTGATATTTTGTTCTCTCCTGTGTGAATTCCTGTTGGAGTTCTGGTATCCGCCATTTCGAAGGTGAAAGACCCTCCCTATTTGGTATTTGCAGTTTCGGTGAGATTCACCCCTCATCCTATTCTATTTATTTGTACTCATTCCGGATTTGGCAAATCTTGAATCTCATCATTTTTTATCACTCGAGTTGCATATTTGTTAATCCGATACATTCATAATTTATTGCTAATGGGAGATCAACCCTTCACTGCACATTCACTGGAGCACACCATACGCCTTACCTCCCACTGTACGCCCACAGTATGCCAATCGTATGCCTTACCTCCCACTGTATGCCATTCCTCCACTGTACATCGTACGCCCATCGTACGCCTTACCTCCCACCATACGCCATTCCTCCATCGTATGCCTTACCTCCCATCGTATGCCTACCGTACGCCTTACCTCCCACTATACGCCCATCGTACGCCTAACCTCCCACCATATGCCATTCCTCCACTGTAAGCCCACTATACACCATACCTCCACCGTACGCCCCACCGTATGCCTTACCCCCACCATACGCCATTCCTCCACTGTATGCCTTACCTCCCACCGTACGCCCATTGTACGCCTTACCTCCACCGTATGCCCTCACCTTCACTGTACGGTCACACCCACACGCTCTCAATATTGTCGTACATTAGCAAGGGAACATTACAGTTGTATCAAAGCTTATGATCTTGCCCGCCTGTCGTATAGTGGATGCAAGTGTACACCCGAAGGAGGTACTGTTCGGCCGATCAAATGGGGGAACCACAAGATCTTGCAAGATAAGTCATGGTACTATTAAGGGAGCTAACCAAAAGCCAAGCTCGGCTCAACGACACCATAATTAGAGGGGAGCAATGACAACAAATCATGGAGGAAACCTTACAACAATTAGCCTTGGGAAAAATGAATGGAGAACAAAATGGGCAGGGCGATGATTCGGTCATAGGAAGGTCAAACATCCAATGCTTGCATTCATGGCCGCTGATGCCGACTTTTCCTCAGAAATCAGAAGCACCCTGCGGGGAGAAAGAACCCACCTTCCAGGAGATGCAAGCACAATTGAACCAAGATTGGAGGGATGCAAATCTTGAGGGGGACATATCCTTCAAGGATTATGTTGAGCTCCGGATGAAATACTCAAGTGGCAGAAGTCAGGGTTATTATGGACACTATAACAATGACATCAAGCAGAAGGTTGGCAAGATCAACCTGTCATCCTTTGGTGGGACCGGAGCAACCTCGGCACGAGCTTGGGTTCAAAAAGCAGATACCTACTTCCAACTCAACCTGATGCCTGAAGATGAAGCTATTAATTTTGCAACACTCCACCTGGAAGGGTTCGCGCATGAATGGTGGCATCATGGAATGGTCACTCTTGGCCATGACCAGATAACCTCCTATGCAGAGTTCACTAAGAAGCTCATAGATAGATTTGATGGGGAGGATCCAAAACTCAATTTCAAGGAGTTGGCACAACTAAAGCAGTTGGGGCCTATGGACAGTTACATCACAGAATTCTAGAGACTATTTGTGTTGGTAACAGACATCTCAAAGCGGAGATTGGTAGTCTTGTTCATGGACGGGTTGATGGAACCACTGAAAGGTTGGGTGAAAGGGTTCAATCCCAACACACTGTCTGAAGTGATTAAGAAGGCACGTGACATGGCAATCTCATCTTCTTCCTCCGAGAGTTAATCGCATGACAAACCACCCCTAGCCCTGAGGAAGCCATCATTAGATGAAGCCACAAGGCAAGAACTCAAGAGAAGGAAACTCTGCTTTACTTGCAAGGAGCCATGGGGACCAGGACACCGATGCTTAGCCATTGAAGTAGTGTCTGACAATGAAGAAGAGAGTGAGGAAGATGGTCAGCAAAGCACGGGGGAGGCTAAAGAAAACATAGATCATGTAGAGAGAATCTCCACACTGGTCCGTAGGGGAAGTACCATTGCCGCCTTGACCAGCACTCCTGAGTGCAGTGTGTTTCGGGTTCGTGGCACACTCCAAGGGCAACAGGTCATAGTCATGTTGGACAGTGGGGCCACTCTCAACTCTATCAACTCATCGCTCGTCACCAGGAGGGGTTTGCATACAGAGGAGCATGAGGGGTTCGCAGTCAAGGTAGCAGGAGGAAATCTATTGTCATGTACTCATCTGGTTCCACATCTCAACATCACCATGGGAAACTACACAATGACAGGCGATTTCTTCGTGATTGATTTGGATGATACAAATGCCATCTTGGGCATTCAATGGATGGAAACCCTCGACCAGTACACACAAAGCTTCAAGAGGATGGAATTCTCATTTGAAGTGGATGGCAAGAAGGTGGTACTAAGAGGAATTTCCAATGGCCACATGAGGGAAATTTCGACAAGACGGATGGAGGCAATCTTTAGACATGATGACATCATTTGGGAGAGTGAACAGATCGGGGAGCATCGGAGTTTGCAATTGCTTGAGGGCAAGAAATTTTTGGGATGGGAGGACTGTAATGTCCCCAATATAATTAAATAGTCCATTTAAATAATTTATTGTACGGCCCCGTACTTCATAATATATTTCGGGCCCCTTTAATTAATTAGTTAGTTATAAACTTTTTGGTGTCGACCTGTTTGTAACCCTTTGGGAAACTTCCTGGAGCCCATATATATGGCCGAGTTAGTCATTGTTGTAGGTATGCGAATTTGATATTTTGTTCTCTCCTGTGCGAATTCCTTTTGGAGTTCTGGTATCCGCCATTTCGGAGGTGAAAGACCCTCCCTATTTGGTATTTGTAATTTCGGTGAGATTCACCCCTCACCCTATTCTGTTTATTTGTACTCATTCCGGATTTGGCAAATCTTGAATCTCATCATTGTTTATCACTCCAGTTGCATATTTGTTAATCCGATACATTCATAATTTATTGCTTATGGGAGATCAACCCTTCACCACACATTCACTGGAGCACACCATACGCCTTACCTCCCACTGTATGCCTTACCTCCCACCATACGCCCACCGTATGCCTTACCTCCCACTGTATGCCATTCCTCCATCGTACGCCATACACCCATCATACGCCGTACGCCCATCATACGCCTTACCTCCCACTGTACGCCATTCCTCCACCGTATGCACACCGTACACCTTACCTCCCATTGTACGCCCATCGTACGCCATTCCTCCACTGTAAGCCCACTGTACACCATACCTCCACCGCACGCCCCACCGTACACCTTACCCCCACCGTACGCCATTCATCCACCGCACGCCTATTGTACGCCTTACCTCCCACCATATGCCTATCGTACGCCTTACCTCCACCGTATGCCCTCACCTTCACCATATGGTCACACCCACATGCTCTCAATATTGTCGTACATTAGCAATGGAACATTACAAAGTTTAGGTTAGATGACTCCAAACAGGTTGGAACTCCTATGGTGACTGGTTGTAAACTGTCTAAGAATGATGAATCTCCAAAAGCTAATTAGAGTTTGTACAGATCTATGGTTGGTGGACTGTTGTATCTTACTTAGACTAGGCCAAACATTATGCATGTTGTTTGCATGGCTGCTAGATATCAAGCTGATCCAAAAGAGAGTCATGTCACTACTATGAAGAGGTTATTCAGATACCTGAAGGGAACTATGGACTATGGATTATGGTATCCTAGGAATGATGATTTCATGCTATGTGCCTATACTGATGCTGATTGGGCTGGTGACGTTGATGACCAGAAGAGAAATACCCATGGAGCATTGTTTTTGGGTAAGAAGTTGGTTTCATGGGCTAGCACGAAACAAGATCCAATGTCCTTATCTACTGTTGAAGCTGAGTACATTGTTGTTGCTAGTAATTGCACTCATGTAGTTTGGATGAAGCAAATGTTGAAGGATATCAAAGTTAATTATGATGAGCCTACTGTTATATACTATGATAATTCCAATGCTATTAATATTTCAAAGAATCTAGTGCAACATTCAAAGACTAAGCATGTGTCAATCAAATATCACTACTTGAGAGAGAAAGTCAGTGAAGAGAAGGTGAAGCTGGAGTATGTATCTACAAAGGAACAAATAGTTGATATTTTCACTAAACCTTTGCCTATAGATACATTTGTCTACTTGAGAGACAAGTTAGGGGTATCCACCCCTCCTGGCGAGAACTTGATGCATTATTTTGCATCAATCTGGTGGATTTCAGAGCCTTCTTCTTATCCGGATTGGTGAGTTGGTGTTGCTCCTCTAGTGGAGTAGTTTGTTGATTTGGTTATATAGTTCTGGGGGAGAGAGATTCATGTTTTTGTTGTGTGAACTTTGGCATTGTTGTTAAAGGAGGAGAGAGATCATGTGAAAAAATTCTTTCTGAGTCTTGATCTTAGGGGGAGTTTGCTGGAGATATCTTCTTTTCTTTGCATTGATTGTTTTTCACATTCATATGTTGCCACCAATGACAAAGGGGGAGATTGTTAGATATTGTTGGTCATTGTTGCTTCTAGGATATGTTGTTGTCATTGAAATCAACATATTCATGTGATTTGCTCTGGTGATTATAGATTGGGAAGATTTTGTGATCCGGTTTGTAGTGTTGGTTTGTTGATCACTGTTTTGCAGAGTCGGGTATATCCTCCGATATATTCCGGTGTGATTAGATTCGGTGTTGAGATTTTGGGATATTGCTTGGGATGTCTTGTGTATCTTCAATTCAGTTGGATCATGATTTGATGCTCCACAATTTATCTTTCTTTGTGATAATTGCTAATTGGTTGTGTTCTTGAGCTTTCAGACGTTGATCGATGAAGATTTGAAAAGTGGTTTTGGTGCAGTTATTTTGGATGATCCAACATGCTTGCTGGTGTTTCTTAGTCATGTCCTATTTGTTTTGGTGACCGCATTGATCGTTGTGTGATTTTTTGGTGGTTTCTATCAACCGGTGATGATTTGCGTGTTATGCGATATTTATGGTGGTGTAGCATGTTGCGTTTGATCTTGCTATGATTTATGGTAGAGTTGTGAGTTTTATTTAGGACCATGTTATGCTATACAAACCATTATATTGGTTCGGTGGTCGATATTTGTATCGTGTGATGTAATTTTATAATTGAGGGTTGATGGTTTAGCTGAACTTGTTATCAAGGTTGATTAATTGTATATATAGGTGAAATAGTCATGTAGTTTGGGTGTCGATGTTGTGTCTGCATTATCAGAGAGAGGTTTGTGTGTGAACAAGTGATTTATCCTTCGGTGTTGAGTTTGCGGTGAGATTGGTGTTGCAGGGAAGACATCTATGCTTAACCAGAACTGTAATCAAGCATTTGGAGATGCTATTCTTTCAATTCATTTCTTCTAGATTGTTGTCTGAATCTTATTGTAAGTCAATGAGACTTCCCTGAGGGTTGTAGCCTTCTGGGAAAATATATTTTGAGCAATGAGCTCTAGGTAGTGTGCTTGAATGCATGTGCATTCCCCATTGTAATATTTTCACATACTACTGCAGAGTATCATCTTACTGTGGGTAGGTTCCCACTGTGGTTTTTCCATTAACCAGGTTTTCCATGTCAAAATCTTGGTGTTTTGTGTTGTGCTTATCTCTCTTATTGTTGCAGTTTATCATATCTATGTTTTGTGGTTAAGTTTATTATTCCGGTGAAGATTGATTCACCCCCCCTCCCAGTCTTCCCTCCTGGCTGCTACTAACAGTAACTTGGAAATATTGATGAGCATTCTCATTCCTCGTTCTTTGTCTACTTGGTGGATTACTACTTGAGAGGTATTTCCCATTGTTGCTTTCAAGTGCATTATGTTTATGCTTTATCTTTCATAGATATGGATTTAAAGCTATGGTTAGATGGTTAGTTTTGGAAGATTCATTCGAGAGATGTTTGGAATTGGTTATCTCCTTGTGTACTTGAGTTGATATTTATTACATTGATTATGAGGATATTAGGAGATGGTTTATTAGGCTTATTTCCTTCATTGTGAGTTTGGTCTTCTTGGTTATGAGAGCTCTATATACATGTTGGTATTATTATACCATACATATGTTATGTTCAATCTAAGAGATTGAATGAGTTTGGGTGTTGTTAAGGTTTTTCATTTGGGGTATTTTAGAAGAGATCATACCTCACACAACATTGCTTCTTTGAGGTGTTGGTAGAAGGACACGTTATGGTTTATATGTTTTCTTTCTTTATTATGTGGTTTCTTACATGAGCTTCATGATTATGTGATTTGGGAGGATGGTGACATATTGTGAGAGCATGAAACTATTTGGGTTGCATGTGTGGTTCATTGTGCTCATTATTGGTACTGCATTGTCTTGTTACTTATCACACCTTGATATGAGAATTGGTTGGTAGACTTTATATGCTTTGAGCTTCATTTCAGATTTTATATTACCCATGGAATAAGAGTTCCTAGATATGTATGTTCTTCATTTACAGGTTTGATACATGGATCTTGATTGGAGTTTAAAAGTTGGATTCAGACCGTTGGCATGAATTTATTAATGTTGTTTATACCTAGGAGGTATGGATGGTTAAATGTATTGACATGTGTTATGGATGCAATTTCTGATCATGTGGTTTTTTTGCCTTATGATAGTAGGTTGGAGATTTTGTTATCACATTGGATAAATAGTTCTTGTGTTCTTGGATTGGTACATCTTCACCTTGGCTTGTTCCTTTTATTCCTAGGTGGCATGTTGGAGGATGAGAGGAGTTCTTGCTTGAGTTGGTGGAAACTTTGGTTTTATTGAAAGTATCTTGATGGAGCACAAGATCATGTTGGAGACTCATATGGTTTCATTGGATATGATGATGTATTTCATCGATTAACCCTTATGCAATGTATACAACAAGTGGGAGAATATTGGGATAAGGTGTTGCACACCTTGCATAATGTTTAGAATGTATTAATTATTATTGTGTGTGATGAACCTACGGGAACCTAGATGGACATATATCACTAAGAATTAATATTCTTGGGACCACTTTATGTGTTGTATTGTAATATTGGGAATTATATTTAACGTGGGTGTCACATTAGGATAATTATTTAATTTTGGGGAAAGATATTTAATAAAGTTAAAACTTAGTACCCAATATTAAATGAGAGGTCAATGGTATTGTATTAACATGGTTTTGTGATGCATGGTTTTAATTTTCCACTAGTTGTATTTTGTGTGAGCTTGATTCTATAAAATCAAGCACATGCTAGTAGTTTAGGTTGGCTAGTTAAGTGGGTTGTCATTATCGAGCCTTTCTAAGGAGTGCACATGTGAAGCATGACATGGGATGTGTGGATTAATGTTGGGACACATGTAATATGCATGGGAGAGGCTTTATGTTTCAGAGATATTCATTGTAACTTTTTAAGTGCATTGCATTTCTTTATTGTTCAATAGTATGATAAAGCATGGTTGCTTTTGGAGGCTAGGTTTTTCCCTCATGAGGGTTTTCCCAAGCTATATCTTATGTTATCTTGTGGCTTGTCGTTTTGGTTCATTCATAATGGTTATTTTATAAGCTTGCATGTATTCTTTTCTCTCATTGTTTATGTATGAAATAGATTGAATGTAACTAGGTTTGAAGCATTATTTCCAAATATAGCCAACATAAGAGAATACAAAATAACTTGTTATTAATAAAATAAAATAAAGAAGCATGACAAGGAAGAAGAAAACCCATGAAGTTTCTAATAAAAATGAACATGTTAACTCCATCTTATTAGAGCCAGAGATTGGAGGCAAGAATTTAACAAATGACAGTTCCTTGGAGGGAAGAAAAGAATATATTATGATGGATAACCCCATGTCCCTCAAGGATAAGGAGCAAGGCTTGGGAATAGATTAGAAAGAATATTTTAAAGATGGGAAAGACAAAAGGAAACAATTGAGAAAGGAAAGTAGTGATGAGAAAAATAGAAATAAGGGAAAGGCTAAAAATACCCCTAAATTCTTTGACAAATTATATAAAAATCAGAAATTTTCCAAATCTTCTCCAAATAATGACAAGTCTAAAATTAGTTGTAACATAAGGGAACTTGAGTCTCCTAATAGGAAATATATTATTATCAGGTTTTGTAATGAGATTAATTATTTGGACTTTCTTCTCCTTCAAGAAGTCAAAGATACAAGGTTTCAATTAGAAACAAATTTGAAATTCATTTAGAAAGATAATATCTAGTTTTGTAGTAATGATGATAAGGAAAAGGGGGAACTAAAATGTTAATTAATATTAAATGAGTCAAGTTTTGTGTTAAGGAATCTCTCGGTTCTAAATGTAATAGAGTGTCTAGGTCATCATTGGAAAATATAATATAAAGTTTGGTGTGTGCTCAATTGATACATTAATGACTATAAATCAAGAGATGGGATTTTAACTACAAGAACAATGTGCCAACACATTCAATGAAATCATAGAAAAGGTGATAACTATAAAAAATTCTCTCCTCGCTAAGGATCTTGTTAAAATCTACAAAAAAATTAAGAAAATGGTACACAATCTGATGGCAAACTCCACTTTTGTGCAAAGAATAAGAATATTAACAACGATTGTGTAGTAGATGCCAAATTTGTCCTGAAAATTAATCATCATTAAACATTGAACAAACACAATCAAAACATGACCATTCCTAGAGGACCACTAAGACAAAATTCAACACCAAGGCAAAAATACACTTCTCTAGGAGAAACAATCAAATCTTGTTTGAGAAATTTTTTCCATTCTAATCTCATCACATTAATATAAATTAGACAAAATGAACATCAATTCAAAACCTCTTGGTATAAATTTTGAAGTTTGTAGGGTCAAAGGACATAAAACTCTTGATTGATTTTTGATTTGACAGAATACGACAGGAGAATTGGATGGATGGATGGATGAGAGGATAGAGGATAATGAAGATAGGCCGGGTGAGACTCCTCAAAAGAGGATTTTGGGGTAACCCAAGACTAGAAGGACAAACCCCAAGGGGTGTTACACTAATAATAGATGGACTGAATATCAACCTCGTCTCCATTCCATATTTATTGGGTGGTGGGTTGATTCCACTTAAAACAATTTTTTTTTACCTAGGATCTTATAGACCAAGGTGATATTTCTTTTGAATATCACCACAACTCATCCATTAATGATATTAAGGTGTACATAAACCCTATCCTTAACCATGTTAAAGGTAACACCACAATTAAGTTAATAGCTCAAAAAATACCAATTATACCTTTATTCATATGAATACATTGTGGCTCGAATAGAAGAAACAAATACTCATGTTTCCATTGAATCCATTAGAGGTAAAACTATTGAACGTGTCATTACCACCAATTGGGGTAAGGTGACACTCCAAGGATCCCTATCCACATGTCATCTTTCATCAAAATATAACCTCCTAGATCATCTACAAAAGACACCCACACACATCTCTATCCTAGAACTTCTCCTTAATCTACCATGCATAAAACAATTCTTGAAAAAAAAGTTCATGAATATTTCATACCAACCAACATAGATCTTGATAAATTCCAAGCCATGATAGGACATCTTGAAGAGGGGGAAAATAGGAGAAAGGGTAGATGCATAAACAAGACATAAAAACACAGTGAAATACTCAAAATCATGCAAAGTAACCTTGTTATACCTTTTCTTCTCTTTTTCCTTTGATTGAGCTTTAAGTGGAAGTGCATCCAAAATGCTCCACTTGTTTTTCTTCTTGAAATGGTGGATTGTGAACTGCTCTCCACTACACAACAAAGGGGATAGTGATGAAATTTGAATGAGGATGGATTTGGCTTACAAGGGTGATATGGATGGATGATTTGTGAGGAGAGGAGACTCCAATTTATGGATTGGAGGGGCCCAAAATGGAGGATCAAGATTGAAGTGAAATGGAGGGCTAGGATTGAGAGAATGTGGGAGAGGATTGAGAGGACAAAGTAGGAGATCCAAGAGATTTTCTATAAAGGCATTTCTTGTGTCCACACCTCTCAAGTACATGGGGAAGAGTTCCCCAAGTACATTGGGAAGGGAAGAAGGAATATAAAATTCCTTAGGAGAGGACAAGGGAGTTAAAAAATTCCAATATAATAGATTGTGTGGGGAGAATAAATGGAGAAAGGAATTGAAAATTCCTTGGGAAGAAGAGGCATGGGGATATTCAATAAATGTGACATTCCTTGAATGGATCAAAGTTGGTGTATTTAAGGTTTGGAAGGTAAGACAGGAAGGTTTTTTATGGAAAAGAGTTGACCCATCCCTAATAAAGGTGATTAGGAATGTGCAAGTGATTAGGATGAATGATTAGGTAGGTTAATGATAATCAAGATTGCAAGTGGGAAAGTTAGGAGGATGGGGCATGAGGATAGAGAATGAGTGGAAGAATATAAAATTGGAGGAAATGATAAGCATGATTAGAGTAGATTAATTAGGCTAGGTGATGAGATTAGGATAGGTGATTTGTAGGAATCAGAGGATTATTTAATTAATTGAAATTAATCAACAAATCAGGGTTTAGAAGAAATATTGGCTAAGGTTGGGGATTGAAATGATTTTAGCAGAATGGGATATAAATAATTTTAATAAATTAATTATAAGGCTATGGTGATAAAATTAATTAAAATAGAATTTAATTAATTTTAAGGAGGACTAACATAATTAATATAATTAATTATTTGAAAAAAGCTAAATTAACTAAATATTAATTTAATTAATTTTAAGCGTCTACACATCTTACCTCTCATCACTTAGTATTCATTGAAATGAAGCTTCCATCCACCAAAATATCTCAAGTAATGAAGCCTTTCGCCTAGAAGGTTTCATCCACAAACATAAAATCAAAATTGTCCTAATAGATGGTGGAGCGGGTTTGAACGTTTGTACTCTCAAATTAATAACATAATTAGGTTAATATTAAAGCTTCATTGATTCATAGAAGAGTATCATCATAAAATCATACAATAATTTTGAGCATGATTTAAAGTGAATAGTGAAACTCCCCATCCAAGTTGGTCTTGCTATAATAGATACCATATGTCAAGTCTCAGACCTAGATCTACCATATAACATTTTCCTTGCCACCAAAGGATACATTCCATGTACTTCATTGCATCCACATACCATTAGTGCTTCAAATTTACTTGCAATGGTACTTAGATACCTATCTTTGGAGATCCTCACCCATTTCAGTATCACCAAAAACATGGAAGAAAGATATCAAGAATCTGACCATATACCTATCAACGATGAAGCCCAATCTTCCTCATCCTACATAGAACCATCCAACCTATCTTCATCATCTCATTTAGAAACCATCATTCCCAAGGTCAAGGTACAATTCAATGACAAGGGATGAAGGAAAACTTCCAATTTCACCAAGATCATATGGTAAGGCCCAACATACCCAGGTTGCACATATATTTGTTATCATAGGTAAACCTACCACATCATGTTCAAGGATACCATAAAAGACAACATATCTACTTAGCTATACAAATAAGAAGAAGAATAAGAAGAAGAAGAAGAAGAAGAAGAAGAAGAAGAACCAATCATCTTACGAGTTGAGAAGTATACCAAGGGTCTTTGTATTAACAAGAGCATGGGTTATGAATGTCAAGGTAGTCTTGATTGTTAATAAAAAGGAATAATAGAGCCCATATCTATGACAAAGAGATAAAAATATCTAGAGCCCGTGTATGGGACACAAGAAACCATCTCCAAACATGAATTTATCCTTGGTAGGGTAGCCAAACATTTTCTCACTATTGATATTTTTAAGGGTACCTCTTACGACTCCTTTATGCATATCATCCAAATATTCCATGAAAACTCCATTTTCTTATTATCTTCCACAAAAAACTCTAGAGACCTCCTCCTAGTTTAACCACAACTCATAAATTGGGACCAACAAGGACTTTTAGTTATTGAAACTTTTTGAAATGATCAAGCTATCATAAAATATATGGAAATTTGATAGTATATACCACTAGGATATCATAGAGCTTTTTTCATCATAAAGCTTGATGATAGAGAATATTTTAATGAGAGGGAAAAATTCTTCAGTAGAAAAAGTAGAGAAACAAAAATAATAAAATGATCCCCAAGTGAGAATCACAATGTAGCACTATTAGTTTAAGAAAAAGTAAAAATAAATGATGTATCCAAAGTTGAAAACCTCTTTAGGTGCCTAAGGATAGAGGATTTGACCTTCCCATTGTTTCCAAATATCAAGGGAGATATCCATTATTAGTAAAATAAATGAAGGAAAAAATATTGGAATAGGATAGAATCCTAAGATTACATTTTTTGTAGCATCACTATTACCTCAAGAAAAATAAGAAATCATAAAATTTGCTTGGTCCTATGCAAACATGCATGGGCTTGATCCTTCTTTGGTTATTCAAAATTTAACATATTTTATAGATGCAAATTTGATAAAGAATAAACTTACCAAGGTCCATCTATAGATAGAATTATTGGTCAAGGCTAAGCTACATAAGCTATTATATGTGGGATTCATTTGACCTATTGACTATCCAGAATGGGTATGTAATCTAGTCCCTATTGCTAAACTTACTAGGGGTCTTTGCATATGTATTGAATCCAAAGATATGAACAAAGATTATTAAAAATATGACTTCCCACTACCCAACATAGACATGTTTGTTGAATTAACAATTGGTTGTGATTTATGTTTTCCTTAATGGATGGTTTTTTTGGATACAACCAAATACACATCACCCTCGAAGGTCAACATAAGATAGCCTTCACATGTCCTTGGAAAACATACAACTGGAATGTAATGCCTTTTAGTCTTAAGAATATGCGGACCACCTATAAAAGAGTAATGAACATAATATTTCATGACCTATTTCACAACATCATGGAGGAATATGTAGAGAACCTATTGGATAAGTAAAACACAAGAGAAGGTCACTTAGACATACTTGAATAAATATTTGATAGTCTATAAAAATATCAAGTGAGGCTAAGTTTGAAGAAGTGTATTTTTGGTGCAAGTCCAAGGAATCTACTAGGATACATTATTTCTCATAGAGTCATTGGAGTAGATGCAACCAAAGTAAAAGAAATGATTTATATATATCCCGTAGCATTTCTTACATCCACTTGATAATTCGAGCTAACTAAATCAACTTCTTTGACTCAAGGATGAACTCATTATTGTAGATATGGACCAATGTGTTAATAGTCATTGATGTCAATCCATATCGAACCGTATGTTGTGTTTTGTGATTGTTGTAGATATGGAGTAGTGCGTTGTCATTGATATCAACATATGATAATGAATGTTCATATTTGGATGTCCCAAGGGGGAGATTGTTGCAATTGAGGTGACAATTTGTTGGCATTGATATTAATATAAGTTTGTATGCTTGAAAGTTCATGGTTGGATGTCAAAATGTGCCAATCAAATATAGTTCATGGTTGGATGTCAAAATGTGTTGATCAAAATGTAGTTCATGATTGGATGTCAAATGTACGGTGCTCTGAAGTATGCTCTCATTGATAGATTGTTGCAATGAAACAACTCAAATACATTATGCTAGTTTTTATGTCTCTAGATCAATAGATTAATTCACATTTATCTACATTTGAAGATATGTTTTTGTGGTGTGGAAGTAAGACAAAGGAGGATGTGTAGTCCGCATGTTTTTCATTTTAGGTCACAAAAGTTAATTCAGTTATTTCTAGAACATGCAAACTAAAGATAGTTTTGTTGCTTATTGGGGTTGGTTAGAGGAATGCTCCACACTCCTCTGCAATTCAATATTTTCTATTGTGGTTTTGGGGACTTGATCACAGTGTCTATACATTACTTCTCAAGTTTTAGGTGTTTTGGTGTACCGCAAGTATGAACCTAATTGTAATATCTCAAGATTGTGTTGACTGGTTTTAGTATGCTATTGTGTTTAGTTTTAGTTTGTTTGCGCCAACTCTTTTGATCATGATAATGTGAAATAAGGTTTAGGAAATTTTTTGAAGTTCATATGATACCTGTATGTGCTTTGCACATTGTTTTTTGATCTCTCTAGTACTATTTGTGGTTTGCAATGAATGTGTGGAAGGTTAAGTGGTTATTTTGTTGATGTGGAATATTTGCATCTATTCTTTGAGTTTTGTGCCAACATGGAGATGTGTTCTTAGGTGTTTTAGGTCTTGTTTATGTTTTGGTTTATATTGCAGTTACTTCCCCTCGACTACAAAAGTTATTGGGCCAACCCTTTAGCTATTGCACATTTCATGTCTACACATTTCAACTGGCCGATTAGGAGAAGGTTGTTTAAGATTGTTCCATGGTTATGTGTGTTTATGCCACTTTGGAAGATGTATTGTGATATATTTTGGGTCCAATCTAAGCTTGCATTGATCCACAACGTGCTATCCTTCTTGGCTTGTGTGTTTTGTGGCCGACTGGTATGATGATACACATTTTCTTAATATGTTATTTTGAGGTCGACCTAATCAATATTTTGAAGGCTTGCAAAAGATATAAGTGAAATATATAATCATAGAAAATTGTAGCGTTTGCAGGGGTGTTGTTGTGGAAGTTTGCAAAGAAATGGCTAATTCATACTAAATGTAATGAGCCGAAGGTTGCTACATTTGAATAGGCCCAAAAGTGTGTTGGAGACAATGAGTTGCAAGTAGTTAATGTGGTATGATAGAGTTATTGTGGTGGAATCTTTAATCAATTATTGATGATGGTCTAAGGTTGAAGCCTCCTATTGTAATTGTTGTAATTCTCGAGGAGTAGTGAACTTCATTTAGTTGTAGCCATAAAACTATAATATAGGGAGTTGTAGATTCCTTGGTTTATAGCCCTAAAAATGGTTGTAACCGTTTATTTTGTTGTGAGACTAGATTTGGATAGTAGATCCAAGTAGCTTTCTCATTGTAGTTTTTCTCTTGTTGGGATTTTCAAGTAAATTTGGTGTCTCTTGTGCAATTGTGTTATTGTGTTTTATTGTTGTTGACCTAGTTTTAAATATGCATTTTAAGTTTATAGAGAAGGGTTTAATTTTGAATGAATACTAATTCACCACCCCTCTCAGTATTCTAGTATATTTAAAAATTGGTCTTAGAGCAAAGTTCCTTGGAAGAAGCCCAACAACTTGAGGAAGATTTAGGATGGTACATGAAGGATCTCACAAGGCACCTTAGTTTAATGGAACAAACTACACTTTTTGGTAGACAAGGAGTGAATCCTTTTTTATCTCTTTAGGGTTTGGGGTTTGACAATATATTGAGAATGGTTATACTCCTCTTGCTTCTCCAATTGATCAGACTAAGATCAAGGCATATGAAAATAATACGAAAGAACATAATATTATTTTGAGTGGATTGGTTGATATTGAGCTTATAAAGGTGATGCACTACTGCACTACTAGAGATGTCTGGGAGAAACTTAGTTGTATTTATGAAGGGGATACTAAAGTCAAGCAAGCCAAGCTACAAATCTATAGAGGAAAATTTGAAAACCTAAGAATATCAAAAGATGAGGATATTGCTAGCTATCTGTTCTGGGTAGATGAAGTTGTTAGTACAATTAGAGGTCTTGGTGAGGAATTGAAAGAACCAGTTGTGGTACATTTAAAGGTAATAAAGTCTCTTCCTAAAGCTTATATTCCTAAAGTTTCTTCTATAGAGGAAGCTAGAGATTTAAATAACTTTTCAATGGATCAACTATTTGGTGCTTTCATTGTATTTAAAATGAGTGTTTTGACAAGGATGCTCCAAAAAGAGAAGCATCTTTTAAGTTCAGCAAGAAGGAGAAGAATGAAGTTTGATCAACCTCCTATACTAAGATACCTCTAATGTAACATAAGGTACATTTAATTTGTCCATCTAGGCAGTGAACATGAAATTAGTTAGCACTATATGTGCACTATGATCCTATCTAAGCTACTAGATGCTAAAAAAACTATCTTACATCCTATTTCTAAAAGGAAAAACTCAATTCAATTTGATTTGCATTTATAGAAAAATAATTAACTTACAAAAATAACAAATAATGATTAAAATAATATGAAAATGAATCTATTCTATGGTCATTCATAAGATAGTGCTTCTATAAGGACCAAGAATAAAAAAATCTATGCTACAGGCTACCATAAATAATTATAGACTACTAAATTAAACTAACTAACTAATTTGTAGAAATGAAATACAATGTTATAGTTACCTCAAGTGGGCCCTATCTTGGGCTAAATGCACTCTCAAAGTAATAATAAGATGAACTTCCTAAATCATGAGATATTCATATGTTCTTTCATAACAGTTCATTGTACATAAAACATACTATAATGTTGTTGCGATGAGAAAGTTGTACCAAAAAGAGTTGTTAACCATATTTGGTCTTTCCTTGACTCATATATAGACTGGATCATACCAATTCACTAATAGTAGTTGTCACTCATTCCAAGTATTCAAGAAGAGGAATATCAACTCTAGGAAAGTGTAAATAAAAAGAGTCCTATAGGGTTTTGCAATGAACCATTGTGAAACATAAATATCTATGATGCAATAATTACAACATAATCCTAATGACAATAATTATTACAAAGGTATCTCATGTGCTAAGGAGGTTTGCAAGTAACTAGAGTCCTTCTACCAGTTACTGGATGAATACCCCAATATTGAATGTTCAAGCCACATATAGTCCCTTGGCTATAGGAACTACCTCTAGTTCTCATGTCATCAACTACAAGAACTACTTCATGAAATCCCATTGAGTTTGTATAATAGATTAGTACACATGAACATTCCACATAATGATAAACATATAAATTCAACACAATTCCACACATGATTATGCATTTTATTTATTATCTATCATCCATAGCCAAACATACTATAATGCTTATAAAAATAGTCTTAATAGTGGAAAAGTGTCAAGTTTCCAAGGTAAAAATCCATAGAAACTTAAGTGTAGAAATCTATAAAAGAGTCAAAATAGACTCATTTCCCCCAACTTAGATATTTTCTTGTCCCCAAGTAGATGAATGCAATTGATTTCTCATCAAAGTTAGCTCCCTAAAATTTGATTGTGTAGTAATCCCAAGGTGTTGACTAAATGGGTTCTCATAGAATCCAGTTTCTCTCTCTATCCTCTATCATTTGGGATCCTCTTCCTCAGCATTATACTCTTCAGTTACTTTCCCATATGGTACTAGCCACCATAACAAGGGTGACTGAAATATTAGTGGCAACTAGGTAACCACACGATCCCTTGCAAGTTTCATATATCTCCTACCTACTCTAATAGTTGCATGATATTTGTATAAGGAGTGTGGCTCCTTCCTCTTTAGCTTATAAGTCAACTCATGCCATCTTTCTACTAGGAACCCCATGGTTTGTGATAATTTCCCAAATGTGACATACCACATCACCTTTAGTACCCTCTAGTGAATCTTTGGAATACTCATAAGAATGACCCAATTATTTAGTATGCTATCAAGATCATGAAACTTTGATCTTAATTCTAGAAAAACTATTTTATTTTTTATTTTATTTTGTAATCTCTCACCTGCTCACCCTATTCCACCTCATTTTTAATACATGAGCATAATACCATCATATGTAGATCTTTGACATAAAGCATGGGGTTCCACTCTACATCACAAGGTACAACATAGTTATGCTGGTAGAACTCACAAAGATATTTTTGTAGCTTTGGGGTGGATGATTTGAAAATATCAAAAATATGTTTTGGGGTACCATGAAAAAAAGTAGATCAAAATAGAGTTGCATGAACTTAAAACTATGGATTTGTTGGGCTTAGGTTGAAAATTTCTTAGAGCCTATATTTGTTATCTTTGTTTTCAACTTGTGAGACTTCTTAGCAGTTTTAGCATAATATTTTTGTTTCTTACTGTAATGGTGAAAAATTACGGTTTCCACCATTAGAGGGATGAAAACTGCTAATTTTCCATTACATTCAAAAGAGGGGGGAATCCAATAGATTCAGTCACAAATCAGTAATCATAAGGACTGAATTCTAATTGGATTTAAGGGTGTGTGAATTTGTTTGCCCTCTTTTGTGAGTTGAAATGCCGAATTAAGATAAAGTATTGAAAAATGAAGGTAAATATGTAGAAACAGTGAGCTACAATCGTCAAATTTTCACATGCACCTGGATTTGATCCTCGAAAAATCTCCTAACATGTTGAGACCGGAGTGCTTGTCGCCTTGGTCCTCCTACTTTTTCGCATGCCGAAGAGGGTTGATTCATCTCTGCAAATAGTGCCTATTTTTAAGAGTATACCTTCACACCTATTTCCTCAACACAAAAAGAAAGGGAAATGTGTTGGGAATAGGGGCTTGCCTTAGGTCAAACCCTACTTTTGAAATTAACCATGAAATTGAGATAAAGATAATTGAAATTGTTGTAATGGAAGATTCTCCTTTTGAGGGAGATGTTGAATAATGACTAAAAATCAAATGATATACCTCCTTGTGGAGTTTTGTTTCTCTCCACACGAAATTAGGGCTTAATGAAGTCTTCAACAAAACAAGATGAAAGATGTCTACTTCAATGATTGAATCTTGACTTTATTGTTGCTCCAAGGCTTGAAGGAAGACTGATAATGCTCAATTTCTCTTGAATGCTTGAATGCTTGATCTCATGTGTGTATAATGTATATCAAATTTATGTGATAGATGATTCATAGATGTCAAATGAGAGGGGACACTATCCTTTTATGAGCCGACACAAGGAGGAGAATCCCGCCCAACTTTGAAATAGGGCAAAGGGTTCAAAGGGGTCCCAAATTAAGGGGGGAAAAGTGTGGCACCCTACTCATACCCCTTTTTAGGGCTAAGATAAGGTGCTATGTGCGTAGGAAAAGTCAAGAATGATACAATTCATGAGGGGTATGAGCATAGTCGGGTCCTAGTAAGGCCAAGGGGCGCAAATGCTAAGGTAGGGACCCAATGCGGTCAAAATTGTACAAGGGTGCAAGTTTAGGACACTACATTTAGCCCCCACTTTATCCCTTAGTGGACTTTGGGATCTCACAACTTTGATAACAAGATAAAAGGGACATCATAAAGGAAAGAGAAAGTGAGAACCATGACTGCAAGCTAGTAAGGTTCTCCTACTTTGAGTCATAAAAATAAAAATACCAAAATTATAAAGCAAAAGACAAAGTTCGCCAGGTAACTTAATGTTGAGTCCTAAAATTGCACGCCTTGCAATTTTTACCGCATTTGGGGCTCTCACCTTAGTGGTCTCATTCCCATGCTTGATCGGGACCTATTTGTGCCTCCCCCATGCAACCAAGCTTCATTTTTCCATCTTGCACCTTGCATAGCCCCTTGTTCCTAACCCAATTTGGGGTAGGACCAGGGTGCCACACCCTGGTCCTCCCTAATGATGACCCATTTTGGCCCATAGGCCCTATCTCAAATTTGAATGATAAATTATTCTCCATGTCGACATATGTTGGAAATTAATAAGTTCAATAACAGGCAAGTATATAAGAGATATTCCCCTCTCATTTGGACATAGAATACGATAGGATGATAGCGGGAGAAGGCAAGGAGACTACATCAAGCATTCATCATCAAACATTCTTCAAGGTTGCATATTCTTCTTTTATCCATTGGAGCAACATTACATCATTCATTTGTAAGCATGTGTGTGTTAGGGTTTTGTCATGTTCATGCCATTTCATACAACATATGTGGTTAGATTCAAGAAGAAAAGCATCATTATTAGTCATTGCAGATCTAAGGTATACCTTTCCATTATTTACTTCAATATTTGCAATATTTCGTTCAAGGTTGATTCCTCAACCGAGGTTTGACTTAGGCAAACCCCTATTCCCAACACATTTCTCTTTCCTTTTGTGTACAGGAAACAAGTGCGTGACTATACTCATAGAAATAAGCTTCAGACACAGAGATGAACATACTCTTTTCGATGATCAAAAATTTTGGAGGACCAAGAGGGGGCGCCACAGTCCCTACACATGATCCTTGCTAAATGTAGCATCCTAAAATTGCACCCCTTGCAATTTTGACCGTATTTGGGGCCCTCACCTTAGTGATCATACTCCCGCTAAAGTGAGGGCTAAATATAGCACTATAAAATTGCACCCCTTACAATTTTGACCTCATTTGGGGGCTCACCTTAGTGGTCTAATTCCCATGCTTGATCGGGACCTATTTGTGCCTCCCCCATGCAACCAAGCTTCATTTTTCCATCTTGCACCTTGCATAGACCCTTGTTCCTAACCCAATTTGGGGTAGGACCAGGGTGCCATGCCCTGGTCCTCCCTAGTGAGGACCCATTTTGGCCTCTAGGCCCTATCTCAAATTTGAGCAAGAAATTATTCTCCATGTCAGCCTATGTTAGAAAATTAATAAGTTTGATGATAGGCAAGTATATAAGGAGATCTTCCCCTCTTATTTGGACATAGAACACAATAGGATGATAGCGGGAGAAGGCAAGGAGACTACATCAAGAATTCATCATCAAGCATTCTTCAAGGTGCATATTCTTCTTTTATCCATTGAAGCAACATTACATCATTAATTTGCAAGCATGTGTGTGTGTTAGAGTTTTGTCATGTTCATGCCATTTCATACAACATATGTGATTACATTCAAGAAGCAAAGCATCATTATCAATCATTGCAGATTTAAGGTATACCTTTTCATTATTTACTTTAGTATTTTAAATATTTCATTCAAGGTTGATTCCTCAACCGAGGTTTGACTTAGGCAAACCCCTATTCCCAACACATTTCCCTTTCCTTCTGTGTGCAGGAAACAAGTGCGTGGCTATAATCCTAGAAATAAGCTTTAGAGACATAGATGGAAAAAACCCTTTTCGGCGATCGGAAATTTCGGAGGACCAAGAGGGGGCGCCACGGTCTCTACACATGGTCCCTGCTATTTTTGGCAGTTTTCACAAGGCAGTTCTGAATTAGCTCACATTACTCAGATCTAGGTGCATGAAAAAAATCCTGAACTTATAGCTCATTTTTTCTCCAATTCTAGCATTCTACTTATTTTAACAATTCAACTTACAAAAGAGAAAATCCCAAATCAGTCCAATCCACTTAGTATTCACTCCCTATCTCATTTATGATTGGATCTAGTGGATTCATCTCCTATTTTGAATTTAAAGTCCTCCAAGTTAAGATTGAATTAGTGATTTCTCCCTTCCATGTGGTGAATTTGCTAAGCTCAAATTTTTCACTTTACATTTTATGTGATCATGTGTGTTCATGAGATGGCATTTTTTTTTCAAGAATGTTATTAGTTGTTGAGACATTTTGATATCGAGGTCTCTTCGGCTAGTTGACTTGAGGTCTGGTTTTTGGTCTTCAACTTTTGTGTCTTTGTCTTTGTTTGCCTTTTTGGTTTTTGTCTTGTTTTGTGCACCCTTGCATATGTTTAAGTGATTTGAGATCCTAAGATTGAGGGCTTGGTTCCTCGAGATTAGTGATATCCTATACTCCTTGTGATTTTTCTCCACATTCCTCTCTCTTTCTTCTACTTTATCATGAGTATATTATTAGTATTTGTGTAAGATCATACTCCCGCTAAAGTGGGGCTAAATGTAGCTGTAATGGGGTGGAAAGTGAATGATGGAGAGGTCAAGAGGAAAGCTTTTCTTTCCTCCGTGGAAAGATGAAAGTTTCATTGCGGATTTCCCTTCAAATACTTTATCCACATTACATTTAAAAGAGGGGGGGAAATTCACTAGATCCAATCTCTTAGGAAAGAGATTGAATGCTAAATGAATTGATAATGGTGTGAAGATGACAAGCTAACCCCTCTTTTAGAATGGAAAATGGTTGAATTATGTGTTTTGAGACTAAGTGTAAAAGTAGAAAAGAACTTATTATAGTGTGGGATGAAGTTGTGCACCTGGATTCTGGCTATAATATGTCGAGACAAAGTTGTCCTATGAATTTGAGGAAAATTTGTTGGGACCATGTTGAAAGTGCACACGGTCCTCCAAAAAATCCGTGAAATGAAAAGGGTTTTTCCGCCTCTATGAATGGAGTCCAAATCTGCAAATATAGCTATGCACCTTTAACCTACACACAGAAAAGAGAAGAAAAGGGGTTGGGATTGGGGGTCTACCTTCAGGTCAAATCCCAATTTAGGAATTAACCAAATGATGAAAGAAAGTACTTGCGAGTAAATGTAAATGAAAGACTGAAATGTAATTCACCTCAAGGGAGGTTGTAGATAGAATTGCTTGTGTGAAATTGAATGTTGAAAGGGATCTCCTCTTCAATGGTTGAATCCTTGACTTGAATGCAACACCTAGCCTTGAGGGAGGCTTGAGAATGCTCAATGCTTGAATGCTTGAATGCTCTTGAATGCTTGAATTCTTGATCTCATGTATTCGAACTTATGCCAATTTCCACCTTATCCAACTTATACAAATGGGAGGGCAAATGTGACATATATATTCATCGATTAAGGTTATTGAACTAATTTTCATCATAGGCCGACACAGGGAAAGTTTTCTCGTTGAAATTGCAAAGCTCAATGCACATTTTGAATGAAGGGGGCCAGAAATAGGGAAGGGACAGGGTCACCATGCCCCTATCCTAGGGGGGAAAGGGGCACCATGCCCCTGTCCTGCCCTTATCTTAAGATAGGAAATAGGTTCAAGTAGTGCGGGGGGCAAAAAAATTGCAGTTCTGGGGATTGAGCAAGTCTTGGGTCTCCGATCAGGCTTGGGGATTCAATTTTCCAACGTGAAGACCCTAATGTGATTGAAAATTGCAAGGGTCACAATTTTATGACACTACAGTAGCATCCAAAAATTGCACCCCTTGCAAATTTGACCACATCCGGGGCCCTCACCTTAGTGGTCTCATTCCCATGCTTGATCAAAACCTATTTGTGCCTCCCCCATGCAACCAAGCTTCATTTTTCCATCTTACACCTTGCATAGCCCCTTGTTCCTAACCCAATTTTGGGTAGGACCAGGGTGCCATGCCCTGGTCAACCCTAATGAGGACCCATTTTGGCCCCTGGGCCCTATCTCAAATTTGAGTGGGAAATTATTCTCCATATTGGCCTATATCGAAAAATTAATAAGTTTGACGACATGGAAGTATATAAGGAGATCTTCCCCTCTCATTTGGATATAGAACACAATAGGAAGATAGCGGAAGAAGGCAAGGAGACTAGATCAAGCATTCATCATCAAGCATTCTTCAAGGCTGCACATTCTTCTTTTATCCATTGGAACAACATTACATCATTCATTTGCAAGCATGTGTGAGTGTTAGGGTTTTGTCATGTTCATGTAATTTCATACAACATATGTGATTACATTCGAGAAGCAAAACATCATTATCGGTCATTGCAGATCTAAGGTATACCTTTTCATTATTTACTTCAGTATTTGTAATATTTCGTTCAAGGTTGATTCCTCAACTGGGGTTTGACTTAGGAAAACCCCTATTCCCAACACATTTCCCTTTCTTTCTATGTGCAAGAAATAGGTGCACGACTATACTCCTGAAAATAAGCTTCAGACATAGAGATGAAAAAGCCCTTTTTGATGATCGAAAATTTCGGAGGGCCAAGAGGGGGCACCGCGGTCCCTACACATGGTCCCTACTATTTTTGGTAATTTTTGTAGGGCAATTCCAAATTAGCTCACATTACTGAGATCCAGTTGCACGAGGAAATCCCGAAATTATAGCTCATTGTTTTTGCATATTTTGTCTCCAATTCTAGCATTCTACTTATTTTAACAATTCAACTTACAAAAGAGGAAAACCTAAATCAATCCAATCCACTTAGTAGTCAGTCCTTGTCTCATTTAGGATTGGATCAAGTAAATTCATCTCCTCTTTTGAATGTAAAGTCCTCCAAGTAAAAATTGACTTAGTGATTTATCCCTTCAATGTGGTGAATTTGCTAAGCTCAAATTTTCCACTTTACTCTAAGTATCAAGATATGCAAGAGAGAATCATTGAGCAAAGTGTATGCCCCCACATTAAAGCGATTGTGTAACCTTATCAGGAGCAATCGCTTTAAGGTTGGATAATCCCCAAAAGGACAAGCACACTATCACAATAATAAGCCCCCAATAGAGGACAAATCAAAGGATAATGAATAAAAAATAAAAACACGGGGTGGTTTCTCTTAACTCTGGGGTCAGTATGCTTTTTATGATAAATAATTGTAATGTGGTGAAAAGTGATGAGGGGAGATCAAGTGGAAAGCTTTAATCCCCTCAAAAGAAGGGTGAAAGTTTCACAAAGGATTCCCTTCAACTTCTCACACACATTTTAAAAGAGGGGGGTTGAATTCACTAGACCCAATCCCTATGGAAAGAGATTGAATGCTAAGTGAATTGTAGGAAATTGACAATGAATTTGGAAAGTAAAGCAACCCTCTTTTAAAATAGACAACTTGAATTAAGCGAATTGAGACTAAGTGTGAAGATGACAAAGAAGCAATTATATCTTGAGATAGAGATGTGAGACGAAGCTGTGCACTTGAAATCAACAGTAAAATGTCGAGACAAAGCCTCCCTGCAAATTTGAGCAAACGTTTTTGGGACCGAGTTGAAGTTGTACCTGGTCCTCCAAAAAATCCACGCACTGAAAAGGGTTTTTTCATCTCTGAAAAATGAATCCTAAACTTGCAATTATAGCTGCGCACCTGCAACCTACACACAAAAAAGAGAGGACAATGTTATTGGGATTGGGATTTTTCCTTTAGGTCAAACCCCTTTTTGGAATTAACCAAGTCATTGAAAATACTTGCAAGTAAATGAAAAGAAATGTCTAAAGTGGAATCCACCTCAAGAGAGGATGCAATTGAAATGTTGATAGAAGTGCTTGAAAGGATATGTGGAATAGAATGTATTGAATGTTGATAGAGATCTCCTCTTCAATGGTTGAATCCTTGATTTGAATGCAACACCTAGCCTTGAAAGGATACTTGAAATGCTCAATGAATGCTGGGATGCTTGAATGTTTTCTTGCACTTTATGATCAACTTGTTGTCGCTTATCATCATTATGCTCATGAACTTAATTTTCACTTGACTTTGATTTCAAAGTTATGCAAATAAGAGGGGAAATGCTCCTTATATACTTGCCAATTAGGGGTATTTAGTTGATTTTTCATCTTAGGCTGACAGAGGAAAACTTTTACCCGCTCACAATTGACAAGCCCAATACAAAGTTTGATCAAGGGAGGCCGAAAATAAGGCAGGGACAGTCCTAGGAGGACATGGCCCCCATCCTGCCCTAATTTAGGGCAGGCAGTGACAATAGGCAATGTGGGGTGGTAGAAAATGCAAGTTTTTTATGTTTTGAGCATGTCTCAGGTCTCCAATCAGGCTTAGGGATTCATCCGCCAACACAAAGACCCAAATGATGTCAAAAATTGCAAGGGTCACAATTTTATGATGCTACATTTAGCCCCCACTTTAGCAGGAGTATAAGCATACACTAATACTACCGGTAATGTACAAGGAAACAAGATTGAAAGACTTTCACCACGTCAAGGAGGCAAGATTCACCAAGCTCCCAGTGGACTAAGGATCTTACGACTTTGATTGAAAAATTAAAAGGGAAGATCAAGAGGGAGAGAACCATGACTGCAAGTAGCAAGGTTCCCCTCACTGTGAGTCATGAAAAGCAAGGATACCAAAAATTACAAAGCAAATCCAAGTTCACTAAGTAACTCCAAGTATCAAGAAGGAAAATTGAGTAGAGTGTATGCCCCCACATTAAAGCGATTGCGCACGCCTTATTAGGAGCGATTTCTTTAAGGTAGGATACACCCAAGGGAGAGAAAGAGAGGGAGTATGTTATCGCAAGGATTTAGCCCCCAATCAAGGAATAAACCCAAGGATAATGAACACAAAAAACAAAGAACGAGGTGGCTTCTCTTTCCATAGGATCAGTACGTTGTATGATAACTCATGTATATCATGTATATATGCATAGAATAATCCTCATTCCCCAAAGAATGGAAACCACCTTGGAAGAAAGGGAAAACATGTGTCTTTTGAGTCAACATGAAATAGAACAAAAAATATCTCAATGCTTTGCATCGTCCTCAAGTAGACATCACTAGGGACAACAAATAGAAGAGTAGGGATACACATAGAAGAATTGTCACAAAAGAGCAAGAAAGGAGAGAGGTAGAGGATCTATGGTGCTAATGTAGCTAGTCTCTAAGCACGACATCCACCTCTCGGTCTTGCTAATCACTAGTTCGGGAAGGTGGGAAACATGCCAAAGGAGCGACATTGAGCACAATAGATGGAGCTATCACAAGATCCAAACAAGGACTATGCCCATATGATAAGTCACTTTGTTCGATTCAAGGAGTTAGGATCAAGGCTTTTGTAAATTTTGCAGATAAATGTTTGTCAACATTAACATATTCATATTCACTATCAGAAGAACTAGGAGTTGTATTGCCATCATGAATAGCATTTTCACCTATTTCTTCATCAAGATTTATAGAAAAAGGAGCTCTAACATGAATAGAAGTAAAACCATCACATATTTTTTGCAACTTATGATTTGGAGATTTAGGCTCAACATCTTGCTTATGAGAAAATGGAATCATGTCAACTATCAGTGTTTTGGGAGATTGAATAGTTTGAGAAACAACTTCATGAGCTCTAGCACGACGTTTTCGTCGATGTTTTCTCAAACAACGATTTCGTCGAGTCTTAGTGGAAGGTTGAGAAGAAGGAGGAATATTTATTGAAGGAGGATTTTTTTTGAAGGAGATAAATTTGTTGAAAGAGCAATGTTATTATCTTTGGTATTTGGATGGTTAGGTTGAGGTCTCTTAGGTTGAACGAGAGGAGAGGCAAGCCTCTTCTCTCTATAAGAGCAAGGAGGCGAAACTGCACCATAAAAAGGACGAATGTTTGGCATAGGAAGGAGACTAGGTCCATCATGAGGAGGAGGTATAGGTCTAACCTTAGGATGGATATTATTGATCTTCTTATGAGAAGGCATAGTTTCATCCATAGGAATAGGTTGGGAATCTTCCTTAGGAGGAAACTTAGTTCTATCCGTTAGAGGAAGAACTTCATCTTCAAGAATAATGGGAATATCAAGTGTTGGAGTTCTAGAGTGGCTTAAGGATAAGGTCATATCTTTATTTCATTTTTGATAAGATTGAAAGAGAGCATCACTTCTTGTTGGAAGATATTGAAATTGTTGAGGCCAAAAGTAATCAATAGGAACACTTGGGCTTCTTTTGGTTGGTCGAAATAAGCTATGGTTAACAGTTATGATTTCTCCATTGTGGGAAAAATTCAAACACTTATGGATTGGAGAGACAATAGCCTTCATGGAAGGTAGCCAAGGGCAACCTAACTTCACAAGAAATTGTTCAGATGAAGGAATGATAACAAAGTTGACATCTATAGATTTAGTGTAAACCTCAATAGGGAGTGTGATAGAACCAATAGTAGGACAAGAAAATACATAAAATAACTTAACAACCACATTAGTGTCATCATAGATTTCTTGGATGAAAATGTAAAGTATAAAGATATTCTTCAGTGATGATATTAACCATGCAAGAGGGATCAATAAGCACACCATGATAAGGTTTGCCTTGGATCTTCACAACTATGTATAAAGGGCCATTAGGTGCTCTAATGGTCTCACTAGGGTCAAATGTGATACATTGATCCTTAGGTGTTTCTTGTTTCTCTACCATATTCACCAAACTTGGAGTCATGGTAGTGAGATCAAAGGGAGAGAAAGAGGTATGTTCAGTCTCAATCACGTTAGAGGAATGAGAGGGTAAAGGATCAGTGAAAATCTTAAGATTTTGATTGGGAGGAGCCACTGATTTGTTTCCCTTATCATTCACACCTGCCATAGATATAGTATTATTATCAATCGGGTCTTGCATCTTACTTTTTAATGCAAAACATTTCTTAGTATCATGACCAAGTTGATGATGAAATTGACAAAAAGAATTATTATCAAAGTAAGGTGAAACTGCCTTAGAAGGGTCAACTGGTTTTATTGGAGGAAGTTTGATAACGTTTCTTTGTAACAACCGAGACATGATTCTATGCAAAGATTCATTCAAAGGAGTAAATTGTCTTTCTCTTTTGAAAAATTTAGAAATAGGAGGCACACCTGTTGTAGCATTTACATTGTTGTTGTTGATGGTGTCATTGAATTTGATGAATCCTTTGTTTGGTTTGAACTTCACAAATGGTTGTTGAGCACTCTCACCATTATCACTCGGAACCATAGGAGTAGATTGCTCCAGTTGACTCACAGTCAGTTGATAGTTGTGAAGTGTTGCACACAACTGCGGAAAGGAAGGAAACTCAAAAAGGAGAAGTTTTTCCCTAATGTCTTTTTGCAAATTAGAAATGAAAATTCTTTGAATATCATTATTAGGAATTGGAAAAGAAATTTGAGAACACAAATGCTTATATCGACCAATGAAATCAATCACTTTTTCTTTAACACCTTGTTTACAATGCATTAAATTAGTCAAAGTGATTTTAGGACCTATGTTGTTTTGAAATTGTTGAATAAAAGCATTTGCTAATTGTTGAAAAGAAGTAATAGAATAAGAAGGCAACGAGTAATACCATTGTAAAGATTTATCTCTTAATGTTGTAGTAAATAGTTTGACAAGCAATGTTTGATCATAAGCAAAGTCAGTGCACAAAGTTTGGAATGTTTTGGCATGTGTTAATGGATCACCTTTTCTATTATAGAGTTCCAATTGAGGGACTTCAACATATTTAGGAGGGACGACTCTAACAATATCAAGAGAAAGTAGGCTTGCGACATCATATGTGGGCACACTAAACTTGGATTGACTCATAGAAGCGATTTGTTGTTGCAATGATGACATAGTTTGAGCAAGGTTATTAATGGTTGCTTCGGTTGAGGAATTTATGTTAGAAATGTTTGATTAAGAAGGTGGTGTGATGTTATTTAAAGAAGGCATTGATTGAGAATAAGGTGGTGGGACACTATGATAATTAGGCATAGGTTATGATTGAGTAGTAAATGGGACACTAAAAGGAGGGAGAGAATGATTGGATGAATTGCCCCCTTGTGTCACATTGATTGGTTGAGAGATAATAGGAATACTCATTGAAGGCATAAATAAATATGGAAGATTGAATGAAGAAGAGGGATTGCCCCCATGACTAATAGTTGTCGTGATGACATTTTGAGTTGATGTAGCCATGATGTTTGAAGTGAAAGTAGGAGTGCTAGTCATTGAAGTGGTCAAAGGAATAGAATGATTGATTTGTGTAGAAGGTTGTGAATAACCTAAGTTCTCAGCAAAACTCTTCATAGGCATAACATTAGAATCAATAATGTGAGCAATACCACACAATATATCAATTTCATTCTTATCACTTTGAATCATGCATTTTATACCTTCAATTAATGGAAGAGCTTCACTATTGGGATATTCTTGGGATATCTATTGTTGGAAGTTGTCAAATTGATTGTCCAATTTTGATAGTTGATCTATGAAAACTCTAGTCAAAGCTTCTTCTTCATCATAGGAATCATCAATTGCATAGATAGGGGTGTTATTAGGATGGGAATAATTAGCAATATCTTCATTGTAGAAGTCACCCAAATTAGGCTCCATCTCTTTGGGAATTAAATCTTGGGAAGCCTTAATTCTAATGCTTCATCTAACGGGGATAGTATAGGTAGGACTAATAGTTGTAAAACTCATGCACTAGAGAGAAAATTTGAATTTTAAATTTTGGGAACAAAGTTTGCAAAATTGAATAATGCAAAAAAATCCAAGAAAATTATGATTAGATGATTTGAACTTTGTGAAAAGAAGAAATGACATAATTTCCAAGAAAATTTATGATGAATAAAAAGAGATTGAAATTTAAAATTAGGGCCAATGCGATACCACTTAATTTAAAAATTCAAATCGACAAAATTAAGATTTTAAAATTAGGGCAGATTGTAATTAACCACTTAATTTAAAATGTTCCCTTGAAAGTTGTGATGTTGAAATTGGGAAGTATTTTTTATTTTAGAGAGATCAAAATTCGACAAAATCAGCCAATTTTCTGGATTTAAGCAATTGAATACAGTCATAACAGTCTCCCAAAATTTCAGGAAAAAAGCTAGGGACCAGGTTGAAAGTGTACTTGGTCCGCCCAACTTTTTCAATTTTTTTTAGGGATGATAGCTATGATGATTTGAGAGTTAAGCCCAAAAAAATGATTGATTTTACGAACTCTAGATAAGCAAAATTAATATTTGAATGTCAAAATAGGACCCTATTAGGATTTTGAAAAAGATAAGAAATTGAATTGCAATTTTGAAAAAGGTCAAACCTAATGGATAGGGCCACCTTGAATAATATTTAGAAAATTGGAATTGATTGAAATTAATTGAAATTTGCACAAAATCCAAGTAAATTTGAAAATTAGGGTTTTAGGACCTAACCACTAAATTTTGAAATTTTGAATTTTGGAAAAAAGGAGGGAAATTGAAAATTTGAATTTTAGGCAAGAAGACAAATCTGAAGATAGTCCCAAGTATGAAAATTAAATGTGAATCCAATGTTTGCACAAATTCAAGTTGTTTTTTGAAAATTAGGGTTTTGACAATTAACCACTTAATTTTGTAAATTTGATTTGCAAATTGAATAAGACAATGAAAGAATTGAATGTAATTTTCAGATCTAAGATAATAGATAGCAATTTTTGCAAAACACAAGTTCAATTTCAATTTTAACAACTAGGGTTTTGAATGAATTAACCACCGAGTTTTTCAAGAAATTAAACTTGTAAATGAAAAATATGCAATAATTTTCATTGTAAAGAATGTAAGCACGTCGAGCTCACCAAAATGTATTGTGGTGAAAAGTGACGAGGGGAGAGCAAGTGGAAAGATTTACTCCCCTCAAAAGAGGGGTGAAATTTTAACAAAGGATTCCCTTCAACTTCTTATGCACATTACATTTAAAAGAGGGGGGTTGAATTCACTAGATCCAATCCCTATGGAAAGAGATTGAATGCTAAGTGAATTGTAGGAAATTGACAATGAATTTGGAAAGTAAAGTAACCCACTTTTAAAATAGACAAGTTGAATTAAGTGAATTGAGACTAAGTGTAAAGATGACAAAGAAGCAATTATATCTTGAGATACAGATGCGGGATGAAGTTGTGCACCTGGAATTAGCAATAAAATGTCGAGACGAAGCCTCCCTGTAAATTTGAGCAGAAGTTGTCGAGATCGGGTTGAATTTGCACCTAGTCCTCCGAAAAATCCGCGTGCCGAAAAGGGTTTTTTCGTCTATGAAAATGAATCCTAAACCTGCAATTATAGCTGCGCACCTACAACCTACACACATAAAAGAGAGGAAAATATTGTTGGGATTGGGGGTTTTCCTTAAGGTCAAACCTCATTTTGGAATTAACCAAGTGATTGAAAATACTTCCAAGTAAATGAAAAGAAATGTCTGAAGTGGAATCCACCTCAAGAGAGGATGCAATTGAAATGTTTATAGAATTGCTTGAAAGTATATGTGGAATATAATGTCTTGGATGTTGATAAAGATCTCATCTTCA